>NC_142401.1:1427108-2085662 GCF_059441095.1 Idiotropiscis lumnitzeri | reverse complement strand
TGCACTAAAGTACAAACCACAAAGAGGAGGAGGAGGCCGCAACAAAGAATGGATGGATGGAGGTTGTCTTCCAAATCAAATTCCACTCCGCGCTACAGAAAAAGCCGAGGAACAAAATACGATCATCCTTAAAGTTGCATCAACAATTTCGTAACGTGGCTATCGTAAATGTTTGACACAAAAGTTTCTTTGTTTTCCCTGCTCACCAAATGATACACACTGGTCCTTTCAAGGCCCGTTTCAGTCCAGGAATCACAAACAAAAGGCACTAACGCGCTGGTATTTCTGGTCTCGAAAGTCCAGTTTGCAATTTACGCTTGAGTTGGGTGTTTTTTGATGTCACTGTTGTATTTTTTTTTTTTTTGGAAAGAACTTCCGACCCATAATACTGTTGTTATTTATGCCATGATTGAGTTGATTGTGAACTGTCGTACTGTACTGCCTGCGGGACAATCCTGATCAAACTGCAAATTTTGAACTTGAAACCTTTTTCTCCCATATTGGGAGGTACTTTGTGTTTATTGTATCATATGATGTTTATATCTTGACTCAGAATAAAGAATCATTTTTGGATATCCATCCGAATTTGACATCATGTCTTGGGTGGAGGGAAAAGCGGACATAAAGATCATAGAAATATCCACATGTAATAAGCATGTAATAAGTGTTTTAAATGTTTTTTTTTTTTTTTGCTGTGTAAATAGCTGCTTAGCGACACCGTTGACTGTGAACGTTTCCGCAGAACGCCACACGATATATACAAACCCCGATTCCAAGAAAGTTTCGTTGTTGTGTAAAAGGCGAATAAAAACAGATGTGATTTGCAAATCCTTTTCAGACGATTTTCAATCAAAGACTTAATGTGCACTATCGTGCCTTATAATCGGTGCGCCGTATAACCCGCACGCACCATATATGGAAATTAAAAAAAAAAAAAAAAGACGGGTTCATTGAGCCTGCGCTTATTAATATAATAAACATGTTGAAAGTCAAGCATGTCATGATTCATAATACCAAAATTATGTTTTCCTTTTTTCCGGTTTCCCCATTTCTGCTGATTGTGTGCACGTGTATTTGTGCTGAGATGCACTGCCAGCGTGCTCCCTCCCCACCATTGTGATAAAAGCCCAGCTGGCACAAGGACGCTTCACTGCAGAGGAGCTCAAGTGTCCTGAGAAATAAACGGAACACCAAACTTGTCCTTTGGAGCCGTGAGTAACATGCTCTCGTACATGTTAGGACAGAATTGCGATGGCTTGTGGAGTGTATGTTCGTATGCGCGCAAATAACGCTGTTTGAGCAAGCGAGGGTGGATGACTCAGCCGCTTATTTTCGGCCCGAGAGAACACAAGTAAAGGATTGACTTTGAGCAACAACGGAAAGAGGAAATGTGAACGTAAAGTTAAAAAGCAACCCATTTCCACTGATTGCCATGACTCATCCCTGGCGGTTTTCGACGGACTGATACGTTATTTCTTGTGTCAGCCTGATGACTGACTGATCCTCTGTGATGCTCCCATTGAGCACGGAATCAGGGCGGCTTTGCATTTGCTCAATGTGTCGTGCAGTGAGTCAGCAGGCCGGGTATTAGTGCTTTCATCAAGTGTATTCCAGACATCCCATGTCAACTTTTCAGCCTTCAGTAAACTCACCCATGAAGTCGTGGTGAAGTGTATTAACTCGTTCGCTGCCATTGACGGATATAGAAGCCCAAAAATTCATTTTACCTGGGCTGGCAGTGACCGAGAAACTTCAAGTAAACTCACTGTCAATCCAAATGTACTAAAATACATGAACGGGGGACATTTTGACTACAGTTAAAGAACTGTATTGTATGTATTGTAAATGTATTGAACAGAACATTCATTAAAAAACGCTTTGCCATGAAGTTGTTCATATTTTTGGTGATCAATTAGATTCTTTTTAGCATTTCACAAATGTTAGGTCTCAAGCCCAAATTTGGGAAAAACTGCTTGAAAATGCTCAAGATTGTTGGTGAAGTGATTAAAACGCAAATGAATCTTCCAGACTGCTTTTTCTTCTGTCCAGACGCTGCACGGTTGTTGTTTTGTAATCATGGCCAATAATCTGATCAAGAATCCCAATGGTGAAGGTACGTTGTATTTGGCTATCAAGTGGGGATGACATTTGAACAATGTGGAACAAAGAACAAAGAACGCCAGGTTTGATTCGATTTAATGGAACATTACCCCAAATTTGAATAAATTTCGATGAAGCGAACGGCTATTCTTTCTGAAAATGTCACAAAAAAAATTGAGCGAGCCTCCAATACGCTAACGTATATTGGCATGTTATTACAAGTTGAGAATAATATTGTCCGTCTTAAAACGTGTATTCATAATCGCTTCTTGTCAAAGTCTCTGACTGAATTCCACCCTAAATTTGACCTCTCACGGGCGTTACCTCGATAACCTCTTGAATTGATGACATCATATTGCAATGATTATTATACAACGGCGTGTTTGCCTTTCAGAGCAACTGGAATTCTGGGAGCTGACAGAGAATGGCGGGAGCGAGTGGAAGGTGGAGGACATGCCGGGGGACTGTGGTCATGACTTCAGCGATGGAGCTGTGATGAAATACTTTGCAACCTCCTTCGAGTGAGTGCGACTGACATATTTGTCTCGATATTCACGTCTGGTTGAGGTCATTTAGAGACACATTTACAGACAGACAACCATTGCCGTGCAGATTCACATCGTCGTCACTGAGTAGGAAATGAAACGAAGGACAAGGAAAGCCAATTTACGAAAGAGCGCAACCGAGATAATCAATAAACAAGAAAAACACAGAGACATAAATAACGGAAGGCAACAACGAGACGTCGAACAATTCACAGGTTGGGATCATGAGCAAGAGGAATCTTCCGACACTGAGTTGTCGGCGTGGAGTCCTTAAATAGTCCCGCAATCAAGAACGTGATGAGTGTCAGGTGCGTGGCTGGTGGGCGCGCCTCTCCAGACATGACGTCATGACCCGGAACGAAGCGCTGGAAGGAAACGCCCCCCCCACTCCAGCTGGGCAAAAACAAACACAAACATGACAGAACAAAAACAGACCATGACACAGGCAAGTTGTGGAATTTGCATGTTCTTCCAAAAACATGTATGGTAGGTTAACCGAGCTCTCCAAATTTACCCTCGGCGAGAATCTGAGCCGGGGATGGTTGATTGTCTCTGTGTGTCCGGCAATTGTCTGGAGTCTTTTTTTTTTTTTTTGCTAGGTTGTGTTTGAAGAGACAAGTGATTGACTTATTCGAGGAAGGTTTCACTAGTGAACAGCTGGACGCCCAACCGGTCGTGTCCGTTCAAGATCGGTGAGGAAAAAAACAAAAAGGTGGTCACACTCAACCTCGCACTAGCAGACTAATTTTGTACATAACCGGCAGGTACTGTGGGAGGCAAGACTGTGGCTGCACCTACCAAATAACAGTTTGTCTGCTCGATGAGAATCACGTGGTCCTGCAGGAATTCAGACCCGAAACCGTGACTCTCGACCCCGAGTGTGACGACTGCTCGTGGAAACAGGTGACGATGTCGTAATCCATCAGTATGCTAAACAGTTTGCACTTGACCCCAAAAATATTTCATAAAACAAATGAAGCTTCATGAAGCGCTTGTAATAATCAAATCCATTTCACAACTCTTTATCCTTAAATCAAGTGTACCATCTGGAGGAGTAAAAAAAATATCCCAAGTACTTCGCAAGGCTTCGTTTCCCATCCTCGACTTGTAATTCTCTCTCATTTCCAGGTCAGCCACACGTTTTCCGAGTATGGTCCCGGTCTACGTTTCATCTCCTTCGAACACGGCGGGCAAGACACAAAGTACTGGGAGGGCTGGTTTGGAGTGAGGGTCACTGGGAGCTCCGTTACTGTTCAGGTGTAAGCAAGAGCGGACAAAATGTTCCAGTACGTACATGTACGCTATCATGCAAATATTGCAGTTTGTGCACAGTGGCCATGCCGAGTTGTTTCAGATAATGCTAATCACCTTTAGGGACGATAAGTAGCAATTTGAGAATATAAAATATTATATAAAATCCAAGTCACCTAGTGAATTGAATACATTTCTGACATTAAAACATTTTCACAAGCAAGATGCGAGTGTCACGAGATTGCGCCAGTTACGGCCACTGAGCGTTACGTGGTGGACTCACTTGAAAACACCAATTCAATTAAAAGTGCAGAAAACAAAAATGTATTTTCAGTTCATTTTTTTATTTAACAAAACCAAAATAAAATGTTCAACACAAGCTTTACTCAGATACAGGTTAGGTGGCATTGAATACAGTGACATTCACAACAGTGTTTGCATAATCACTGTTTTGACCGACTTAAAACTTAAAATTAAAAGAACAAAATGGGCACACAAGAGTAAGAAAGGTTCAGTTTACAGTGTTAAAAAAAAGGAAAAAAAAAAAGCTACCTTCCGAGAATATAGAGCAACATATTTGGGACTAAAACAATACTGGGCACATTCAAATGCAGAGGATGGATTCATTAGGAAGACGTGTTTTGAGTTGAAGAGGTAAAAAATTCTCCTGCTCGAAGAATAATGACGTACTTCACATACCACAGAAACGAGTATACAAACTCGCCGTAATCAATTCATGACATAAATAAAGGCGAAATATTACAAAATATTCCACTTTGCTCACTGCTCTGACATCTGCTCCCTACTATGAATGCATCGTAAAATTTGGAGTAGAAATACTGCATGGCATACTCAAGACGACAAATTCAGAAGCATGATAACCTGATTCAATAATAAAAAAAATCTCACCAACTTGTATTACTTAGTCTTCCATCGTCCGTTTGTGTTTCAGCTGGAGGGAATGAGTCCATTTTCCCTTCATATAAATAGTGACGGGGTGCTGGTAAAATATGTTTCACTTGATTATTATTTGTTCAGTAAATTGATTTCCAGAATGATTCAGAGGGATTGTCCAACGCTGGCGTCGTATTTATGAATGAAATCACATCCACGGCGTGACGAATTTGTCTGCCTGCGTATGAAATCGCGTTACACCATCAGAGCCACAAGCTTGACCTGTTTTTTTTTTTTGCGTTTGCGAGTCTAAACTCTAATCTACTTTTCCTAACCAAATTTGCATGGCAGGAACGTCCAGTGAGGCGTAGCGCATCGACCAAATTCACAAACACGATCAACTCGACCACTGCTCGGCATGAAAATGCAGATGCGCCCGTCTCCATGCCGAGTGCAGACTATATTCCGTTAACAAATTGTCTGCTGAGTCAGAGGCAACACGGACCAAACGACTGTCGATTAGATTTGCGCCAGCATGAAAATTAACTTACACCCGTTTTTACTACAAGCGCCCGTCTACCAAAACAGGCCCCGTAGTCTTGCTTTGGTGCTTATTGAGTGTTTGAATAGAGAATCCATCTGAAATGTCAACAGAATAAATAAATAAATACTGATCACATGATCAAATACTATCTACTCCAGAATTATGCATGACAGTACCAGAAACAGTTGGAAATGGCTGACTTTATAAAATTAAAACTGTGGAATACTTCACAGAAAAAGTATTTGTTGGAGCCGTTGGGAGGTGTTGCATACCCATAATAAAAGTCAGCGCTCCAAATGATAGCACCACCACCACCTCAACTTGATTCAGGGTAACCAACCTCCCGATGAAGGCAGCACAGATGGCATATTTTATTCTCCTTGTGACTGCATCTGTTTACAAAAGGTCTCAAACTGCTGATGCTCAAGTTCAGTCATCACCTTGTTCAAAGCGTATATCTGAAGACAGGTGAGACAATGATTATTATGACTAATAATCACATGGAAAATAAATGCATTGATTTGATTCACCTCTGCTCTCTGTCGCTGCTTGAGTTCTTGCTGTGCAGATTTCTGTTTTGATCGGTCTCCTCTGGTCGGCGTCGAGTTCAGCTTCGGTTTGTCCTTACGGCAAGCAGGTTCCATTGTGATTGTTTGCTGCACAAGCAACATGAAGAGGGAATAATGTTATTTAGCATGGAAAAGACAAATGAAAACGACTAACCTGTGATTGGTCCAACACAATTATACAATTTATTGTGTGCCCCCAAAACACAGATCAAATTGACTGAAGACAAAATACAAATCTCACGCCACGCCCGTCATTCGCGCACTCACTATTTGTCAGGTAAAGTTCGCTAAAGTGAATGTTAGCAAGCTAGCAAAGAATTGCTAATGCAAGACAACGCGATAGCTGCTCTCGGTCACAGTTGACTAATAAACATTGACATGTATATGTGCATTTAGCGAGGGGTGGAAAAATAAACAAACGTACACAGAGAGTTGCTGAAACGATTCCAAAGAGTGACGTGACACCGATGAATGAGAAACAGCTGTTACGCTGGTGTTGCAAATAAACAAGTTCGTCTAGCTTGAGCACAACACAAAAGTTCCGCGCAACAAACAGCACAATGTCGACTTTAATTATCAGACTTTTGAACGCGGGTTACTTTAGACGAAAGAAAAACGAATACACGAAAATAAAAGCTAAACGAATATTTGTCACAAGGATTTAATCATCGGTAGTGGGGGATAGTAGAGAAGATAGAAAACTAATTTGTCAAGATCCACTGCACAGATCAGTGTTGTTTGTCTTCACTGATGATAAAGCACATAAAATTGAACTTAGATAAAATAATTTGAATATTAAATTATGAAATACAATATCGCCTTTACGTGTGCTCGTTTCATAATATCTGCCTACGATTGACCACAAGATGTCAGCCTCGTATAATAATCTGCGCAGAGCTAACTATGTGACGTCATCAGAACCCGATATCCCGTTGATTTAAATTTCACGTTTTACATAATATATAGGCGGCTAATTCCTTAATTTCCGAATTTATTGATATTAGTAATATTTGCTCTTTCTGTAGGAATGACGCTGAATGAATATCTAATTTATTCTTTGACTGTGTGACCACAAAACAATTTCGGTCTGATTTAATGCTTCATTTCTTTCAACCACCTGAAACCCTCTGTATTCTTAATCTGAAGGATGTTGTTTGCAATTATAGTAACCCAGGTGATAACAATTTTGCATATTTAATTATTTTCATCACCTTTTATGCAAACTGTTTTATTTACAAACATAGATTTTCAAAATCCGCTCCCAGATTTGTGCCTTTCCTGTTGGAGTGGAAATCAATATTAAACACTATCAAAGTAATTAACAATAAGAAAAATAAATAACATACTGACATTTTTGAATGCCTTTAAACCCTTAGTTACAAATATCCACATGCAGGCAATTTTCCTGTGCTATATATTTTTTTCTCAATTATTGTCTTTCTTTTTGTTGGCACAATTATATTTAATAATGATATTAAAAAATCGGATTAACATAATCTTCCACGATTGAAGGTTTAACTTTTTAACTGAATTTGTGATACTGTGATATTGTTTGTTAAAAGATTCAATAAAGTAAAAAAAAACACTTAAATTTCTCTGGTTTGAGCCCCTTCCCCCTCCTCCCCAGGCGGTTGTGTCCTTCCTTAATTTTGACGATTAAAGTGAGGATTGTTTTATTCCCCATAAGCGCTCACCTAAAGTACACATTCAGTTATATTCGCGTATATCATCACAATATTGAGTGGGTGTCATGCGAGAAACAGTGGTCCACAGCATAATTATCGCTAAACAGTCATTGCAGGGCAACAGAACAACCAACATGTCTTTTCAGAACTAACTTAGAAACTTTTTTCTGTTGCTGAAGTCTGAATGTGTGCGAAAGTGCCCTCTGGCAGTCGTGCACCACAATAGGATTTATGGCGCAGCATACCAATGGTTTACCTGGATTTATCCTCTGACTGCAGGAGAGTGCGCTGCCTTGGAATAATATCCTGCAAAATACATTGCCAGCAATCGACTGCGCCCGCAGCGTTCTGCAGCAACAAAAAGCAAAGCTTTCTTGAGCAGAAAATGCAGCGTGCAAGTAATCATGTACATTATATATTACACGTACGTCAAAGTCAATTTCCTGGAGGTCTTAATAATAGCAAGCGTTTTCTCGGTTGAACTTTGACGAAAATACTTGATCAAGTTAACATCTCGAGATCGCCTGAATGCATCCATTGAACCGAAAATGTGGCACGGCGCAGAGTTCAGTTGCAAACTAATTGGGTAATTGCCGGTTTTCATGGTCAGAAAAGCCAAAGTGAAAGACGTCACGGTGTCAACCACCGCATTTGAGTGACAAGCAGTTTCTTGGAAGACGAATGTCGAAATATAAAAGTGCCGTCCGATGAAACCGGTTACTGTCAATAATTGTAGTTGATGAAACTGTTTTTAAAGAAAGCGATAGGATACTAAGCCAAACAGTTCGTGTCACTTTCTTCGCTCTCACCAAATCAACACCCTCTTGTGTCAAATCGCATTCGATTCTGCCGATGAGTCGATCTACTGTTCGTTGTTCAGACTTGAGGGAAGGCGATGAGAAAGTCGAGTGATGATTTGATGGAAGGGGAAGTGGTCGAGACGTTTTAGCGAGGCGAGGGATGAGGTGTGTGAAGACGGGCGGCGGAGATGGCAGCGAGTGAGTTAGGAGCTTTATCCTTCTAAATTAAACTCTCGCTGCCGGGGGAAGCGAAGCTCTGACTGCTCTTTCACACCGGCGGCGCTGAACACACAACGTCACCACAATCTCCGACTGGGCTCGCCAATCCACCACCAAAACAGACACACGCGGCATTCATACTCCGATGCAAGCGTGGTGTGTACAAATCCCCATGGACATTTACGTGCATCCAAGTCGTTCAGGACTAAAAATAAATGAGCATGGTGACTGTGCCGAAAATAACTGGACCGACCCGCATGAATAAACATATGCTTACTGGGCGCTATGGCAACGACTGAGACGATATTCCCTTTAGATTATCCGTCCTTTGTCTTTGCTGCTCTTCCTCATGAGGCTCGCAGGTGAGCTTACGCTGGTGCCAGATGATATTGAATTTTTTGGGTTATGTAAAATGTGCGACAAAATATTCGAACGCCGCGGTGCAGACCAGTTCATTGCTTGCAGTTTGGATCGCCAAGACGTCCAAAATCATAAATCACGGACGCCTCCCTTATCACTATCCAGTTTCAAACCAAAAGGATAGGAATCCAGTTTTCATATCAAGACCGAAACCCGAACATCTACAACACATGAAAAAGAAAGTCCAATCCAATCGACAGCTGGCGGTGTTTTCAAGGATGACTTCAAGCAGATTTATGAAGATTCGTCTTTAGTGTGGTCGGGGTCGGACAAGATATTCTGCCCAAGAATATCATCACAGACCCCAGCCATGCTTTATACCGGGGGTCTTCAAGCCTGTTTCTCGAGGGTCCTGCGTGTTTTCCATCCCTCCCTCGTGCAACACACCTGATTCAAATGATCATCCTGAATATCCTGGTCATTTGAATCAGATGTGTTGCAGTAGGTGGAGATGGAAATGACGCAGGACAGCAGACGTCGAGGAACAGGATTGAGAACTTTGCCTCTTCCCATCTGACCACTGACAGTGTGTGCCACACTGTAACAACGTCTGGCTCAAACAGTCCTTTGTACATCAATCAATCAATCCATGAGACTGACTTTAATAGCTAGCAACTCTACAGTGTGGCTAAGGCTCAAGAATCCAATAATATAAGGAAAATAATTGGGGGTGTATAATCTGTTGAATCACCATACTAGTCTTTGATTAAAAAAAACTGAAAAAAAAACCCGTTTCCTATAATCTCTGAATGAAAAACTATAAAGCAGTGAGGAACCGCTCATGTGAATCGACTCTTCTTCTGGCTGGGTATTAGCCAAAAGATAAATCCTTGGCTGCTTCACGTTGTCTCTCATTTTCTCATCTGGAAATGAACGAACAATGTTTGCAATATAACAGCACCGCGTTACAAATCAACTTCTAATTGCTGTCAGTCACCTCGTTCAAGCCCTCACCCACCACTTGGACTCGTCGTGAATAGCGGAGTAAAAGTCTGCGACAGGAAGGAGTGCCGGCGGATGAAGGTGATGGCCGTGCTGTAGGACAGAGAGGAACAGAAGATCCTTTAAGCCCACGGGTGACAAACAGCCGGGTCAGTGTGTGGAGCTTGCTCCTTTTTGCCGCCATTTCTCTTTCTCACTCTCTGTCCCGAGTGTTGCTTCTCATTAGGCCTATTTGTTTTGGCCGTCACCGTGCAATAACACGGCTAATAACGAGTACACGCGTACACAAGCACACACAGTTTTTTTTTGTTTTGGCACTCATCAGGTCCCACAAAGAAGTGTGTCCAAATACCACGGTTCAAGGTTCGAGTTGCAGCGGATAGTGAACGGAGCTTAGGTGCCGTATGACAGTAATACGAAACATCCATTATTTGCATATAATTAATTGCATTACTTTGGAAATGAGATGAATGTTTATGTGCAAAAAAATGTTTTATCCCAATTTTAAGCTGATACTAGAATAACACATACAGCATCACATAAAAGTTATTAAACCCTGCGCATTTTTCTAAATATTTGATTGTGTTTTCTTCCAAAATAACAGATATCACCGGCAACAAAAGTGAGCACACCCCCCACGTGAAATTGTCTCGACTGATCCTAAAGTGTCAGTATTTTGTATTTTTTTTCCCCAAGAATCAATTATATTCTCCTACTAGCAGATGTTGCGCTTCTCCACCGTCCTCTCAAGAACACGCTCCAGATGCTCAATAGGGTTTCGGTCTGGAGACATGCTCCCGCCAATCCAACACTTTTATCCTCAGCTTCTTTTCAGCAAGGCAGCGGTCATCTTGGAAGTGTGTTTGGGGTTGTTCATGGTTCCCTCGGTGACTGGAGCTCCTCAGGGCAGTGCGCATCAATGCAGCCCCAGACCAAGGCTCTCCCACCACCATGCTTGACTGGAGGCAAGATATATACACACACACACACACACACACTCTAGCTCTCCGCAATAATTTTATTCGACTCAATTTTGAATGTTATGTAATACAAGAGGGTTTTCTCATTTTCATTCATTTCTATTATAAGTCAGAGCAACAAGTCTAACATTTTTGAAAGCGCACGGATGGTTGTAAACCATTTGAACTTATCCCTCTCTCCTCACCTGGAAGTGCAAATCTCAATGGGCACACAGGCACGCACTCTCGCGCTCACAAATGCACACAGAGCCAGTGTTTCTCGTGTTTATGTTCCACTGAACAGTGAAACCCGTTTAGTCTAGATAGAATCAATAATAACCCTTAAAGAGCTTGTCACCGTGAGGCTGCTCCAGCCCACAGTGGGCCAAGTCAGAGAAAAACATGTGCCACACAGCCCTTCCACTGCCCAACACACACTCCGTGACTGTACACATGCCCAACACACACTGCGGGAGACAAATGTGGCGTTCTCTTCTCTCAGCGAGTGCAATTTAGTCCCCTCCCCTCCCCAATTTTCTGTCTGGGACAGCCTGTGGAAAACAGCAAGCTTACAGCCGCACTAGGCTTAAGTTTCCCGGCTTGCTTCCCTACACTCACCAGGAATGCGATCAACAATACACGCATTCTCAGCACCTGGCACATGCACACTTTCACAGACGCAGGCAAGCCGGGAGAACGTCTGATACGGACGGAGCTGGCGCTTCAAAATAGAGCTCGCCGTGTATTGCTGAGTCAGCAGTTTTGCCACAAGCGCAGCATCACTGTGATTGGAAACCCATATTTATGGATCGGGCTCACTCGGCTCATGAAAGCAAACCGCACGGAAAGGAGAGAATAGAGTCGTTGAGTGGTGATGATTTTGATTCATTGTTCGATTTTTTTGGGGCCCTTTCCAGGCAATTTTGGCCACCACAAGCCAAACCAAAATGGGCGGATTTGCATTCCCGAAAACCGCACAAAGACTCTCGTGTGTGCACCTGCCTCAAGGCACATTTGGTTACGTCTGACCGTTGGAAAGGAATCGACCTCATTCTGATATTTCCTGTGCGACACTTTCTACACTAAAAAAAGACGAACGTCATCATAAAATGGAATATTTTCTTTATTTTCGGTCTTGCTTCCGCGTATTCCGGTTATCATAAAATAAACAAAATGAAATGCTTTTGTTGCATTGGGACGGCGTGGGTTCAGGTTCTGGACAATTCTGCGGTACTGAGCCAACTGCTGGTCCAATCACAGCTTTGTCTTCCGCCTTCCGCGTCGCAAGCTCCTTAAATGCAGCTGCGGTAAAATCGTCTTACCTTGGATCGGCGAAGTTGCGGCTGATTTGAGAGCAGTGTGTGGCTGCCGGTGTGTTGTGGAGATTGAAGTGTGAGGTCAAAAGGTCACGCTTTCTATGGGACGTCTGAGGACACGGTGCTGCCTGGTTCCACCCAGCTGTCAAAACATATACACACAGAGAATTATGCACTCCAAGACAACCACGTGTCTTTGTATAAATGACTGTAGCATAAACCAGCTGCACACACACACACGAATAAACACACAGTCGCTAATTTCATTTCATAATTCAAACAAGTCAAGTCAATAAGCTGAATTGAGGGCGAGGACGTCCCACAGAAAACTTTGTTTTGCCCCTAGGAGTTTCGCTTTTTTTTTTTTTTTTTTTTTTTGGGAGTCCCACTCTCATTATCTTGAGTAGACGGCGAATGCGTGCATGTCGACTCAGTCAGACTGGTCTCAAGGGAGGTGACGTCGACACTGTTGAAGCTAAGCACACTTAATTGACGACGGTGGTTAGAGGCCCCCGTGTGTGTGCGCCGCACGCGTGTGTGTTGGAGACGTTGAAGAGTGTGAGTTGGGAACTACATGATCAGTGAATCGAATGATTGAAGGACGTGAACATCAGCTCATCAGCAAGCTCTGGAGACGCATGATAACGATCCAGATGTGTGTTGGAGCAGGCACAGATGAAAACAGGCACGACAGCGGCCCTTGAGGACCCGAGCTGGACATGCTAACCCGAAACCCTAACCTTGACCCGAGTGTAGCCGATCCACGTCAGGCAACCTTACTTGCTGATCATTGCACAATGCAGGCGCTCCTGTGCCCCGTAAATGGCGGATTTTTGTGTATTCCGCAGCTCCTCCGGCTGCTGCTTCCAGTAGACGAGTACGCCGACCGGGTTTACTTAAGGATGGGAGCGTGACAGATCCTGGAATGTCTCTGCTCTGCCCTCAGAGAACAAGACACGGGTCACACAGATTATACAGCAACACAGGCCGAGGCACCACCAGGCAGCACAAATGGGCCGTGGATTAGACGGCCTCGCTTTCTACCTGACATAAAGTCTGTTCCTAACATTTGTGCGTGAAGGGCATGGTTTAATACGTGCACGTGCAAAATGTCCTAAACTGCCGAGTAGTTAGGAATCATGATGAATGAAATTCTTATTTAAAGTCACATACTGTAATAATTAAAGAACAAATAGCCATTGATGTATTCCATAAATTCAATTGTACACTTAACAAATATGCATTAATATTGTCAAATGTAATGATTTTTCATACTGCACGTAACCTACATTGTGGAAATGTGGCTATCAATGCGCAGAACGTATGGATTGAATTTTAAAATCATTATAAGTGACTGAGATTCTATGATTGACTTGATTTTAAATTACAATCAATGTACAGGGTTAGAAAATATATTTTAGATCAAATATATATATATATATATATATATATATATATACGTGCACTTAATGAAGACAAGCTGTATGGAAAACGGACGGACGTTTGCATAGACGTCTTCCCAGAAAAACTGCAAAGACGTGCAGCAGTCCCTCCCCCCCCCCCCCCCCCCCCTCACCTTCTGACGGTAGTGGAACGATCTTCCTTTCATCTCTCCACAGCGTGCCATTATTTATTTTCAAACAAATGCCAGATTTTCAAAACATTTGCCGTTGCAGTTGATGTGGGTCGAGCACAACCGTGCGTTCACACGTTCAGGACAAATGGAGCAAAAGGCATTTCTTTGCAAAAGTTTACATACAAACCGGTCGTTTTGATCACTTCATTGGATGCCACCGTGTGAAAAAGTGTAATGAGGTAGCTTGATGTCCCATTTAAAAAAAAGAAAAAAATTCCATTTGAATTTTTTTTCTTAAGATCAAAGTGTGTTCAATTCGTACGCGCGCACGTGTGGGTTGGCACACAAACCGTCACAGCTGCTTGTCATTTTGGCTTAAGTTCGAATGGCTACCTGTTCAGAACACAGTGATGCCCCTCTCACCCCCCCCCCCCTACCCTCCCTGCTTTCCTTTGCTTTCACCATGCAGTTTACAGTAAGCCAGAAGTCAACATGAGGGCTTGTGAGTCATTATAAATCATCGAGCACCTGATGCGAGTGATAACTTTGAGCGCTGTCTGAGCTTTCCAACTTTTTTTTTTTTCTTTTCTCAAGTCGTTTTAAATCCGGGCGGTGTTTCGCCGACGTTCCCAACATTCAACATATCATGTGGTCCATCTCATAAACTGGATTTTAACTATAAACATTCGAAAAAGGCATGCTTTAACTGGAAATGGCGCTCTCCTTCCAAAATGTGCAATAAGCGATTGGACGGACAAAACCTGCATGCACGACATTCCTCAAACATTCCGCTCTACGATTTCAGTTTGAATCCATTGGGCAATTCTCTGCAACAATCATTTTGGCAAGAAAATCTTTCTTTTTGGTCTCATTAGAATGTACAATAAAAAGAAGAAATGTTGAGGGAAATGCGTTATATTATACATATTATACAAAATCGTCAAATCATTCATTTATTTTTTAATCACCTAGCCCCTCATTCACTTTATAACACTTTATGCGGCTCCCTCATTTAGTAGCCAGCTCACTAGTTTCTCCTCGTCTCATACTACGTGATCGCCGCCGTACTTGTCATGACGCACCGGCGCGGCTCTCTGACTATTGATTGTGATTAAAAAAAATTACATTTTATTTTCTGTGTTCTACATATGCCATTATATAAAATTAATTATTTTGTCAGAAACTGGTTCTCACATCCGCCTCCCAGTTCAGATGTACAAGGGTTCGATTCCGGCGCCGGCCTTCCCGTGTGGAATTTGCATGTTCTCCAAGACGTATCGCAAATAGATGCGTGCTTATGTTGTAACATTTTTGTTTATTGCATTGACATATCGACTCTGAAATATCCCGTCTGTGTTCACGTCAGGCTAACTTGCTCATGAATCACGACAGAGAGTGATTCACGAGCGGTGCTTTACGAAGCAATAACTCTTGAGTAATTGCAGACGTTTGGCTGGAGAAAGATTGAGTCAATTAAAAAGTTGGCCAGATCTCTGCAAAGCTTTCAGTCTTGATTAGCAGAACGTACGGGCTGGACAAGACATGGATTGTGAATGTTTGCCAGATAATCATCTTGATAATAATAAAAATAATAATAATAATTTAGATTCATATAACATCTTTCAAGGGACTCGAGTGTACTCTATGCACTTATGTGACCCGTAAAGTATTTATTTTTTATTTGCTATTGATTTTGTCTGACTTTCTGGTATCTGGTTGGCACATTTTGGAACAGATGTAGTGTAGTTCTTTTCCCGGGTATTGCCTACAAGAGACGTCTTCGGCCAGCACACACCCACATACACGTGCATGCAAATTAGAAGAAGCTCGTTTTTCGTAAACAAACAAACCAAGGGACTCCAATCAATTTAGCGTCAGAACTCGTAGAAATGAAAAGGTTTATCATTTCCAAGTCTTATGTTGAGTGTTTCAAGTTGAGACAAAGACAGAAGTGTCAAGCAGGTCATAGAGTGTCCAAAGCGGAGACGTGATGGAGGTCAGGCTATCAATCGTCCTTTATGAGTAAGCCGAGCACAACTTATCTCCCAAAGGACGTCGTCATGAATGAACCACTCAGCTTTGACCTCGTCTGGTTTGCTGCGCGAATGTCCGTGTTGAGCAGAATGTATCGTTCCTATTTTCAGTATGTCCACCATTCTATTGGGATCAAGACAACATTTAACCCACATGATTTATGATTCGGGCAGCGCGGTTCAGAGGTGCAGGGTTCCATTCCGGGATTGTGACCGTTTTCAGCAAATTTAGGATGGCTCACATTTACTGCAGAAACACAGACGACAAACTTTCGTCAGAGGCAGAGAACGAGTCCATTTCCCCGTAACAGTACGTGCGGCTGTCCTTATCATGGTGATCACACGGTCTCATGTACGTCCGTGGCTGCCGGTTTGTTAGGCTCATTCATTTAAAAAAAAAAAAAAAAAAAAGTTCAGTAAAATCAAGCTTCATTTGATTCTCTGAGTTTAACCAGAGTGACCCAGCAAAAAAAAAAAAATCAATAAAAAAATCTCAGCCTTATGTTTGAATAAACTCCTTTCAAGTAGCCATAAAAAATATTATCAGAACAGTTTTTTTTAAATTTTTTTATTTCTGCGAATGAATGCCTGTTAAAGGCACGCAATCCGACTTTTACATTGTTGTCATCGTTGTTTCTCGCTCACAAATAGTTAGCATCTGATATATCCCTGAAAGTTCGCCCCTATTGGTAAACATTTTTACGCTGTCATCAATTTTGCTCTATTTTGTTGGAGACGGCCAGAAAGGCTAATACTGCCCCGGCCAATGAAAATATTGAATTTAATACAGTGCATAATTAGTTTTTGCAGATAATCTCTAAATTTGCGGGTATGAGTGTGGAGAGCCTAATAACAAACCAGCCTTTTTCTGTCCCTCTTTAAACAGCATTTTAAGGCCACCAATGTTACGTCACAGTTGCACCGCGCCCTTCTCTGTGAATGCACGGATGCAATTCAGAACCGTTCCATATCACTAATTGGCATGGATCCAACAACGGAGACCAAAAATATGAACTACAGCGACAGGTGAGCAGGATTAGTCATTGTCAAATGTGCAACGACACAAGCTTAATTTTGCTACACCGTCGCCGCTCCAACGTGTTCCTTATTACGAAACTGCCGAGCAGCACGTGCGTGTGCGTTCGTGTGTAACCTAGAGGTTAACAGCCTGTGGTTTCACTCGCACACAGGGCCAAATAATTTTGGTTTGGCTTTAATATTGTTAAACACAGGATACGCGCCGCTAGCGAAGCGGTCCGAGCTGCTGCCTTCCATGCCGTCGGCGCAGGTCCGATGCCACAACGCCCAGAAACTGGCTGTCCCCAGTGCCTGCCTCAAGAACCGGATCAAATGGGCAGCTTGCGTCAGGAAAACTGTGCCGAACAAATCCAGCAAGTGACGCCGATGTGACGTTGGAATCTGCATGGGGCAGATTTGATGTGAGCGTGGGTGCTCTCTTTCTGTATTAGTGCACAGCATAAACATCAGCTATGCTAATACGAACCATACAAGCTACATATGAGCACTGTTTTCTCAGCTGTTGTGGGCTGCTGGAGCTCCGTATGCTCGCCGCAACCCACCACGAAATCTGGGCCTGGTGTTGCCCCATACGACAAAGGGCTGCTTGAATACACACGTTCTCTGCCTAGCTGGTGCAGCTCGAAAACAGGTTTTTCATTCAATCTGGTCGAGAGAGTGCAAGGTAAAAGACATACATTCTGGAAAAAGAAGAATATAAATGTAGAAATGCATTGGAAAGTGCTTTCTACTTGTTTTGAAGTCAGTGTGATCTTCATTCTTATGTTCAGAATTCTAGAATTAGCCACCACACTGGTATGGTATTTAAGAAACTGAGCTAAACACAGAATACATTGATGTACCTCGCATAAGTGCATGATACCATATTGAGCAATACAACGAGTGCACATTTTCTGTCCGTTACTTTACTGATGAGTCCGGACAGAGTCCGGACAAGTGCTGCTGATAGCGAGCCTCGGCACGTTGGAACGGATACTTGGGCTTCATGTTTGCTCGTGCTTGTGGTGGTGGACGGCTCCTCCGTCCCGCGGGTAATTCTTCACTACCGGGGAAACTGTGAGCACATGCCATAGCCGCTAAAGTGCACTCCAGCCAGGGCGAGACACCCCGCCACGGAGAACACCGCAAAACAAAAGTGTGGAAAGGCTTAGCTTTCATGTTCCCGTATCGTTTTTATACCTTATTATTATGTTACAGTAGATGGAACAATTGCAAATGGCTAATTTTGCTAGTTAGCACCCTTATATGTACATGCCTTGCATCTTGGACTTCAGGGCTAATGGCCTTACCACGTATACGAAACAGCATCACGCTGTGCGCGGTTGTGGATTTCTTTGTGAGTATTCTTCACTTCACTGCGCAGAGGATCGAGTATGTAACAGCTCAGTGAATGTTGCCAACACATTTTCTGTACTATAAGACTTACCGTATATAAGCCAAAGCCACTCTTTTTCAGGGGACAAAACAAAAAAAAAAGATATACAAGCTGCACAAGGTTATAAGCCGCAGTTTTCCATGTTGAAAAAAAATTTGTTGTTTATGGCTTGTACAGAACGATTTTGTACCGCGAATGCACAAAAAAGTACATAAACAGATTCTTTAAACAGTGCCTTTTAACACGGCAACAACTTTGCTCCTTAAAACAGAACAGACCCAAGAGAAAAAAAATAGTGTATTTTCTGAACTATAGAGCGCCCCTAGTGGTGAAAGAAAAATCAACAGAAAAGTCACAGTGTATTGAACCCGTGGGTATGCCTTAGAGTTGATTCATTTATTATATATATTTTTTTTTTTTTCACCAACTATATGTATTCTAGTTCTGTTCTGGGTTGACAGGAGCACAAAAAAGCAAACATGCACCCTGATGAATCTTGTCTTCCTCAATTAAAAACAACGAAAATGGAAATACACCTCAAGTCTCATCAGTCCCACAAAATCACCTCTCAGCATGTCCGTTGCTTTGAGGCCGTTTGCACGTCGTGCATTTCGCGAAGATTCAGACTTGACTGCAGCTTCCCTCGGTAATTGAATTAGGAAGTGTTGGGAACTTAAAGAGCCACAGAGAGCCTTGTAAGTAAACAGACATGACCTTTTAATCGTTGCCCGTGTTTGAAGTGAGTAAAGCCCCGAGGGCTTTTATGAGGTGTGCTTCTCTCAGTGTTGTGCTATGGAGGATTGAGTTTCACAAGAAGGGTTAGTCAGTTTATTTGAGAGGAAGGCAATGGAGGTGGAGGTTGATGAGGAAAAAAAAAAGAGGAAAAAGTCATGACGGAGGGGGAAGTCGATAGGTAATAGTGCTGCCATGAGAAAAGAGGGACACGTCTCAATGGGTTTATTTCTAATTGGGTCTCAAGCGTTTATTTTGTTGGCCAAAAGTTCAGAGTTCGATCTAATGTTGGGAATCAGAGAAGTAATTGTGGGTGAACATTTTCATTCAATACCGCTTCCCCCACAATGTCTATTTATTCAGCAGTAGAAACCACCGAGCTCGTTTATGCAGTGCATGGACTGTCTGTCAGAATTAAAATGTTTTTTTTTTGTTTTTTTTAGTGTGCCAATAAGCAACCCGAGTAAAATATTTCGTCCAAGATGAATGCGGTTAGCATGGTTTAAAGTAATATTTATTTACCGGGGTCGGTCCAGGGTGTGCCTTGCTTCCCGCCCCCGAGTCCGACGCTAACGGAGCAAGTGTGGCACCAAAACATTTAGAAATTGTCCGACGCCTTCAAAATTAGGCATCGACATGTAGCCTGCGACTGGAGAAGCTTGCCAGTAAAAGCCGCAGGATTGGATGCTGTGATCCCTACCGAAAAATTATAGTGTTGGGAAGTTCAGAACAAGCAGCTGCCCATCTTGGCACTGGCGCTTTGTAGGCCAATTTTACTGAGGGAGCCCGACTTTTTTTTCCAGCCCAGTCCAAAATGGTGGCCCAGTCGTTGAGGACCACTGCGTTCGAGTAATTAAGGAGTGACCTGATCAGGACAGCCACTGTGCAAAGAGGAACCGATCGATAGATCGATAGATCCTTTATCCCCCTACAAAGGAAATATACCAGTACTTTATGATTTGCTGTTATGGGTATCTCCATTTCAATCCAAAGTTTCTCTTTTGTTCAAGTCATTTGCCTCAACCAGAGCGTTGCAAAATGTGTCGCGTCCCAAATGTATTTCTGGCGCCCGGCGTTCTTATGCCCTCCTTAGTGTGAGGTCCTAAAGCTTAAAAGCCACACCGAGAATTTATGACAGAGGACTTGAGCTGCATACCTTAGATTACTCTTCAAACAGATCCATCTCCACATGAGTACATGCGCGCTATAAATCAACCTGATTAGTCAATGGACTAATAAAATCAAAACAAAAATGCTGTTGGGTTGGGCTGCTTTTTAGCGTTTCGGGAGGAGTTGCCAGCACATTTTCTGCATGTACAGAATCTGCCCAATTTATTGCTTTGACAAGGCGCTCCGCTGCACGAGGCTACATGGCATATGGCTTTCAAAGGCTAATCCAAACCTAATGTTGCGTTGTGTCAAACTTTGCGGAGAACAGCGTCAGCATCCGTCTCAGCAAAAGCCAGCCAACGTATTTCAAGCAAACTAATAAAATTAGAAGGTGGCAGTAAAGCGACCACGTCAATTTTTGTTACAAAGGTTCAAGCGGTTACCACACGGCTGTACAATTACAGGGAAAACAATCAAATCAAGCAAGTTTTGAGGAAGCAAGCGTAACAACTCCGGGGAAGAGGGAAAATATTATGCAAGACAGGTGTTGCCGGGTCAGTATTCGGGCTGGGTGGAGTTTTTCGGGCCACTCAGCAGAAGGCCATTGAGAGGAAGCTGCCGCACCTTCAGCATGTGTGGGGTGAGCTCGCTCTCAATGTCTTTCTTGGCTGGCATGACGTACAAGACGCTGAGGCCAAGTTAAACAGCCGACACACACACACACACACACACCCACGGGTACTGAACACTATTTTCAGTCTCAGTTGTTTTCCGTGAGGATGACTTTAGGAAATTACTGCCTGTTACTGTGTTGAAAAATCCCCTGCATTGAACATTTTTATCTCTCAACAAAACGTACAAAGCTCAACGACACTCGCATAACCGCCGGCCGCCACAACTGCACTGACGCAACAATATTCCGTTTTAGAGTTGCAAGGTAAGTGATTGGCTGAGTACAACATCGTAGACAGCCGGGTGGATAAAATGCGAGCGTCACCGTGGTAACCGCACCCCACAATGCTCATGCGTGTCAAGCAAAACTTTCTCTCGCAGTTTGCGTGTAACTTTAGCGTCGGAACTTAAGGAGTGACTTGAGTGAAATCATTTATTATTCTGCTGATACGTGAAGACACAAACTCAAGGGAGAGAGACTCATTAGCGAGGCTGTAAATCAAACGAGTAGTGGACCATTACTCTCCCTCGGTTTAAACACTCCGACGTATTTGCAGAAGCCCACTTGAGCTTCGGCTAAAGCGACACCCATAAAGATTCCAGCTAAGATTGAATAACTCTTACCGCTCGTACCAGGCAAACTCTCGGTTTGATCTTATTTGAATATTACTTCATCTGCCCTGATGCTTTTTGTCTTGTGACCTTCGAGGGGGTTGCCTCTGTGTTTCATGACTTTCTAAACCTTTTCCCATTGTGGCGCTTTCAGTGTAAGTTTGGGCCTGGTTCCCAAAACTTGTGGGACATCCTTGAACAGCCATGTTTTGGAGTTTTCCAATAAATAGGCCTGTTCTGCCCTTGATACGAAGCGGGGGGAAATGAGAGGCAATTAAAAGTTTGAAGATCACATTAAATAAATGGAGAAAATAAAAGGGATGTTTGGATTTCGGGTTCGTACGAAAGAGGTAACTGCATTTGCTGCAAGGTATCTCATCTAACTCCTGATTTATGGGTCGCAGCAGATGGGCTTTGAAATGAACAGAAGTGTTTGTTGTTTACTCGGCCAACACAGGCAACAAAGTCGAGAAAGATGACGTGACAGAGACTTATGGCTCGGGAAACAGACAAACGCAAGTATACACATTTCCTCACAAGTGCTGAACGAGGACTCCCGGGAGATTTGCCAACTATTCCCAGGCCAGGAAGTCACAGCCGAGATTCTTCTGTTTGTCAAAGTCCTTTTAAACGGATCAATTAGGGTGAGGCATCAACATCGACCCTCGTGAGGATAAGCCAATCAGATAATGGATGGATTTTTTAATTTTTGAGTTTATTGAAAAACTGTCAAGGTGACTTGAAAGTTCCAACTCACATTTCTTAGGGAATCCCAGGGCTCCATTTTCCGAAACCGTTGCATGTCTGCGTTCTTACTCTCGTTTTGGTCCACCACTCTAAAAATACTGGACCTCGTTCACCAAAGGTTACGAACACAATTGCACTCCAATTTGTCCTGCAACGATGCAGTTTTCAGATTCCAAAAGAAAGCAAAACATTGCAGCCCACAGTATCAAAAGTGTGTTGGCGATCCGAGGCAGAAGGCGGTTGGGGCATGACATTTTGGTTCAGTGCCTCTGACACATACCCGGTTGCGGGTAAAACTGGCGCTCTCCCATTGAGACAGGTGGAGTTCTGAACGATGTACTGTATTTTCCAGACTATAAGGCGTACCGTATATAAGCCGCGGCAACTCTTCATTGGGGGAAAAAACAAACAAACAAAAAACAATATACAAGCCACACCAGGCTACAAGCCGCAGTTTCCTATACCAAATTTTAAGGTAAATAAAATACACATACTCCTTTGGAGCGACAATAATTAGGTCGGATATCCACGAGCAGGTCTGGATTCCTGCATGTGTAAAGGACACCACGGCCGTATGCTGATTGAGCTTAATATGACTCCGCGGACCCGCATGACAGAGAAAAGGATGTATTGTGCTCTTGTCTTGAACGAGTCGACTTCTTCCACACAAGCACACCTTTCTCCCAGAGTTTAGAAAGCCACCGAAATACGCACATGCTCACAGGCACACTCATGCTTCGGCTTTTCCCACAGTGCTCGCAACTCCACGGGGACTCAGTGGTGGTAATCCAGAGCAGCGGATTCAGATGCGGCAACTGCTTGGGAACTCAATGCGCTGCATTTACTCATCATAGAGGCACTTTTGATACTTTATTACAAAATGAAAATTTTCCTTTCTGCTCTCTTACCTTATCCGTCACATCATCGCGCTTGCAAGAAAATATGCATATACAAGCATACACCTGAATATCCATACATAAACGCATCATTCATTCTCTGCTAAGAAGCCGTCCACCTGTCAACACCACAGAATATGAACTGACATGAAATACTGGAGAATGCAGGTTTTAACATGCGAGGAAGGAGGAAGACGACATGGGGGTAAAGACACAGGGAGAGGGAGATTCATGAAAATAATAAATCAGAGAAGACAAACGGCAACGTAAAAGGGATATGTTGTGTTCTGAATTTGGACCAATCTCACCAACTGTTTCAAGAATGTGGAATGGGTGAAGTTGGTGGTTCGAAATGCAATGAAAATTACAATATGAGGTCCAGGTCATCACAGCTGATGAGATCTTTCCAAAAAAGACAAATCAACATGAAATAATTGTCTCTGGTCGCTTGCCTGCAAGACGCAATGATGAGAGGTTCAGCAGATCATTCTCACTTAATTGATGGAAGGACGTTTTGGAGTCAACAGTGACTGTGGTTTGAAGATCCTTCTGGAACCTGGTTGGGTTGTGCAGACAATGGATGGCTTTCACCCAAGATTATAGAAACTATAATTGCTACTAGTGGTAATAAGGCTCCAGCAACGGAGACCAGGACTCCGGTTGCCTCCAAGCCGAGGAGCAAGCACTCTCTCCCTTCCGGTGAAGGGTCAGTCCATGGTCAGCTCCCATTTATAGAGCCTGTATCCCCAACCAAATGTACCCCTGGGTTGGAACCACTAACCCCGGGGAGCTCCGCGGGGGGAACCAGTCTCGGAAATCCAGGGAGGGGACCGGAAATTCGGCTACATCCGAGCTGGGGAGCAACCACCACTGCCCGGCAACGGCTCGGCCAAAGGGTTGGTCCCCTGTTCCCATTCTGGAGTCCGTATCAGACAATAATTGATCACATTTGCTCGAACCACCTATTACATGAGCTGGCCAATAACAACGGGAATACTTGCGCTTTGGTACTAACCAGCGGCATCGCACTCTCCCGTGTACCTCTGCCACTTGGGACTGACATCATTCCCCATCACCTAAAAAGTACAAAAGTACAATGCAGGAACTGATCTGAAGGAGATTGTGACCTCAGTCACCAATAAAACCGTGGGTAAGACATCGAAATCTTGCAGTGTCTGTTAAGACCGTCTCAGGTTTGCCAATGAGCATCCGAGAAGGCTTGGTTGAAATGGCTGTGGGCAGAAGTAACCAAAGTTGAATTGCAACACTCTCACGGCCAAGTATGGTGGCGGGAATATTATTATTTTGGGACTTTTTAAATTTTTTATTTATTTTTTTGCTAAGGGTGCAGTGCGACTTAACTGCTTTGAGAGGCCAATGGACCGAGCCATGTACAGTAAAATCTTGGCCGAAAACCACCTTGCTTAGCAAAACACTGAAGATGGGCCGTGGATGGACCTTCCAGCATGGCAATGACCCAAAATATACCACGAAGCCGACTAAGGAGCGGCTAAAAAAGAAGCATATTAAGGTCATGAAGTGGCCTCGTTGGTGTCCAAACCTCAACCTGCGGAGGGAGGCGAAGCTTTGAGCGGAAGCCAAGAAACGTGAATGATTTAGAGAGTTTCTGGAAAGAGGAGTGAGCCAAATTTCTCCTGAGCTGTGTGCAAACGTGGTGAGCAACTGCAAGAATCGTTTCATTGCTGTGCTTGCCAACAAGGGGATCTCCACCAAGTACTAAACGGTGTTTTGCTTGGGGAGCAAATGATCATTTCACTGCCCACAACCCAAAAACAAATAAAGTAACATTTCAAAATATAAATGCTGATATATTAATTTAAAAAAAAAAAGTTGGGATAAATTAATAAATAAAATTACAAAAATAACCTTTCATGGTTATTTTCCTTATCTGCTATAGCTATATAAAGCCGTTGTATTTTTGATTTTTTTTTTGCCCTAATTCAAAGTTTAGCGTTTTCGGCATTGGCAGAGTCATTTTATAAGATGCAATTTTCATTCCCAGTATGCACAAAAGATTCCACGTGATTTATGGACACTGGATAATTCGTTTTTACAGTCTCATTTGTTAAAGATAACTTTCTTTGCCAAATCAATGAAAATCATGTTGGAACCGTTCATGTCTACATTCTTCCGGCCAGAATGTAAGCTTCTCTGAACCTCAGACTGCTTCATTCTTTCAGTTTTAACCAGATTATAAAAGACAATTGAGTCATGACCACAAAACACTGATATGAACCAAACCAAGAATTTTGTGAACCAGTCCACTCCAAATGTGTGTGAAATAAAAAATGATTTTGTACAAGCACTTTGTGCCTCGGAGCAGACAAAAAAACCTCATTAGCAGTTCCACACTGATAGTGTGAATCGCATCATCACCAATTTTCTGAACGATGATAAGATTTGACAAGGGAGCGAGTGAGAAAGAGAGATAGCGCAAGACTCAAAAATACGAAAGCGATACATGTGGCTGTGTGAAGAAGCAATTCAGAGCCCAAAATAATCATCTGAAATAAAGCAAAGGGATGAAGTGCAATAAAATCAGCCATCTCCATAGAGCGACCCGGATCCAAGCTGTTCTACGAATTTGCCTCGTGTGATAACAAGAGACTGAGAAAAGTTCCGGTCTTCTCTGTAACTACAGCTGCGCTGATTATTTTACGATGGAGGGACAATAACAAAAAGGGTGCCCAGGTTGCCGATGGAGAACAGAGGTCAAGAGCCCACTTCTGCATTTTCCAACCAGAGACTTTTTCCTGACCCCGTTTATGGGATGTTGATCTGATTTTGGCTGTATTAAGTTATACTACGTAAGATCAGGTGAACTGGCAACCCAAGTTCATCGTCTGGTGTGCTCGCTCCTCAGATGGCTTATTTGGAACTTTCTTCTTCCGTGATGGAGAAGGACACTCTGTGAATGTCAATGGTGATAATTACCTCCGTATGCGTCGGAATTCTTTGTCCCCGAACTGTCAGCTGAAGCTAACATGCAACAATTACATTTTTCCAACAAGATGGTGACCCCAGTGCATCATTTGTGTGAGGTTTGTGCATTCCTGGATGAGCAATTCCCGGATTGCAACGATTGGTTGCTGTGGTCCTGTGCAATGGGCTTCTCGCTCAGCAAAAATGTCATCATCAAATTTCATGTCTTCCAAATTATAACGAACATCACCATTGACTGTTATCTGGGAGCATTGAGCTGAACTGAAGTGTTTTTTTTTTCTGGTCAAGGTTACAGAAACAGAAAAAGAAATGTCTATAAAATGTTTTGGTGTAATTAGAATGTGAATAATTTATATCTTCCTGCATATATGTCCCTACGGTGTTATTATCATAAATTTAGGGGCACAGACGTAATCGTCATTATGCTTTGCAAAGTGATAAGACATTGATGGGTCAGACCTTGGGCTAAGTGGTCGGCTCCAGCTGGATCTTATCTCCCCTCCCCCCTCCCGTTTCATCCTTTACTGCACAGCTGGATCGCTTCATCGGGTGTCTGGATTTAAACAGAATATGGAGTGCGTCTACTGCCGACTGTGCGCATATCTGTACACGAAGTGTCTTTGTCAAACTTAATGAAGTTCAAGAAAAAAAAAATGCTTGAATTTAACATATCATTTATAAAGAGAAGGCATTTATATAGAATTTAATGTTGTGTTTAGTACGCATTTTTTGTTGGATTAACATCATTGATCATTTTTTTCGGCTATATTGGTTATATTGGGGGACGGCACGGTGGGCGGCTGGTTAGCACGTCGGCCTCACAGTTCAGAGGTTGTCAGTTCGACTCCAACTCTGGCTAATATTATAATATTTATATATATATTTTATATTTATATTTTATTATTTATGTTTGACAAGTGATATAGAATAACATTTTTTTGTCTGATTAATATCGTTTTTTTAATCAGCTGCTGGCTGATGTTGAGCTAACGAAGTGAAGCACCACAGCTTTCCATTTCCATCCACAGGTTGTTGAAAGTGAGACTGGAAATTGTGAAATGACTCCAAACTAATTGTCGAACTTCTTGACAGCGGCCCCAAAAGGCCCGTTCAAGATGGAACGGAAAAGCAGAAAGTTTTCCTCATCAGTAGCTGACCACAATCCAATTAGATTCCCCAGCTTGCTTAATTTGCCACAGATGTGATTTTGTTTACTGGACCTCATTGTCATTTTGGCACTTTGGAAAGACATGACAGAAATGAGTTACAGCTGCTCAACACCTTACATTTTTTTCTCACATCTAAAAAAAAATAATTAAAAAAAATAAATGCCTTCCGTCGTAGACATGTCACTGATTTTGATTACACTTTTGTTTGTTTATCATATGACGTATAATTATGCCCGCGTGTGCCAGTGATGGCATTTTAAAAACAAGTTCAAAAGAACGGAAGAAAAAAAAAAAAAAGCATCAAGAGCGGACGTTTTTTCATTGTCGGTCCAAATGGAACCAAATGGGATCGCGGTCCAAGCTTATTTCAGTTTTGCCTAAACAAAGTCGACAGACCTTTATGCAGACTGCCACAACATCCTTCATCATTAAGTGCAATTGCCAGAATAGACACACGACGACTAAACATTTCATTAGGAGTTCCGTAAAAAAAAAAAAAAAAGAAAGCTGACTCACGGGCGCATTTTTCCAACTTGAGCTAAGACATATAAAAGTGAGTCCCTTGATAGTGAGTGGGGATGAGCTAAACCAGATTGTCCAAGTTCCTACAAAGAGAAGACTTAAGTCACACCTGTTATTTATTAGAGGAACACCCTGTAAATACCACCTCTCAACGTGCTTCAATGCAGTAAAATGTCTACCTGGATAATATATATATATATATATATATATATCGTATTTTTTAAGATCATTTATGTTTTACTGTACCTGCGCCAAATAATACGGTGACTGAGGCAGTGCCGTTAAATACGGTGTGCCTTATGGTCGTGAAAATACGGTAATATGTTGGGTGAGATGATCAAATATGAAATTTCCGATAACACAGAGCAAAAAATATTTGTGTTGACTGGTGTGAGTGCACCGTCCCATTCCTGAGAGGCAGCTTGTCATATTGCATCTAAATCGACATTACTTGCCGAGACTTTAGCTTCTGCTTATCCACAGTAACCCCACAAGCTTCTTTCACAGGCAACATGAATTCACAGGCTTTTGTTTCCACAACTGAACTGGAAAATGTCAAATTAAACAAAAAACTTTATAAATGTTTCAAAGGTTGACCTGAAAAAAAGTGAGTTGCAAAGAGGAAAAATGTATGAACCAACAACGGAAGTAATGGTGTAGCATTGACCAAACCTTAATTTTCTAAGCTAAACCAAACCAGAAAGTGTATGCGTATGCGTGTGTGTGTGTGTGTCTGTGCGTGCACGGGTTCGTGCAAGAGCAGGAGGTGCTGAAGGGTGGGATTATGTTTTAACTTGAGGGCATTTCCCTGTAAATCTGCAGGGACCGCAGCGAGCATGAATAGCACAGGTCAAATCCGTCTCAGGTAGCCCGGCGGAGTCCTCATTAGCATAATACCGCAACTCATCAGTCGCGTCACTTGCCCGAGTCGGGGTGTGTGTTTGACCTCATCGAGAAATAACTTTCACGTGAGGGAAAGTTGTCAGCCACGGTTCCCACGGAATCCCGTTCAGACTCGCACATGATTGACAAGTACAGTGGCACACACACACAATTATATGCACACACACTGACACACATGCACACTGTTGTGGACCTTCTAACAATTCAAAGAGAGCACGTTGCTGCATGAGGAACAATTTTGGGGGGGGCTCTCATTTATCAAAATTATCCTTGGGTTCTTATATCTATTTTCAACTTGGTACCAAGTATGTCCGTTGACCAATACTGATTCGAGGTACCAAAATTGTTTTACATGAACAAACAGACTTTTACATAAAAAATGAAATCTAAATTGTGGACACGGGTCTCCTTAAAAAGACATTTGAGCGGAGTCGCGACTGAGAGTAACCTGAGATGTGCTTCGTATTTTGATGTTTTGCCTTGAACATGCAGGTGTGTGTGTGTGCGTGTGTCGTTAAGAGGAATGCGCTCCATGCAATGATTGAGAGATAAGATCTCAGCAGAGGGTTCAGGTGCTAACAGACAGACACGGAGTGATGAGCCACACGGAGAATACACACTCGTGTATTTTCATTTCCATTTTCTGCAGCTTAAACTGAACCGCGAACGCTTGATAAATGATTGTGTTTTACCAAATAACTGAAATTCCAGTCTCTCTCACTGTCTGTGACAAATATCATTTTTGTTTTTGCAGTTGCCATCGAGGAGGGTTGCAACCGATAAGAGATGATTTTGGTACAGCCTGGACTGACCGCCAGCCAAACGCAGGGCACATTTAGACGAAAGCCCCATTCACACCTACAAACAAATCCGTTTTAAAATCAACGTAACGTGGATCCTTGTGAAAGGAAGTCGGAGTACTAAAAGGCACCTCAAGAATATGCAAATTCCGCATGCAGATTTTCCAACAAAGATCCAAACAGAATGGGAAAGTCAGTACCTTGAATCCAGTGGTCCCCAACTACTGGTCCGCGGCCTGGTGCCTGTCCGCAGGCGACTTTGAACCGGGTTGCGCCACATGAAAGATTAAGAAAAAAAGAATTCTGGCCGAAAAGTATTTTAATTTGATAAGTGACCGAAATCTCCTTGTTAGATGCTACTTACACTTTACACTGATATTAAACCCACAAAATGAGTACGACGAAGCTCGTTCTGCACAATACGCAGCGAGCACCCCCGTGTTGGCGGTCCGCAAAATTTAGGGACTTGTCTGAACCGATTAGGGGCCACTGCAGTCGCGCATACTTTTTACCGACTAAAGTGAAAAGGTCAAGTTTAGCTTGAGCCCGGTGGCCCTGTCAAGGAAATATGGCGGCGCTTTTAGAGCAGGAATACGGGCGGAGTGGTCCGGCGCTGCCTACGATGGAGAGAATTCATCATATGAGAGCCATGGATAAATGCCAGTGTTAATCTGTGTGAGAGCGCAGTGGCTCAGTGTCAGGTGTCGGCCAGTGAATGGGCCAGTGTCACTGCAGTATCACGGCGACCCGGCCCGCTTGGAAACACATAAGGACAAAACTTCAGGCTGGAACGTGTCAACGAATACGATGGAGAAGACACAAGAAAATTCTAATGAGAAACGCAGAAAACAAGCAAGCAAAAAAAAAAAAAAAGTCTGTCCAAAACGAACATTCCAGGTCAGTTTGCTCACGTGACCGTCTGTCATCAGCAAGATTCTGTGTCGCGAACAGGAGCCAATTTGTTGAGAATTAGTAACCTCTTCCGCCTTCTCTTTCGCTCGCTCTGATTCAATCTGTCTGGCTGAGGATTGTTGACACAACACCACCGTCTGACACACACCAAATACTCGCGCGGCCATCGTCAGACGTGAGTAAGCTCGTGCGAGTCAAATTCATTCATCAACACCATGTAAAGGATTTCAGCAATAACTCATTAACTTCCTCTCGCGATACCGTCGCGTCTCCTTTCCGATGCCTCGATATCAGCCGCTCCCTTTTTCACATTGCACCGTATCTTTTATGGATTACGTCTCAAAACTCAATTTCAAAGCTTCCAATGAGTCTCGTGAGTCCGCTTCCTTCTGCCTTCCCTTCTCACCATTCTTGAGGCTGCTTCCACTTTATAAAAAAATCCTCTCAAAAACAAAAATGCAATAAGTTTAAGAAAAAAAGCAAATCACATGGACAGTTAACACATCAATCCGAGCCTAATTTAGTTCTTGCTGACATCTCGTGTGGAGTCATGCATGCCACGTTTTGTGGTGACTTTCGTATCCTATGTAGTCGAATTAGCGTAAAAGTCGCCTCCAGAAAATTCAGATTGCTTATAATGATGCCGTGAGATTATTACGCAGTAGACCAAGATGAACCGTCCATCCATCCATTATCTGATCCGCTTCTCCTCACGAGGGTCGCTGGAGCCCATCCCAGCCGTCTTCGGCCAGTAGGCGGGCTCCACCCGCGACTGGCTGCCAGCTAATCGCAGGGCACACAAAGACGAACAACTCCCACTCACAATCACACCTAGAGACAATTTGGACCTGCCGTGCATGTCTTTGGAATGTGGGAGGAAACCGGAGTACCCGGAGAAAACCCACACAGGCACTGGAGAACATGCAAACTCCGGCGCCAGAATCAAACTCCTAACTGCTGATTGGCTGCTACCCACAGCACAAGGAAACAATCCGATGGTGCTGTGGGCGGGCCAATCTGCTTCTGCAGGCAGGGCCACCAGCACAACTGAGAGAGAGAAAAGTGTGCTGCAACGTGCCAAAATAAACCAGCTTTTAATAGATCGGCCTTGAAAGTTATTAAAAAGGCCGATGCCGATGATCGGCAAAATGCCAAATATCGGCCCCGATAATCGGTCCATCACTAATTCATTCCATTCCAGTTTCGGTGGAATTCCTGATTGCATAAAGGGTCTTCAATCCTGTTCCTTGAGGGCCGCTGTCCTGCCTGTTTTTCATCTCGGCCTTCTGCAACACACCTGATTGAAATGATCAAGATCATTATCTAGCTTCTGCAGACCTTGCTGATGATCAGGTGTGCTGCAGCAGGGAGGGAATGCAAACACCGGCCCTCGAGGAACAGGATTGAGGACCCCTGGTATAATGTTTTGGGGAGTCGACTTTTTCGAGGTTTATTGCAAGTAGTTCCTACGTACGAGAATGTTCCAGCTTTCTCGTCAAAGGTCGGACTTTGTCAGCGCGCCTCTGAATGTCTCAATCATTCCGACATTGTAAGTAAATGCAGATGAGAACCCAAAATGAGCATTTCCCAAACTAAAGTTACAGGCTTGATCAATGCCACATTGGGCTTCATCATCCGTCCGTCCCATCAAAGAGTCATGGCGTGTTTCTCAAATGTTCAGAAACTTTTTTCCTTTTCACGCACAGACCAGCGGTGGGACTGCTTCAAATTATAAAAACATAATGCAAATGTTTGACTTTTCCATTTGAAATTTTCCTCCAAGGCAAACCAGCGGAAGTGGATTTGTGTTGAATTTCAAACAATACTTCCACGAGCCACCAGCATGAGCCCAGACCTCCCCAAATGTCGGAAGACGTCTCAGTGTGTGTGTGGTACTAATTACACTCGTTCTGTCTACAAAACAGTTTCCTCATTTTTCACCTGCCTAACACACACATTCCGACCTGACGTGCATGTCCAACCCCCGCCCTCCCGTCGGCTTGCTGTCTCATCCCATTTCATTGTTTCCCGTTCATTTCATTTGGATGTTCGTCTGCGTGGGCGTGCACGCGTGCGCGTGCTTGCATTTGTGTGAAAGAAAGAAAAGCCAGCCAGCGACTGTATCGGTGATGTATGGAGTGATATCCATCTGCACGGCGAGGTGTCTCAGGTGTCACTCAGCAATACTCAGAACACATCAGTCATCCTAAATCTGCCCCGCAGGCCCAAAACACACATGCACTCCCATACACCACACACACTTCCACTAATACGTACATAAGTGCACAGATAAAATCGCACATCTCAACACAGCCAATACCGAAGCACGATTGACCCAATCGCACAAAAAAAAAAAAAAAAAAAAACGGCACCGGTGCAACATCTGGATTGTATGTGAAGCAATGGTGGGAGAGACAACAAAGCCAGATGCATCAAAACACTTTGCCTGAGGCTGACAATGGCCTCGTCATGGGTGGCAAAATCCACATATGCATTCGTGTACGCACACACGCACACGCACGCACGCTACCAATGCAAGTGCAGCGTCACTTGGAAGTGATGGATAAAACAAACAGCAAGAATAGCTTGCGTGCAGCGATGGTCACACTTAAGCAAAGCCATTAAGAAGGCGGTGTGTGTGTGTGAATGTGTGAGGCGACTTGGTAATTCCATCCGAGACCCTCAAAGTGACCCCAAAACACATACTGACCCTCACCTCCTTTCCCCCTGCCCGAGGCCGCACACAAGCCAAAACATACACTCAGCCAAAACACCCACAGCGAGCAACACTGTGAACCGCAACACATACAAATAGCACACACACTCGCACACACACGCGCAAGCAAAAAAGCAACTCGTTTTAATGGGACTCTCTAATTGGGTGAACATTGATACTTAATTTTTATGGTTGTGTTGTTAAAAAAATACGTTTGCAATAAGCAGCGATGGACATTCCAACGGACGCATGGCCATTTTGTGGACGGAGGATGAGAATATGTTTTTATTTTTTTAATCGTTAATCGTCTCTGACCGGGTCAAGTACCCGCCAACGCCCGTTTCACTGACACTCCCAGCCTCGATGGCGTGCGTCTTATCAATGTACCCACAGACGGCCATTTTAACGCTGCGCCACATGTCTCGCTCCAACGTGTTCACTGTGTTGGCATACGGGAGGGTGTGACTTGACTTTGTTTCAAGCCGACAAGAGTCGGAGCACTCGCGCGCATTTCACAGCCCAGTTTGGAGCAATGTGGATAATTGATTGGATTTCAGTTTGGTCAGCTTTTCCTTCAGCCCGTGTCTGCGTCGTGACATGATTGTGTCCACCTGCGATCGTCAAGCACCTTCCTCAGCCATTTGCGTCTCGAGACGTCCAGGTGTTTGTCGTTGTCTCGTCAGTTGCTTGCGTTTGTTACCTGCTTGCTTTCTGATCTTGTGTGTTTGTTTTTTGGTTGCTTGTACAAACAAGTAAAGTATTTTCCCTTGACTTTCTTGACATACTTTGAACCTTTTTAGTTGATTTTGTGTATCTGATGAATTGCCTTTTTGTTCTATGGATTTTTTTTTTTTTTACTTTTTTGGGAGCTTTCCACCATCATGCAAAACCGCAAAAGATTTCAGCAGAATATTTGACAAAGATATTTTTGTTGAATAAATCAGAACTTAATGTGTTGTGTTTGTACTCATGATGACATCTTAAAACCTAAACAAAGCCCATCTTGAGAATATCTCTGCATTTCTCCATCTGACAAATATTTTGCGATGAGTGTAAAAAAAATGCAGCCAAGTTGAGAAAATAACGCTGCTGCAAATAAAACACGCGTCAATACGAATTTGGGCCAAGTTATTAAAAGTAATCCAGCAGGTTTCAAGTTAAAGTTGCTACTTAGCGTATTGATCTTTCAAGGAATGTTTTTAATATGCTGTCAAAATATTGTTGGAAGACGTGCAACGTTGATTGCCCACCAGGCTTCGGGCAAAACATTTGGTTTGGTTCAGCGGAACTTCTTCCTTCGAATATGGAATATATGTAATAACATCCACATGTTCAACGGTGGTAAAAAATGGTAAAAAAGTCTTGTGAGGAACACACAATCGAAGATTTTTGACTGAATTGAGAGAAATATTGTTTTAAATCTGTAGTTTCGGGTGAAAGTTAATAATTTTTTTTTTATTTGCTGTATTTTAAGTTGATGGCCTAATTGCGACCACCAAATGTTGGAGGTCACCGAGCGCAAAGTGCATTCATAAAGAAGTGCAAGAAAATCTCCTTTTGCGGAAGTTTGGTCAGTACACGTGGAGCTCGCCTTCCACCTCGGTTGTTCATGTCGGTGTGAGGCACCTTCAACTTCACCTTGACAGAACACACCGCTTTGTTTTCCAGCTGGAGGCTTTGCTTTGGAAATGTGCCAGGAAAGGCTTGAGGAAGAATATCTGGAACACCTTTTAAAAATGTAGTTGAAATAAAAAAAAAAAAAAAAAAATCTCCCTTCATAACGACGTGATGAATTAATTGTGAGGCCTACACATTATTCTGTACAGCAGTAATATTCCAACAAAAGAGATCTATTCTGAGCATAAAAATAAACCTTTCTTTTAATGAAGCAAATTATTAGCTCTCGCCAAAGTTGTATATCATGAATCTCTCTGATGGCCTCTCCACAATATTCTGTTTATTACACTTTGCCAAAGAGGCAGATTCATTGCAAGTAAAAAACTAAGATTTGCACTCATTGCAGTCAGATGTGATCCTTTGCTTATCAAAAGCCACGATGCGAGCCACCCAGATATTCCATAAAAAGCACATCTGCTCAGCATCTGACCCAAAGACAGAAAAAAGGGAGCTCCACTTTGCTCTCGGATCCACAGGCAAAAATGAGTCAGTGGAAGAGACGCACATGGCACCGCGAGGGATGAGACGTGAGCGACCGTGTGTTGTGAGGAAATCACAAAGTGGCAGAAACAAGAAGCTTGTCATGTTTGAGGCATGACGATGCGCTTCGGGGGCTTTTTTTTTCTTCCATGTCATTGACTTTGCAGCCGGACTTAGAGAACCCGTAGTGATGACAACCGGTCCGCTTATGCCCACCCAGCACTATTTTTATGGATTGGTTTTGATCCATTTGCTGAATTCACTCATTCAATCATGTCATCTACTCAACTTGAAATAAAGTATTCCACTATAAAGGTTATTACAGTCATCCCTCACCACTTCGTACTTTAGCAGCTTTGTGGGTTTTTCCAAAATATTCACCCCCCCTTCCAAAAAAAAATGAAAAAAATCCATCCGTATCAGCAGTCGTATTTCCGTAAAGACGCATTGCTTCAAAAAGATGAGTTGACTCAGAGGCTGTGTATTTTCCCACGAGCAGTACTACAAGGCGGCTGATTGGTTTTCCGGCGTGATATCGACCAATGAGAGCACGAGTGGATTCATCCCGTGATCTAACAGGCTGCGATGATCCAGCATCTTCCCTATCTCGTCAACGTTAATAAACAAATGGCACTTTTGAAAAACGTGATTCAAATGCGCCGTTCATTTAGTCAGAGTCGAGCCGGATAAGCGGATCGTAAACGGCTTTGTTCAGAACCTGTGAGCGGCTCCGCCACCCGATAAGAACGGCTCGCTCAACACGACGAAATATCTGAAAATAAAATGTTAGTGTTTGTTATATTTTGTCTTAAAATTATTAATTAGAATCCTGCTTTGCATTTTATCCAAAGGTCCTTGTTGATGTGATTGTGCAAAGCGAAAGTTAAGCCAAGATTACCGTACGTCCGACAACGGTGCACGTTGTCGCCGGAAGCAATCATGGTTTAACTTTTTGCTTCGATTTAAGGTAAGCCAATTTTAGGATCAAAATTAGAACTTCAACAAATGTATTTGCCAACAGTCCGTTATAATAATCCAGAAGTGGACGATTACAACGAACTTTGGGTTACAACGGCTTTATAACACACCCAAAAAGAAAAATTATAAATTAAAACGTAAAAAACAACAGTGATAATTAAAAAAAAAATCAACCTCTACTTTGCGATTTTTCGGTTTTCGCGGGGTATTCCAGTCCCTATTAACCGCGTAAAACAAGAGATTACCGTATTCTTTTTTCAGCCTGTTCAAGTCCATTTTCAAAAACGGATCAAAGAATGTCTTGGTGCGCAATCTCTCCTTTTGTGTCTCCTGTGAATCTCCCTGACTGCCAGTAAAGTCCCATTAATCACCCCCCCAGCCACAAGACAGACCTGGACAGTGGATGGGACCATATATCTGGAACTTGAAACCACAATGCCTCACGCCTTATGAACATTGTCTGTCCACTATCGATCACGCATCTGGATCTTATTGCCTCGTGCCCGACACACCAGACACTCATCTGGAGCCCATGGAAGACCAGTGTGGAGAGAATGGAGAACTACTTTTTTTTTTTCCTTTTCCAAAGAGACGGGCAGTGATTACGGGTAGCGTGATTAATCATAACCATATTGGTGACAGGACGAGGGAACGACAGAATTTCGGGTCCTTTGGGTGTTGGGTGATGAGAACGTTGTTACTTGAATTGTAATTGAGGAGTTTTGGAGATTTTGCGACAGCATTTTTTCGTTTTCAGTCAGTTTCCTGTTTTACAAAGTTACATGGAACTCTCGAGTCAGTTTTCACGGATCTCTCTCTCTCTCTCTCTCTCTTGCCCTCTCACTGTACTCCAGCCACCCAGAATTTGTCAAATAAGGCACGGAAATAGAGCTCCTGGGTGTATTTTTAGTCATTTCATTTTTCTTGCTATGGTGAAATTTCACACATTAATGGCGAATCTGTCTTGCGCAACACGCCGGCCGTCATCCCACCTCTCATTCTGCTGAGGCCGAATGAAACCCTTTTGGTTGTCTGCTTTGACGCTTCATTCGGCAGCAAGGTCTTTTTCAGCAGCCGGCTGCATGTTTCTTGTAGCAAAAGCAGAAGCCAAAGTGAGGAAAACGAGCGTTAGCCCTCCACAATGAAAGCCTGTTTTTGGTGCATGAACACATTGGCAAAAGGAAATACGAATTGGAGTGTGCTAAAAGTGCAATGGCCAAACATTAGTACGTGTATCACCGTCACAGGAATGTCATCCTCAAACTGTGCTCATGCAAAGAGGTTATTTTGATCCCCGCGACATCAGCAAACACCAGAAAAAAAAAGAAAAAGAAAAGCACTGCCTTACCCAATTCGCCGACTCGTCTCCCTGAAGAGTCAAGCCAGACGCCAACAACTACAATCATCCTCCCCTAAAGTGTCCTCGGGGCTTTCATCTTGGAATCCCCATTTAATGATCCGCTCAACTTCTCAGGAAAGGCGAAGATCTGCCGTAAGACCGGCTCTCTACCTCGGCATGTGCTCGCATCCGGCCATGTTGAAAGGATTTTGGTGAAAAGATGGAGTGTGAATGTCTGCTGACCTTCCAAACGCGCTCGGTCTCAATCCCCAAAGTGTATTTTGCAACAAACCATCATCACTGGCTCTGCAATAATTTGATTACTTATCTTTTTTTGATTGTGTCCAAGTACATTTTATTCTGCTTACATTATTACAATAATAATAATAATATCATCGCACCATTCCATTGACAACCCAAGAAAATTATACGCATGCTAACATTAAATTCAGGAGTTTTTGGGACGCTGATCCTACCCTGTTCTAAATCGCGTCTGAGGTAAGCGGTCATATCAGGCGTAGTGAGTCTCCACAACGTGACTTTTTCAGAGCGGGGCAGTGGTGGCCAACGTCTCCTTATCCTGCGCGAGCTTAAAATTACAACCACACTTAATGGCTTCCACCTCCCCATGGAGTGAGAGGGAGTGTCTGGCCAGACTCTTTGTTTTTATCGAGATTTTTTTTTTTTTCCACTGCGTCTGCATCATCTGACTCAATCCAAGCATGTGTCCGAAATCGCTCCCCATTCAACTGCGGACAGTCCTGGCTGTTGTCATGTGAAGACAGCAACATCAAGGCAATTTTAGCAGATGGGGAGAAGACACAGAAAGAAAATCCGGATATGTATCATGTAGCAGAACTCAAAAAGACAAATTCCAAAAGTACACCTTCACCATTTGCTGTATGGCACCCAGAGAGAGAGAGTACCATCATGTTGACCGACCCTTAATGAGAGCACTTGTGGTGAAAGCACTTCTTAACAAAGATAAGAACCCGTCACCCACCCGAATAGTATTTGCAAAGGTTAGATTGAACCGTCACAGTTTGATTGATTCAAGTATTCTTTGTTCTGGATGCATGGAAACGGGTGTTCTCTCCAACCACAGTGTCACCTTGTCAATTGGTGGGCGGAGTCACAACGCCGCACCTGCCGCCGATCAGCTAGCAGCACTTGTCCGCACTTCAGATGAAGAGAGTCGAGATGGAGAGATGAAGCTTTTTGAACGCTTGAAGCTTTCCAGCGGACGATTCGGCTCATGAGGCTTCATGTGCTCGCAAACTCCCCCTGGTGGCCAAAGCCATGATTGTTATTCAAAGAGTGTGTGTGTGCGCGTGTGTGTTTTCCGGTTCAACAACAGCATCTGCATGAAAGGAACTGAAATCAAAACAAATGTATTTTTTTTTGGACTGGAGTTCTGTTTCTGAGTTCTGGTTCATGCTTATCGAATGAAATGATTGTTTGAAAAAAAATAAATAAATAAAACCTGAACATGACCCCTGGGTTATCCCATTTCTGACACGAATATTTCGTCATATAAACGGAATACGTCCGTTGAAAGGGACATTGTGTTCTGGTTTGTGTTCTGCGCTTGTTCTTGCTCTATCCGCAAGTAATCTCTGTCTTTTGTAGTGCGGGAAGTATTTGGATGCAGGCATCATTGCCATACTGACCGTAACTTGAATACATCTCGGACGGTTTCACATTATTTTCTGTCTCTACAGTGAAAAAAAAAGACCGTGTGAATACAGACACACAAAGACGTGTGTAAAAGTTTGTACGACTGGTGCGCAAATCACCGGAAAGACACGAGCAGGTGTAAACAGTCACGGTGAAACTCAGACGCGGATCAATTTTGGAGCGAGAAGTAAAAAGAGTTGAGTGACATGATTTAAGTGTTTTTTATTGATGGTACAACGTAACAAGCAGAAACAAAGTCTGTTTGCATCACGACGGCCCCGCGTGTCATCTTTTTAAATCAAGTTATACAAGTGCGGGATGGACTTTGTCCGTTCATTCTAGTGAACGCAATATTACGATCGTTTCAGAAATCGAAATCGAAGTAACTGGTTAAGCGCACTTCTGCCATCTGGTGGCAAAAAAATGTCATTGTTCTGTCTGCCACTACACGTCACTGACATAGAAAGATGAACAAATATGCCCTCTTCACAGTAAATAATAATTTTCAGATAAAAAGGGAATATTTTCAATTCATAACGATGTAGCTAAAAAAATAGTTACTCAAACAAAAACACCACAGATGGTTCAGTGCATGCTTATGATCCAAAAAATTTACACAAACACTTGGAAAGACAGACAAGTCGAAATGTTTCCGTCCGAGTGTCCTCCTGCAGCTCTGAATGACTCCTTACCAGCTTGACGAGCAACTGCCGATGCACTCAGACGGCACCAATCCTGCTCTGGCACCTCTCCTCCTCCCATTTCGAGGTGATAAGCCCCAATTATGAGTGCCCTCTTTGGGAGTTGACACTCACATCAACACTCGTGCAAAAATACAGAGAAGCCAACAAGTACGTTCGCAAACAAACACACGTTGAGAGGTCTGACGGTCAGTTGCCCCAGACAACATTCCCTCGTATGATTAGGCTTAGTGAGCCATCGCCGAGGTCCAAGCTGTCGCCAGTAGCTCGACTGGGCCTTAACACCCGGCCAGTCGGTTATACAACTCTGACCCTTGTGCGCGCGCGAGAGAGAGAAATCGAGACAGTGACTGTGTGCCGTATCCACAAACCCCGTAATGGCAATGTGTGTGTGCGTGTGTGTGCGGGGGGTGTGTGTGTGTGTGCTAAAGCTGGCAGGATTCCTGACAGGACCCCAGCAGAGCTTGACATGGCTTTTCTCTCTGGAGCCCAGCGGTTTTACGACTGAGCTTGCTCCTGTGCGCGCGCGTGTGCATGCACGTCGAGATGACTTTCCACGATGATTTCTCATTTTGATATAATCATCAGAGAAAGGCGATAGTTCGAGCGATGCCCCATTAGCATTGCGAGCGCAGTGCTTTAGGTATTTTTATGCTCAAGCCAACGAGTATTTAAGGCGAGTTGGGTTGTGAGTTCACAAAAAGACTTCAAACCTTTTTGTTCAACTTGGGAGTCAAAACAGACCCAAGGTAAAAAAAAAAAAATCGAGATTTATCTAACGTATTTTCTGAACTATAGAGCGTCCCAGGCGGTGAAAGAAAAATCCACAGAAAAGCCGCACTGTTGTATTAGCCGCATGGTTCAAAATTGAGGGGAAAAGTAGCGGCTTATACTACGGAAAATACGGTAGTTGTTCACACCATTTTTTTTTTCATTGGCATTATTAGTAATAAAAATAAATTGTCGTTTGTTGCCCAATAAAGTGAATGACAGGTCTTTTTTCCGAGTGGGGGTGTGCGTGTGTGTGTGTGTGTGCGTGTGTGTTTGTGTGGTAATTGGGGATCGTCTGACTGACGCTACGTTTTTCCATGGTGTGAGTCTGACTGGGAATGCCAGAGCGGTGACCTCAGGCATCAAAGATCTAAATGGAAGGGGCAGTCTGCCAACTGATAGCAGAACACAAAGTTAAGATCAGCGGCTAACATTGCATCAGCAATGCGCCGACTTTTAGAGGACACAAATATTCGCTCATATACGGACAAACGGGCAGTCCGGTGGTCGACACGCCTGCTTGACAGTTCGGACGTTTGTGGTGAAAATATCAACTGTGGCCTTACTCTGTGGAGATCGAGATTGTTTGCCGTCGAAAAGGATCGTGCATCGGCGAGCTGATGTTAGCTAGCAGGCTACAGCGATGATTGAAGAAATGTGCGTTCCTGAGCTCAAATGTACTAAGAAAAGAACGAATCACTTGAGGAAGTGATTCGTTCACTCACGTTCACCAAAAAGATTCGTTCTTTTTAATCGAGTCGTGCAAGAACGAACACGAGCAGGCTAGAGATATGAGTTTGCTCTTCTAAATTTCTCAAAGACAACCAGTGCATCAACGGTTAGTCTTGCATTTGTTTTGCTATTTCTGGCATCCACTCGCCCACCGGTTCAAAGGGATTTAGAATTTAGAATTTTGGGGGGAAGAAAGTCAAAAGTACCTTATTTTTCGGGCTATAATCTGCTACTTTTTTTCCTCGATTCTGAACCATGCGGTTAATGCAACGGTCCGGTTTATAGTCCCGAAAATACGGTAAACTACCCTTTGGAGTATAATTAGACTTTTTGTCAATGCTTCGGTAAAGGTTAGCTGTGGTAAATGTCTTCTTACAAAATGTAATTAAATGGTCTATTTTGTTGTTTATGTGCATGCACAACCAGAGCAGCCCAAAAAAAAAAAGTGCTCACTTGCGGTCAACACTCTTTGGCTGAGTCGTCGCAACACTGAGAAATGACGCGGTTCGGCGCCCTAAGAAAACAGAAGCCGGAAGAAAATGATTATTATTTTTTTTTTTAATGTGACATTGGCTTGGATGGTGAAAGCGAAGCCACGAGCATCACCAGCCCGCAGCTGCCGACTGTTGTTTTCACACCGCTCCTCTCCTGTCAGCCTGAAATACTTGGACGGACAGAATACAACCATCTGATTTCCTGCTCTAAGTCCAAAACGACTCCGGATCACTTTGGTGGACGTCGCCTAAGGAAGTGGAGCTTCTAGCATGTAATACGCTCCTGATAGCTTCGATGCTGCTTCTCCTGCGAGTGCGCACAGGAAATTGGAATTTGGAGCTGCAACACGCGGTCCCTCTCCTGAAGAATAACGCGTATGCATTTTATTACCGCTTTGCCCTCTCTGTTTGCTGCTGAGTGATGCTCACGAGTAAACACGAACATAGTTGTGGCTTCTCTCGAACAACAAAGGAAGTCGCACCGAGTAAACATGTGGTCGTACCGTAGTTTATGACATTACGGAGAAATAATATTCAGACACACATTTACGCACGACTGGGTGTTGGACGACCTCAGCTCATGAGAGCTCGATTCTTCTCAAAACATCCGACTTGAAAATGGCCTTGCAAGTGCAACTGCAATCAAATCCACGCTTTTTTTGCGGGTAAAAATATATTTTAGATTTTCTGACGGGCGTTGGGTAAGACTGCCTGGTGATCATTTCTTGATTCCGCAGAGCGTTGCCCTCTCAAAAGTGAGAATCGAATCACAAGAGGTGTTCGTCACATTCAACGTGAGGAACGCCTTATACTCTCACGCCTTATACGCTCACCAATTTGTGATCGGAGCACAGACGCCAGAACGGTTGAATCTGAAGGTCTCGGACAAATAGTACGTACCACTCGTACTATGAAATCTGCCCGGCAACACAAACTAGCTGAATTGTGATTGGATAAAAACTCTAACACTGGGATATAATATGACATCAATTTGAAGAATACATATAATATAAAATGAAATTAACTTTTATCTTAAATATGATCATGATTTCTTGATTTTTAGTTCTGTTAGGCCGGCAAAAAAAGCCTTGAAGGCCTTGACCCTCCACCCTTGCCCAAATGGAAAATATTATTATGACCGTTTCCTCAAACAAGTTTTCTTCGCTTTGCAAAAGTCTGAAAAAAAAATCACCAGGACAACTTTAACTATCTCCACGGTCCAAACACGTATCCAGTGGCACTTCCACCGAGACAAGAAGCAGTTTTTTTTTTTATTTAGTTTTTTTTCTCCCAACCTTCATGCCTACTTGAGCGCATGCAGTTGTGTTAGTTGTGTGGTCAGCGCTGGCTTTTTGCTTGGAGCCAAAGCCGCAGACAAAGCCACAGCAGGTGGATGGGTTGCAGTGCGGAGGGAGGAAAGGGGGGGGGGGCATGGATTACAGGAGGCTCTGTGCCTCTCCTCATCACGCTCCTCGACTCTGAAGAAAAGGTTGATTAATCGGAACCTAATAGGATGGATGGGCCACACTTGCCCTTTCACTGTGGTTGCAAAAGCCTTCAGGACACCAGAGAGACATAATACCCGAGAAAAGAAGCAAAAGAGCTCGTTTGGCTCGCACGCTCAACAACAAAGTCCTTCATTTCGTCCATCAAAGCCACCTAATTAAAAATAAATCAGTAGACGGTATAATATACTCATCATTAGGTATTATAAATAAACAAGTCGGTTATTGCGTCAAGAACGAGCGGCAAAGAAAATGTTAGCGGGCTGTGGGAAAAGTATTTTGTATGCCAACTTTTCAAACATGATTTGATCTGACAGCTTTATTGTAACGTGACTTGGAAAAGAAATTGGGCCGAATTTCTTGCGCAAGGAACGACACGACGCAAAATAAAGCCTAGTCCGCAGATGGATGCTTTTTTAAAAAACAGCATGAAACTCCAATGGCACGCCGTTGAGCGCAAACCGATGCCAAGGACCAACCATCCTAAATTTAGATCGACTCTGCACCTGATTGCGCAACGGCACGAATACACTCCTCTTGGATGATGCAGCAGACTCATTCACCAGGACAGAAACATTTTAGAAAATGTGCCAACGAGCGATGGTGATGTTGTCGTGTTCGTTCAGAAGAACTTCCATAAAAAGTGAGCTGATAAACGGAAGAATCAGTCATGAGAATTCCGTCGCTGTTTGGGACCAGCCTCATCGAAGGTGGAGTATTTTCGTTTGATGTTTTGTTGAACAGTAGAGGTTGTTGAACTGTATTTCCATTTTAATTTTTTTTACATTTGAGTGACAGTTGTACAGCTGTAATGCCCTTCATCATAAAAAAAAGTTTTATGCTGTCGACGGCTTACCATTTGTAGAGCGTTTGTATCTGTTTTTCTATTTTTCACAATTGCACAGATGCCCAACAATGAAGCAACAGATAGAACATATCCCAGTCCATGAAATTCAAGTCATACCTTTTTTTTTTTTGCTCACTGTCGAGGAAAGAGTTTGTCTCCTTATCTTGCAAATGTCTGCTTCTTATCAGATTGGGCAGAGTGAAAACCGCTGCGTCATTAAACTGAAGACAAGGTTGATAATAGAAGTTCAGGTCAAAATGGGTCACGGGCTGTAAAAGTTAACAAGTGAGTGGAGGAAGATTCGTTACAGATAAGAACTGCGCGCTTTACAATACACTTTGCAGTTTCAGGCATGATATTCAGAATTTCAAAAATCCGAATAAGGGCATATTCGGGTTATCACTTGTCTTTATGTCTTTTAAAAACCCGAATACTGCCAGTATTTGGGTTTTAAACGGGTTATTGTGATTTAGCTTTTATAGTAGCCTGCCTGTTTTTAAGAAAATGCATTCATCGATTTTCTTAACCTGAGCTCGAGCGGGCGGATGCCGACACCCTCGACTGGTCGCCGCTCGATAGCGAGACAAAGACACCGGCAGCTTCGCATTCGCACCATCACTGAGTGGAAACTGAAGCCACACCATTTGCACGCAAGTCAGATGCGTGACCCACCTCACCGTCAGAGACATGGAAGAAAAGATTCCCGGCAATATTTTTTTGTATTGCAGGCCTGATATTTAAGACCGTCAGTGATGAGGGTCACGGATGTCAAGACGAGTCTCACTTGCTGTGGTCTGACAGGCTTTGTAATGGACACCTCTTTGGGCCTTTCAACCAAGCTCAGTCTGGCCCCGAGACCTTCACAAGACCTCTGGGAGCCCTCCGCTGACTCCCTATTGTCTGCATAAGCGCGCATGAGTGTGTGTGTGTGTGTGTGTCTTTGGATGCCTCCCGGGGGCCAGGGACTCCTCTTTGTCTCTGCTTGGCCCGCTGTCAGATTGTGTCTTTGTTATGACAGTTGGGCTGCTTCTATACAGACTAAATTACCTCTCTCAGCTGTTCATTTACTGACCTAAACCCTGACAACACACACACACACACACGCACACACAACTCATAGTCTTCTACTTGACTGCACCGAGAGAAAATCGTCACGTCTTCCAAGAAGGAGAAGAGAGGATGAAGACAACAGGAGGATGAGAGGGAAGCGGTAACAAAGCAAGGGAGGGGCAGGCCAAAGGGCATTTGACCTGCGACCTTTGTGTTGTTGGTGGGGCGTTGGGGTCCAGAGGACACGACAAGCTGAGCTAATGAGTAACTACACGCTCGGTACGACACACAAATGGCAGAAAACGGAGCAAGGAGTCCAATTTAAAGCTGATTAATTTGGGTGACAGCGACCGAATCTTTGCTGTCAAAGCGGGAAAATGTTCAATTGAGAAGCTTTCTAAGCATCGCAAGCTCGAGATTCATCCTTCAGTTCAGTCAATTCAGCTCCGTCAGTCATCCATCCAGTTCAGAGACACTGCCAGGGATTTTGGGCCCTTTGAAAAGAAATCTTTCGGGTGCCACCGCAGCTGGCTAGGAGGCATTTTGAGACCGTTTTGCGTAAAATTTTCCGGACTACAAGCCGCTACTTTTTTCCTTGATTTTGAAGCATGCGGCTAATACAACGGAGCGGCTTTTCTGTGGATTTTTCTTTCACCGGTAAGGGGCGCTCAATAGTTTAGAAAATATGCTAAATAAAACTTGACTTTTTTTCTCTTGGGTCGGTTCATATTTAATTAGCAAAGTTGTTGCCTTGTTAAAAGGCACAATCTGTTGATGTACCTTTATGTGCATTCATAGTTCAAAATCGTTCTGTACATGCAGAAAACAACTCTTTTTTTTTTCAACGTAGAAAACCTCGGCTTATAGCCTAGTGAGGCTTGTATATTGTTTTTTTTTTAAAGAGTTGCAACGGGTTATATACGGGTGTGCCTTATAGTCCCGAAAATACGGTAATTGACACCCATTGAAATACATTGGCTGAAAAAAAATAATTCAACTCCAATAAAATGCAGATAAACATTCATTATATATATTCCACAAAATAACTAGGGAAAAAACATTTATACCCCCCCAGCCCCCAAAATAATACGAATCCGCATGTGCCGAACGGCGAGTATGCGGCGGTCAATTGCAGTGTGTCATGCAAAGAAGACAAAAAGTGACACCAGGAAAGGGTCAGAAAGTGAAAGAGGAAGAGTCTTGTCACAAGTGACATAACTCTCGCTTGTGTTCACGTCTCATTTGTGCGTACATGTGAATGCGCGGCGCGCTTGTGTTTGTGTGTCTCACAGGAGAGTAAATGTTAAAGGTGTGAGAAGCGCTGACGTTACCGGGGTGACGGGCCAGGAGTGTCAAGCCCACAGCAATATAAAACCTGTGCTTGACCAGAATGCCTTTGTGCTGGCTATGTGTGCCACATCCAGTTGCCATGGCGATGAGAGGTCGATAGGGTAACGTCTTCGCTCAGACTTTCTCTCTCATGACCCCCCCCCCACCCCTCTCCATGTCTTGACAGTCTTTTTCTGTCAAACACGCAATCATACACGGTTGCCGTTTGTTGAACGGGAAAAGTAGTCAAACACACAACTTCAAAATGAAAACACTCACAAGGAGCATGAAGGACACTCAAACACTCCACTAACAGCCAACCGGAGCCAGAATCAGAGTTCAAGATGTTGTTCACGAGGCCACGCCCCCTCATTGACGCAAATTACACAAATGCTACACTTTGGATGACTTTTGGCTTATTTCAACTTCCTAAAACCAATTTATTTCATTTATTATGTTTTAATCTAGATTATCCAAAACATTGCTCCAAATCTTTATTTCAAACATGGAACAAAACTTGACGGTGTTTTGAGAGGGTGAGGGAAATAGAATAAAACTTCATTGGAATGAGGAAAATTCATTTGCTATCCAACAAAGTCAAATTCCAAGCTAGGCCCCCAAAGTCTGAATTCACAAAGTCCTCGGAGCAGTTGGAGCCATTCCTTTACTTTTGCTGTAGATTAAAAACATTTGGCATTTTGACTTCAAACGATGACTATGAGACACCATTTTGCCATTATCACCATTTCAGCTTTTATTTCATTTCCAGGAATTTACATCTGGACCTGATACAGTAACTTCGCAGATAGCGTTATTTGTGACAGAACGGCACCATTTTAGATGGAGAAAGAAAAAGCTTTGAAATGGAAACAAGAAACTAATTACCAAATGATATACTAAAATAAATAACCAAATAAATACTAAAGAAACCCATTTATAGTTGGTTGCAATTACTGCACCAATCCTGTGACCCGGTGGTCCTTCTTAATACATTTCGAGGCAATCAACGCTGCCTCTTTCGGGAGTTTTTTTGTTGTTGTTGTTTTGGAGGTTCAATCCCTTTCCTCTCCTCTTCAGCATGCAGGTAAAATGCATGCTCTATTGGGTATCGTGACTTGACCAGTCAAAATGCTTCCATTTAGATTTTCTTTTAGCAGCACCACAATAATACAACGAAAATGAAAATGTGCCATTCCTGAGCTGAAGTCGAGAGAGAGATTGTGTGTCACTGAGTGTGACTTTCAGCTTGACCTTATTTGACACTTTTCCCCATGCAATTAAAACTACTTGTTGCATGATTAAGGAGGCCTTTTGAATTTGGTTCTTCATCAGTGGGCTGCTCTGCTCCCTCCCTCCCTCTGTTGGCCAATCAGCGGTACAGCTGATAACAGTAACACCCCCCCCTCTCTCCCAGGGGACTCGTCACAATACAACAAAGTTTTGACCCAATTTTAAAAGTATTTTATGTTTTGCAAATATCAGTCAGCCACGTTTTTCTCTTCTACTGAATATAATGTGAGTGCAATGTGATGAAGATGTTGCTTCAGGGCAATCAAGCAAGTTTTTCAGTCTCTTCCCTAAAATCCAGAGAGCAAAATAATATTCTAAACTAATTAAGTATATCTAAAAATAAAATGGGACAGTTAAGTCATTGAAATAATAACCTCGCGTTATTATAGTAGCCGTATAAAAAGCAAGTCTATGTTTGAAACTCTTTCATTGGGAAAATAAATCACATTTGTGCGCTCATATTTATTATGGTGCCCCTTTTTTGGCATTCAGCCAGCCAGCAAATCATTCTGACAAGTCACTGCATCTTACTTTGGCCACGACGCAACATTGAATTAGATAGTCAAACAATTTCAGGGCTGAGTTGTTGAAGTAAATGGAAATACTGTGCCACATATTTCCTGTGACTGACTCAAGTCAGACGGGATATAGGCAGTGAAGCGCAATGGAGATAAAACAACAAATATTTTCCTGATTTTCTGCAGACGTTGCCCTGAAGGGAAGGCACTTTTATTCATGCAGCATATTTTATGCACAACGCAACTGAATGTGCTTCACACAAAGCAAAAGCACGACACCAACAAGCATTTACGAACAGAAGAATTGATGACAATTAAATGCTGTTTTAAGGCATTTAAAAACAACGTAAGGAAATAAAAAGTGGCCTTCTAAAATTATTGACAATGGATTTTTTTTTAAATGCTTAAAATACCCAATTTAAAGAAGAAAAGAAGAAAGTACCATTTTTTATTTGGATTTGAAAGAATTTACACTTGATGCTGACTTCACTTGAGTTTGGCAGCTTCTTGCGTGCAGCAGAACAGCTAAATGCTTTTTCACCATGTTTGCTTTGTAACCGGGGCTCCAAGTAAATGTTCTGCTGGTACTTTTTTTTTTTTTGCTATCGTGGGTAGACTAAAGTCCACATTTTGTTTTGTATTTCTTGTTTAAATGTTGATGATGTCTGAACATTACTTGTGCTTTAGGTTCTATTTTTTAAATAGCAAAACAATTATAAATAAAATTTAAAAAAAAAGAAAAATTGTCAGCTTTTTCAGATGTGAACTTTTACAAGTCAAGTTATTGAAGATGCGGCAACGGAACAACTTGGGGAGGAGTGGACTCGCATTCAGCTCGTGTTGAGACAAGAAGTCATGGTCGTCTTGGCATCGTCTTGACCATCATCACTCTACGGCAGGAGAGGACAATTTTCACTCATGTACATGACATTAAAGATGAAACTTCTCGTCACTGTTTGAGGCAATCAATCACTATCTTATGCACAGCAATCTCACACCAGAAAAAAACAACAACGCCTTGTCCATGTTTATGCGTCATTTCATCGGCTCTCATCAGTCAGTCTGACATTGGTATTGCTGTTCCGGTCAAAATAAAGACGTGGCTTTGTAAAAAAGGGTCATCTGTTGCAAGCGAGATTGAAATGGTTCTTAAATAAACAATGACAACTTTCTTTCCCCGTCAAATTCTTCTTCTTTGCCCAGATCACTCGAGGGACGCTGATCAAGACCTCAACACACAGGACTGTCTTCCCCAACACGTTCACATCACTCAATAGAGTCCCTCACATTTATCATGTTGGGATTAATTTACAGGGTTCGAACGCAGACATTTTGCTGCCAAGCTTTAAATAGCCCGTTGACCGCAGAAAATTTGGTTGAGTGTGTGACAGGGAGCGCGAGCTGCTGCCAAGAAGTGGTTTGAGGAGCGTGTGCGCGCGTGTGTGCGTGGGGCGAGTGTGCGTGTGTGTGTAGACAGCACTATGTGTTTTAGAGGTCTCCCGGGAGGATGCAATAGCACAGCCATTCACTAATGCCCTCCCCAGCTATCCCCACTCCTCTCCAACACTCACATAAACACGCTCGCTTTCACCTACACGCTCATGCACGCGCACATGCACTCTGGCTCATGAACCCGCCTCCCTCATCCCCCCACCCCAAAAAAAAAAAAAACTCCCATCTCTCTGCCATACCTCCACATCCTCGCACCGCCCCTCAACTCAAGTCAGCATACACGCTCTCTTCTCCGCCAGACGCACCGACAGACCCAAGTGTGTGTGCGCGTGTTCATGTGAGCGTGTGCGTCGTGGATCTATTCGAACAAGCGCTCGGTGCGTGCGTTCAGAGGCCCGATGACAGGATAGCAGTGTGGCGTGTCTGAAGCACCATCGGAACTTTTCATTTGTATGGTTGGCCCTTAGTTGCTCTCCGAGGGGGGTGAAGGTGAATGCAAAGTTTGACTGAGAGTTTTGAGAACATCCCATATCCTCCTCCTCCGTCCGCTGTGGGAGTGGAGGCGCGCAAGGAGCGACGGACGGACGGACGGTGGAATTGTGCGGACGCGCCGTGAAGCTGCGCGCCAGTGCGGCCGTGGCCGAAGCGCTGCATGCGAATGCGATGGATTAGCAGCAGCCTCGTCCGAAACGTGCCGCTGTTTGCCTCCATTGCCAGTCCGGACAAACGCTCTCCATCACGGGATTATTTCCACTGTCGACAATCCTTCTCCTCCCCACCGAGCTGAGATGACAGAGGAGTGTGTGTTGCGCTGCGTGCTGATGCTCTGCTGTGCGCTCCTCTCGGCCAATGCCAGCAACTGGCTGTAAGTTCAAGTCCAATTTTATTTGATTTTTTATGATATTTTTGAAGAAATGGAGCTCCTTCAAGTTTATAGTTGTACATGCTCATTTTCTCATTGATCAGCTTGACATCCTTTGCATCTTCATTTTCACATTTCTCAGTGCAGAGGTTGTACTTTGTTAAATTGCCAAATACGTATACAGAGTCACACCCAAGGGCAGTGACTCCCACTTTAATAATTTATTACAATCTCTGCATATACCCCCCTTGCAAAAAAGGGGGGAAAACCTTGCATGCTGGGGAAAAAAAGGGGAAAAAAACGAAAGAAACAGCATAGATTTTTTTTAAACTGTCAACTCTACAATGATGACTTGCCATTTTGCATGCAGCAATATGAAACTCGTATATTTCAATAACTGGCTGTATGGAACCTGCATTGCTTGCGTCCCGCCAATAACTCACGTAAAAGAGAAGTATTTTAGACGCACAGATGATGAAGACACAATAGCGAGACGGCGGATAATTAAAACCACAAATCTCCAACGTCACGCAAACGGCAGAATTAAGAGCACTTCTTCACTTGTCGGGATTGCAGCCAGCCGGACGGACTTTGATGCGCGTGGAACATGTTCTCATCTGACTCATCTTTTAAAATCAGAACGTGACATCACTTACAAGTGTGATCAGTCATGGAAATTGACGATAGACAGATGGAAAATTTCATTGAAACGATGTCGTGCATGGAGGGCGTTTATGAAAATCTGTAAGTGGACACCAATCACGCGGTAAAATTTGGAATGCATTATGTAGTTTTAGTTGTCCAAGTGCAAACTGGCTGCGCGGGTCGCGTGTGTGTGCCTGCAAGCACTCCGTGGGAGGCGGATGGGATGGTTAGGTGGATTTCTCGCATTCCTCCCGCACGTCACGATTTTTTTTACCTCTTACCTTCCAACACATTTACGAGTGGCGTCGATCATTTAGGGAGGAGACTTCCATTTGATTCCACAAAGAAAAGCCTCCAGCGTGGCCGTCTTTTGGTCTAAATAGGACCATGCTGATGATTCCCAAACACGTTTAGAACATGTAAGGGCAAGGTGCGCGCACGCGTTCACCTTGCAACGTGTAATTTGTAATTCATAATTCCTTGTTTGTTCGCTTTCTCAAAAGTGTGCGCTTCACCCTAATCTTATGTTGACATTAAGAGTAGACTGTCAGTACATACGGATTCCTCCATAAATCGAAGAGGCCCGTGCATGTGAAATCTTTGCCAAACACCTTGAACTCTGTCACGGAGTGCAGAGTTTAATTGTGCTGTTTGTGACTGAAGGCGTGGTGACAGCAGGCATGTACAGGCAGGCTTGCGAAGCTGCCAGTCTGCTCAGTGGGATTACTCGGCAGCGATGGTGGTGTGGACTGTACACGCCGAAGCTTCACTTTCACCTCCGCGTTCAGCAGCAGCTACTTGAGTTGCGCGTGCGCAAGCGCAATCAACTCGAAGAACGAATTAACGTTCTCACACGTTTTCCTTGCATTGTGTTATAGTTAGGATCGATCATTTCTCACACATATTATTATTTTTTTTTTTTTTGGGATTGTGAGCGAAGTTGGCAATTTAAAGCAGGTGCACTCCATTCATACAATGGTCAAAATAAGTGATCGAGAGGTATTAATCTGATCAGTGGCGAGCCGTCAAGGCCTTCTCTGCTGGCCTAACATAATCAAGAAAAAAAAGATCATATTCTTCACATTGATGTCATATTGCATCCTAGTGTTGTATTTTTAGGTGAGAGTTTTTATCCTATCAGAATTCCGCTAGCTTGTGTTGCCAGGCAGGTTTCACAATACCAGTTGCACGCACTATTCTTTCCCTTCAGATGCAAATGTGCAGCATCTCTTCTGTTAAAGTCAATGGACTTGATAGACAGTTGCAATAGCCAATCAGATCACGAGTTGGTAATAGTGAGCCTTCTCGCTGGCCTTAACTGAAGGGGGCATCGCTATGTGTAATCAACACTCCCGGAAGTCGTAACTGGCGACGTTCGAAAATCTAAACCATATTCTTGTTTTTTTAAACCACAACGGCCAAAGGAGGGAAAAGTGTGGATTTAATTGCAGATACACTTGCGAGGCTGTGCCCTGCGATTGGCTGGCGACCAGTTCAGGGTGTCCCCCGCCTACTGCCCGAAGACAGCTGGGATAGGCTCCAGCACCCTCCGAGACCCTAGTATTTTAATTTACATGCCCCTAGTGCACCTAACAATTTGGTGACAGAAAGTAGATGACTTCTTAGAGCAACTAAAAGCAGGTATAAGTCGCGGCGCTGCGCAATTTTGGAAGGATTTGTCCGAGGCGCAGAAAGAAAGATTCTTCACTCCGCTGATATGTGCGGAGGATGTCATCGTATTTCATTCATCAATATGACAACAGCGTCGCTCAAACCCTCTCAATCAATGTAGAAGTGCATTATGAGAATATTGTTATTGTTATTGTTCAAATGTAAATGTGTCATTTGGGCTGCAATTCTTCAAACAAATGTTTAAGGCAGTCATTATTTAATTTGTTCAATTCATATAATCAGAATCAGAAATCACAAAGCCCTTTTTTGTCATTGTACTCAGTGTGCAACGAGATTCGAGAGCTCCCCTCTCCAGTGCAATGCAACAATTTACGTGTCCCTGGCAATTTTTATTTAGTCAAGTGCTATTTTGATATTTGAAAATTGTAACATTGGCCCACACTCATTATTTAAGACCTAATCTAAGTGAGTACACGTCTGTTTGGCCATCCGCAGCGCACCGCGATTCGGAGAATGTACTGGCAGGGGGAGCTCACTCAAAAATGTGGTGATTTACTATGGAAGAAATTTGGTTGTTTTTACAGTGGAGGTGTAAATGTTAGGTGGACCAGTGCAGGTAACTGCTGCGTGAAAGACAAATTTGGACCTGTGGGGGCCTCATTTCAGTCATGCAACAGCAACAACCAACGCAGAGTCGTCAAGGAGTCATCAAGTCAGATACGGCTGCCGTACGGGGGCTCTGTAAAAGAAAGACATAGAGAGGGAAAATAATAGGCTGCTCCTTACGGTTTCAATTCATACAGTGAGTCGAACATTCCCTGAGAGGCCTCAGAGGCACTTTTTGAGGTACGGCATATGATAAAGAAAAAAAAAAAATCACAATGCAACACAGCCATGGTCAATTCTTAGATTTTTCTGATTGTAACAAGATGAACAATTGTAATTATATCAAAACATTTTCAACAATGAGGTGGTCTATAACCAGCCTCAATGAAAGAAAAAAATCTCATAGAGAGGGCAAATTGAAAAAATAAATACACAAAAAAAACGGACGTATGGTGCACACCCAAAAGAAGCCCATATCTCCAGAGACGCAAGGAGGCAGACAAATGTTTCGGACGCAAACGTGAAAAATACGGCAAATATATTTGACACGGACTACGCCTTCTTCTATTAATTATTTCCAGTAAATTTGTTCATCTCAAAAGAGACAAGTGTTTTCTATGTCACCGTGGGCTCAAACGTGCGTGTGAAGCCGTCCAGCACATGTCCAGCGGAACCATGGTGAGGTGCTAAAGAGATGGCAGAGTAACCAGAGAAAGCCGAGACCTTGGCAGTACACGCTGGCGCCTCACACTTTGTTCTCTTGCACATGACTGCAATGAGGTTGCGACATGTTATTTCAAGCCCTCTTGTCACCGCTGGGTGTGCAATTATCACGGCACACTCGAATCAGCGGGGGAATCGCTCACGATGACCAGATTAGGACTAGGATTAGTTGAGGGCAGATAGGACTGACAGAGCGGGCGGCCTCACTGAAAGATGAGATCCGATTGTGGCACGCCACGGAGAAGTGCGCCAGGCTTTCGGGAGACATAACACACCCTCCGGTGGCGACGGAGGTGGGCGAACGCGCTCCGACGACAATGGCTGTGAACAGCTGATTGCGGATGGGCTGCGAACCGTTCCATCTGTTGAACGCCCGTGAGGAGATACAGTCGATCTCAAGACGTGACTTTCACTGTGATTGTTTTTTTTTTTCTCTTTCATTGGTTTATAAAATGGCTACAGTGGCTTGGACAATCCGGTTCTTTCTAGACCATCGCGCCATGTTGTTTATGTTTCAATAAAATATGATATAGTTCACTGTTTCATGATAAGAACAAGAGCGTTGGTCGCATCTCACCCGATTCTCTGACGATGCTCGGCGTGCGTTTTAAATCGAGAGACCGAATGCTTCGCCATTTCATTCCACAAACACGTACGACATTATAAAGCTAGTTAACTGAACATGTGTCGCACATTTCCAAAATACGCCCATAGGTGTGACGTGACAATGTGCGAATAATGTTTGTCTAAATCTGCGCTGTGATTGGCTGGAGACAAGTTAGTTGAGCCAATGGGATAAAGTCAGCGGATATGCGGTCGACTTGCGCTCACCTGTGACCCGAATGAAGGATAAGCGGTGTAGAATAGAAAATAGACCGAGGCCAATTAATGCCTTTTGTGTTTCTGCGTCCGGATTACGTGATATATAAGTAACATATTTGGCATAACGGTATGCATTGGCAAGGGCTGGTGACCAGTCAAATATTTGTGCAAGTTATCACGTGATCCAGCAACTCCTGGGCAATTTTCCAGAGTCCGGTATTGAGATTTTTTTTCTTTTTTTTTTTTTTTTTACCTTTTGGGGCCACCATTGTCCTTGTCTTTGTTTAAAAATTGGAAAATCAAAACATGTGTAAGTATCTACACTCAACGACATTTTTGACTTCTATACCCGTCAATGGCAGTGAATGAGTTTGCCATCTGAAAATTTGAAAAATAACAAATTTAATTTGGACGTATGAGAAAGGATTACTGCACACACGGCATTCGTGCATCACATTCTCTGTTTGGTCAAACGTCAATCGCACGGGAGCAGAATGGACATTATTGTTTCACATTTTTAGCGCGTACACACTCAGCTGACCCTTTCGTGACCTTCATCCGCATTTCATCCTGATCGAACATTGCAAAAGTTCCGTTGCAAGAAGGAGACTCAGCGTTGGCGAGGTGAGGACCAAATATGTCTTTATCCATACAAATATGTGTACAACACACACGTGTGATAACTGTGTCAATAGAAAGCTCAATGGTGCGTGTCCAAACGTGCCCACTTTGCATGAATGATCACAATTCCACGAGCGAGGACATTTCCCCATCTCGCCAATGAATGAATGTGAGTCTTTGACGTGAAATAAAAACATCGTTCAACCAATCACTTCAATTGCGTCCAATTGACGCTTTTCTTATTCTGACCGCATGAATAAATCTTCTACATAAATCACTAGTCACACACTGGCGTCCAAAACGTCTGCACCATGAAGCAAGCACTTGGAGACAACCCTCACACCCAATTATGCGTCCGAGTCGGTTTCAGGGCTTCGGTGGCGGTGAAGATGTTTGATTGAATATTTTCTTGCGCAAACTTTTGAGGCCATCAAACAATGACTCTAACACCTGAACAAACTTTGGCGCTTTGACGGGATTCTCTTGAGTAAACTGCTCAGCTCTCTCAGAGTTCATCCGCCTTTGCAGTCACCTTTTTGGATGTTCTCCCCGTGCCTGCGTGGGTTTTCTCCGGGTACTCCGATTCCCTCCCACATTCCGAAAACATGCGCGGAGGGTTACTCTAATTTGGATTGAGGTGTGATTGGGAGTGCGAACGATGGTTTGTCTTTGTGTGCTCTACGATTCGCTGGCAACCAGTTCAGGGTGTACCCCGAGTCCTGCCCAAAGACGGCTGGGATAGGCTCCAGCACGCCCCTGACCCTCGCGAGGATAAGCGGCGAAGATAATGGATGGATGGATGAGTTTCGGAATGTAAGTAGAAACCAGATTACGCGACGAAGAACACACATGCATGGGGAAGCCTTCGGGTAAAGCTCAGATCTTTTCAACGGTGAGACCAAGGCCCCCCATCGTCGCTGTCGCTCGTCATCATCCGAATTTTCCGTCAGCACCCGATTCTCTTCCCCTGTAGACAAATTAGCATTTCAATTTGCAATTTGTCGTCGTCCGAATTTTCCGTCAAACCTGTCAACTTATATTTTTAGTGCATGATATATATTCGTTTGAAATTGTGTCCTGGGTCTCAATTTGGTTTGCAGCGGCCCTGGGTGAGACAGACATGCTAACCACATTTTCCACCATCACGCCACTATCACATAATTTTTTTCTATCATATTCCGGCTCACATTATACAAAGAAATGGTCCCAGGTAGGCGACATGGTACAGCCAAGTTCTGAAACCCAGCCGTTGTCTCCTCGGGAGCTAAAGAACTGTAAGATGGCGGACAGTGTTGTTGTTACATCACCCGAAATACCCTCCACGCTGATTTGAATTCAAACATGATGTGCAGCGCAAAAAAGTCACGTTTTATCACTAAAAACGTCTCGAGCACAGAAGCGTAATTATACGCAATCGTTCCGAGCCTTATTGGGCGATGGCACCGATACCAGGCGAGAGAGGTTAGTCCATGGATTTGACCGTCTTTCATTTATTTTCCCAAATTGGCATGAAACGCTGGATATGTGAATGTGTCTGTGTTTCTGTGTGTGAGGCTTGTGGTGTTGGCAGAGCGTGTTATTTTTAGAGGGCAATGAGCTCTCGTGGAGCCACCGGCATATAAATACACCCAGACGCACGTGTAAGCTCATAAACACGCCAACAAACAAACATATTACCATAGTATCGGGGTTGCCTCACATTTTTCCGCCGATTCACGCGGCCTGACTTCCACCTTGTTATTTCATCAACTTAAAATGTGTACTTTAAATGCACTCGGGCTTTCTGTACTGCTCCGTTCACTTAATGTTCATCCATCACCACTAAAGTCAATTTAAAATGAAACAGAGTCTTGCTGGAAAGAGAAATCATCAAGGCAGAAGATACAACAGGGACCACAATAAACTAGTGAAACAGTGCCCTCTACAGGTTTTAGTTGGTATTAGGACTGTACAGCACAGTACTATTCAATTTTTTTTCAAGTATTAGTCTCAATTTTATATATTCTTATATATCTACATTACTGTATTTTTTTCCGTCTCAACTTGTGTTATGAAAGAGCTTTATTATCTTATTATTATTATTACGTTCCTGATTTGACTGATAGATTTTGATTTACGAAAAATGTGATTCATAATTCCAAATGGCAAGTGAAAAGCTTTTGTATATATGATACAATTAATTAACTTTTGATTCAAGGTTTAACTACATGTGAGTAGTGATGTGATTACAATGTCACATTTTTTTCATGGCAAACTATAAAAAATTAAATAAAATCTCATTATTTTCCACTGAGTGTTTATAATTTGGTTTGTGTTACTACCGTGGTTGACTACACTGAACTGCATTTACTCAGTGGTTGGATTCAGATGATTTTATTTTGTGAAGCCGCTTATTGAAATTAAATTGGTAATTGTAAAAGTAGATATATGGTCTACTTAAAAAAATGGATGCTTTGTGACCACTCTGAGTGTCCATGGGAGAAATTTCCAGAAAGAAAACTTTAACTGCAGTCTCCCTTCCTCAGTCGCCCAACGGAACTCTCTCTATTAAATTCCTGCACACTTTACACAAAAGAGGTGATATCGCATCCAAAACCGCCGAGATAGGAACCAGCTCAGCTATGACCCTGACCAGGAGAAATGACGGATGGAAATTTCAATTTGAATTGGCTGTTTTAATAACACAACAGTTGCACGTCGTTTTCTCACGGTGTCCGACCATTTTCATTCCTGTCAGTATTATCTGTCCAAGATAACAACACATGTCGTAAAAGTCTCCCCTGTTTGGATTTATCTCTTATTTTCATAAAGCTGCGGGGGGCTTCGAGGTGGGAGGCTTGCTTCATTCCACCTGGCCTGAAGTGCTTCCGCGGTCCGCTTGTGTGTTTGTGTTGCATTACGCGTCGCAGCCTTCACAACACCGACCGGCTCCACCGGGTTTAGGCCTCCCGTGGGATTTCTGCGAGAGAGGGACGTGAGCCGCCGGCTGCTGTGTGCGTGCGTGCGTGCGTGTTGGCTCTGCCCTTCTATGGGTTGACTCCTCTGCCTGTTGGGCGAGATGTTTTGTTAACCTCGTCTCGGGGAAGCCAGGGTGTACGCCGCACAATGAGCAGATAACAGGAAGGAGGGCTGAAAATGAAACACACTCGCTCAAGGTCTGTCTGCTCCTTTCCCATGACTTAACGTAAAAACACAAATCCCAGCAAAAAAGAAAAAAAAAAATCATAAGAACAGCTTTTGCTGTACATCCTTTCTGAAAAGATTGGAACAGTCTGTCTGGGTTGACGATGAGACGCGTAATTGAACTTTCTGCTTTAATTCTGTTTTTGGTTCTGAGATGTAACTTTTACCAACTGAGCGCTTGTTCTTGCACTTTGCCTGTCGAGCCATTTATACGAGTTAAAGGAAAACCTGATGTTTTATTTTTTAAATGTACACAAACAATGTGCTTAATAATCAATGTCCTTCTGAATGACGCTCAATGAAAGCAATTGGTCTCATTATTTTTTGTTGGTTTTGCTCCAGCATCTTCTTCAATTTTTAATGCACTAATGACCACGTCAAAGCATTCCCTACATTAAACACGACTCTGTGGGGCTGTATGATTTATCGCTTTGGTACAGAAATTGCGATCTCAGACAATGCGATTTTGAGATCATGAATGGTGAGTTTTTTTTTTTTTTAAAGGGCTCTTGTGGCCCTTGCTTACGAAAGGTCACACTAACGTCACACACGTACTGAAATGTCACGGTGTGGCAGGTAGTCCCGGAAGTCATTTATTTATTTATTTTTTGCTGCTGCTTGAATGCAAGGCACGAAACTATATTGCGATGTCGCAGTATGGATTATTATTTTTTTTACTATGTGCAAATCTGTGCGCAGTAGGAGTCACAAGCTGCGTGATGCGGATCATCTCCTCCGAGGTGATACACAAACTATCCCGCTAACAAGAATCGTTTTAACCGAGGAAGTCTGCTGATCGCTAAAGTGAAATTTGAGATTTGGGAAAGACCCAAAATAAATGCTTAGGTGCACAGTCGATTTTGAACAGAAGTCTGGCGATAGGACGGAGAGCCAGCAGCTCTGAACAGAAATATTGTAGTTCAATCATTACGTCTCGAGACATGAAATAAGATGACGGCTACGTTAGCAATTTAGCAGTCGCTCTCAGAGTGACCCGTAAATGGCTGACGCCATCATCATGACGAAGAAGTTCAATGTCAACATGAACTAAATATTTATATATTAAATTAAACCTTTTTAAAATAAAAAAATTAAAATAAAAAATTAAATGTTTTTAATCAATTTAGCTTGAATGATTTTATTGACATATAATCTGACATACAAAGTTATTGTTTTCCATGATATAATGGCATTTTCTGTCATGTCACTGTACATTGTGAAGAAAATCGCATAGAAAATCAAAATGGCAATTTTTTTTCTCCTTAAAATCCATCAACCCGACTACCCAGCATTTAATGCTGAGGACTTCGATGTCCTCCATGATTAAAAATCAACTCACTGCCTCGTTGTCCTTGTTTCCATGATGCTGGAGATGAAGACACCGAGACGCATACTTTGTGTGCTTGCGTACCAGACCGCCATCATGGAAAGTGTGTCCACCTTAAAAATGAAGTCCTTCTCAGTGAATCTCAATCAAGTGTACTGTATGTGGCTGGATATGGCTGAGATGCTGTGGAGTGGCAGGGAGCGAGGTTATCGCGGCGATGAGTGCTGAATGCTGACATTGTCTGCTTGGGTCGAGCGCGGCCTTCAAAGAGGCTGCGAGAGAGGCGGATTATCTGCGCTGTTGAGAGGATGAGATGAGAGGGGACCTGTTTGACCTCCCAGACTTCTGAAAGGGCCGCAGGACACCACTTGCTCTACAATTTGTTTTGTTTTATCCAGAAAGGAATCCATTTCAGGCTCAAATTTTCATAAAAAAATGACGTTGATAAGAATTTACGAGTTGTTTTACATGTAACACCCTTCCACGCGGAAAAAGCAACGCAATGTTGCGCTCATCTACTCGAGTGAAAAAAAAAAGAGTTAAAAAACATCATAAGAATGAATTGTCTCAAGTTATCAAGCGGTCCGACTGAGTACGAATTTGAAGTAATTTCCTCTTTGTCGTGATGTATTTTTGGGCTTTTGTTTTGTTTTGAATACATTTTGTTTTATTCCAGATTACGGCTTATTTTCTTGCATTTTTTTTTTTCATGTGTGTCTCGTTAGGTTTTTGTGTCCAGCTGTTCTCGTCAGCCCCGCCCATCTCGTGTGTCTTCCAATCAGCTCCTTCAGCCCTCGTTTCTTGTCCAGGTGTTCCTTGTTGTCTCGTCCGTTTGTTTGTATTTAGTTCCCGGCTTCTTTTCGTTGACTCATTGCTTCTGTTGGTGTCTCTGTTATGCTCATCTCATTTGTGACCCCAAACATCTTTTTTTTAGTTCTTTTTCTTTTGCTTTCCATGAACTTGGTATTTTTTTATTCCACATACCAAAGTTGCCTTTTTATTCTGTTTTTGGAAAATGAATGCATTTTGTTTTGAGTTTGTCCAGCACTCCCTGCAATAGTTCATTTTTCTTTCTTCTATTGACACCCTTTTTTCAGGCCAGGTGTCTGATTTTTGGAGTTTTCTTTCTTTGCTATTTTGGGAGATGACCGTAGATGGATAGGGGAGGTTGCGCCATTGTGGGAGGGAACACACCCGACCGACTTGGTTGCGAGCCAATGAAAGTGGCTGGGTCCTTTGAAATAAGAATTCATTAAATTAATTGATCTCTGCAATAATTCAGATGAATTATCCCGCACTGTTGTCATATTTATGAATGACAATAAAAACAACACTCAAGAATCTGCCTGCTTGCTCCTTGATCAAATCACCCAAATCCCTTTAAAGCATCTTGGACACAATGTACATCTGTTTTTAGCTGGTCTAAATTCTTGCGCATTTTCTGTCACCAAATTGCCAGGTGCGCCGGGGGTGTGAAATAGAAAAAGGCCATCGGATCGCCCAGCAAGGCACAACACAGTCTGCCAAATTCCCAAACAAGGTCAACTTGACTCGCACTGGCAAGAAAATGAAAATGCGGCAGTTTTTAAGGTGCCTATTTACGAAAATAGGCCCCCCCCCAGAAATTCTATTTGGAGAAGAGCTGCAAAAAAACGGGACAAAAAGCCACAGAAAAATCAAGCGCATGTCCAGAGAAAAGCCTTGAATGCTTTTCGGAATTGTGAGCAACTTTGAGCTCTTGCGTAAGATGCTAATATTTCATGCGAGTCTTCCGTGTTGACAAATTTAATGGAATTAAAACTGCAAGCTATGGAAATTGCAGCAGTATCCCAGAAAAGCGCTATCAATAATTTCAGCACAATTCCGCGAGCCTTGGACATTTGCCACTCCATTCCACTCAGACAGACACACAAGGGCTTTGCAGAGGTATGTGTGGTCTTGGGAACTCATAACCCACGACTCATAAAACGGGCTTCAGAAACCTTAAGGCAAACCATGTCGGCTATCCTGAAACTGAAAAACAGCATTCAAGGCAGTTGGACGTCCAAAAACTGTTGGAACACTGAAATCAATGTCTCGCTTTAATTTTTGCCGTCGACTGACCACGTTTGGGTCAACAGCTTTTATTTTCACGTCATACAAAAATTGGAATGACACCAAATCCAGAAGAAGCACCACAAGAAATGCCAGCATCAAACTTTCTCGCACAGACTTTGAGGCTCGTCGCTGTACTTTTTTTTTTTGTTTTGTTTCTTAGAGCAAATTCAAACCTGGCCTTCTTATGCGTCTTGGGTGTTTTTCATCTTTTGTCATCCAAGCTGCTATTTTCCTTGCTCTCCCCATAGTTTGTTGTTTCTTTAATCTTCAAGACATTTCATTTGACTGAATTAGCTTTGGCCAATCTTATATAGAGAATTACTCGACCACAATGGTTCTGCTCCTAAAGACTGTGTTATTGTGTTTGTTGAATTTAAGGGCAGCTTGACAGAAACAAAATCTCTGTTGGCCTTTTGGCAAATTCAAAGTGGTGCTTCTTGCCCGTAAAACGGCATTTCCAAACATGAGCAAGAGCATTGGACTGGTTTCAGACTCAACAAGCAATCAAACATGACGCGTCAGGAACCTTTGAGCAGTTTAGACGCTACATAATCAAGGCTCCGACCTCAAAGGGGAATTCGGTGTCGGAAATTGTGAAAGCCTATTTCTGTAAAGCACAGCTGGGACAGGAGATATGAGCGCGAAGTGAGTCGGGGCGGTTGTGTGCGCATGAAGGGGGCGGGGGGGGGGGGGGGGCATCAAGCCCGATGCCATTTTCTCACACGTCTCCAATTGTGTGTGTATGCGGTCTATCTTTCTGACCTGTCTGGCCTAGAGGTGCTGTCGGTGATAAACCACTTTCCCTCCTCACAACCAGACCTTGATCCGAAACCTTCTCACAACATCATGGGAACTGCCTGACATGATGTGAATGGCGCTTTTCAGCAAAGTGACGCATCCCTGCTTGAACGACAAATGCAAAGCAAGAAGGACCAAGCCGTAGACTTCATGCAGCGGTAGTTCACGTTGGATGCGTTTCCATTTGATGTCAACTCGAATTTGATTTGCCACTTGGTTCATTTGATCACGAGCAAACTCAGGTGCCGGCAGTGCTGGGCCTACAAGGCCTTCTCTGATGGCCTAAAATAATCAAGAAATCATGATCATATTCTTCACATTGATGTCATAGTATATCCTAGTGTTGAATTTTTAGGTGAGAGTTTTTATCCAATCAGAATTCAGACAGGCAGATTTCGTGATACCAGTAGCACGCATTATTCGTCTGAGGCCTTCAGATACAATCTCTTCTGTGTCTCTTACCGTTGCGATAGCCAATCAGATCACGAGTTGAAGGTGATAAACGTGGCTTGTGATTGGATACTCACTTATGAGGGGGCTGCGCTTTGCGGAATCAACACACCCAAGAGTCGTACTGGCGACCGTTCGAAAATCTAAAGTATTTTCTTGCTTTTTTAAACCGCAATGGCTGAAGGAAGGAAAAGTGTGGATTTAATTGCAGTTACACTTGCGAGGCCATTTTCAAGACGGACATTTTGAGAGAAGCTCACTCAGTATTGTGTGTAAGTTCGTTTCTGTAGATTACAACAATTTCCATTTTCTCTGCCCTCAGGTATCTGGCCAAGCTATCGTCAGTCGGAAGCATCCGGGACGAAGAGACGTGTGAGAGGTTGCGAGGCCTCATCCAGAGACAGGTGCGTTCACCTAGCAGGCTACAAGGTTATTTTTGCGCAATAGACACAACGGTGTTTAGTTACACTACAGCCATCTGAGACACACTCCTGTGGGTGGACTTTAACTTCCACTAAAAAAAAAAAGCTTTTCTTGAATTTACTCCATTTTAATTTGACAAGAATTTGCACAAAATGCAATCATGGGAATCCAGAAACATTTTTAAATTAGACGATGCATTTATTTCAAACGTATCTGAATCCAGATGATTTTATTTTGCGTAGCCACTTGACTAAATAAAATTCAGGCCGTAGCGTTTGGAGAGGCTGCGTCCCGGTCGGAGACGACGCGACACTTTACACAAGGTGCTTGACATCCCGAAACATCTTTTGTGTGTCTGTTCTGCCGCAGGTTCAGATCTGTAAGCGCAGCGTGGAGGTGATGGACGCGGTGCGCCGTGGAGCTCAGCTGGCCATCGATGAGTGTCAGTTCCAGTTCCGGAACCGGCGGTGGAATTGCTCCACTCTAGAGAGCATGCCCGTGTTCGGCAAAGTGGTCACCCAGGGTGAGTTTACCGCAAGAACACAGTGACCTTCACTCCTTCATAACAAACACACTTTTAGACACAAGTGGTTTGACGGTGAATACCTCAAAGGATATTAATTTGAACCCTTCTTAAAAACATTGTTCGTTTGTTCGTTCTCTACCTCATGAGTCAATGTGATTGTGTGTGTTGGTGGGGGTGTGTGCGTGTGTGTGTGTCTTGCAGGCACCCGCGAGGCTGCCTTTGTGTATGCCATCTCAGCAGCCAGTGTGGCGTTTGCGGTCACAAGAGCCTGCAGCAGCGGGGAGCTCGAAAAATGTGGCTGCGACCACAATGTACATGGCGTCAGTCCAGAGGGTGTGTATCACTCTCTGCCGCTTGCAAATACACACACGCAAAGAAAAAAAAAAATGGCAAGCTCAACTACACGTCGAATCAATTGTACTGTTAATATTTGGAGGGCACATCTGTTGTATATTTGTAATAATCTGAAGTTCAGAATATAGGTAGGTTTAATTCTCCCATTAGAAAGCCAAAGCCATGTAAAAATAACCCCCAGAAAAAACTGAAATGCAGTTGCTTTAAATGCGTATGAAGTAAAAGTGGTGCTTGTGTGATTATCATTGGCCTATTATCACTGAGTCAGTGTTGTGCTGGTGTCAGACTGCGGTTGCAGCCAGACAGCAAAACAATGAGACCTCTTATAAGTAAAAGGCAAAGCTGCTGACTTGCGGGGAACGCTTTGCTGGTTCAACACTATGAGGATCACCTCAGACATTTCACTGTCATTCGATCCAACACTTTTTTGTTGGCTTGTGATTTAATGATATTCTAATGTCTTGTCGCAGGATTCCAGTGGTCGGGATGCAGTGACAACATTGCTTACGGAGTGGCTTTTTCGCAGTCCTTTGTGGATGTGAGGGAGAGGAGTAAAGGACAGTCCTCCAGTCGGGCCCTCATGAACCTGCACAACAATGAGGCCGGCAGGAAGGTAACTCAATGTTTTACCGACATGTCAAGTTCTCGCCAGTCGCATCGCTTCACGGTTCCGGTTTTGTCAGACTTGCGCATGATTTGCAGCTTTGTCCAAACCAACTTTTGCTGTTGAAGTGGAACGTGTATGGTTGAGCGCAGTCTCGTCTGCGTTGTTGATGGCCCGCCGGTGTCTTTTAATTTCAATTTCTCCTGCAAAAAAAAAAAATGGTCAAATTGTCATCACGGTAAAGTTTTATTCTTGGTACGCACAATGAGCAAGGAGAGCGCCGCTGCCATCTACTGGAGTGGATGTGCAATTACACTTTATTGTAATACAGTGAGGAAAAAAAGCATGCTATGTAAGAATGGATCGATGGATGACAGCGTCAAACCAAAATGAGCACCTTTTATATTTGGAAAGAGAGATTGTGTCAATTCCGCTCACGATATTTGCAAAAGTGACAATCAGCTTTTGTCATGTCCAATATTTTGTGATGTAATAATTCTGTCAGTTCATCAAGTTTGTGGCATCTTCACAGGCCATCCTGGCTCACATGCGCGTGGAGTGCAAATGTCACGGCGTGTCAGGCTCATGTGAGGTGAAGACCTGCTGGAAAGCCATGCCCCCCTTTCGCAAGGTGGGCAACGTCATCAAGGAGAAGTTTGACGGCGCCACCGAGGTGGAGCAGCGCAAAATGGGCTCCGCCAAAGTCCTGGTGCCTCGCAACTCCCAGTTCAAACCTCACACCGATGAAGATCTGGTCTATTTAGAACCCAGTCCGGACTTCTGCGAGCACGACCCCCGCACGCCGGGTATGCTGGGCACGGTGGGGCGCCAGTGCAACAGAACCTCAAAGGCCATCGACGGCTGTGAGCTGATGTGCTGCGGTCGCGGTTTTCAGACGCAGCAAGTGGAGGTGGTGGACAGGTGCAGCTGTAAGTTCCACTGGTGCTGCTACGTCAAATGCAAGCAGTGCCGCAAAATGGAGGAGATGCACACTTGTCGATGATGAAATGCCAACTGCTGATGAAGCCAACAAATGCCTCGCACTCCGGATCACAACTAGAGAGCACGCCGAGGACTCTTGAAGCTCCCTCTTCAGCCGGATAGGACCAAAGCGTCTACTACTTGTCAATGGAAACACGGCGGCCAAAAGTGCTGGACTTCCACTTCCTCGTCTTGCTGTTTGTGTCTTCTCGATTCGAAAACATCGTCTCCCTTTCTCTACGCCTTCTTGTCATGTTTAACTTATTTGTTGAGACTGAGGAGCATATCTAAGATTGACGAAGAAGGAGGGGCAGTCTCGTGGAGATAAGGAGGGACAAACAGCACCCATGGATGGGTGGGGTTAAGGGGTTTGGGTCTCGAGGGGGGGGACTGGTGGTCCTCTGTCCTTGCTGCTGCTGCTTCGGGGACTCCATGGGAGTGCTGCACGTCAAGGGAGCGTCGATAAAAGACACGCTGCAAAGACTGAAGCGGTCGTACGTGGACTTGATGTGATTTGCTTTCCGTGTGTGCATGGCTGCACTGAGCTGAGATTTTTGTCACAAATTTGGCACCACGCGATGCCGACATGCTGTTCTATTTACGTTGTACACACACTAACTCACATGCTGAGACGTTTTCTGTCCGGACGGGGACGATGAATGACAAGTGAAAGCCACTATCACCTCCTTCGTCTCGTCCTTTAAACTCACAGCATTGGAGCACTAATGGTAAAAAAAAAAAAAAAAAAAAAATCACGCACATTCTTGTCAAATATTATTCCAAAAGATCTTCAATGGGAAGTGGAGCAAACGGAGAAAAACACATCCAGCCTGTTTACGCCGAGCGGCATGGTTTGTTCCGTTCAGGTGGTAATGAAATGAAGTTTTTCCGTCGTAAACATTTTACGGCGGCTACCCAAATCTAAATTGCAGAGTGCCACATCCACTCCGTTAGCAAATGCGGTGGCACTGAAAATGAAAAAGGATGACGTTCAATAAGGTGAAGTCAGTTTGATTTTCTTTCTTCATGTAAGAATTGTCCCAACTTTATTCAGAAATACACCAGAAAAAAAAACATTGTGAATGAATTCAGAACTAAATCATTCATAAAAACTGTTGCTTGTAATAAAAATTCACATGCCAAGAAGACAGCAGCCCATATTTTTGAATGGTCATCCCTCGTCACTCGTCTTTGTTGAATTCTAACGCGATGTCACGCTGGTGTGGCGTCGCGGAACAACAAACACGCCTTTCCAAACTGGACCAGAGCAAATGGAAGTGAACCGTTATGTTGTCTGCCGGATGGTTGCTGAGCATGTTCACCATGCATGATGACTGAAGCACTTTCTCTCCAACCGCACATAAAGCCCTCCTCCCGCAGCATCTGGCGACACGTGACCACATGCGGCCAATTTGAACCTCCAAAAAACAAACAAAAAAAATACACGCTTGCCTATAATAATGTGCTATCATTATAATAATCATAATATAGATCTGTAAAGACTTCTACACTGAAGATTATTCTGCCTATGAATGTATGTTCATGTTGAATATATGCTGTGTCAAATCCATAAGTTGTCACTGACTGCTCTTTTCAAATGTGTGTATGTCGTGAAGGAAAACACATGAGGAAAAATAAGAAAGCTGATGACGAAAAAGATCAGCCCGGAAACACGCTCTTAGGACGTCCCATAAAGTGAGCTCGCAAAGATTGAAGATCCACCTCAGTTTTGTTAGCTTTCATAATCAATTTTGACATAAAAAATTAAAAATTAAAATATGTTTCTGAGTCGGGCGGCACGTTGGACGACTAGTTAGCACGATCGCCTCACAGTGCCGAGGTTGCGGGTTCGATTCCAGCTCTGGCCTTCCTGTGTGGAGTTTGCATGATCTCCTGCGTGGCTTTTTTTCGGGTACTCCGGTTTCCTCCCACATTCCAAAGACATTCACGGTAAATTAATGAAACACACTAAATCGGCCCTAGCTATGAGTGTGAGCGCGAATGGTTGTTTGCATTTGTGGGCCCCGCGATTGGCTGGCAACCAGCTCAGGATGCCCGAAGACATCTGGGAAAGGCTCCAGCACCCCCTGCAACCCGTGTGAGGAGACACGGAACAGATAATGAACGGATGGATGGTGTCACCGTGACCTGTACAAGAGTGACTTTAAGAGATGATTATTGTGTCATAAGTGACTTGCATCCACAAAATGGAAATAAGCTTCGCTCGAACAAAAATAAAACACCCATCTTTGATGATTTCAGTGAACTTTCGATATTTTCCTATGTATCCATCTCGATTCAAAACAAAATTCATCGAGGCTTTCATAGAGCAATACCGGACAGTGTGTGTGGTGCGTTACACATCGCAATACCTTCACCGCACGCTCTGTAACCTCACTGTGATTATTTTCAATCGATCACATCATTAGAGCACAAAAGCACATATAGTGAACATATTTAAGAAGTATTTGGAAGAAGCAGCGTCTGGTCTGCTGGGGATTCTTGAAAGAACGCAGGCCGCAACACTGGGATTTTCGCAAAATGCAGACCACATGGCGTAAGCTTTTTCTCCGTCTGTCGCCGGCGATATCACCCACGCGCGCACGTGCACGTACACGTACACGATATTCCGCTGTAACTTTGAATTACATTGGTTCCACTGCGGTCTGTAACAACGGCAACAGCTGGGATCTGTCCTTCATTAAGCCACCAAGATGGCCTACATAAGGTGCGGGTGGATGTTGGCCACACTCATTCGGAATAAATGTGTGTTTGTGTGTGTGTGTGCTAAAGATAAAATTAAATGACGAGGGTGATCTTTTGCTCAGGCAAACCTTTTAGAAATTGTTGGGCTCGATTTTCGGGATCTGTGCAAATCATAAATTGGCGTAAATTGTGCAAGGGAAAGTGTTTCTAATCTCCAGACGCGCGCATTTTTAAAAAAGGATCACTTGCGCCGTTGTGGGTGTGGACACAGCCGACTCAATTCACCACCAAAGTGCCTCCTTTCATTATGTTGAATTGTGGCGGACTCACATCGCACATGGTGACGTACCACCACATCAGTCTTGTACACGCAACAAAAATAATCGATTCACTATTTCTCGTGGCACTTTACTTTTGAATCTTAATTTTTGTGGCAGAAAGCCAGCGTACCCACCACCAAACACTTCCACTCCGACAATGACACTCCAAGGCATATCCTTCAGCGAACCCAGTTGCGGCATCTTTCGCCATCACACAACTCCCCGACCGACTATCGTGATAACCACGCGTAAAACTTTTTGCACTCCTTTGCGACATTCGGCGTTTTGAGTTCATGACCCTCGTTCTACTTGGGAGGTGGCAACCGTGTTCGTGTGCTTTTAGCCAAAATGAAGACGTCCAAAACAGCCGAGCACAAACTTATCGCAGGCCACATTTCACTCGTTTGAAGAGCCACGTTGCATTTGAAGGGTTAACCGTGCAGGTTGGCGGGATATTAATGCCAATCGCTGAGACTCCAGAAGAAGACGGGCTTTAAACCAGCCTTCTTCTTGGCCCCTCTCAAACTCGGAGATCTTCTCAGGCATAGTTCTCATATTAAAAGAAAACAAGTTACACAAATGAGACAGATGGTTCTTGTTTGTCATGACAGTTGCACTACTTTCTCCTCCAGCTCTCCCACCTCCTACAGCCGCGTTTAAAAAACCTCCATTTTATCCCTTTCAGCTTTCATTCTCTTATATCTTTGCTGTTTTGGTGTCGCCACTCAGCAAAAAAATTGATATCATTTTTTTTCTTTTTCACCAACGCTAGTCGAATTTCATGTACGCAGGTCAGACGAAACTGAACATAGCCTCAGCTTAAATGTTATTTATATTTGCATTTTCAAAAAACAACCCCTTTTGTTCTCGAAAAGAAACCAGATTTCGGTCACTGGAGCTGGACTTGAGTCAAAAGTCAAACAAAGCCTGCTCTGAATTTGCTGTTTTACTTTGTGACATAGCAAATGTTAATTTCAAACTCAATTTCAACATTTATCAACGGCAGGTCAGACGAAATGCGGATCGAACAGAGTGAGAAGACGGAACGTCTCGAGACGTCTCAAAATGTTGATGACCTGCCGTGACTTCGACTCCGCATTCAGGATCCTCCCAGTGGGCTCACCTCTACATGCACACTCTCGACTTATCTCATAGCCGTGCGTCTGTCACCACCGAGATTTCAGATGAACTACAAAGAACCTTCCCTTCACACCTGGATACCAAATGTACTCTTACACCTGAAGACATGCGTGGCTACAGGTGAAAAGAGAAGGAGTGTGTGCGTGCGTGTGTGCGTGTGTGTGTTGCATGTATCTTTAAGTCAACAGCAATCGGCCGTGTCAAAATTATCCTTGCAGTGACCAGTAAACGTGTCACTTGATGGCCACCTGGCTGCCGAACGCACCGGACTGCACAAAATACACGGTTGTGTAATTTATAAGCGAGAGCAGCAACAGGTCACTGCGAGATGGGTGGAGATAGCGGGTGGAGCCTAATATTTTCACCGAGGTAAATGCAGCTGAACAAATAAGAAGTTCAGCGGCTTGACAGTTTGCTCAAGTTTATCGTCAAGGTGAAGGGAGTCCACCGCGATTGCTTTAAATGATACGCCAGCGATCCCAAGTCAACAGAGGGAGATGTGAGATGAAGCCGGCGCTGGGACCAAACACCAAAACATATCTTTTCTTTTCACTGAAGTTCAAGAGGTTTTGTGTGATGAACACTTTGCTTTCCTCAAGACTGGGCAAAAGTGGCCTTAAGGGACATGGATCTGACTGGCATCCACATAGCAGTGAAAAGAAATACCAGGCTGCGGCTGTAAATACAATGAAAACACAGGTGACCCCAGAATTGAACCTTGTGGGACACCGTTCAACAAAGTGGCACTCAGATCAAGCAAGGTGAAAACTAAATGTCCTTCCTGCCAAAGAGGATCCAAACCACTCCTGTGGGCTACCACTAATGCTCGTTCGGTTCTAGTGCTAGCACGAGTGAGAGGTGGGAAAGCGTACTAACACTCGTGCAATTCAGCGCACTAGTAGCATCATGAAAAAAAAAAATACTCAAACAGCTTGCCATTCCTCAGCACTTCTGAAAGTTTCAGAGTCTGGAACACGCTGACTGAGCAGACTTAATGGTGATTGGATTCTCCCAGAGGACAAAACATTTCGACTCATTTGTCAAACATGATGAAGGCCAATGTAGACCAGGTGTTATCCCTCCATGAGTGTGTGTACGGGACGTCTAACACAAAAACACAGCAGACGGCGGTGCCCTTCGTTCAGCCTGTGTGATAATTAATCGCTGTCAGTGTCTCTTTAGTAGAAGAAGGTGCTGACAGACCGCACTTGAGAAACGCAAGGAATGTGTGAAGCCCTCAGAGATTCATGCGGGTAAAGGAGGTTGATGCCTGCGGAGAAGAACAGCTCAACATCGCTGACCAAACGTCAACTCGGCACAAGCGATGCAGGTCACCTCATGTGATGATACGTCAACCCTCATTTGAAGAATTACGTACAGTACATCTGTGCAGACTTTGTGAAAGTGTGAACTGATCTCTCACTACCCAAATGGCAGATTGTATCTACAGATACATTTTAAGGGGCTAAGATTATTTTTAATGTAGTGCTTTAGTAAATGTTGATCATGTAGCCACATACATGACATATTTGACAGATTGGCAGATGTGGCAAAAGTGCTCCCTCTGTACCAGTTCCATCGACAGCTATATAAGTCAAAGATCTATTTTGAATTGGGAGGCAGTGAATGAGTTTCGTAGATGGACAGATACTTATTTCTGATAAAAGCAAAGATACTGGTTCAACTGCTGTACTTCAGTAAATGTCAAGAAATTGTCAAGAAAAGCTTTGGAAAAAGTCGCAATCAGCTCTTAAAATTGAGCTTTGATGAGATGTTTTTGTAGTCATGAATATATTGGTCCAAAAAAAAGTACCTTTTGTTGTACTGGGCATTAAAATGAACACGAAACTGAAGAAACAAGAGTGGTCTCAGAATTCTTTCCATGGTTGTTTGTGTGCTCCGGTCCACACTATTGACCAGTAGGTGGCGGAATTGCACCATATAGTTGTTTGCCAACCGCCAGAAATTCCTACGAGAAAGAAGACGGATATCCGGTTCAGTTCAGGAAGTTTCCCAGCTTGTTGTTTTTCTTTACTGAGACATTTCGACTACATACTTCAGACTTTTCCAAAATGGGATGTGATGGTGGAACCATTCCTAAAAGACACGAGTTAGTGAAAGGTCCCAAGAAAGTCGAGAAGGTTAGTTCCTCGTATTCTTTTTCACGTGCCAGTTTCGTGGACGAACATTGCCAGGTTGCTAACGGCTAGTTAGCTAGTGGCTAATAGCAACATACTTTTTTTTTTGTTTACCTCGCTGTCATATCGGACGCTATTCACTCAACCAAGCCCCTTGTCAATGTGCACATGTTATGTGTTATATTCCCTGGTATGGTTTAAGGCATCACCATAAACTGTATTTGAACATGTACTTTCAATTTGGTGTGCGACTGTTTAAAGTTGTCTTCAAAATGCCCTGCAGGTTGACAAAAATGCAGAGTTGGCTGCCAAATGGAAGTACTGTGCCCTAAGTCAGGAGAAACTCAGACGTCCAATCGTTTCCTGCGAGCTGGGAAGGTCCGTGACATTGTTATATTTATTCATCCATGTATAGTATTGTCACAATACCAAATTTCTTTGAGAGTGGATGTACCTTGCTAAAGCGCCCCAAGATCAATAACACAGCAAAAACATACCTTACCACTGAAAGCTCTGGAATAAAAGATGGCAAAAGATTAAACTTGGCATTATTATTTTTATTCATTCAAAACAACATTAAGCAGTGGAGGATATTTAAAAAAATATATTTAAACTGTATAATTTACAGTTTTCCGTGTTATACAGTCGTATAGCCTCCATCAGTCTTTCTAGCTGTTGTGAAATACACTATATAAATAAAGTTGAATCGTATTGTATTTTCTGTACCGCTAATCTACACACAGAAAAATCTAAGGCTGCACTGATAGCGGCATGATGACAAAAAAACAACAACAACAACAATGTTCAAATATACATCACTGAATACACTTAAGACAAAGTGTTTCTATTTTATAGGCTTTATAACAAAGATGCCGTCATTGAGTACCTTCTGGATAAATCCGCTGAGAGGCCCAACACTGATGCTGTCACACACATCCGCGGGACCAAGGTATGTTTAGGCTTTGTCTAGTTTCTCATTTGCTGAACTTACTACCCTTTTCAATTCATACTCGTAATTTTGGCATCCTTTTTGTGCGTCTCTGTTTCCGCAGGACATAAAAGAGCTTAACTTGACCGATAATCCAGAGTGGGAGGGGGAGAGAAGGAACACAAAAGGAGACAAATACGAGGACGTCCATTGTGGGATGTTTATTTGCCCCGTTGTTGGGCTAGAGATGAACGGCAAGCACAGGTAACAAAATGCAGCTGAAAAAATTTGAATCAATACCCAACCCTAGTCAGCGCTACTTTAACGCACTGATCGGGTATTCTTTGTCAATATGAGCTCGGCGTCATCAAAATACACAGATCGAAGATATATGCACACAAACTTCACAAACATATAAATTCTAAACTACAACGAAAGCTTTGACAATTAATATGCCACCTTCGTTAGATGAACAAAATACGACTTTATGTTGTCGTTGTCGGGTGTTGCTTTCGTGCGTTCAATTTGCGTTTGCGTCAGTGTGTCACTTAAAATGGACGTGCCAAAGAAATTCATTTGATCGAATGTTGCCCATATTTGTGTTCTCAGGTTCTGTTATCTGCGCACGTGTGGTTGTGTCTTCTCTGACCGTGCACTCAAGGAAGTCAAGACAGAAATCTGCCACAAGGTGAATGTAATTTCCCCTTTTTTTAACGGATGACAATGACGAATACAATTTGGAATACGGGTTCAATAAAACTACTAAGTGAAGGCCACACGCTTCCAGTTTTGTCTAAGTCAAGACAGCACGCACCATTTGGTCAGATAGTTATTCTGCATTAAAATGCATTTTAAGCATAATTGCATTTGATTAAGCTTGAACTTTTTATGAACAGTGGCATTTATTTGATTCCTATCTTGCTTTGTGTCATTTGCGAAATAAATAAATACAACTTCATGTCTGAGGCATATACACACAAAAAAGGAGCAAGCAGTATCATGACAAATAGGCAGGTGTCTGAATTTTGTGGCCTGATGGAAATGAACTAAGAAGTCATTTTCAGCAATTAACCGAAAGCATCGTGAATATTAAAACTTAGATAAGTTAAGGCTGTCGTTTAAAAGGCGATTAGCTGCACATTTTTATTTCATAAATGTACACTAAAGGAACATTTTTCATGATTATAGTACTCCTCTTGACATGAAAGTCGACAAATGTATAAATACATCTCAAATAAATACAATTACCATCGCGACATTGTATTTTGGGTTTATGTATACTTTTATTTTATTTTGTTAAATGCTGTGCAATGTGAGCTTTTTTCCGGAACTGCAGAATATAATACGCCGTCTGTCTAAAGCGCAAGTAAACGCGTGTTCACATCAATATGCAAGACTGAGTTCCCACTCTTTTGATTTCCTGCATGACTCGTGCGGCACACACGTCATTGTACGTATTTCTTGAACCGATGACGCCCACGCGCATTGTTTAGCAAGACTCGTACTCGCTGCTCACAAAGCAAGCAACAGGTGCTTGTCTGCACCAATGTCGCCTCCACCGTAGCCTTTTTCCTTTTTATTCAAGGTGTATGTTGGCCGCAGTGTTGGCTCTCAAATTCATACGTGGATGCCTTCGCTTGCGTCACGACTCGAATTTCTGAACGACTTGGCTGGCCAATTAACGGTTACGCGTGAACACGTTAGTAACTCATTCCTTATGACAGCCCGAGTTCACGTACTATGCAATTTGTGTAACCGGCCCTACAATTCTAGTTAATTCCCAAGATGAGCATTCGGCGCGTCATCCCTTCAGTTGCCGCGTTTGTCATCCTTTGGGAGAGCAGCGCGAGCAGTGATTTCACGTCTCTCCGAACTTGCTGTGTGTGGCCAGCAGCCATGACGACTCGATGGGAACGCTGGCATTGCTCAGCAGCTTGTTCCTGTGCCACTGCTCCAGACAGTCCAGTGCCCCCGGCAAGAAGTCGTTCTCAAACTTGTTGGCGAACATGCTGTTGCTCTCGATGAGCCACGGCAGGTCCTTTATTCCGTAGATGCAGATTGTGCGCACATAACGGCCTAGTCAACGAGAGAAGGCGTTTTTGTCAAAACAGACTACAGCGCTACCTTGCGATATGCATTACCCGACCGATGAATTTTTTTGAGACCTGAGAAATGCTTTCATAATGCTTGCAAAAAAATGTGGCCTACGCGCACTGTATGGTGGCAGTGAACTCAGTTCAACTTGCATCACGTTAAAGCGTACTTTTTTTTTTTATAGATTTTGGGCAGCCATGTGTTAATATGATAATATTCTCAGGTTTATTTTCTTTACCCTCTGCGAAAAGAAGAGTGATATTTCTGCAGCAGACCGAGTTGTGACCATTTGTTTATTTTTATGTCTAGTTGGCCAGTGCGCTTACATCAGAAGGAACCGCACTGTCACAATGAACCAATCACAATGTCACAGATAAAAGTCGTATCTCAAGGCACCACTGCATTTGATAATCCTGTGTGGAGCCACCCGAGACACCCGTCGCCTTTTTTCACGGTAGCGGGTTTCATCCAATCTACCCAAAATAGAACTCCATATTTGTAAGAAAATGTCACGTTAAGCAGTACCGTTGCAGCCGTTGTGTCGCTTTCCTTGATGATCCTCCCACTTGATCGCCCGGATTGTTCCTCTCCAGCCAGCGCCAATGTTGGCTCCCGGTGCCTCTTTGGGTAGAATACAGAAGCAGGCAGAGTGTGTCAGCGTGTTGTTTGATATTGTAGAAGCTAAACAACGCAGAAATTTGGATATTGTCTTATTGGTGACGGTCACATCTGCTCCGGGTTTTAACAGTAGAACCTTCAGGGCTCTCTTTAAAGTATGTCGCCACAGTTTACGTACGGGAAATGACTGCGGGAGCGACGCGCTGCAGCTTTAAGTCTTACGTTTGCATCGCCTAAACACTCAAAAGTTAAAAAGTTATTGCTCGACTTTCAGCTCCACAATTGGCGTGTGTTCAGCATGTCTGCTTTGCAGTTTTTGCAGTTGTCGTTTACCTCTGATTTGGTTGAGCGTCACCCAGTAGTGCTCATCCGGACTGTACGTATCTCTGGACCACTCAAGGAGGTCGCGGGCTACGGGGCTCTCAAGAACAAAGTTGACAAAACCTCTTGTGAGCGCGTAGTACGCTGACCCAAAATATATTTGCAAGTTGTGAGGAGCCGGGTCTTTCTTCACTCCGACGGAAGCTACATGTGAACCAACCACCTCCTTGTGTTGGAATTCCGTCCGACTTCGAAAAGGCGCCGGCTGCTTAACGCCCGGCGTCATGTTCCTGTCCCGCCAGTCTTTGCTCTGCAAGTAGCGCACCAATTCCTGGTTGCTCTTGAGCGGGAAGTCCTGCCCGCACAGATTGACCACCTTCCTCCAGCCGATCTTGGACGCGACCAAATCGGTCATGCAGTTCAAGTCTGCCTTCAGGCGCGAAAAGCCACCGTAGGTGATTGTCTCGCTACGGCTGGACAGGAAGACGTTATGAAAACAGCTCACCAGCTTCTGCACGTCTTGCCGATACTTGTGTGGAGCCTTCGCGTCCACGTGAATGCAATAGACATTTTGCGGCGCGTAAATGGCCCGCAGCAGCCGAACTAAAAGCTCCAACTCTTTGTGAACGGTCAAGATGAATGCCAGTGGATACTCCTCCTCTTCTCGGCTCAAAGGTCTCGTGATGAAGTGAAGGTCTCTCATCAAATTTGAGCACTGAAGCTTGCTGTTAGTGACGTACCTTTCAATCTGTTGAGAGGGGAAAGCGATTAAAACCAAAAGCAATTTAATAGCACAACCTCGGCGTATCATCCATATTGCCGTACCTGACAGTCACGCCGATGCCATTTTATCCATCCGGCTGCGGCAGGAAGAACATCTTGACACTGGGCGGAGAATGGGCGGCACGGCGGTGACACGGGGGTTTTCTCCATCAAGTGAATAACCAAAAAGACGCTGGCGCTCATCACAAGACACAGCAGGAAGCTGCATTTGGGCCAGCCGAGATGGCACATGATGGATCTTGTTGCCATCCCGATGGCGCTGCTGCCTCAGAAGCTGCAAAGGGGACACCCACATAGCCGAATTGTAACACGCCTCATGAGGGCTTTTCAACAAGGTCATGTATGTAGGATGCGGCAAATTGATCAAATGAGCCTCTGGGAGAAGGCGTAAGAAGAAACAGGGGCTTTTCCCTTTTTTTTTTTTTGCCGCTCTTTGAGACTGCGACAACAATGGTAAAGCGTCATTTACGAAGCCAAATGGTGTTTTTGAAATCAGTAAGAAATCAATTCGTCATGAATGAATTGGTTCATAATATGATTTCAAAAAAAAAAAGACAAAAAAAAAATTGATGGTGCAGCGACATGGCAATCAGTAATACTGATTTGTGGAAAAGAAATATGAAACTAGCCATATATGGACAGCAGGTTTCCTGTCTCACCTGCTTCTTTGTGAAACACGCTAATGATAAGAGTTACACGTTTAAAAATAGCATACGACCGTACTACCCAATCTACATGCTCATCCACTTGTACAACACACGGCTTCATAAAAAAAAAAACGGCTACAATGAAAATTCAGACAAAGTTAATATTTAACAATGTAATCCTTACACATTATTTGAGCTCCCCTTGACATGCGGATATGAGTGGGCAGTAGTTTGACATACTCATAAGGACTCATTTGCAAGGCAAAATCCGAGCAGCATGCCGAGTGGGCAAGTCTTTAGTCGAATTGAAATAATCTCACGTTTCATGCACTCATTTTGTTCTCTTTGACATGACAATGTGGGAAAATGTTACCTCTTACGCCGTACAGCTGTCTTTTCTTGTCAACAAGGCAACTCATAAGTAGTCCATTCAGGTTAAAACAAAAATAAAAAATTGAAAGCAGTAGACTTATCTCGTGTCACGGGTTTGGGACATCAAGAGTGGGATGGCACGCTTTCGCTTATCATGAGCTTGCATTCTTATCTACCCCCCTCAGATCAAGTTAATAGTCCCTGCCTGCTTAGCGACGGTTGACACACACCTACACTTTGCACGCACACGCACACACACGCACACTTTCCCGTTTAGTTCCAGTTCCAGGTGCACATATCGTACGGGAGTCCCGCGCCGTCGCCGCTTTGGAGGTCGTTGCCAATCCGCTGGTGACGGCCACACTGGGCTGTCTGCGGCCCAGAGTTTGTTTGGTGCTTGCTCAGCTTCTGAGATGATCCCTCCTGTGTTGCACAGAGCACATGGCAACAGCTCACGCCCACTGGGCCCGTTTTGCCGGGACACAATAGAAAGCAGCCCTGCCCTCCCGCTGGTTACTCTCAGCTGTCATATTTGTGTTGGCCTTTGGGTTTGTCGTGCCGTCTTAAAAGCCCCACCACATTCTAACACTTATCAGTTCGGCGCATGTAATGTTGTGCTTCCCGGACCCGCGTTTGTTCTATTGTATCGAGCACAGGTTGTTGGAGATAAAAAAAAAACAAACTATTATTTGGCAAGCGCTGCTGCGCTTTACCTGAAAGTTTTGAGTAGCGTGTTGCCCTTGATTTCATACACATTGTTGCGATAAGATATCAATCAGTAGCGTGGGTCTGAGGTCGTGTAACATCGTCTGTGTCTGGCCTGTGCCGTTTGTGTCCGATTCAGTGCGGGGACCCCTTTCAGAACGCGGATATTGTCGTGCTCCATGGAACTAAGGAGGAGGTGGAAAAGCTGAGGGCGAAAATGGAGGAGCGGCGAGCCAAAGCTAAAACTAAGGTGACTTTGCATTCAAGTGTGAAAACTCTTTGAGGTCGTTTACTGCATTACGGATCAAATGATGAACTCAAATAAAAAAAAAAATGGTTGACGCTAAATGATCATTGTTCGTAATAATAATAATTATTATTATTATTATTGTTTTACTGTGGACGCAATCTATTTCCATAGGGATCCTCTGCAAAAACATTTTTTCTTTTTCTCTTTTTTTTAAGAAATCAAAGAAGAGCAAAGCTGCTGAAAATGTCCCCAACCCATCAGAGGCAAAAGGTTTGTGTGACGCATGCAAACAGCCCATGCTGCGTTTTCATCCCGTTTGTCTATAAAAAAAACCTAATAATAATTCTGACTAACACAAAGGCAAATGGCGTACAAGCACGGCGATTTTTCACATCCTAATCAGTTTTAACCCCGCACAGAAACAAATTGGCATGTGTGTGCTTACTGCTCTTATCGGTTGATTGTTTTCTGAGCAAATCAGGGAGAAAAATCTGTCTGGACAAAGGACCATCTGTCAGCAAACAATCAGTCCATTGCTGATTTAGGCTACGTACACGCTTGCAAGGCGTGATGCCCAATTTGGATTTTTATTTATTTATTTTTTTAACTAAATCCGATCTTTTCATGTGCCGTTCACATTTCAACAACAAATGCGACTTCATCGAGTGGTCATACTGCAGATGTATCTCATACATATTCAATTTATATCCGCAGACAAGAGAAGCCCAGGTCAGATTTGGTGAAAAAATCCAAAATGTTGTATATAGGCAAAAAAAAAAATAGCTGCTGTGTGAACGTAGCCTTAGAAGCTCACAATTAAGCCAATCATTGGTACACGTTCACAAAACAAAAGCCACAAACAAGTTTCCATGGTCATTTGGGGTTTGGGTTTTGAATGGACATGACATTGGTGCATTCAAATGCCTTTTTAAACAAACAATTCATAACTGACCGCGCCCTGACCCAACAACATGCTCATCGTGAATATCAATCATGCGCTCTCACTGCCGTCCGTCCGAATCATCTTTGTTGGTCAAGTATGTCAAACCGTGCACAGGATTTGTCTGCGCTGGTTTGAGCCACAATAGTTTTACCGTAGCCAGCGAAAAGAAAGAACATTAAAGGTAAAGAGAGAGTCAGAGGCCTCGCACTTCCTGTGCGCCTCCGCTGGTGTGGTTTCCTGTTTGCCGCTCGGCTGCCAGACACCTGCACTTTATTTGTTTAGCTCCAATCACAAAGTCACTTTCAGTGAAATGAGGCAATGTGTGCGCCGTGTCCTCTTCTGGCAAACGTAACACTTCTTTTCATCTTATTTGGCGTTTGTCAACATGTCTTCACATAGAAAGTATTCCGAATTTGTCCGTATAAAAAGTCTTAAATATCAGCTTGTTGCTTACATTGATTACTTACTTTTCTTTTTTTTTCACACTCCAAAATACATTTTCTGCTTATTTTTTATTTGTCTTTTTTGCACGGCCTGGATTGGAAAAGGAAGCTTGTTGAACTTTTTTTCTAAACATTGCGGGGGGGTATTGTCTCTCTTGGTCACAAAGGCGCCACTGTATGAGGAATAATAACAAAACATTTGTTCTGATTCTTTCACTTCTGCAGATGACACCCAAGCGCAAAAGTGCTCACTCGAAAATGGTGGCGAAAGAAGCCAATCAGGTAGCGAAATGTGAAATTTCAAATTGTGTGTTTGCTCTATCACATTAAAAATCAGTTTTTGGTCCCTCTGCAGCCTCTCATTGTTTTTCTTCCCTTGTCCCGCTCAGATAAGGCAGGAAGCTCGGGATCCTCGCACCCGTCGAGCTCCCTCAACGGCGGCGGGCCTCCGTTGGCCGCCTCAAAGCGCTCCATCCAAGAGATGGAAGGGAGGTCTGAGACTTTCAAGTCCATCTTCACCACCCACAGCTCCGCTAAACGCACCAAAGATCAAACCTCCAACTGGGTCACCCACACGCCATACCACTTCTAGAATCATCCCTGGCGCCCAGCCGAGCTTGTTGCCCAGCACCTCCGTGTTTTCTTGACGTGTGGTGGACGCTTTTTAATGGCTCCCCAGGCTGCTCACCCACACACATCTCCTCCTCCGCCTCCTCCCGCTCAGGTGCTTTGAGAATTACGCCAGGAGTGTTTTTCTTTTTTCCCCTCGGTAAACAGCGTTGCTCTTTTTATGTCCGGCGCTTTAGTCTTTTTTCCGACAACGCATAAAAAATATTGCTGTTCGCTAACCTGTGTTGACTTGCCATGTAATCTGAAAAAAAAGTACTTTTTGGAGAAAACTAAAGAATTTTTTTTGTCATTCTGTGTATCCATAAAATACATAAAACCTGTTTATGGACTAAAATGGGCTCCTACATACTAATCTGCACCTGCGGTTTCCCCTATTTGCAGATTCTTGTTTTTCCAAATTAAGGAAATGCATATTTTGATTCTTTTTTTTTTTTTGCGTGGAGGGCAGGATACTGTTCTCTCACAGGAAGAATTCCGTTGAAGTATTTTTAGGTCATCTCATCGTTCATATCTTCACCGATGCGTCATCTTGTGTACCCTAGTTAAAAGCATTACATATGTGATGTGTCACTTGTATCAGTGCATTTTGTTAAACTCTTAAGAATTGGCTAGTGTCAAAATAAAGTCATACAAGCCTGCGTTTCTGTCTCAGGAAAGGAGTCATGGTGACCTGCTCATGTGGCTCGTTCAACAAATCCTTTGACTTGACAACCCCAATTCTCGACACTACTGTATTTATAAACCACTTACAAGCAACCGCTGTCTATAAAGTACTGTATATGGAACAAACGTAAGTCATACAACATCAAATAAAATTAATAAAGAAGACAGTAAAAAGCATAAAACAGTAAAGACAACCCCCCTCCCCCCCAAATCTCATGCTGAGTCAAAAGCCAAAGTGTTTGTTCAGCGCTGACTCGCAATGTGCATTTACGGCCACAAGAGGTCAGCAGATGCTTGTTTTTAATCTGGTAGCTGCTGCATTTGGTTCTTGCTGAGCAATGATTACAGACTAAGTGACGCCGAAGGTCAGGGGCCACATCCAGTCTGCTTTGATGTCAAGTACAATCATGGATTTCCCTTGAATTAAATGCGAATAACCTGCAATTTGCTTCAGTTTATCATCATCTTTCTTGACAATCCCGCCATGTTGTTCGTGTTTCAGTCCTCTTGCTGGGCTGCACAAATGAATATTAACACCCTCCCCCCATCAACAGATCACATTTGAGCATAATTTCAGTAAAAAGATTTGAAAAGTCATTCCGAAACAACCTGGAGGTTGGTAAACGATAGCGCAGAGCAAAGGAGCAGCCCTGCCAACTTCAAAGAGAGTTTTTTTTCGAAGCGGGTGATCAATGTGGCAAAGATATATTGTTCCATCCATTATCTGCCCTTATTCGGGATCGGGTCGCGGAGTCCAAGAGTCAGGCAGAGGAAATTCAAGTCGTTGTGACAAAATAGCTCCCTCAGAAGAAACCTTTTAACAACGCTATCCTTGAGGGAGTTGCACGTGATCGACAAACCGAGTCGTTTCAACCGACAATAATTTGTTAGAATGACCTAGTAGGGGCAACACTATTTGAGAACACAAATCTTATCATTACCGTTACACAATTTCCACCTGAAATTGTTTACTCTCGAGTTTTTGTTTTTGACGCTCCTTTGTCGCTAAAGTCATTTACAGTGCAATTAGTCAATTCCATAAAAATAATTTGACAATTTGGCGATCGAGTTCACCAAGATGTTTTTTGTTTTGTTTTGTTTTCGCATCCAATAACTGAGCTTTGTGACTACACTTTGATGTGTTCATTCAACAACGCATTTGCAAGATCCGATAACAGAAGTTTTGATGGTTCAAAAAAAAAAACGTGCGTGGCTTTTGAAAGCGGATTCTTTGGTTCGCCCCGAGGCGACGCGGCCTTTTGGGGTAGTGGGGGTTGGGGGGGTGGAATGACCTCATCTTGAAATTTCTCTGGAGTGTTTTTTTTTAACCTAATATGATCTAGCTTTTACTTTGTCCTTATTAATGATAGAAGACAATAAATGCATTATGGGAGCGATGGTAGTAATTCAAAGAAAAATATACGAAAAATGTCAGTTGACAAGCTTCCAAATTTGGAAATGAATTCAATGTTTCATTGTTTTAAAGAAGAAAAAAAATAAAATCGCCATGTGATATTTTAAGGTGGCAATCAATGTTTTGGATTTTGCTTGCTCAGGTGTGTTGTGGTCGAAGGCGGCGCATGCGCAGTGCGCGTGAGCAGGTGAAGCGCGAGCTGCATGCGTGCGAGGCTCGCATGTGCTTCACTCACTGGCCGAGACCGGAGCCTTGCAGATGTCTGTGCTGGACAGGATCGACTGGAGGGTGAGTGCCGTCAAATGACTCGGCTTCTGTTTTTTTTTGTTTTTGTTTTTTTAATTCGCAATTGAACTCTTATTTTTACTTCCAAAGAAATTGAGCTGTTTGTGAGCGTCCGTTGTAGGATATTTTGACCTCAGGGCGTTAGTTGATATAAGGGAATATTTTATATTTATCTATTTTCTAGGAACGAAAGAACGAATGAAATACAATTATTTTTGCTAATTTGCGATGCTGTTGTGAAATTTTTTCAACGATTTAGCTATTTTAATCCGCAGCAGTCGTTGTAGTTAAAGTCACCACAATGACAATAACAATCGCATATAACCTAAATAAAAATATGCATTAATCAGTAAAATATATGCATTTGCATTTTATTTAAAAAAATCGTGATGGTTTTCCCCATTAGAACCACGTGTATTATTTGATTACATTGAAACTACCTAACTAATTAAAGTAACAATTTCGATTCGTGCATAAATAGGCTATATTTAAAAAAAGATGTAGGCTATTCATCCTTTGTGAATTTTTTTTCAAGAGTGTTTTCCACCTGACATCCGCAGAACCGTCTGAGTTTCAAAATGTCGTTAAAGGACACACGCACGCACACACACACCAGCGCGCACACACACACACGCACCAGCGCGCAAAGTGAGTGTTGCTCAAAACGTGAGGCCAAGCGTGGGTAAGTGTCTTAAAGTCGCTCCACTGTCCACTGTGACGTAAAATAACATTTTAATCAGCGCGCACTTGATTTAATCTCGAGCATCTTTGCTGTTCCCATGCACGGTTGCACGCACGCATTGCTCGACGCCGGCTGTCCTCTCTCCAATTATTATCAGAACCAGTTCCAATGGGCTTTTTAATGATTATTGTGCAGTTTTTAAATCCTACAAAATGTGTTTTTGGAAAAGGTTTTGCACAGCGAAGCTTCAAAGTGTGCTCATGTCGGACCTTGCAGAGCTCCACCAGAAATGCAAATGAGCTCAAGAAAGAGTTTCATGGTGGGCGATTGATGCTTGCGAGCTTCAGCCCCCCTCGGGCGTGTTGCAGCTTTAAACAGCGTTTTAAGCACCACCGAGAATTTCTTTAAAACACAATAAATAGTCTTTATTTCATGGAAACATACAAACTATCGATTTGCGTGATTTTTTTGGATGAAATTTAATAAATTGCATGAACCTGGCACACATAGTACAGTAACTCGAAAAGCTCCAGAGAAGGCATGCGTACCATGGCATTGATGCCAGTATATCCTGAAATTAAAATACATTTTTAAAAAATCGTAGGGATTGGTATGATTTTAAGAATTATCAGATAATATGAGAAAATGGCTAAAATTATTTCCAATTGCGCAGCAACACGTTGAAAATGTCGGTCCTTCAGTAGGCTGAGCTCATTTTAAATCTTTGTAATAAATGTTAAAAATACACCCCAAAAATGTTAGAAGTTATTAGTTGGTGTGAATCTTCATATCTTGCAGTTTCTTCCCTTTCTGGAACATAACGACGCACAGATTTCCAATTGGCCATTTTTTCAGCCAATCAGCGCTCTCGGCTTGGCCTTTTCTTTTCCTGATGACGTCAGTCAGTGGGGCAACGCCCACCCGGAGCGACCACGCAGACTTTGGAGAGCTGCAAAGCGTGCCTGTGCCTGACGCGCGCGTCTGCGCGCTTTTCGTCCATGAGAGGGAGTCAAGTTTCTTCTGTTAAATGCTCAGCTTCTCTGCTGTTGCTCAACAGACGCAACGAGACGCCGCGGAGACAAGAGAAATATTTCTCTCTCTCTCTCTCTTTCTTTTTTTACTGGCGTACCGTGGAATAGTCTCCAGTTGGAGGGTGGATTGCTGGACACTGTTTCCGCCTTTATAAAACAAACACCCCAAAAAACGCTCCACGGGATTTTCACCACCAAACTGGATTAACTCCAAGGCGTTAAAAGCAGCCTTTTTCCACTTTTTTGTGAATGTGCGCGTGTGTGTGAGCTCGTGTTGTATTATTATTGTTGTTGTTGTTTTCCGGGGGGTGACGAACCCTTTTTCCCCGGGGTCACCATGTTGTGGAAATTAGCAGACAACGTCAAGTATGAGGATGACTGCGAGGTGAGTTCGGGGACATTAAAAAAAAAAAAGTTCGGGGACATTACGGGTGACGCATAGAATTTTATTTTTAAAAAAAAAGTTCGAAATATGAGTGTACTCACTTTTCAGATTTAAGTACTTTCTTTAACTAGCCGCCAATCAGTAAAGCGTATAAAGAAAACAAATAATAGAGGCCTTTCCGGGAAAACAGTTTCGTTGGCTTTTCAGCGTTTATAAAAGAAGTGATTTGACATTTATAACAAATAATGCATGTGCTGTTGCACAGGGTATAAATCAGGTGACCATTTGGTATATTTTGCATTTTCTGCAATAGTCCTATGCGTTGGCAACAAAAGATCAATGAAATAATTCACAACAGTACAGTGAATTTAACATCACCCGATGAAATGCAGATTTTGAGTAAAATTGTTTCCTGCTTTTGCCACTGTTTTTTTAATAGTCTATCATGACGTGAAAGCTCGATGAATCAATGTAAACAAGAAATAAAAATATACAAATTCAGTGAATAGTGTCCCCAAGCCTTTGCACTATGAATTTTAAGTAAACGAAAAAGGAAATATAAAAAAATCAACCCTTGAACAAGTCGTCTTCCATCTTCCAGGAGCGACACGACGGCAGCAGCAATGGCAACCCGCGACTGCCTCACCTGCCAGCGGTCAGCCAGCACCTGTACAGCCCGCCTCCCTCCCTCTCGCACTCGGCCACCTCGGACTTCCAGCCGCCTTACTTCCCGCCCCCCTACCAGCCCATCTCGTACCCGCAGTCCGGCGACCCTTACTCGCACCTCGGCGACCCGTTCAACATCAACTCCCTGCACCAGTCGCCGTCGTCCAACCAGCAGCAGCCGTGGCCGGTCCGCCAGAGCCAGGAGGGCCTGGCGGCGCACGGCAGGAGCGGCCTGGCCGGACAGATTCTCGGCCTGGACGGAGGGGGAGGGGGCTCGTCCGGGGTCAGGAGGGAAAGCTTCCGCCGGCCGGAGCTTTTGCCCCCGCACGCGCACGGGATCGAGGCGTCGGTGATTGGGGAGAGCATGGCCATGCACGACATGCAAGGCCACGGCATGGACGACGTGCAGGTGGGTGCCAAGCTCAGCACACTTCACAAAAAAGTAACATGTGCCATTCTTGGAATTGTAAAACAATGTCAAATGTTTTTTTATTCAGCACAAAACCTAAACCTTACAGTGAGTGGATCCGACGTATGGCGCTTGAAAATTAAATCAATTGTTGTGGAGATTGGAATTATTTTCATTCCATTTTTCGACATGAGCATTAAAACAGTCAAGATTCTCTCCAACGGCCACCACAGAAATGATAAAGTTATAATATATTGTAACACCTTAAATTCTATATCACAATCAGCATTATCATGGCATCCCCAATATAAAATATTTCTTTTAATTTGTGTAAAGATATTTATTAGCCTAATATAATTTCTTTCAATATGGCCTTGTCCTTTATTTCCCTCCTCATATTTAATTTTTGTATTTTTTTTTCCAACCACATTGGAAACCTCCTGCATGTGTACGACTTTTGAGAATCAGCACGAAAAAGCAACGCAGCTGCATGCTTTGTTTCTTGTTTTTGTCATGTCCCATTCAAATAAAATTGTCAATTAGAATGTGACGCAACAAATTCTGCCTTTAGGGTAATTATACTACTTGCTCGTAAATGATTATCTTTCGGTAATTCTCACCACTAAGCGTGTTGTGTTTTCTTTATGTAGCAACTTGCAAAGCTGCCCAAAAAATATTAGAAACAGCTGCCAATTTCATGCAGCCTGCTTGTCCAATCGCAAATTGTAAAGCCAAATAAAAGGAACCGCCATTTTATGTCAGGGCCAATATTTTCGATGCAGTTCTTGTATTGTTTCCCCTTCGGAAAACGTGTGCGATAACCTCTTGATCTTACTTCGAATTCTCTTCTTTTTATCAGCACGTGGACGACCACGGTATTATCATGGCAGATCAGACGGTCATCAAAAAAGGTGAGTTCTCAACTTCAATTAGTGAACGGCGCTTCTACATGAGCCTTGCAGTTCCAATAAGCCGCACTTAAGTTGTTAAGTGCATATCTTAAGTAGGTTACACTCCTTAGCGTATGAGCGGGACGTCCTTCCTACTAAGCTCCGTGTGATCCCGTTGTGGGCAAAGTGCTTGAGAAGACGCCCAGTGGGTGAAAAGAAAGCGTGAAAATCAAAAGTGATTTTGGCTCGTCTTGGGAGCGGGAAATTACCGTAAGCGCCGATCCCACTTTGGGCCGGGGTGTGCCGAGCTCGCATGTGAAGGACAGGTTAGTAATTTGTTGGGACATGAACTGTTTTGATGAAGGATCTTAATTCCCCGATGATTTGTCATCAGGAGTCCATTAGACGGGCTTTGAGTCGGAGCGACTGCAAGAGCGCTTGTAATCGTAGACTTGTGTGCAGTGAGAAAGATGGATTAGGTGGTGTGATGATTGTCGCGGTTCTTTTATGTTTGGATTTCTCATCTCGCATTCGCCGCATGCCCGATGTCAAGCGCAGATTAACTCGCATTATAATCCATTTTTCAAAAGTTGTCTTTAAACGTGCCAAGAGCAGAATGATGCTGTTCTGCGTTCCATGCGAGCTTTTTCAATCGCTGTATCCGGGGAGTTCCATTTACAGACTTTTTTTTTTTTTTTAAAGTTGATGCTAATTTGATAGCAGTCGAGTCGACTATTCGCTGATGACGTCACTCATCGGAAGCGGGAATGTTTTGCGTGATCTTTACAGACGATGAATCGCTCATATTTAGAGAAGTGATAGTAAAAAACACAATTAGTATTTTTGGGGGACTAAAACAGTCACTGAACTATTCAAATATAAATGACCAATTGACATTTGTGGCAACAATGTTCGCGAGCACATCAAAGCAAGCAAGTCGTTTGCGGCCCAAAAATTTGCTGAGTTGTTTTGACTTCCTACAGCAGTTCTGTGAACTCTTCTTTTTTTTTTTGCTTGTTTTAGAAATGCTGCAAAGCCAATTTTCACATCAGCGAAATGTAAATAGTTTGCTGAATTAGTTTTAATTTGGTTTAGTACAATTTGGTTTAGTATCGTTTTTGTTAATTTAGTTTTGAGTTTAATTACCCAACTTAAAATGCCAAAAAGTTTGTTTGTTGAAATTTTAAGTTCAACCAAGTTATTTATAATTTATTTATTTATTTTTCGTGTGATGAAAAAACAATCCTCGTCATTGGGATTGCAACTTGCACAACTTGCACCAAACGCGCAAACCTGTTCAGCGTGGTGGCAAAATGCAATGTTTGCAAATAATCTTGACTGTCGCGAAAAAATTCCAAATACTGCTGGAGTTTAGCTTGTTTAGCTGTATCGGTCCTGGTACTGAAAAAAAAAAATCAATGAGTGGACTTTGACTCAACTTTCATTACGTTACGGTGAACTCCAAACATTTTATGTGGAGTCAAATAGTCGACTGCATGCGGTGATATATTTGAAATCAATGAAACAATATGTTTATTCTGTTGTGGGTTAGATTGTGCAGCAAGTGCAGCGTTTGGACTAAATCAGGGGTGTCAAACTCATTTTTGTGGACGGGCCACATCGTACTTATGGTTTTCCTCACAGGGCCGTTATGACTGTGAACGACAACAATTTTTCAATTTATTTGAAAAGGGGAGGATTGGTCAAATAAATGTCACTATCTCAATGTTGTCAAAAGTGAAGAGACGGTAGAAACAGGAAGTTGCCGCACATGATTTGCCCTTTGCGGGCCACATAAAATGAGCTCGCGAGCCAAATCTGGCCCCCGGGCCTTGAGTTTGACACCTGTGGACTAAATCATCACAAATTTCTGTGCTTCGTTTACTTTCATGTTTCCTTCTTTGCTTTTGTAGAGGGCACATGATTTATTGCGTGTTTGTTTGCTTTTTCTTTTTCTTTTCTTTTTTTGTATCTTATCCCTGACAGATAAAAATCAAGCATCTAACTTGTATTAAGTCATTCACTGCCAGCTGAGTAAAAAAAAAAAAGGATCTTTGACGTCTTTAGCCGTCAATGGCAGTAAATGAGTTAATCGTTTTCTTTTTTTTCCTAAAGTTCTGTTCACCATGCCATCACTTCATTTTCCACCAACCTATCCCTCAGTTCTGCTGAAAAAAAAATGAAACCTATTTGTCTATTTTGGTGTCGAAAGGTATTATAAGATTCCCAGATTTATATTTCAGACTGAATAATCACTGATTTATTTTTCTATTTCATGGAGTGGCTCAGACGACATATGGGTCTTAAACACGTCTTTATAGCTCTTAAAAAAAAAAGAAAAATTCTGGATAGTAAGCAGTGATGACTCATAACTTCCCGTTCCCACGCCCAAGGGCACGCTGTGGGCAAAGTAGGCTTCCCCCGAGCAGGCAAGCAGGCAGGCAGCACATGTGTGACTCTTGTGATTTCTGTCTCAGTCTTAGGACTGCGAGGGGCCAGGAGCTTTGATCGCGTACAGAGGACTTGTTATCAGGGGGGCATCCTTGCGGGTGAGGATTGTCGCCTGTATGTTAGTGTGCTGTGCTGTGGTTGTGTGTCCAGTGACTGTCAGTGCTAATATTTTTCCTGTCCATTTTCAAGGAAGGCTAATCACGGGAGCTCGTGTCCATGACTGTCCGTCTGTCTGTCTGTACTGTCCATGTTTGTGGACGGTGACTTACCGGCTTTTCAAATTGGCAATCTTTCGTTTAAAGCGGGTGTTTTATGGGAAATGCGTTTTTCATCCTGTAATTGTGTTGTATTTAAATTTAGTAGTAACTTCCATATTTGAGCAAACCTTTTAGTAAATGCCAACAACACGAAATAATTATAAGCCTCTAAATATTAACCACCAAATATCGCATTTGCGCAGCAACGTCTTTGCCCGTAACTTGTCGGCCATGTTTGTCGAGTGTTTTGTTGATACACTAGGCTCTCAAAAATATTTGTCTTGTTTGTGAATTTCCGAAAAAAAATGTTCTGATTTATGCTCTCTTGCAACATGAAAGCACTTAAAAGGAAAAATTGATTGAGGATATTTGATGCAAATTGCCGACCATGTTTGTGGAGTGTGTTGTTGTTGTTTAGTCTTGCGACTCATGAAATGTGAAAATTCTGTGTTAGCCGGAGCATTTTTACAACAATGTTTGTGGAGTGTTAAAATGGAACCCTTCCTTTGTCTTTCTTACGATTACATAGGAACACAATTCATGGTCAAATATATCATTTTTGCTGCCATGTTTGTGAAACTGCAAGAATTTGCCTTTTTTTGTGGGGGGGGGGGATATGAGAACTGACATAATAAATCAGACTGCACAATCATTCCTAACCTTTTGCGTCACTTCCTTCTAAACTTGAGTGTGAACGCGCTCGGATGGTTTCGACGAGGCCCAAAATGCTCCGACCGACTCATCTTAAGCTTCTCCTCCCCCCTCAGGGCCCGTGACTCTCCCCAAAGGCAACGCGCTGGGCCTCCCCTTCCAGAAGGAGTCCCTGCTGGGCATGGTGTCCAACCCCACGGAGGTGTTCTGCTCCGTCCCGGGTCGCCTCTCGCTGCTCAGCTCCACCTCCAAGTACAAGGTGACGGTGGCCGAGGTCCAGAGGCGACTCTCGCCGCCCGAGTGCCTGAATGCGTCGCTGCTGGGAGGCGTTTTACGCAGGTCAGAGTGCAAACCTTCCAAAACGTTGCAAATTGGACATTTGCTGTCTACGTTGAGTGTAAATTAATTTTTGCCGTCAGACAAAAACAGAAGCATCCATCCATGCATTTCCTGTAGCGCTTGTCCTGATTCGGGTTGTGATCTGGAGATCCTGAGCTGGTTGCCAGTCTTTCACAGGGCGGCAACAAAATAAGAGAAGATTCAAAGTTGACGCGTGAAGGCTCGAGCCAAGATTCAAACAGAATCTCGTGACTGTCAGGCAGAAGTGCGACTGTAACTCGAGCTGCAGCTATCAAATATTTTTGTATTCAGCTACGCTTTTGAAAAATCAGTCAAATAATCATGAATTTGCATTAAAAATAAGAACAAAATAATTTGATTGGTTAAAAAACAATTATGAATAAACCCGAGAAAAGAACACTTTTCACTCTTTTTAGAAGTGACGTCAGAACCACGCCAATGATTTTGTCGGCTAAAACAGCACATTTGCGCAAGACTGCTTTGTTAAAAATGGATCAGCACGAACTGCAACTGTCATTTTTGCCAATTTCACGAACTTTGAAAAGTAGTCCAGCGGGTTTGTGGTTAGCTGTTTGCCGCTCACGCTGGGACAAAGCGCTGCACTCTCCAATATCAGCGTTGTTAATTTTTTTGAACATTTGATCATGTGTTGATGTTGGTGACAACTTCAACTTAAACTGGGCTCCAAGTTACAGTCAGGAAGATGAGTCCAACAAAAAAGCGTGGCAAGGTGCTGATGTCGGTGCAGATTTAATTTTAAAGTTGGGCTTCACACCACGTTGGCGGCTTGTTGCTTGCTAGCTAGCAACGCTACGGCGAACTTGCCTGTCTTCTTCACCATACACACCAAATAAAACGAGTTCCCAAGGCAGAAAGTTTTTATCCTTTGTAAAAAATAACCAATATTACTGCAAATTATGAGGCTGCGAAACTCTTTTTCGTGCATCTCTGTTTGTATTATATCGCCACGAGGTGGCCAAGCAATCCGTCCAAAAATATGGCAGAAACATTTTATATTCCCAATTTACCATATTTTCTGGAATATAAGGCACATGTGTATAAGGCGCAATTGAGATTTATTTAGCGTATTTTCTGAACTTTAGAGCGCCCCGAGTATTGAAAGAAAAGCCGCACCGCTGTACTCGCCGCACGGTTCCAAATTGAGGAAAATAGTAGCGGCTTATCGACCGGAAAATACGGTCATAATTCTTCGTTTTCATAAAGTACACTATTATAGCGGGTGTTTTTTTTATTTATTTATTTTTTTTCAACAGATTAATGGCATTTTTTTAATTTTAAAAGATAACTTGACACACGTGTTTTGAGTCCCGGAACTCGCATCTCAATGTATACGTGGTTTGCAATTAATTTTCCTGTGAGGGAGACCTCACTACCGACTCGAAACTCACTGAGCTGGATAGGAAGAGTTGGCCGCCTCTGAGATGAACCTATACCACAAGCAAAGAGTGTGTGTGTGTGCGTGCGTGTGTGTGACGGTCCAGTCTACACCAGACACCCCTGACTGTAGATTTTCTGCTTGTAGCGCACGTTTGCTGCTTCCCATGTGCCTCATGTTATTGCTGACACACACACACACGTGCAAATTCACAAGCATTTCTAAGTAGGTCATATAGTATGAGGAGGGGGATTTTTAGAGGTGGGACTTGCGAAGGGGGGTGAGGGGTGCGCACGCACCAAAGATGCCGGACCATCTCGTAGGAGAGCCGGATGTGCCACTTCTGCAGAAGGTGCGTCGCGGGGTGCGTTGTGTCACTTGCGCAAATGTTGCGTGGCCTTTTCACTGAACAAAAGAGCGTGTTCATTTACATGTAATCACATTTAATAGATCCTGTGTGGGCGAGACGGCAAGTTCCTCGACTGGCAGGTTATTTCCAGTGCTTCGTGTCCTCATCACTTTTTTTTAATTAACTGCTTGGAATCAGTCCATGCATGTCTGCCTCACTGTTCGAATTTCAGCTGCGGCTTCTCACTATGCCTGCATGTTTTTTTTTTTTTGTTTTTGTTTTTTCAGGTGTTCCTCCCACATTCCAAAAATGTTAATGCTCCGTTAATTGAAGACTAAATTGTCCATCAGTTTGACAAGTCCAGGGGGTAGCCTGCTTCTCGTCAAACGTTAGATGGGATGGGCTCCAGCTCACCTGTGAACCAAATTAGAACGAGCCCGACAGAAAACGGGTGAATGGGTAACATTCGGTTTGGCGTTCCTCAGGGTTCCGTACCTGGCCCTTTATCATTTAATAAAAACATAAGCCCCTTTTCCACCAACAAGCACAGGAACATTTAGTTCCTGGTAAAATAAGTTCCTAGTCACAAAAGTTCCTGTGGCTCAGGTGGTTTGCATCTTCACCACAACTCATTGTTTTTGGAAAATCATGCAAACGAGTCTGAGATGTTGTGTTACTTTGTTACTCATTTAGTGGACTTCAAAATTGTGTATCTTAATCCAAGTTGAATACATATTGGATGACTTTGAAATATAAAATCAATATTCAAATGTCAACATTAAAATCCGAGTGAAAGTGTGTGTTTTTTTATTTACTCGTTATTTAAATAAGGCAGTTGAAAAGTGATTCTCATTTGCAATGCCATCCGGGCTGCAAGCGATCACTCGAGGTCGTGATTTAATCGGGATCCAGGAAGTCTTGGTGGGTTTCCTTTTCTGCTCACATTTTAACGTTGAAATGCAAAATGAGTAACGGTAAATAATTTAGGTTTCCGATAAGTTATTGTAGAATGAAATTTACCAGGACGTGCAATGGTGAGGTCGTTGCATGTGTCTTGCAGATGATGGACAGCTCACGATTTCTTCACTTGAAACTGTCACCAAACGTCCATCCAGAACAGCTGTAACTCAAAATGCGATTGAATTTTGCTCCTTGTTGAGGTCCAACTGGGGTCACACCAATGACAGGTCGGCATTTTAGGTTAAATGGCGAGCCGTTCGGGATGTAAGACGGCTGCGCTAAACTCCAACTCACCGACGACCCAAATGAGGATGAGCGCTTTCAGAAATGCATGGACGGGTCAAGGGAATCCATCCAAAAACATGCGAGCAGACTATTAAATGTCATGTTCATTTCACCGTGAACAGATTTTCTCCAAACGTCAGCTGGCTGTGCCGTTTGGCTGACAGTTCCTGACTGTGCGACTTTTGTGCGTTTTTGTGTGTGTGTGTGTATCTTGGTGTGTTCACAGAGCCAAGTCGAAAAACGGAGGCCGTTCGTTGCGAGAAAAACTGGACAAAATTGGGCTCAACTTGCCGGCAGGAAGAAGGAAGGCGGCCAACGTCACTCTACTTACCTCACTTGTGGAAGGTGCGCCGCGTTACTCTCCTGCTGCCTCGTCTTCCTCGTCCGCTGTAATTACTCTCAGGCTGGAATGTTGCTCTAACAAAGCCAGAATGTGGGAACGTCAATCTTGGCGTTTTGCGTTAGCGTCTGAACACCGCGCTGCAAATGCCACTCATCAGTGGCATTCTTTGCAATTGAACAACAACAACTTTGAACACACGGTGACTTTATTGTCTGGCTCCTCCCACATTCTGAAAACACATAGGTTAGCTTAGAAATATATACTGTAACAAAATTATTTAAAAAGATATCGTATTTTCCGGACGATAAGTCGCTACTTTTTCCCTCGATTTTGAACCGTGCGGCTAATACAGCGGTGCGGCTTTTCTGTGGATTTTTCTTTCACCAGTAGGGGGTGCTCTATAGTTCAGAAAACACGTTAAATAAATCTAGATTTTTTTTCTCTTGGGTCTGTTCTGTTTTAATGAGAAAAATCTGTTTATGTACCTTTTTGTGCATTCGCGGTACAAAATCGTGTACATGCAGTAAGCAACTCATTTTTGTCAACATAGAAAAGTACGGCTTACAGCCTGGTTCGGCTTGTATATCGTTTTTTTTTTTTTTGGAATGTCTTGTGTTAGCTAAGACTGTTTATCTTAATGCTATCAAATAATGCAAAACGGCATTTGGCGAATAAATAACGTCGCCATCACGACATTATAAGCTTTTGAGCAACAGATGTTTGAACGCAAATGTCTGATGAACACAAGTAGACTTCTAATGTAATAACACTCACGGCAATATATTCTTTATCCTCTGCAATGAACAACAGATCTCACGGTTGACTTTTTACTCGCAATTTTGACGTGTTCCAGAGTATTTCTGGGAATGATGATAAAATTCTTATTTCAATGACTGCCCTGTAAAATATTTAAAAAATGCAGTAACTGTTCCGCTGATGCATTAAATAACATCTTGTATTTATGTCTTTGGCCAACCTCCGAGGGGACTCGAAACCATTTGCGGTTTAGTGCCTTGCTGAAGGGTACAGCTCACAGTCGCCGTTGACAGATTTGGTGCAAATATTTGTCTCCAACATTTTTGGGCCGCCACTCACGCAGATTGTCTGACTGCTCAGCTGACGCACAATCGATATCCTTCACTATTGTGTTCTTTGCCTCCAAGTCCCGCTTCAAATGGAACACATCCTTTTTACCTCTCGCTCCTAAATATAGGCCATTCACAAGTCAGCCCCTCAGTGATCACAAGAACTGTTGCCGTCTGTCTTCTTGCTCGCTTCACTTTGATTCAAAAGTCTGATGACTGCGCGGCGAGAATGTCTGGAGGCCCGCTGCTATTTCCAGACCTCGCCCGTTGAATACGGCCTTGTTATCTCGTGCGCCGCTCGCCAGGAGGCACGGCTGACTTTAAAAGCTTCAATAGTGGATATGTCCCTCGTGCGCCGCCGCGCTCGTTGATGTTGTTACCTAGCAGTCAAAGGCGCTCTTTCTCATGTCGCCACTCCTTCCATTTCTCCTCAGGTGAAGCGGTTCATTTAGCCCGTGACTTTGGTTACGTGTGCGAGACGGAGTTTCCCGCCAAGGCCATCGCCGAGTACCTGGGCAGGCCGCATGTGGAACGGAACGAGGTTAACTCTCGCAAGAACATGCTCCTCGCCGCCAAGTGAGTTGGCATCGTTTGAAAAAGAAATTCCCTTTCACGGAATTTGACAGTTCCTCACAGGCTCTTGAGTTTGAGGAGGAAATTCGACAAATTTCAGCTGTGTTATGGATTACGCTTGTTTTGATGCTTTGTTTAGTCCTAGTTTGATGAAACTATCCTGAACCAAATGCGGACACGGGCATTGCCATCAACGCTTTCTTTCTGATTGACAATCACAAATTTAAGTTTGAGCATAAGTGCAAAATACATGCTCTAAATGGTTTACATTTTTGGTGAAGCATTTTTCAATGCATTTATAATCGATGTCCTAACCCAACAACAAAAGGATTGAAGCAAATGAATTTTAATAAATGTAATTTTTCTTTTTTCCAGTGCAAAGGACTTTCTTTCATAAAAATGAGCATTCAAGGATGGCACAAAACTGCTCAACAAGAAACCAACATTAAGTGCAAGAAATCTTTTTGTAGCTCCCCCCCCCCAAAATAAAATCGTCTTACTCATGACTTTCAGCTTGTTGAGGTCCTGCGTAGCATTACAAAGCCGCCGCCCAATAAAAAAAAATTGGCCTGCTCAAGTTGTAGTAGTTGTAAACACAACGAATACAATTAGAATACATGACTGCCATCAAGTGTTGATTGGTGAAAGTACAACTTAAAACTAGAGTCAGCACTTTTACAGTTTACATTTTCTTTGCAGTTCAGCACCTGCACATTTTCAAATTTGCGGACTGGTGTGGTTTTTTATTTTTCAATATTTTTCTTAATATTTTGGATTTTTTCCCCGTTTCATTTCCAGGATTTCTTTCCCCATTTCCCTCTCTTGAGTGGAAAACGTATATAGCATATCACAGTTTTTTGGGGGAAGATTTTTGGGCGTTCCAAAAAAAACCCCACATATTTTCAAAAAGCACCAGTCAATATTTTGCCTAAAAGATAAATAAATATTTTCCTCAAATGATATAGATGTCAATATAATGAATGGAGAAAAAAGTTGACTCTTTTGACTAAACAAACGTGACATGAATATTTATTCCCTCTTCACAACCCCTCCCAGGCAAATCTGCAAGGAGTTCACCGACCTGCTCACCCAAGACCGCTCGCCGCTGGGCAACTCGCGTCCGGCGCCCATCCTGGAGCCGGGCATTCAAGGCTGCCTGACCCACTTCAGCCTCATCAGCCACGGCTTCGGCTCGCCGGCCATCTGCGCCGCCATGACCTCGCTGCAGAACTACCTGAACGAGGCCCTCAAACAAGTGGACAAGATGTACATGAGCTCCGACACGCAGGGAGCCTCCGACGGCGGCGGCAAATCCGCTGACAAACTGGACAAGCACCGGAAATGAGACCACAACCCCGTCCCCCCACCCCAACCGACCCCCCCGATGAGCTGCGAGACCCCCGGCTGCCCCACGCCCTTTACAATATAGTATTTCCACGAGCGTCTTGTGTTCGAAATCACTCCCTGATCACTACGTAGTGAGATGGACATTTTCTTTTATTATTATCCGGATGTGTAGTGAGCATAAGTTATCGCTTTCAGCAGAGGTGTCCAAACTTTTCTTCCGAGGGCCGCTTACAGAAAAATGGAAGGACGCCCGGGCTTCTTTTGACCATCTTTGACTTTTTTGCCCGTACGTCTAAATAGAGCCTATGGCGCCGTTGAACATAAAATTGACCCTGCAACTGCATCTCCACATTTTTTTGATCAAATATAAAGTATACAATCTAAAAATCCCCAAGTAGTTATTAGGGAGTCGAGAAGGAGTGACCAATTCCAAAAACACAACCAACATTTCTCTGGTAACCTGCCGGGCAACTTGGGCTCTTTTTATCTCCCCCGTTATGAGGACATCATTTCAAGATGAGTTGCAATGTGCCCTCCTCCCTCCCTTCTTCCCCCCTCTTCCTCCTCCTCCTCGTCCTCAGTGGCGTCTGGAGGCAAATCCTCTGATTTCCTGTGTCTCGACGGACTCGCAAAAGGACCATTTTTTTTATTATTTTTTTTTTGTTGTAATTTTTGAGAAAGAGATGCAATTGCCCACCACCGTTTTTCTGTTCTTGCTTATGCTTTGTTTGTCTGACTGCGTGAGGAAGACTCCAGTGTTGTTTTGTGCTGTCTGAACGGGTTACACAACAGAAGCCTCTGTGATGCTGTCTTGAAGGAGACGTACAATATTTTTTTTGTTTTTTTTTTTGTGTGGAAATGTCTTCCCGCTTTTGCCAAAATGCACAAAGGATCAATTTTATAGCACACTTTTTCCCCACAAGTGAGCCCTCCTTTTTTTTTTAAAGCTGAAATCAGCTTGTTTTGAAAGGGCTTTCCTTTCTGATGGTCCTCCCCGCCCCATTTACTGTGGGGTGTGCCAATCATGCAAGAATGACTTTTGTTACCATGACACTTGAAGCGGTGGCTACCTGTTGTGTGCAAAGTGTGGGGGGAAAAAAGTGAGTGGACGCCAGATCCTGGAAAAAAAAAAAGCATGGCATGTATTTTCACTCCTGGGAGCAGCACTTCATTGCCAAGATGCCAAATTCCACTTTTTTAGCCAAATCGCATTGCCAAAGTCAGTCTGAATGCTTTTGGAAAAACACACACACACACACACACATATCAGCTCAACATTTGCGGATTATTATGACCTGGATGACTGAGAATATACAAAGACAGGAACAGAAATAGGAAGACAACAAAAATTTACTTGGTTGTATTTTTTTTCACACTTGATAGGGCCGAAGGCACCTAAATATTTGTATACAATTAAAAAGTCACTTTTCAATAATATGTCCCCTTTAACATATGTTCTATTTGTTAGCCTCTGTTCATGTTTATTTAAAAAAACAAACAAAAAAAGCTATTGATGAGTTTACTTTTGTGTGTGGTTGCGTGTGTAGGGGTGTGTGTGTGCGTGTGTGTGCGTGTTGTGAACATGTGGATATACTGTAAATAATTTTTTCTAATTTGACATTAAATTCCAAAACAGAATTTTAGCCACTCAAGCCTGTCCCGAGTTGTAAATATTTTCTAATTTATGTTGTAATTTAATGGGCTGTTTTTGTGTAAATAATGTTTTTTTGTTTTTTGGTGTTGACGTGCTTTATAATAAACGGGTTCGTTTTTCTATCGAGTAGAGAGGTTAGCAAGCGGACATGATAAACTTTTTTGGTTTTGGAAATGATGTTAAGATAAAAGCAAAAAAAAAAAAAAAAATGACAGGAAAAATAAATACGATTCAAGCCTGACGCTTGACCGTGACTCACATGCTTCTTTTCAACGCTATCAGCGAAATGGATCAGTCACATGTTGGACGGCTTTCTATATCTGAACAGTCTGCATTTGAAAGTAGCATTTTGCTTTGAGAAAAAAAAATTTTTTTAGGCGTGTTAGCCAGCTATTAGCGTTGGTAGGTAGTATGAGCCTCTCCCCTTAGAACCTGTTCAACCAGAAGTGTCAGAATTGGTGTCTCAGCGGTTGACTGGCTGTCTCGCGTTTGAGATCAGATAATGGGAGGAGGACGTGGTTGTCGGGAAGACGACGACCTACGACAAGTATCGGCGAATGATTTTGGGGGTGGGGGGGGGCTATTGGCGGCCTTTGATGACCGGTTGAGCTCAAAATGTGAGCGAGGCCCCTTTGGATATCCTGCCGATAAGTTCTCTGGGTGATTGAGAGGACCTGTCGGCACGTCGCTGATCGGGATCTGATCCCACGCCAGCTGCACTCAACAAGTCAGCAATGTAAACTCACTACAATACCGAGGGCCATTTGTACTAAGTGAAGATTTGATGGTGATAATGTGCAAATTGAAACTTGATGCCAACTTGGATGGATGCGTAACTCATTTTGTGCTGTCTAACAGGCTTTTTATAGATAAAGAGCGATATAGCGAGAGAGAAATTGAGATAGAATACAGTAGATAGAGATATGGAGATCTTGTAAACAAATTCAAAATGTAGAATAAATCCGGCGCTGTAATTCTGGTGGAAATTCTTCTTGTTTGTCTTCTATTTAGAAGATGGTGAGGAAGAAGGAGAACAGCAATCATGACAATAAGCTTTCACTGACACAACAAGGATTTACAGCGCCCATAGGTGCATGAACCCACCAGGAATGTGCCTTTAGCTATTATGCAATGTGGAATTCTGGTTAAAGGGGAAGTCAATCCAAAAATGTTGGTCACAAGAAAGTGTTCTATTCCGCACCACTCGTCTCAATGTGGCATTCTGATTAATTTTGCGTTTGTGGAGTAGGTGTGGAGCAATAAAATCCACCGGTTTTTTGGCCATCTCAGGCGGGGCGTGGCCATTTTGTCACTTCTGTCTACTGAAAATGGCATCACAGTTGCTGAGGGCTGAGCCGTAATTTGCCATTACCTGAGTAATTGAGATGTCATTTTCAGTCAACTGAAGTGACAAAATGGACGACCCCTGAGATGGTCAAAAAATGTTGGATTTTCCTGCCTAATTCATCTTACACACACAAAAAAAAAAAAAAACTTTCACCTCTCTTTGGTTCCAGTAATGCAAATGGGCTTGAACGGTCACAAATGAAATGATTAAGTGAAGCCAAAATAAGCAAAGTTGAGTATTTTTTATTTATGTATCTATTGAAAATAAAAAATATACATATATAAATTAACCACTTTGCAGCATGCATCTGTTTAAAACACTCTCAACTCCCTCGCCCCCGTTCCTCATGATTTATTTTTTTCAAATGCTTGCAAGAAGGTGTGTGCTGTAGGAGTGATTGGACTGTGACGCACCCAATAAAACGGAGCGTTAAAAAAAATAACCACGAGCAAGCGCAGACTTGTGAAGTTTAGCAGACAAAAGAATCTCGTGCTGTGCCTTCTCTTATTGTGAAACAATCCGGCCCGAGTGACCTTCCTCGTATGCACGCCGCGGCACATGACGCTGTCGGTTTGCTTGATTGTTTTTCTCAATTAGCCATGAAGGCGCTGCTGACAAGCGAGACTAAATGTCATATTGTTTACTTGGAAACACCAAAGGGGGGTGAAACACACACACATAATGCATGTTATACATTCAATCCTCTTTCAAAAATGCACTTTTACGCCCTAACGTGTTTCTCTGATCCAGCTCTGTGGCCACAAATATGCGTATTAGCAGTGAGACTAATCACTCGCTTGCATTTGCCGACCACCGAAACCACTTCGCCAGCGTCACCGTTAGCATGACTCGGATTGACGCAGGCTGCTGCAGCGCATTCTCGTATCCAAAGAAGAAAATCTGGAGTTGAGTTTGAGTCATTTGCCACCACAGGAAACAGATGGTGCTTCAAATCCAAACGAGTGTCTCCAAAGCGTAAGAACAATGGGAGCGTTTGTAATTGAAAATGACGTTTTGTCATAAAAAGTCATGGGAAATGCCTTGGAAATGTAATGATGAGAGCTTTTGACATTTTTGGTGAAAAAAAAGATAATCAAAACAAATAATGAACGGCCCCAGGAATGCTGTTCTAGTAAAATGCTACAACAGCGATCATGGGCGTCGATGGCACTGGTGAAGGTGGGGGACACCACTACACTATTACCGCCAGGCAGAAAGAAACTGGTAAAACAGAAGATTAAAGTTCCTCTACCATTGGGCTGATCGTGAAATTTGCGTCGCGTATGTTGGGCTACAGCTGCTGATGCATGTAAGTACCACAAGAAATGTTGGAATTAGGAGCTGTGAGTCAGAATTTTAATCAACCCGCTTCCTGAAGTCGCCTCTCCGACTCAGCAAGGCAGACAAAAGCCCGACATCGAATTGATGCAATCTGCTTCTCATGTAAACACGATGGTGACGTGTTTCGTTGTTGGCAACTTTGACGGTACCGTGTGAAATAGTCAAAATTCCCACTCAATGAACTCACCGTCACAGTGGGCACAGGTCTTCACAGTTTAACATTTCCGCCCTCTAGCCACTATTTTGTGATAAGCGAAAAATATATCACATGAAGATTCAATTGTATTTTCATTCACAAAGGAAGTATTTAAGCAAAACTATGAATACGGGTCGTTTTATTTGTTCTTTGCTTCTTTTGTTTGCAGTTGCAGTTATTCTCGCCGTGACTTTCCCTCTGACTCGTCCTGTCTGCCCCCAGCATGACTCACAGGTAAAACACCTGGTTACTCTTCGTCGTCTGTGGAAAGCCTTTCAGCATTTTTTCCATGTCGCTCTTCAGGTCCATGGACTAGTAGGCGTTTTGTCCTCACTCCTAAATCAATGAGGACATAAAAAGGAATCAATAGCCGTCGTAAATTAAGTATTTACAGTTAAATTAACCCAAGTCACCAAAACTTGGCATTACACCAGGGGTGTGTAGACTTTTAATTAGAGCCAGCAATGTAAAGTGATCAGCAGAAGGATTAAAAATCAATCCAGTTTCTTTGTTTTGTTTTTTTAGTTTGTTGGTGTGCTGTGAGATTTTTCTCACCTGAAATACTCCATGTATTTAGCTAAAGAAAAAAAAAAGCCATATGAAGTTCTACCGTCACTGATGATGTCACTGATGATTCACATAAATGCGAAGGCATATCAGGGTGGGCTGTGGTGGATTTAATTGGGGAAAAAGAAAGGGAACTGTCATGATCGTAGTGAGGGAGGTGTGAGGGGGTGGGTGTGCTGGGCTGACCGGGGTCTCTAAATGGGTTCACAGCCTAATCCCAGAGGAAATTGTGGAAGAAATTAATCTAAATTACAAGGATGAGTCTGGAGTCTGGAGGGGCTACAAAGGGAGGGCAAGCGGGGCGTTTGTTTGAAAGGAGCGCGAGGGTGGGAGCGGGCGAGGGCTCATTTCTTTTCTCCAACCAATTAGTGGCCAAGTGTAGCACCGGACCCCCTCGGCCCCTGATCTCGTCCGCGCGCAGACAACAGATGTTGCCGGTTCTCAGGGAATGTGCGTCTCTTCGCAGGCCTTCTCGCTGCTTGCGTGTGCGTCATCTTCCTGCCAGGATGCTGTCAAATGTGACATCATCGTCGAGCAGGCGGGCGGGCTTCATCCACTTCATATCAACATCCACGAGTACGAGCCCCGACATTGTGACTCAAGCACCTATAAGAATAGTAAATGGAAGACTAAAGAATTATAATAATAAAAGCCATATCATGTGAGAACAAAATATGAAAAAAACTGAATCCGAATATTGTGTAACCTATTCATGTAATCAACAAGTTTCCAAATCGGGCGCCCATTGAAAATTTTCTTTTAGAGTTTAGTGTGAACTTTAGACGTGCAATGATTACTCGATGAATCAACAACTACCGGATCATCAAATGAATCCACAAATATTTAGGGGATAATTGATTCATCGTACCCTTTTTGAAAAATGTCAACAGATCAGATGCTTTTTCCCAAAATGTTCCCCGCCTCAATCGTGGATCGATCGGAAGGCGACAAACGAGTACACTAGAAGGAGCCTTCCGAGCGCTGCCTTTCATTGTTGAGTCTAATAGGATTAGAGATTATTCGCAGGGATTATTGATCTGTCTGCGTCTGACTCTTCCCTCACTTCTCATCAGGACCTCACACATGGTTGGTTCCCAAGGAGCACGGGAGGAAATCACCTGCCGCCAGGTTTGTGTTTGCTGCTCGTACCAAATCCATGAACCTGCACACGAATGAACAAAATGAGTGTCGTGTATGAAATTCTGCCTCCACAAGTGAAAATGCTTTTCTATATTTTGACGGATTCATTTATAGCAGACAATATCCTTTTAGGTTGTTTTGTGACCGGACATGTTTCGCCGAGTCTTTTGAGACTCGTCTTTATCAGCTGATGTTCCATGAGGGCGTGACACAAGGATGACCGGTAAGTCACGCCCCCCCGCTGTCGGTTCAGCCCTCCAAGATGCTGCTTCAGCCCAATTCACCTTTTGTCGTATGTCACCACGCTGCAGACCTTGAAATTGTTCGTATTGACTTGTGGAAGTACAAAAAAAAAAAAAATTGATTTACCGACACACTGCTGGTCATGAGATAGCAGCTGTGCAAATGTGCGGTTACAGTTTAGTGAGCTTTATGATGCAGTTCCGCCGCTCAGACGACGCTATATGTTGTTTACAACGTAATGTGCAGGACGCATCAAACGTTTCGCCTTTGAACTGAACATTTTAGCACTAAATTGCATTTAAAACCAACATTTGTTTTCTCAAGCTGAAAGTGGTATTCTTAAAAGTGGATGCAGAAAGTGGCCATTTTTTTTGGGGGGGGGGGGGGGGGGGGGTGACTTACCTGTCATTTTTGTGTTACGCCCTCCTGGTGTTCTGTCAATTAGTAGCACTGTTCATTAAAATCCAACAGGACTCAGAATGACTCGCTGACAAATCAAAGACAGGTCAGAGATGAACGATGAACGACTTTGTAGTGTGTCGCTGTTCTTGACGTTTCAAAATTCAGTCAGTTGGGCAATGTGCATTTTTTGCGAGTGCCACAGCAAAAGACAAAATCAAAAGCAAAACACGCAAAGCCAAAGCCGCTTTGAATGGAGCTCTTTGACAGCAAATGCTTCCAGTATGGAGCGAATTATTGTAAAACCGCATTCATTTCCTGCATGTGTTTATCCAGAGAGGAGGATGAGATACAAAGCTGGTCCAGACTTGTTTGCAGCATGCAGCACAGCTTGTGCGTGTGTGTGCGTGTGTATGTGCGTGCGCGTGTGTGTGTGTGTGTGTGTGCGAGGAACGGGAGATGCATCCTGCTGTGGGAAAGGACACAATTAAGCAACTGGACGTAACATTTTGCATCTAGGTAGCCTTATGACGAATATGTGGCTTGTCTGGCATTTATTTGCAAGAATTTCAATGCAATGATGAGCAAAAAGTCTCAGGTTGTCATCGAATGCGTTGTGTCATGGTTTTGTCTTCGCAGAAGAGATGAGGTAAGGTTTTTGGTTTAGGGTGACGGCAGGGTCAGGTCTAAGGTTCGGTTAGGGTTAGTGTTCGGATCCGGATGTGGGTTAGGCTAGTCCTGATGACAATTTATGGGAAATGGCACGACTCATATCAGGGCCTTGTCGGCACCAGGTCCGGGCAGATGGCAGCGGGAATGGAACCCAACTTCCATAGGTTGCCTTCCAGAAACAGGAACCCAGGACCTGGAAGCTGCTGACCCGGGAACCAAGCATTCTGACCTGGGTACCGGATAATGGCGCTCTAAACAGATTTGCAATTTTTGGGCCGTGCTGTCGTTTGGGGTGTTGAAACGCTTGGTGTCGCGCTCACCCAACTTCTGACAGAGTTTGGGTCGTTAGGTTCGGGTTGCGTTACGGTCGGGTTCAGGTTATTGTTTTCCCCATAGGAAATGAATGGGAATTGAAGGCCCGCCATATGCACAGGCAACAGGTCCGAATTGTGTTGGTAAGGTGGCATCAGAATTAGGAATTCCAAATTTCAGTTGCATGATTCCAATTGATGTAGATTTGGATGGAATGGGGTCACCTTCCAAGATTCTCACCTTTTATGGGTACGGATCCCAACAAGCACCCCATGGTCACTGGAGTGAACCAAACGTTGTCATTTGTGATACGGTCGACTTCTTCTTGTGACTGGCTTCAATAATTCAGAAGCTGCACAATGTAATTGCTAAATCGAGAGTATGTTGCAATAATCCGATTTGTGGAATTTCTCAATCGTTAACTTGCGGAAGAGGTTTTCTCACCACCTCTTATTTTGTCTGCCCTAAGCTGACATCGTCTTTGCATGCTGGTCTGGACCTGCCTTTTGGATGTGTTAATTAAAGAAGCAAAGTCATCCATCGCAATTCGTCTCATCTGTTTGTGGGAGCTTTGTCATTTGTTCCCATGTTCGCACGCACGAAACGTTGATCAATCAAGCCTTTAATGTTTTATCTTAAAAAATGCTTTATTTTACCGTTATGTACGTCGTTGTGTTGGAAGCGTTGAGTTTAGTTAGCAGTTTTTGATGCAAATGGAACACTTTGCACTTACCGATCAGTGGTGGGCGGTCAAGGCCTCCAAGGCCTTCTCTGCTGGCCAAACATAACCAAAAATCAAGAAATCAGGGTCAGATTCATGAGAATTTTATACATGTTATTTTTCACCTTCATCTTATAATATCCGAGTGTTGTATGTTTAAGTGAGAGTTTGTATCCAATCATAATTGAACTAGCTTGTGTTGCCAGGCAGATTTCATAGGACGCCTTCAGAATCGTACATGTGAGCGTCTGTGCTCTAAGAGTTGCTAGACAGATGTGAGAGCCAATCAGATCACGAGTTGGTCGCAGGCCTCGCGTTGAAGTTGACAAACTCGTCTTGTGATTTGATACTGACTTGTGAGAGGGCGGCGCTATGCGGAATCAACAAATCCACTCCAGACAGTCTGACCGTTTGAAAATCTAAAATATATTCTTGCTTTTTTAACCCACAATGGCCAAAGGAGCGAAAAGTTAGGATTTGACGAACCTTTCAGGAGAAGCTCGGTCCCCGTGAGTCGAGGTCGTCCAACACAATGTGTGTCTATATATTATTTCTCCACCTGCGAGGGGTATTTATTCAAGTTGGACTCAGTCGGACTTCACTGAAGGCCTCGGTGAGAAATGTTCGGCGGCCACTGTTTCCGATATATGCGCATTTACAGTAAAAAGTCTATTTTGACCGTATTCCAATGCCCGTTTCCGAAATCTTTTTTTGGAAGTCAGAGGTATTTTATTCAATTTGAACTGCAGACAAAGGTAGAATGAAGGCGGAACATACTGAAAAATGAATGTCCCCAGGCTGTATTTGTGTGAAGTGTACCTTGCGCGCTTTATTCCTTAAACCAGTCAAACATACATTTGAATAAAGTGCTCAATGTTTGCCCACGTTCGTGGTGAATATACGGCTCGGAAAAAAATCCAACCACGGCAAATATGAAGAGTCGCCAAGCATGAACGTCTAAAACAAGCGCCTTCTTTTTGTAACGGTGCCAGCTGAAACGCACCTGCCCGCCTTTCCGGCAGAGAATTAAAAAAAAAAAAAAAGTGGCCGAGCGAGTTAAATGAGCGTGACTTCCGCGACGCAGGCAACCGTTTTGCTGATGCAACCACTGGCGCTCAAACTGGCACGGGAAGGCGACGACAAGCCAACACAAAAGGAGACACGCGAGGGAGCGATGGCAGATGTGGGGAGATATGAGGGTGATAAAGCTCATATCTCAGCATGTTTACACTGCACAACTGCTGCGCTTCCTCGTGTCCTGTTCCGTTTCTGATGACGAGCGACCATGCCCTGCGCGGCCTCCAAAAGTCCGTTGCAAATGTGAATATAATCGCAATGGTTCTGTAGCATGACCCTCAGCCGAGACGTTTCCAGGCGGGTGTTTGACTTCCGTGGCAGTTTGCGACCACGTGCAGTCGTCAATCACGATATCAGTTGCAAGAGCGTGACAAAATTCAATGATGCATGCAACTGGCTTTCTAAACAAAACCACCTCGTTCCAAAAAAGACTTGAGCTCCGTTTCTTTCTTTTCTGGCGCTTTAATTTGGTTTGTCTTGAGATTCACAAATGAGCCCATTGTGACCTCAAGCTCTTCTTTCCAAAGTCTTATCAAAATGTTTTGACTTCATGTTTTGGTTGAATTTTCATTGCATGATGCTTACCACCGTCTTTTTTTTTTTAAATCTTAAATGTGGAAAACAATTTAAAAAAAATAAATAAATAAATTAAAAAAAATAAAACTAATACTAAAACTAAACTAACTACTTTTGATAATAACTAAAACTAATAAATACTAACAAACACGCTCAACTCAAAACTAAATAAAAAACGACATATTTTCCGGACTTTAATCCGCTACTTTTTTCTTCGATTTGGAACCATGCGGCTTCAAATTCAAATGAACTCTAATTCAAATTCCAAAACTATATTAAGCCTGATTCCTCCTCCCGGTTTGGTCCTGAGGCAAGTTGCGTCCATTCGTCTCCTGGTGGAGTTGACAAAAGTCTTGTTGGGAAACGTGAGTCAGTAAGAACTGAACAAGCCTTTTGAATTAAATATCTTCAACAAACAAGAAAAGTCCAGTTGCCTCAATTCAAACTTTGCATATTCCTGCCAATTTATTTATTTATTTTTTATCATTTTGAGAAGACGGCAAGTAAAATTTGTGGCACAGTTTCATGGGCCTTCTAAAACATTGACGTCAAGGTTGTGTTTGACCCCATTTGACCCCGGCGTGGTGTGCACCAAAGTGTACAGAGCAAACTTGGCGTGAGGGCACCTGTTTTGGGCGTGGGAGGAAATGTGTGTAGTGTAGGTGGTACAAGAAACTAGATATCACGCAGCATGTCTTTGTATCGCATGTCCAAGTCAGGTCTCAAAGCACCTTGCCACCATGATACGGATCTTTTTATTCCAGTCAAGGCTTTCATAAATAAAATATGTGTTGAGTATGCATCTATGTGTGTGTGTGTGCGTGTGTGTGGTGAGTGTTTGTTTTTGCCCTTTTGCATGCATGAGCGAGCCTGAATGTGTGATTACACGAGTGTGTGTAAGTGTACGTAGAAGCTTGAACGTATGCTCGCATGCGACTCCCTGCACGTGTGTGTGGGGGTGTGTGTGCGTGTGTGTGTGTGTGTAGTGCTTTGTCCAAACAGACAGACACAAGTCTCCAGCAGAGGAGAAAAAAATGCGCCTGCTGGAAAATATCCGTCTTGTTCCGACACGTTTCATCATTTTGCGCTGTGCGCCAACCGCCTCATTTCGGTTTTCACGCCACTGTCGCTGGTGAGGAAGGAGAGGGAAACCACAACTTCCCAAAAGTTTGGGCTTAGGGCTCATTCATCTTTATTTGCTCCTGTCAATATCATTATGAAAGCGTTACAAACTGAGGAATGAAGGGACAGACTCGGTAAAACACACATCACCCCAACATAACTGACGAATGTGTTTTTGCAGTCCGTGAAAGTCTCTCTATATGAATGTTGGGAAAAAAAAAAAAAAAAGCAATCAATATGCTAAATCCCATAACAGGCACAAACAGATGATCGAGAAAAAAATTCTCATGGGCCTCGGCCTTAAATTGAGCAGGAAGTCAACCATTTTGGTTTGAAACTACCATTTGAGAAAGATTTCAGAGTTTCTACTTTGGGAAAGGAGTCCCAATTGGAAACCTCAACACCAAAAATTGATCATAACACGATGCGCAAAAAAGCCTCAAGGAGCCATGCTTAAAACGAAACACGGAGTCAGCCATTTTGCTTTGAAACATCCATTTTATTGAGAATTCCGAGGCTCTCATTTCCTACAATGAAGTCAGCTCGAACGTGAGGCAACAGGAAGCAGACATCCCCAAATACTTTTTCGGCCACCGAATGTGGACGAAGACAAGCATCAACGTTTCGTGATTTTAACGGTTGCATAACATGAGTCGAAAATCCAACAAATTGAATTAAACTTCTAAATAAAGTGAACCGGTGCGCTGTATATATTTTGGAGTATCTCGGTCAAAAATCTCGATCAATTCCACCAAATGTGCATGTCCAAAGGCCAAGATGAAGATGAGTTCCTCAAACTCATTTCCCCGCGTCTGCAGGTCCGCAGCACTGTGAGGTACACCGCAGTCCTTCCGCGGTTTTCTTTGCCTTTGCTTCTGAGGACGAAGGCGGTCTTAATTGTCTAATCGCCATCTGATTCCCATTTCCCGAGTGTCCCTTTGGAACTTGTCTTGAGGAGTCACGGAGTATCTCCGAAGGAAGGAAGGAAGAACGTCGTCGTGTATGTCGTGCCTTTCTTTTGGACAATTCAAATCTTACGGGCATTTAAATAATTGCTGCGACCAATCAGGTGTAATCTCAGGATAAGCTGCGGGGCTGCTTCCTCTTGTTTTGTGCTTCTTCTCATAATGAACAATGTACATTTCTGCTCATCGCTATTTGATAATTTTGCTGAAAATGTTCCGGCAACTGCAACTAAACGGTTAAAGATGGAAGCTGCAAGCCAGGTCAGTATTGACCGTGGAATTGCTTATCTTTTTTTTTTTTTCTTTTTTTTTTACTTTTCCATTTTAAAATGCATTGAAAAAAATCTATTAATATTAACAAGAGTAATCTTTTTTTTTAGTTTTTCTTTTTTTTTCCCATTTATTAAACAACCAAAAATAACAAAGATTTCATTTTATTTTTTTAAAACAACGCAACCAGACCAGTATTTGACAGTTCAAAAATGTGTTTTTTTTTACCTAAAAAAAAAAAAAACCTTAATGGAGCTTTTAAAATGCACTTCTATTATTCCCAAAAACATTTGTATTTTTTTTTGTTTAAAAATAAAATAAAAGCTATAAATAAAAATATGTTCTGCACACGCAGCCAGTATTTGACGAGCACAGACAAAAGGCATCAATGTGTCAAATGTAGTCCAAAAGTCAACTTTATGTCTATGTTGATATTGAGTACTCAAGAAATGTTTTATTAAAAAAATAAAAAATAATAATAGATGAATAGAAACAAGAAAAATGTGGGCCAAAACTGCACCACAATCTAAAGTCAACCTTTAATTTTGAAGACAATTTTGTCCCTCCTAATTTGTACTGTGCATTTTTATGGAAAAAAATAAATAAAAAAACTTTTGCTTTGGTTGAGAATGTCAACAAACCTGAACCCTGACCTGTTTTCTGACATATCTGACTGACACCAGAAGTGATTAGTTTTTTTTTTTTTTGCTCGCTGGCGTTTGTGGGCTTGCGAGCGCTCTGGTCGGCACTCCGGTCTCTCCTTTATGACCATTCTTGGGATACCGCGCGTCGCTGTGCTGCGTTCTCGTGAGAGCGGGCAGGCCGTAGCACATCGCTCGCAAGTCATAAAGACAGACAGTGTGAGAACAACCCGAGGACAGCCCCTCAAATCTCCCAAAATGACACTTTCAACAATGCTTCACAGTTTCCAGGCGGGATGAAACTAAACCACTGAGATAACGTAGTTGCAAAAATGCACACACCCCTAAAACTCCTGACGTGACTGTTGAATCAGCAAATAAAGTTCTGTTGTTCTAGTGAGCTTTTCCTGACATTTGTGTGTAGTCACATCTTACAGCAGGGAATGGGCAACTCCGGTCCTCGAGGGCAAGGTCCTGGATCTTTTGGATGTCTCCCTCCTCCAACACACCTGAACATGCAGGACAGTGGCCCTCGAGGACCGGAGTTGCTCACGTCTGTCGAACAGCATCAGCCATCGCCCACAGAGAGCTTCCATGACATCACAGGGCTCGGACTCTTGATAGACTTTTTTTCTCTCCACTATGTTGCGGCTCTCATATAGACAACGTGAGCGTGTGTGTGTGTGTGTGTGTGCGTCCTCCTCGCTCCTTCTCTCTTTTTGGGAGGAAGAGCAGAGGAGGTGGGCTTAGGGTTAACATGTACACACATAAACATCCTCCGGGCAATTAGAGTCATCCTGGGAATATTTATCTTTGCTGGTAATGCAAAGAGGCAGCCAACCTCCAATTTGGCCCTTGGCTATTTTCCCTGAAATTTCCCAAATGGGAGGAGGGAGCGAGGCGGGAAAATAGGAAGCAAGGAAGAAAGGATGGAAGGAGTGAGGGATGGAGGAAGCGGCAAAGTCAAAAGATGGTGCAGGACTCGTCTGATGCATGACATCCTTGTGTGTGAGTGTATGTGTTCGTATAGGAAGCTTAGTGATGTTTGTGTGTCGTTGTTGTGTGTGTGGGGGGGTGTGTGTGTGTCCGGGCAGGTCAGGGACCGGCCCGAGGCGGGGTGATGAGTCGTGTTGGGGACCTTGTGTTTGGTGTGTCTGCGAGGCAAAGTGAGGTGGGGTGATGGAGACGTTTGCGTGAGTGCGTGTGTGTGCGGGCGTGGGGGTGTGTGTGTGTGTGTGTGTGTGGTTACGCCCCCCACACCTCGGGCCATGTGACATCTCTCAGGGTGCGCTTGATTCGAAGTGAATGGCAGCGTGCCGCGTGGCTCCATCGTGGCCAAATGACTTGTGACACTCCTCGCCTTGTCCCGCTGACGTCTGAGGAGACGCACACACACGCACGCAAATCAAAGACATGGTATCGGCAACCGATTGTCGACACATTTAAAATTTTGGAGTGTACCAAAGACGAAAGGGGACGGCTGCTTTTCTTTTATTTGCCATTTGAGCTTTTATCGAATTTCCTTGATGGCTCGATTTCGGTCCATGTCCTAGTACGTTCCGTCCTCGCAATAGTTCAGCACACTGATCCTCTAGTACGATGTCTTTGTCTTGCTAATGAAGTTTTTTTTTCGCCTGCTAGACACTTCAACGGCTTTATGACAAACCGCATTTATTCAAATGCAAGGTTCATGTACTCGTACTTTCTTTTTCCTCACGAGTCGACAATTTCGTGCGCCAGTATAACGACCATATTTACCCCCAAATTCTTGCTATTTTTTTTTTTTATGGCAAGCAGATTGAGAATTTATTCACTAGTCTTGAAATCCAACTTCGGTCCCTTCATTTGTAAACTCGTTGTCCTCACTAGTAAGCCATTTTGGCTCTCTAACCAGTACTAGTCATCTTTTTCAACTACTAGAGCCACTTTTGGCATCCTCTTAAGCAATTAACCCTCAGCGTGCTGCACTATAACGTACTAAATCATGCACACGGGGCTTCCTGAACAAAACTAGTGGTACCAAAACAAGCAATTATGATTTTGCTTCAAGAGTAGCATGTCGTTGTCGTAGTGGTATGACCAGGTTTACCGGGAAGTGAGGACAAAGAGAATACTAGTGCATGGACCGTAAAACTTGATATCAAGAATATCGAATAAATGCTTGTATCTGTTTGCACGACATGTGTTTTGTCTTAACATCGCTGACCTGCACCGGCGAAGGCCTGAGGCACAAGGAGGGAACACACGCACACGCCCACACACGCCCACACACACACACGCACACCCCCGCACACACACAAAGGAAGTGTATAGTAGCATCCGTGTGTGTTTGTGCACGGTGCAACATATGTGCACGCCAGGACTATTTGCAATGACAGTCGGTGTGTCCATTTGGGCGGCTTCAGAACTCTGTCACGTCGCATGACGTCTTTGTCGTCCTTGCCGCAGGCCGGCGGCCAGCGAGATATGGACTTGATTTGACTCGGGCCATGTTTTCCGAGACGCCGCCTCGTTGACGTGTTTGCGTCTCGGCTCAGCTGAGATATTGAAGTCGATTCAATTGGATGGAAATTTTACCCACAATGAGTCTTGGAAGCTGAAACAGAGGAAAAAAAAGAAAATTTCAATGCAACTGTGAACTTGAACATTTAAAACAGACTATAAAAAAAGCTAAACAACTTAATAACATTTTTTTCAAAGAATAAGGTTCGTTGTTGAGCATCTAGAGATCACAGAAACTAAATTTATGAAAATAAATCTAGGATTTATACTAGGAAATATTCTGACATTAAGTGTGAAAAAAAATCTGATTTGGTGGATCAGATGAAATTATGAGAAATATAATATCATTTAAGGAGAATAAAGGTATGACAACAGCCGAATATAATTATAATAGGAGAAGAAAATGAAGTTGTAACGTTAAATAAAAAAGAAAAGAAATCATTAAAATGAAAAAAAAGTTTTTATTTGGATTCAATATAGTTTAGTTTCATTTTCATGTTCTGCCTGCTCTTGATTTTTTTTTTTTTTTGCACCTGTTCTCGTCTGTGCTTCTTGTGTTGCCCAATCCGCTTCCCCCAGCCACTCGGCTCTCGTCCAAGTGTGCCTCGTTGTGTTGTTCACATTACAAAATCATGACAAACTAAAAAGTTATGACAAAATACGCTTTTGCATCAGATTGCGAGTTAAATTCCCGGAAAAAAATAATAGTAGATGACAATCTTTTAATTTTGCAATAATATGAGTATGTCACAGAAAACAAAAGTGAGGAGAATAAAGGCAAAGGAAAAACAAAGCTGAGGGGGGGAAAAAAAAAAAGCAAATTTCCCACGCAACATTCGCACTGAGTCAGCCGCAGTTTCTTCTTGGGACAGAGTTTTACTTTTGAAACTTTCTCAACTTGCTACTCTTATTTGTATTCATCAAACTCTTCAATGAGGCTCCTCACACTCTTTAATTGAGTTTGCTTCTTGTAAGTCGTACTCGGGCATCCTCAATTCACCCGCGCGTGCACGAGAGGCGATTATGTGCTGTGTTGCATCTGAGGGCAAATTACAAACTTGTCTCTTTCTGTGAGTATCACGGAGACAAGCGCTATACACGGCTGCCCTTCCCTCGGGCCCGCTGTGACCCTCGTCTGCAAAACAACACGGTGAGGGTGTCTTCCGAGAGGACCGAAAGACCGAAATCACGTGGGACCAAAACTCCAAAATTCAGCGATGAGAACGAGAGGATTTGTATCTGACTCCAACTTATACGAGGCTCTCGTGGTCAGAGTTCAAGATTACCGTTTATGATTTGTGTACGTGAAAGAATGCCCACGAAAGCATTTCAGCCACGAGTATGAAAGTGTTTCAGTTGTGTGTCTGCAAGGCCGCTTTCAAAGTGTGTGTGAGATTTTTATGGGGTGTGCGTGTGTGTGTGTATGAGAGACAATGATCTTATGCAGCGTTTCAGTTGTGTGTATGAGAGGTAGCGGTGAATCTCATCCCTGCCGGCCCCTCATGCCGACACGTGGCCCTCCTTGCCACAAGGTCATCATCAAAGTCCTCGTTATCCCTTCCGCCTCGGGTCCTCCTACCTCAGACGAGGATTAATTAACCAATTATTAGCGGAGCGCCCCTGGGAGGCGTTGTAGGCACCCCCCGCCTTGATGGTGTCATGGCTGGAGCACGTTCTCAGGGCCTCAATTAGCTGCCAGGAAGAGGCCGAGTGGCGAGCGGCGTTCATCTGGAGCCTCTGCGTAGGTGAGGCAGATTTTAATTCAATTAGGATTATTATCCGAATGTCCGCTGTTGCCGCGAGCCGCCTCGTCCCACTGCCTCCTTTACTCCATTTGGGAAGCACCCGAATGAACCAAGAAGGCAACTCAATTTTATGAATTTGTATTTACTCCAGGCAAGAGGCACAAAAAAGCTTTGTGTCTGCAAATAAACCTAAAGGCAAAGTAAGTCTGGCTCGCTTTTATTACGTACTTTGGATTTGGGTTGAACAAATCTTGGAATCTGGGGTTTGGAATTCGCCTGTTCCAAAAACGTTGGGGAAAATCTTTCGTCCTTCGTCAGAAAGAAAATTCTCACTTAGTGCGAGTCAGCATGCAGGAATCTCCTTTCGGGGGTAGCAAGACCGGAACCAGGTGTCATGATTCAGAGTATCTTGTTTTTGTTTTTGTTTTTTTCATTTTACTGGCCAATCAGGAGATAGCGTTGACACTGAAATGTTATCTATAATTGCCCGAGCTTCGTGTGCTTGTTGCTTTGCCTGTTTTTTTTGTTTTGTTTTTTGCAGCCCCATTACATAAGACGTATTTGTTTCGTATTGCCTGTCGTTACATTTCAACATTTTGTAAATGTCTTTGAAAAAAAAGCGAGTAAAAAATTCAAAGAAAATTTTTTTACATTATTTTTTTCGAACATAACGGGATTATGGGATTATCGTTGTTATTATTCCAACATCACACTCATCGGATATTGGCAGTAAATCTGAATTGGCCACTTGGACGTGCAGTGTGAATCCAGTTTTGATCAAAGTCCTGTTGGCCAACCGAGACCTCCTGCTTTGTGTGATGCTGCCGAATGGAAGGAAAACAATCTTGTTGTGATGGATTTCATTTTCTTGTTTACAAACGTCGCCACACACACAAAAGCAGCGCCATGTTTTGTTTTTCTTCAATCCCGTTGCTAAGTGGATCAAATGTATCAAACGAGTGGGATTGCGTTGATGATACCTGGACATTCTCCCCGCCAGCGCAATCGAGCCTCACGTACCGACCCGGGGGTGGGGTGAGGGGGTGAGGGGGGGGGCGAGGGACAAGACTCAATAGACTCGACTTGCGTTTCAAGAGCGAGGTCAACGAGTCGTTTAACGAGCGTGTCTGCATGCCGTCCGATCCGGGTCGCACGTTCTGACTCCAAGTGAGCAGACAAATGAGGAAAAGCTTGGGGGGGGTCTTGTCTTGTCACCTCCCCCGCTGCGTCTAATCGTCCCGAGCAGTGCTGACCGCTTTCGTTGGGAAAGTTTGGTCTGCATACGATGGAAAACTCCGTCCGTTCAGTCATGCCAACCGAGCATTTTTTTTTTTTTCTCACAACTGCGACCGTAACGTTTTGCAACAGACTCTCCGCGACGCACTTGGACTTGGAATGTTCTGCAATGCTGGCGAGCAAAACAAAATGACTAATTTCACATGCAGTCAATAAAACCTTTCAAACTCCGAATAGAGTATTTGCAATATTCCAGTTTTGGGGGAAAAAAAAAAAAAAAGTTTTTAAAAACCCAAATAACCAGTTCTTTTAGTTGATTAATCCCGAGAGAGCCCCTCCCCCATCTGTTAGTGATCTCCTGGACCACTGTGAACGCTGTGAAGGCGAGGAAGGAGGGAGGGGGGGGGGGGGGATCTTGAGAGTCAAGGAGAGTTTTTTTTTTTTTTTTACTGCATCCTGGTACATCCTGCCTTAATGAGGCCCCCCTCTCTGTCTGCCCATCTGTCCTCAGCGGGATTGGTCGCACGGGGCCCCCATGTTAGGTATGTTGACGCTGCGCAACAATGTGTGTTAGTCAGTGCAACGATTTGTTCACGAAAGCGTCGTACACGCAGACAAGCGTCTCTGTTGGGGAAATGTCATTCCAGGAGGACAGAGATTAAGGCAAGCAAATTTAAGAGCGCCAATCGGCCACCACCTCTGATGACCTCGTTCTTGGGTAGAGTCTCATTAGCCCGAGCCGCAAGTGGCTTGTTAACCTCACTAATCGAAATGGGAACGAGCATAAAAGAATTTATTGCCGGGTCCCCACTTCAAAGAGGACAGTGGGGAGGCGGCTAACGTTAGCGCTAGCGCGATGGGACGGTTAGTTTGAGGATAAAATGAAATTGAGAATATTCAATTGTTCAACAAAATGTTGAAGAATATACTGGTCTGGTTGCAGCAAAAGATGGTGATTTTTTTGGGGCGGGGGGTCCCCGAATCGCTCATAAACAAGACTAACAGCACTGTAGAAAGCATGAACTTGAAAAAAATATGAAAAATGTCAAATATATTTTTGATATTTTCGGATTGATGTCAATGAATTTTTTGTTTTACGTGTCATGCAATCTTTACTTTTAATTCCTCATCAAACGAATATCCTCTTTTTGATCCAGTCATCATGGATGCAAGCTTGTGATGCTCATTTTGATTTGAGACAGGCACTTCCGACTTCCTGACGTTTTTTTTTTCTTGCCGCCATTTTTCCTTCCTCTTTCGCTCGCATGAAAAATGCACGGAATGCAACCTTATTTTTTTTTTCATTTCATTTCCATGAACTTCTCCACTGATGCCCCTGTGCTAACAACGAGATTGCCGCTTTCAAAAGCATGAAACAAGTGCTGAAAAGCATTTTTGAGCACATCCCGCGCCATGGTGTGAGAGTGTCTCCTTGATAAAACAAATGTAGTGACCGCTGACAATAGCAAAGCATTACGGGAACTACAGCAGTCATTCAGCACGGCCCCCGTCTCCTCGGAATCTTTTCAGCGGGGCCGGGAGTGGCAGTCAACACTTAGCAAACGGCAAAATCCCCGAGGTGCAGAAAGGTACTTTGTCAAGGCGAGCGTGTAATCCATTGATTCAATGCTACATGTTTATCTTTTGGATCCTTTGTGTCACTTACACGGCGCTTGTTTGCTCGCCATCGTCGTCAGTGTCAGCACAAGCCTCTTTTTATATGGGAGTCAAACAAAGCGAGACGCTGCGGTTTGGTTAGCTCGGCCCGGGCAGGGATTTGGCTCATCCTGATTCACGGGCGCGCACCACAATAGCAGCTATGAAATCCGTTAATACCGAGCCCGCTCGCTATTATCCCGCGCCTCGCCTTTTAGGTGCGAGGCAATTCACGAAGGATGATTATTATTTGTACAGACAGCCCGACTTAGACACACAAGCAGGCTGACTGACAGCAAATCAAGAACGAGCGCATTTAAAAGTGCACATGAACCTTGGGAAAAAATGCATAGACGGGCTGTTTTTGTGCATCATCGGAATTTCCTAAATAAACAAACCTCTCGTCCGCTCATTCCTTGCTGCTTGTTGCCGTCTGCCCCGAATGCAAACCTCTCCTGACGTGGAGCGTTTCGTTTTAGGGTCTCGGGATGTAAAAGTGACTTTATCATTTTTATGCCCAACATTTACTATCTGTATATTTCCAAAAATGCGCCAGGAAGCGAGCCGTTCTGAATGGAGCCGGATTGTGACGCAGCAGTTAATTTACATAATACCGCCCCTACATTGAGTTTCACTGCCTGAGTGAAGAGCTGCCGTTTTCAAGTGATCCAACAAAGCAGAGCTGACGTCTTAGCGCACAATTAGCATTAGCATCGTTAGCTTATGGCACATATTCAAATGTACAAATTCCGATGGGTGTTTTTGTTTTTGTCATTGGCGGCAGGTCAGCTGCATGCGCCGTTCTGCTACATAAATGGCAAGTGAAATTCAGCAGCTAGATGACGAAGTGCTGCCTCCACGAGTGAAAATACATTTTATGGCTAAGCGACTCCGATAGTGGATGGATGAATGTCTGTATTTAATGAAGACGTCCTAATCCGTGATTGGCGTTCAACAATATGCTGCAGGTCTGTTTTTCACTTGCGTCAAGATGAACTTTTTTGCGATGAAAGTCAAGATGTGGCTCAAACGGACCCATTTCAAATGCGGAAAAATGGCGTCGTATTGTTCATATGATGACGCAATTTGTGTTTTTAACTGTAAATATTGATTGATTGAAATAGTATCAATATAAATCTGGTGTGGTTCCATAATTATGCGGGTCCAAATGACCTCGGATTATTATTTTTCATTTCTGACACTTTTCAATAATAGAATTGGGTCAAATTGACCCGGGAACATAATGTTATTTCCTGTTCAGAGAAATGACATTAACAAAAAAAAAAAAAGCACACGATAGGCACCAACGAACAAACACACTCTTTAGGCTATAAATTAATTAGAGGTACAATTGCCCAAATACGGCGGACAAAACCGACCCAATAAATGCCCTTGAACGTCTTTCCATATCTTTCACTTATTTATTTATTTATTTTGCCAGAATGAAGTAAAAGGAAAAAAAAAAAATCTGTCATTGCACTTGTCACTTTGTGGCACGTCAAACAGCAGCGAATGTATTCAAGCCTGTGGCCAAGTGTGACCTTTTTAGGGGGAGCCCGGGCGCAGTTTTCTCCTAATTAAGCCGTCCTTTTTCATGCATACGCAAATTCATATACATACATGCGCACACACACACACACACACACACACACGCAAGTACACACCGCAAGATGCCTTGCTCATTAGACAGACTCGGGGATCAACAGATTAATTTAATCTGCATAAATGCAAATGGCCTGCTTGGCCATCTCGAGCGCTCGGTGATGGTGGTTAGCATCGAGGCTAACCCAAAGGTTGTTTAAAAACACTCAATTAAAGACATCTGATGAATAGAACAAAGAATTTCAAGCATGAATACAAAACAATAGAATGTGTTCATCGGCATCACAACTTTTTTGTGTCCATTCAGCCGTGAGCATGCGACACATCAGGCAGGCGGCGCGCCTAATTGGTTTGAGACAATCACCACTTGATGACCTCATTAAGACCTTAACAAAATAATAACCTCATAATTGACCCAATTCTTGAGGATCCTAAAAACGAGGCCGGAGCGTGGACGGCGCTGACAAGTCTGTGACGGAGCGCAGGCGTGACAAAAAGCGTCTTCCTGCCCGCAGAGCTCACGCAAAGTCAAGCGTGAACGAGCTTTGCTTTATTAGACATGCAAAACAACTAAACACATGTTTACTCTCAGAGGCCGCCATCCACATGGATGCTTCGATCCACCAAGACACGCAACGACAGCTCAGTTATCCTTGAATCTGTCAAACACATTTGGAGGGGCTCTTTCCTCAAGATGTGAAAACCATCATCAAAGATTCGAATAAGAGGAGAAGGGCGAGCAATAATCTCGACATTTCTGTAACGGCACATTTAATTTGAACCTGAAGTCGGCTGTGACCACTCCCACGGCAGCGCAGGCCTCCTTCACCCAGATCGGCGCACCCTGTGCTAGATTGACGCCATTCAAAAAAATAGAGCCTAAAGTCTTGAAAGATAAAATCAATCTTGAGGATTATTATCTAACAATTTAACTAACTCAAAGCCTTTTACTCTAATTTTAGTGAACATTTATCAGCAATTTAATGGACCACTAATTGCTAATTTTGGCATTTTCAATGAGTAATCATAAACTGAATTAGTCGTCTGCCCAATTAATTATTTTGATTTCAAAGAAAAAAATAAAATAAAAATGCATTGGCAATAAATTCAAATTCTTCGTTTAAAAATGTTGGTGCATAGGCTGCAATAATATATTTATTGCCCCCTTTTTTTTTTAAAGATATTATAAAAAACAAGGAATCACTGGACAGACTGTGGCCTCAAAGTGTCAAAAATAGAACAAGTGTCCACGAAAATAGCATCACATCCACGCAAGTGACTGTAGTTTGCCTTGTAGCCGTGCACGCACACGCACACCCCCACGCACTAACACACACACACGGCGTCAAAGAGCTTCTGTGGCATTTCAAGAGTCTCCATGAGTGCGCCGGTGATACCCAAAAGGCCCTCAGTCGCACATGAGCATCCATGGGCACTGCAGCTTCCACACCCTGCACGCCGCGTCCTCTTGTGCTGAGCGGGGCCATACGGACGGCCGTTTAACAAGTTCCCCACCCGCTTTTTCGAGGCGCGTTTAAACAAACATCACTTTTCCCCTCTTCGCATCCGCCGCTAGCCTCCCTTTGAGCCAGCCGCAGTGTGAGAAGGTGGGCTGCGGCTTTCGCAATAGAGAGAGAGAGAGAGACCTCACAGTGCAGGGAGGAGTGAAGTGTGTGTGTAAACGTATGAGAGTGTTGACACACTACAGGCTTGGCCTCTAGTAAATACACGGGATTTCACACAAGGGGGCCGTTGGATGAATGGAGCGGCCTCCCTGGAGAGTAGATGCACCGGACCTGCACTCATTAGCCTCCCTGAGTCAAGGCGGGAAAAAAAAAAAAAAAAAAGGCCGGACTTTCCTCTGTGTCACCGCCACAAAAGAGGGCGTTCATGGTTTCGTGTTTCCCTGCTGGGGTCCCGCTCAGAGAATGCATGAGCATTAAAAAAAATTTAAAAAAAAAAAAAATGTTGCACCAAAAGTGTGGCCAAGTTAAAAATGTTCAAATTTGACATCATAGAAAGATTTTCAGCTTTTTTCCTTGCAGGTTTTTACACCTGGATTGGATATGCAACAATATGCCGTACTTGTAAACATAGATAATATTTTCAAGTGAATAAAATATTTGAAAATTCAGGTATGTGTACTTAATTTGAGTACAGCGCTCCAGATTAACTTTTTTTTTTTTTTTAACTCGCAAAGTGGCCCCTAACCTGAAATTTTACACGTAGAAAATTTAGGGACACACACTGTAAGTTGACTTGCAAAGTCTTTATTCACTGCACAAAATTGAACACAAATATTTTCACTCAGTTTGATTTACTTCAAAAAGTAATTTGCGTACATTGCAAAGCCAAATCCAAACACTGTCCCATATTCGGTTTACATCTTTAGCACATCATCTCAGAACAAAACTCCGTGCTCAAGTTACCACTGGGCCTTGCGAACCAACATGGCGTGGAGTGTGGTTCTTGTGGGCAGAACTAAATGTATACGTTTTGAGAGCTGTTTCCAAAGAAAAGGCCTGTCAAAGAACAGTCTTTGATTCAAAATACACTTCATATTAATATTCAGGGATTTTACAGTAATTACAAGATATTATTAAATTATTATGATTTTTATTTTTATTATAATAAAAATATATAAATATACTGTAAATGTGTCCAATTGTATTTAAAAAGTGTGAACAACCTGTACGGAGGCTTTTCTTTTCGACTCTTTGCTTTTCTACATCACGTTAACCAAGACGGACGTGGCTGTGAGTTTCTTCCAGCTCGCCTAATTGTGAGCCGTTGCATTTGGGAGCTACGGGCCTCCTTTAGCTCGCAGACAGTGCGGCTCTCTCGCACTCCACTAGTTGGGCTTGGCAGCCGGCGTGTGTGCAATGCCAGGCTGGAGGCCGTTTTGTGTTGCTTCTGCACGCTTGAGACTTTTCTTCGCAGCATCCTGCTTATCTCCTGTTCTTTTGTAAATAAATATATATTTTTTTTATTTTTGGTACTCATCAGTGTGTGACTTGTGAAAAGTGCCCGAGTGAGGATTGTAAGTGAGCAGGACACCCGTCACAGGTCCGCCCGTGAGACCCAGTGACACCTGTCATCACGGCTTACATTGAAGACCTGCTACGTAGCACCTCCAGCCTCGCCTCCGCCACCATCACACTCGGGAGGGGCGAGCGGGGGGGGGGGATTAATAGATCCGCTCTCCTCTCCCTTCCTTACTGATAGCGAGGTTAGCGGGCACATTGTGTGCGGAGAGGAGGGAGCGAGGGATGAGGGAAGTCGGCCTGGTTTGTCCTTCAGATGATGCGTTTGAGGCCCTGTGGCGATGGCTTCCCACATGACTGCGTGCTTGGGACAAAGAGGGGGTGTGTGTGTGTGTGTGGGTGTGTGTGTGCGAGATGCTCCACAACCACTTCACTGTTCCATTGTCACTTCCAGATCCCTTCTTAAAATGGCAGACAACCAAATTCTTCTCATTTTGTGCATCAATATCGGAAAATATCGTTGCTCTTTAAAAGAAATCGTGCGGGTCACATTTTCGATTTTGATGATATTCTAACATGCCGACACATATCATGATTACAATTTACAAACCGTCAAGAGCAAATGTTCATTATGTATTTTACGTAAACGTATTTGTGTTGCTGACTGAAAAATGTTGTCAGGTTTGGGAGAGTTTAATTTTTTGGGTTTATAAATTTGAGCTAAAAAAGCTTGCGCAATACAGATTTTTGTGTTTTAATTCATAGCCAGAAAAAATCCACTTGATGCTGAACCTAGCCCATAATTCATAATGTATTACTTTATTACATCTTATTCTTATGAAAACCTGAAAAAAACAAAGGCGGATTTGGAATGAATGCAAAAAATGGTTCTCTTTGCTCTTTAATCAAGTTTTAATTCTAATCAATAAAATAACAACATCTGTCAACCTTAGCCCTGAAAGTGCTCACGTGGATTGATTGCAATTTTCAAATAGTAATAAAGGAAAATAGTTCAAATGCTAACTTGCGAGCATTATTATAATGATAGATGGTTAATTAACATTCTAAATCATTTTGAGTACTTAAAAGTATATTGAAGCAACGCAGAGCTGATTATTGTCATGTCGTGCGTCGGCATGCATAAAGTAGCCGAGACAGAAAGAAGGACGGGCGGAATGAGGCCTGTTTGCTTCAGAAAGCATTTAACAACTTCCCCTGGAAATTGAAAGAGGAAATAGTTTTGGGCTGGATTGCAGTAGGGGGCGAATGAAGCCCATATGAGGACCAGATGAAGACCGAGCGTAGCCAAGCTGGTCTGACAGTGGGAGAAAGAGAGGGGAGGGGTACCGTGGGGGGAGGGGGGGGGGGGCATGCTTTGAAGTCCGTCATTTACATGTCCCGACAAGAACAACAGAACATGAAAACACAAAGTGGGATCATTGTGTTTTTGTGTACAAGAGTGTGTTTATGAGGGCATTTAGCAAACTTTTCAACATCCACCCCCCCCCCACCACAACCTCCCCACTTTAATTCTCAGCTCTGTTCCACACTAATGACTTCCATCCACAGTGTGCGTTTTCATTAAACTGTGTGTGTGTGTGCGTGTGTGCGTGTGTGTGTGCGCGCGCGCTCATGCAAGCCTTGTACGTACTGTAACAAAACCTGCCGACTCCCCTCACGATGGGAACAGACACAATTTTCTTGGCAGATGTTGACCGGTGTCGGAAATTTGAGATTTTGTAGGAATTTGTGTTATTGAATAATGATAATGAAATGTGACTGTCAGTAAATGTAAAAGGCAAAGGATGCACTGTGCTTGTTTCAAGAAAAGTGGACAAACATTTTACCTTTCAAAATAACTCTTTGTTGATAATGAAAATTCAAAGAATAAGCCCAAACTACATTTATTCATTTTATGTACAATTGTCACTAATTGATTTATTGCTTTGGTTTTCGCAATTGATGGCTTTTATGAGGACAATTCAAATTATTTTTGCTTGTTAAAGCAGCACTTCATACACTCTGCCGTGTTCAACGAGCAATCGAGCATGTGTCGTTTATCGGAAGTAGAATTTTTTCATCTGTGCGGCGACCAAAACTAAATGCAGCTCTGCTTACCTTTCTGCCTTTTTTCATTTGAATGGAGGTGATGCGCCAGTGACGATTGTGCATTTTTATGCATGATGGACTTTCAGCGAGTATATGAGCTCGACAGTGGCTCTGGATCTTCACCCATCCGAGCTTCCGGATCACGGACAATGAAACTTAAATGAGCAGCACTGTTTCATGAAATTCAGGCAGAAGTGCTAAATGGCTCGCTCTCAGGCACATTTTCAGAAACGGGCATATCAAATATTTCTTTGGTTGTTTGTTCCGTGTTTAATTGCCGTATTTTTTCCTTTTTTCCTCGATTTTGAACCGTGCGGCTAATACAACGGTGCGGCTTTTCCCGGGTCCCGACACATTTTCACCTTTCCAACTGTCACAAAGTTCAAACTGACTTAGCGCAGGTGTGTTCCTCGATGTTCGTACCGGTCCTTGTATTGCAATCTGTTATGCTGTCATGAATTCGCCCCCCCCCCATCGGCATTGTTCCGCTTTAGTAAACGGCGGTAAAAGAGGAAGACTGCTGGGAAACCCGCCAGAAGGGTTCCCGATGAGCACGTGACTCCTGATGCATGCGTCCCAATGACGGATTTGGGCTGCTTTCGGATCTGTGCGCTTTTGGCTCGAAAACTGGCATCTCGCGCTGGCTGGCGGTAGGGCTTGGATTCTTCGGGCGTCTCGTGCACGGACCGGCCTGGTGCTCTCGGATCAGAGCCTGACTAAGGCACGTGTTGTGACATTTGGTGGTATTTGCATATTCATTTTTGACATTAAGAATTCCTCTTCGGCGCCTGAGGTGTTCTCCGCGCTAAGGATCCAGTTCCTCACGTCCCCGCTAAGTGAACTTGACCCCACAGTGGTGCTGATAGTGGATCTGAACCACCCGGTTGGTTGTTTCTGGGCCAAAAAAAAAAAAAAAGAAGGAGCGTTCAGGGCACTCTGACTCACTATGGCTTTAATCAGGTCGGAAAAGCTGTGTTGTCATGCAATGCGGAGTCAAACATTTGCCCTCAGGTTGCCACACAGGTCAACTGCGGTGGAACCGGAGAGCGGAAATCTTGGTACATGCATACTGTTTTTTAACATCGGAACGGTTTTTAGTTATTTATTTATTTATTTTTTTAATGTGAGCAATCTCTCACATCGCTCAAATCGAACGTTTTCCAAAAATAAAGTTACGTAGAGTAGCGGTCCCCAACCACTGGGTTGCGGCCCCTTTGAACTGGCCGGGGGTGGAAAATATTTTGAAAAATATTTTGAAAAATGCCCAGCTTCTCTCCGTTATATCGGGCTCCGTCCCCCAAAAGTTGCCGGTCCGCAAAACTTTTGAACTTGTATGAACTGGACTGTGGCGGGAAAAATATTGGAGACCACTGATGTAAAAATACAACTACAAAAAAAAAAAAATGTTTTGCACTCTCAACACTTTTAAGCGTATTAAAACACATTTTGTGCGACTTGAGCGAGTCTGGTGTAAGTGTGTGTGTGTGTGTGTGTGTGTGTGTGAGCATTGGCCAACAACAGCTCCTTGGTGGCTGTGCTAATTGTGATTGTTTTACTGTTGCTGAAAAGTGCATTGCATACTTCGTCCAGCCATAGCTTTGTCTAATAAAAAAAAAAAAGCGCTTGGGGATTTGAGGCAGGTCTGTATTCTCAGAAGCATCACATGAGCGGCGTAAACAAAAACAATGCAGCAGAAAACCGACCCACCAGTGGCAGGTAAAAGCAGATATGAGGCGAATGGGTGAGCCAGACGGGAGAGGAGGGTGAGAGAGTGAGTGTCGGTGTCCGTGGGGCCTGTTTGTGAAGGCGGTGTTGGGGCGTTACGGGTCTGGCCCCGGGCGTCGGCGCTGTCACTGGGAATTAAGGCGAGCGAAAGAGTGTAACTTGCCCCACCACGCAGCCTGGAGGAGCGCACGTGGGGGGCTGGCCGGCCGGTTGGCTCGCTGCATGAAGGAGGAAAGAAGGAATGCCTGCCTCCAGTTAGCGCTGAACACGTCTCGTCAGTGTTGAGCATAGGACAGTTTGAGATTGGAAATCATGAAGAGGTCTACAATTGTCTGCCCATCCGTTTTCTGAGCCCACAAGAGAGGAAAATGATTCTTAAAGAAAAAATGCCTCAGGGTAGGCATAGGAATTTTTTTAGAGGTATCAGATGATCTGGATTTTTCTTTTATTTGCTAAATTCAAGACTTCTTGAGATTTTTTTCAATTTCAGTAAAAATCAAATTCAAGACCAACTGCATAATGTTTCCGTTGCCCCGTGTTATCATATTTTTATTGGTTCCTCTGTCCAAAAAAAAAAAAAATCTCAATATTTTTTTCATTATTTTTATTTTATTAGCTCTTAAATTCTTTTGTAAACTTATTTTTTTTCATTTATTAAGCTTACTTCCGTGGTATAGTTACATATTTGAATGTTAGCTAAAGAGCTAAGTTAGCTAGCATCCATTAGCCTAGCAATCACATTTTTATTTTGTTAGTGTTTAGATTCTTTTTATACTTCATATTTATTTATATTTTTTTATTCATTAAGCTTACTTCAGTGGCATAATTAAACATTTGAATGTTAGGTACTGAGCTAAGTTAGCTGGGATCCATTAGCCTTGCTATCATGTTGACCAAATGCCTAAAGAAAGAACTTTGACATTTTATAAACATACAAACAATTTGTCTGCATGCATGACACAGAAACTAAAATGCACATAATACAACATAATCACGTCTGTTAATCTCCACCTCCCAGAAGCCTACTTGAGAAAAACTGATAAATGACCACACACCAACGTCAGATAGCATAACACAACGCAACAAATGTGCACACGATAAGATAACCACTTTGCACTTGCGTTTGCAATTAAAAATACACAAGTCCGCAAGTTAAAAGATCTTTACTGGCTACAAATTTTCCAAACACATATATTACTTTTATAAATAACACTTTTACAGACCAACCAAATTTCTTTTTGTAAACCTGCGAATCCCAACTTCAAAATTGAAAGTACATGACACGGATGATTGGCAGTGCCAGCAAGCCCCAATGTTTGCTTTTGGTTGCGTCAACTCGATCGGAGATGGCATTTATCAAAGATGACTTAGCTTGTCAGCAGTCTCGCTTTGATAACCACAACCGCTAATCCGAACGCTTCAGCTTGTGGCTGCACTAATTGTTATCACGCAGAGCCCACGGCCAAAATCGGCTGGCCCACTATGCCGTGTTGCCAAGTTGCCACAGGCTTGTTTGCGGGGGGCTGGGGGGGGGGAATTCTCCCAAAAATTCCCAAAGACTGCAGTGCGATACAAAGGTTCTCCCTGTTTTGTTGCACTGAACATTGTACAAACCGAACACGTAAAGCACACATTTAATTTTTTATTTTTTTTTTAAATAATGATTTATGCGCATTATGTTGGCATCTGCTGAACATGATAACGGGAAGGTAAGAACATTGTGGCAAAGGTAATGTTCTAAATGGCATTAACAAAAAAAAGTGTCCGTTATTCAAAATTCTCTCAACCCAGTTTAAAGAATTTGAAAGAAAGAGAGCCCTCTCGTGTTGATGAGTGGCACTGCATTCATCTTCAATACAATTCTCCATAATAGTTCATAAGAATCATTTTTAAATCATGGAAATGCACACATTCAATTCAACCATAAATAGTTCATAAAAGTTCACAGTAAAGAACGTAACCTATAAAGCAGATCATTAGAAATATATTCAGAAATAACCATTTTTTAAAATGTATCTTTAAATGTATGGGGGCCACTGAGTCACGCTGTTGAATGTATACTCCATGTCTAAAAAAATGATTTTATAAATTAAGAACTAAATGTGTATTTTTAAAAAAAAATGAAATGCATGTCCAATCAACATGTAATATATATATATATATATATATATATATATATATATATATATATATATATATATTGATAAATGTTCCCACTTCCCCAAATTAATAAGAACAGCATAAAAACAAAACAAAAAGCACAATGAAAGTAGAACAAAGGATTGAGGCGACACACTGTAAATGCAACTTTGCAAATTTGTTCACGTTATATTGTGTCGTGATTGACGAAATGGGAACGTCAAACTAGAGAATGCGACCACAACCCAAAGCAAGCAGGTGTGGAATTCCACGACGACTTCAGGTTAAAAGGGGGACAGGGGAAGAGGTCAAAAGGTTCTGCAGGTACCCCCACAACCTTTCTGTCCTCCCTGTCTCACACACACACGCACACACACACATGCGCACGCACACACACACATGCACGCAGGCAGGCATTGTGAACCTCTCTTTTGTCATGCACACCCGGCTGGGCAGGGCTCCAAAATGCAGACGACCTGTCAAGTTAAGTGACGGGTGTGGCCAGGTCACAAAGATCAGCATCTCTTTTAATTACGCAGGACGTGCACGATATTTCAGCTTCCGTAAATGTGCGTGCGTGTGAGATAGGCGGAACGAAGGGCTGGGATTGCTTTCGACACAAAAGCATTCCAATAACAACCCGATACGCGCCAACTTTCAATGGATTGCGAATGCACCTTGCAAAAGGTTCTTCTTTGGAGACGTTGCGCCTTTGACCCAGTGGGCTCCATGACAACTTTGAAAATGGGCAAAACGTGCACGCCGAAAGGGAGGTGCTCTCCGCTTCTACAAGTGCTAACTTAATGACTCTTCCGCTCACCTACTTTCTCTCTACTAAGGCTTGGAGGCAATCGTTTTGGAGCGAGAGCGCCTCAGCCTCCAGCTCTTCCCATTTCGTCTTGCGCTTCAGGTGCATAAATGCACAGCAAAAGTCATGTTTTACAAATTGGAACAACGGCGCGCGATATTCTGTATCAACTCGGTTAATGGCTTCAAAAGACAGCCCAAGGATGAACTTTGCTGCTGGCTGCTATTATTTTAGATGCTAATTTCTACTCTTGTTTTTTTTTTTTTTATGTCCCGTATGCCCATATGGGTTCTCTACCAGCAGAATATATTCCATTATGTCAGATAGTGGAATCAAATTAAAAATCAGATGACGGTAAATAAATCTCAATTTTTTTAAATCTGTTCATATGACTTTATGTGCATTCGCAGTCCAAAATCGTTCTGTACATGCAGTAAACATCTCGTTTTTTTTTAACATAGCAAACTGCAGCTTATAGCCTGGTGTGGCTTGTATATTGTTTTTTGTTTTTATTTTATTTTTTCAGAAAGAGATGCTGCGGCTTCTATGCGTGTGCGTCGTATAGTCCAGAAAATACGGAGGGTGGGTGGATGGAGAGGTAGCGTGAAAATGAGCTCGAGATGTTGGGGAATGGCAAGTAATCAATAATAAAATCTAAATAACGGCAGGAGCCATACAACTCGTGCAAGAGCAAACTTGCGTAGCATCAGTGATTTTAATGACATTTTGTACAACATTCAAATGGACACATCGAAATAAAATTGAAAAAATTTGATACGTCAATGGATTTCAATTTTAAATTAAAATGAAATTAAATTTAAATGAAAAAACTGTCACCCAAATGGCCTTGAAAACTTCAAGATACAATTGGAAGATTCAAAGCACAAACTGGAGCCAAGGCAACACTCGTGCATCATATTTATTATTTATGATGTTATCATTTTTAAACATAAACTCACTTTGTGGGGGACATTTTGCGCTTGCTCTTTATCCCTCCTTCTAATCAGCTAACGAATGCACCGTAGCCAGATAAAACCTCTTTTCAGCTGTTGTTTACCATAAACGCCGCGATAAGCATCACACAAGAGAGAGCCCCGAGGCGGCAAAGGGGGAGGATTAACAAAAGAAAGGGGGAGGAAAAAACAACTTTGTGCATCACTTCAATCAAAACGAAATGCGCTGTTGCGTGCAGAGGACACGTGTCATGCCACGTTTGAAATTGCAAACCGCAAAATGGAAGATTCCGGAAAACACAAAAGTGAGCATCTCCATTCTGATTGGAATTCAATTTCTGTTTCTGAATTTTACGAGCAGCAATTTGGGAGGGGGGGGGCATTTGAAAGGTCTTTCAAGTTTCTTTAGTTTTTTTTATTAACATTTGAGATCAAATCCAGACAACTCCAAAAACTTTAATTGAGTTTAAAAATCACTGATGACTTTCATGACATTTTATTTGTTCGATTCCCCCCCCCCCCCCCAAGACAATCTTTGACGTTGGCTATCAAGTACAATCAAAGTTCTACGCAATGACAAAAATGCATAAGGCGCAGGTCTCAAACTTAAGGCCCGGGGGTCAGATCCGGCCCGCCACATCATTTGATGTGGCCCGCCAAGGCCAATCATGCACGACTTCATGTTTCAAAATCGAAAATTGTCATCAATTTTAAAAAAGTTAAAATACTGGAAGAATTTTTTCTTTTTTGGTTTTGTGCGGTGACGAACCATTCTGTGATTGGCAGTCCGTCGTTCACCAGTTTGAACTTTTCATCTTTACACGGAGGCCATTGCGTGACTGCTTGAGGGAAACATTTTGACGAGCTGACTGTTCACTGCAGCGCAATTATTACAAGCCCGATTTGTATGTGGAGCCCATCGGTTGAAGTCTTCTTATCTTTCCGAGTGAACGGCAGTCGGCCCCGAGGCCGAGCAGCAGCAGCAACGGCAGAAAGGACCAGATCAAATTGTTGCCGCTGGATGAGCTGCTGATGTTGATTTGTCACTCAATGAAATTGAAATGAGAGACTTTGGGGCAGAGGTCAAAAACGTTTGCCGTGGAAAGTAAATATTTCATTTGCAGTTTGTTGTATCGCGCCAATGACAAATGTTAACCCTGCAAAGTGTTTTTGGTTTTGCCAGGATTGAATAGGAATTGTTTGAAAAGGTTCCGATGAATCCAGACAAAATGGCCCGCTTCCTGTTCACTTTGGGACAAACGTCCTTGCGACATTATTCCAAGAGGATGTTTTTCATTGTGTGAAGAAGTGTTCACAGAATTTTATTACTCTTATCTCCGTAGACATGTGTACAATGTGCAAGTGTACCTAATGAAGTGTCTGGCGGGTGTTGAGGCTTTTATCGCTTCAGCCAGACAATTCCCAGTGAAAAAAAAAGAAAAGCTGCCGGTGGGGCTGGTGAAAAAGCCAACCAGAGGAGGGAAGAAAAAAAAAAAGAAAAAAGAGCAGAGCAGGGCGGTTATGATGATGAAAATGATCCAGGCCCTCAGGGGGGGCCGCTGTTGCTGCTGCCTTCAACTGTGACTTGTTCCCTCGCAGCAATTAAGCGGCGAAAGCTTGCATTCTTCTTTCTTAAGTACAGAAGATTCCGACATTGCAACAAGTCCCAACTAAACTTCTGTTCAATGCGAGAGGAAGCTTCTTTTTGTTTTTTTTTCCTAATCAGCGGCCATTTCAAATCTTCCCAAAGCCATCATGATGTGATTAACATCTCGGGATAATTTGTGTGTGTGTTTGGGGCGGGGTTTTTTTTTTTTTTTTTTTTTTTTTTTTTTTTAATTAAATATTTGGCATCAGAAATGCAGGAAGGGACACTGACGTGTATGCCGTTGTCGTTGATTCGCATTTTGCAACTCCCAAAAATACTAGTTACTACTTTGCATTTTTCTATTTCCTTCTAATTATTTTTAATCAGCCCCCTCCCCCCAAAAAAACGTCCAATTAAGTGTCCAAAAGTTAAGTTGACTGCCAAGTTGTTTTAGTTTCAAGGCTGTCACCAGCATAAAACTTTGATGAGCTGCACCGGTCATGCTTTAAATAACACTGGACCGGTGTTAATTAATTACAGAAATGCTAAATAAATAATAAAGCTCAACAACAACAAAAATAAACACAATATTAAACAACGGTACTCACCACTTGCTTTAAACGTTCAGAACCACAAAATAAATGTCTATAGTACAAAGTCACAATATTTTTACGAGAATAATGAATCTTTTTTTATATATTATATATTTATTTTTTGTAACTGTGTATGACGTGTAACGTTTTCTTTCCACAAGTACTTTGTCTGACGTTCATTTGTCGTGCATTTGAGTTGAGAAACCGCCGTTGTGAACCGAGGCCCCCCCATCACAAATCACGCATGCATCACCTTTCTTTTGCTGCGACAAGGTCATGGCTTTGCCTCCCAGGCAGTAACGAGGAAGCGGCCGCTGTCATCGGCAGCGCAGGTGAGAATGCGCTGCTTTGTGCATTGCTCATTTGTTTATGAGCAAAACATTGGAAATCTCGCAGAGCCTTGACAGAAACCGCGCGAATAACGGTCGTCAACGTAAATGCAAATGACACATTTGCTTGGAACAGGTGAAAAGGGTTAACTATTTCGGATAATTAGTGCAATCTGTCACAATGCGTCTTTTTAAAAACACGACCGTTCTCAACTGAAACTAAAAACGTAGCGTGACACCCGAGCACACGTTTGAAGTGGGCAATTATGCAAAATTAACTTTTTTATTTGCTTATAAACAGCTTGTCAAAGCTACATGGTGTCGATTCCTCCCGTTGAGTTCTTGCCTGCATTCGTCAATTGGTTGAATTGTTGAGGTAAATAGGTTTGGGATTGTCTCATTTTTTTTTTTAGGATTTTCTCAAGGTGCAACGTAAAGTTTTTATTGTTTAAATTCGCCAGCAAAGCGCTAATCATTTGCAGTCTGGACATTGACCGGGCGAACATTTTCTCTGGATAGTCTTAAGCTTGTTTTCGGCTCGATCCGTCCTCGAGGTCCGCATGGCTCGATGTGATGAAATGATCAAATTCAGGCAATCACGCCCGTCCGCGCGGTGTCCACTTTGCCCACATTTTCCACTTCAAGTATTCGGAAATTTCTAACCTAAGCGGATGGTCCGCTCGGGAAAACATGGCAAATGAGCAAAAGCGGTTATGAACACAAGTCGCTTGATTTGTTGCAAGTCATTAAAAAAAAAAAAAAGAAAAAGAGCCTAAGGTGGTCGGAAAAGTTTCAAAAAGAGTAACCGGATTGGTCTGGTGACTTTGAAAATATTTGTATGAATAGGCCATCGAGAATTGTCCAAATGTTGCCAATGGTCGCTTTCAGCAAGCAAAGCATGTGAACATCCCCTTTCCTTCTTTGCGGGGAGTCTCAGAGTGTCCTGAAGGTACGGTTCAGCTCCAGAAATATTTCACACCACCACAAAATGTCACGAGATGTGTTGTCATTATTTTTTGAAAGTGCCAAGCTACACTACTTCTTATTGAGGTAGACGGAAGATTAGCATCAGCTCAATTGGCCTCAGCTGAGCGCCGTTTATTTGCAGTCCGAATGCAGAAGGGCTGAATTTCTCCTGCTCTGGTCGAGTCCGAGTCTCCAGAACTCTCAAATGACGTCACGCAAAGCCGCGACAATTGTTGCTGGTCGCTTTCTTTTGAAAGACAAGCGATGGTCGCTGAGTGATTCAAGAATACAGATGTTATATTTTATCTGGATATGAATATCAAGGTCTGACGGATGATGTTGAAAAAAAAAAAAAAAAAGCTCGGTGCAGTGACACGATTAGCGAGGAGCTCTGTTGGACGAGCGCTTTTCACGGGGTTGACGCTGATGAGTCTCGGGGCGAATCACCGCGGGCCTGCTTTGAAATGTCACTCCGAGTTGAATCTGCGGCGTGATTCATTTCTCCCTCTCGCTCCGTGCGGCATGATCTGGAGCGGGGAGAAATGTCAAAGAGGACGGATTTTTCATTGGACACGCCAGAGTTTTGTCATCGGTCGCGTAGATATGATGAACATCAACTGACTTCCAGTAGAGCAGACATGAAATGGAAAATGTGAACGAGCAAAGAGATCCTGAATGTGTTCTTGTGTTGCTGTGAGTCACAAGACCTTTTCACACACGCTAAGAGAAGTTTTTTTTTTTTTTTTTTCCTCAGCTTGAGTGTGAGGTACGATGCTGGATTTGGCGAGTACATCAATCCTTCTCATGTGATATTCTCATCTTTATGAGCATCACCCTCGCGCTACCTCTAAATGTGAGTGTTAGGATTATTTGTCCATTTGCTATCAGCGTTAGGAAATGAACGCTAAAATGATTTGGTGTGCCTCAGGGCTCCATCTTTGGTCCTCTATCGTTTCATCGGGACATTCTGCATTTCCGGCGAATTAAATATTGGTCAGTGTAATTTGCTTTGGAACACTGATGAAGCAACACTTGGTTGGCAAATGTTGAGAGTGACTTGTTAAACAGCAATGACAACCATGCAGATAAGTGAGCATTCGCTCAATTGATTTTATTCAGTCATGTTAAGTATGTCCACCTCTCGCCAACTAAAGTGCAACTTGATGCCTTTTTCTCTCAAGGGCACAACACAAGGCTAATTCAAATTAGCCACCCACTGGATAATTAGAGGGCAACGTTTCCAGACAGGCGTGTCTTTTTCAATCATTATTACGTGTCATGCTGCTATGTACATTGTCCGAAGGCCTTTGGGTTTTCGCTCAGTTTTCTTTAAGGTTACCATGACAACGCATGTTGCTGCACCTAATGTATATATATATATATATATATATATTAGTGTGTGTACTTGCCTGACCCGGGGAAATTGACAACGCTAATTAATATTAATAGGAATGAGTTAATTAAAGGTGTGAAATGTTTGAGTGCAGCCTGTCAGGTGGATGATGGGAATCTGCAAAATGCGCACTGAGCAGCGCACTCTGAGACACTTGAATGCTAAGTCGTGAATATTGCTCATTAACGCGGAATAGTCTGACACCACCGAGATGAGGAGTTGCTCAGGCGGCTTCCCGAGGTGGAGAGGATGATTGCGTGTTCAAAATGTGTTGCGTAATTAACTCAGTCTGCCAATTGTCCTCTTCAAATAACCACAAGTGTTTACTTTTAAACATCATCCTGTGATATATTTATCCTTTTGGTGGAACGTTATTAAACCAGAGCTAATATCCTTTGAAGGTTGGAAGAGGAAAGTTTTTTTAGTATTGTGAGAGGGACATGAGTGGACCTTTGTGGTTTAAAAATGATGTAAGGAATGAATATCAATGATGATGAAACTAAACCTAGGTGAGAAAAAAAACAAAGAAACAAGAAAGGGAATTTCACTTTCCAACTCCTGGCGGATCCGCAACTAGCCCAACAACACACCCCAGGTGACACTACGAACGGGGTGATGCTTTAAAGTTACGATTAGGATTTTCCATGAGAGGTTCAAGGTTAAGGCTTTTAGGGCAGGGGTCTTCAATCCTGTTCCTCGAGGGCATCTTTGACATCAATGGCAGTAAATGAGTTAATTGCTTGATTTGGATACTCTTAAGGTACCCTGACATCAAACTCCCCCCCCCATCAGCACCACTCAGTTCTATAACTTTTCACACTATCTCTTCAGGCCCCGAGGCGCTCCTCCTCTTGCTGCTTTAGTATGAAAATGTGGCCTACGTGTCTCCAATAAATCTTCCTGAGTAATGACGCCCAGGCCAGGTGATTCATGAGTCGGCTGACAGCTCAAATTGCCGGTGTGAATCTCTGGCACGGCATGAGTCGTATCCCCCCGCCGCGCCGCGCCGCGCCGCGCCGCGCCGCGCTCGCTCGCTCTCTCTCTCTGGCCTCGGGCGTGCAAGGGCGGGGCTTGGTGGGCAGGCGGCTGTCGGAGCCGGTGCCGGAGTCAAAGGTTTAACTCTGTCACCTGCAGTCGGAGCGGCGTGACGACGACGATGATGACGTGTGTGTCGACGTGTCCAGTAAGGCCCCGCCTATTTGCAGCAAACAATACATTTAATTGGGGGTAATAATCAATCAGGTACAGGATATAATTATTCCATATTGCATACCGAATATTTCTGAAAATGTCGATTTCAAATTCAATTAAAAATATGTCTTTCCTTGCCAACCTGCCGAGATGCTTTTTGCAGACACTGATACTTTTAAATTTCACACTGCTGTCATGCAATCTTAATTAACTCGTTTACTGCCATTGACGGCCAGAGAAGTCAAAGATGCTTTTTTTTTTTTAACTCGACCGGGAGTGAATGAGTTAACACCGGAGTATGAATGAAATGTGAATTAATATTTCAAACACAATGATGCATTCGAAACAGCAATGGCGTGCACGAGTGAACGTCTTCCTTTTGGTAAGCATCATCATGAAAGCATTTGTTTGACGATTGACTGACTCCAAAACTCTCATAAAATGTTATTACTGTCAACATCCTTTTGGGTTGTATGTGAAGGGCCTGAAATTCCAAACTGCATCCGTCGGTAACAACCCTCACAAGGGAGGGAGCTGTAAAAAGATCTGTGCGACGTAAAGTTAATTATAAGGTAAACTGACAGCTGTGACCTTTGGCGTTTGACTCCGAATGCGTTTATGGTCTCCGGTGGAGGGTGAGAAAAGAGCAGGGAATGCAACAATAATATTAGTTGATTGAGTTTGACATTTTATGAGTCCAAAAATTGCATAAAATATAATTGGAGAGATGCAAATATAATAATAATAATAATAATAATAAGTATTATTATTTTTATTTTTTATTTTTTATTTTTATTATTATTATTATTAACCAGTCATTCATCAGTCAGTCCATTCATGTGTCGACTCAAGCAGTCGGAATTCAGGAGTGTGTGTGTGTGTTTTTGTGTGTTTCCATCGTGAGGAGGGGTCGTATCTGCGGGCAAACCCATGCAACCTGACAAAAATGTCATGAAAAAGCTTCATTAAGTGCTTGTGACACACAACAATTATCAAAAGTGCTGCATTGCTTCCTGAAAAGAGGCTTGGAGAAATTAATGAAAGATTTGGTGAAAAAAACAAAAAGAAAGGCTCGTATTGTATTGTTCAAGCCCGCATTTCCTCATCATGTTGTTCCAATTTGTGTTTTGTCCTGAAGGACCTTGGCCACATACTAAAAACACATTTCCACTGTTGCGCCACTCCAGCCATTCCGCTTTTCTCTTTTCCTTCCCCCCCCCCGTTTGTATGTGTCTCTGCGCTTCCCTTTGACTGTGCCGTCTACATCAAATGTAGTCAAAATGTTTGGGACTTCAAACACCCCCTTGGGGGGCTTCTTGTGGTCCGTATTCCCAGAGACTTGCTGGAACAAATGACAGACTGGAGCGGATGGGCACAGATCAAGCAATCAAGTCTGAGATTTTGTGAGGCTCAGCTTTGCCACCTCAGTTGTGCAGCAACATGGACCACAAGGGCATCGCACGAGAACTCACGCTGAAATTCAAACAATACACTAGATGACATACCAATGAAGTAAAAATTTTTTTAAAAAGTGCATTACAATAGGTCCTTAGTTTATGGTTGTGATCCTAATTTGCATATTGGAATATACAATAGTATGTCTCTATACCTACGCTAATGTATTAGTAAAATCAGCATAACAGTAAAAAAAAAAAATCCTTCTTGGCCATCAGTATGAAATATTAAAAAGAAAATCAATAAGTTGGGCAAAGTGTGAGTGCCTTCTTGTGTTGCGTGACGAGAGGCCACCCAATGTGGCGCTCTAGGTTAGATTTTGTAGAGCAGCCACCTCCATCAGCGAATTTTTAATTTTTTTTTCATTGTTACTTGACATGGATATTTACTGGTTAGCATACCTTGCAAGTGAAACTAACCTCCAAGAAGCAAGTGACCACCTTAAAACAAAATAAGTGACAGGATGACTTGGGCTTCTTTCGTATGCTTCATTTCAGGACCGCACTTTATTTTGTTCCTCTTTCTTTTGCTTTTCCTCTCTGACAGTTTAAGTTATTTTCACACAAAGCATATGTATATATATATATATATATATATATATATATATATATATATATATATATATATGCCAAATGGGAAACTTGTAATTGGCGTCAAGGAAGTATTGTTAGAGTGATCCAGTTTTGTATGTCCGGGAGGAGGTTACGATAATCTGGGTTGTTAGGGGAAGTCGCGCACATTCTTTACCACATGTACACGTACTTGTGCATTTTGCGGCTTTTGCCATTAAAATTAAATCATAAGCAAGTCATTTCTTTGAATGATAAAATTGTAAGATTAGTTTGAAATGGCATGAAAGTGTTTTGGGATCATAGTTAGTGGTTTCTTTTTCTCAGCTACGTTTCTCACAATTTAGTCTTTATCGTGTTCATCATGTCAAAATAAATGTGGCTTTATGGGTCATATTTTATTTTGCTCACAGTGCGTGTAAAGAAAAAAGACTTTTTTTTTTTTTTCCCCAGAATGGACTTCATCGAGAGAGAGTTCTGAGACAAAAACTCCTAATTCAGTTGTCATTTCATTTGAGCCAGGCTAATGAAACGCAGCTCCTCCGGCTGACTTGACATCTGCTGCTGCAGAAGGTTGGAGCCGAGTGACACGGGCGTCAACAGGCCTACCATCAAAGCGTCACCACATCACGCAGCCTTGGAGTTCCGTTTCGGGCTTTTGCTGTCGACTTCAGGCTTTGGGATCACGACAACCACTGCAAATGCCAACATTTACATGCATTTTCTTTCATTGGAATTTTTGCTACTGCAAAAAAAAAAGTCTACTAGAGTATCTGAGCTTTATTTGTGCTGTGATCTTTAAATGTGGCTGCTTAATTTTGTGAATGCAGTCACATGCCGAGTTATGACATGGATTTTCCCCCTTTGTTAATTAACATATCAATGATGGACTTTAATAAAAAAAAAAAGGCGTGCCGGAAATGCAGGAAGTTGGAGGCGGTACAACAACAATAAGCAACTCCGCAGGTGGAAGGACAGCCTTTGCAGAGAAGCCTTCAGACTGAGCGGCACACTCGCGCACACAATTATTGCTGAGTAGTGAAGTATAAACTCAATGCACCAAAATAACCCAGTGATCTCACAAACATGACTGTCGGCAAAAGTGAGCGAGTGTTGCATTTATGTGTGTGAAGACTCACACATGCGAACACGCGCACACGCGCGCACATGGACTGTGGAGGCTTCTCAACCTCTTGACTGCATTGGGTTTGTGCTCAGCAGCCTGCGGCCAAGTTACACACTCCAGGTGAGCCTCACATAGAATCTGTGACAGAATCTTTTTTTTTTTGATGAATCACTGTCGAAAATGTTAAGTGAAGCTCAAACAAAGCAGGTAGCATTATTGCACGCTGCAAGGAGCCAGTGTATGATGCAGCTTTTGCGGGATTTTTTCATCGTGTGAGGTTTTATGTTGTGTGACTCGTGTTGTTTTTTTTTTTTTGTTGTTTTTTTTTGCCAAAAGTGGCAATGTAAAACATTAGAACAGTGGAGCTCTTATCCTATGTCTCATTATACTCGATATGTCTGCTATTAGTGTGGAGATTGAAAATTGGACATGTTGCTATTTATATATAGATATATATTTTTTTTTTTTACCAAATCATTACTTATTATGCAGTTGATGTAAATAATGTGATAGCCATTTTTTGGGAAGTAAATCTAGCTTTTTGAAAAACAATAAAATATTATAAGTTGAAATAAAATATATTTAAACAATGAATTCACAAAACAAAATACAATTCAGTAAAGTATTTGGTAACTTGTAAGCTGCGCAAGCAATTGAATTTTAGAAAAAAACATTTTCAGTCGCAAGTCAGGTGCATCTTGTTTCCGTTTTGACTTCTTGAATTCGTGGTAAACAGTGACCTCTAGTGGCCACTTTAATGACGTGGCCAAAGAATAAAAGTCTCACAGACAACCTTTCCATCTCTCCATCCATTATTCTGGTGAAATCCTGCATGCAATGAATAAAACAAAAACAAATGTTGTTAAAATGTGTCAAACTAACATATCATTAAAATATTTATAGAGTAGAAAATTACGTCAGTTTACAATTTTTAATCATACTCAACTGGTCGTTAATTACTTTCTTTTCCGTGTGGAAAATGAACTGAATTTTATATTTTCGTTGGGATATCTGACTGAAAAAAAAAGCCCCCTAGAAGAGCCATGACGAACTTGACCACGTGATGGCAGCATCGTTGCATTCTAGCTGACTTCATGTTGGCCCCGAGAGGTTCTTGCTGTGTACTGCGGAGCATCTTTGCTCAAGATTAGCTCAAGCCTTTTGGAAAGGCTCAAGTTCTCATTTTCTGCACTGAAACACATTTTTAACCAGCCGATTTTTTTTTTAACCAGCCGAATTGTTCCTATATAAATGAAGCCAATGTCTTGAAGGCGTAGCATGAAGTTGTATAGTAAGCTCTGTCTCCATCTTGTGGTGTTGAGATAAAAAAGTTTTCTTTACTCTCCTCCTGACCTATAAACATTGGAAGAAGCACGTGCCTTAATGTACAAGAGGAAGTTCGCACTCTTTTTCAGCATGAGAGCTACTTATAAAATAACCAAGTCCAAGTGATCTTCTTACTTTATTTGAAAATAGAATTAGAATTCTTTATTGGTGCAGTATATATCGATGCATAACTGTAACTGAAACTATCTTGCACAATACAGCTCGTGCTCATTTTCTGTCCGTTACTTTATTGATGACTCTCGCCGAATGAAATGAGTTAAGGATGGAGCTGCTGATAGCGAGTCTTGTGCACACCTCCCCATGAACATAAGGCTCGTTGGAACGGGTACTTGGACTTTGTTTGCTCGTTCTGCGGCTGCTGGTTGTGGAGGTGGACGACTCCTCCGTCCCACGGATCATTTTTCACACAGTGGCTCTCATATTTTTTTTTTTACTCCAAGTGCCACCTTTAAAAAAAGCTTTCACAAAACTAGTTTCACGAAAGAACAAAATTCCTATACCAAGATGCACAAAAGAGTCTAAAGGATTCATGGCCAAAAATTGGACAATAAATCAGACATCATTTATTGTTGGCTTGAGGACAAGATTATTTTGTCGTCCTCGCATGAATGCAGACTGAGACCTTGCTTGGACTCTTTTGCACAACAGCAGCAACACAAAGAGAAAACGCAAAAGGCCTCGCTCGGCTGCTTTAACATGTTTTTCGTATTTGTCCACACGGTGCATCATTTCATGTCTCCAGGGGGAAACTGTCTGCTCCCGTTGTGACACCAAGCCGGCGGACTGGCAAGAGAACAGGTGGCACGTTATGCTAGCGATTCCGCTAAATGTTCCCTTCACTTACCAAAACGACTCTGACATTCTCCTCTCACTTTGATGTTGAGTGATGATTCAAGCAAATTAAGTGGAAATTGTTGGACGACAAATGGCAGCCAGATGGAAAAACAGAGGTGTGTGTAAATTGTTGTCGTTTGGACGTCCCGCTTCTTAATTCTGGAGATTTGAGGAGCCAAACAGGTTGTGGGTTGAGACAAATTGTATTTTTCGACCCGCTTGACAATTAATCTAGGGGCGAATGGAAATAGATTATTGTTGATTTATTTTTTTCGCTGGACGGGCAATTAATATTGAAGAATTACATTCAACTCCTGCATGTTTTTGAGGGAAGCTATCCTACGTTAATTGCAAAAAAAATATTGGCTTTAGCGCCCTCTGGTGGCACTTTGTTGCCAAGCAACTATGTTGATCAGACATGAGGAGATCCGATGTTTAATAGCCCGTTCCTTGCTGCAAAATACGATCTCTCTTTGTCAAGAAAAAGCCTTCTTGATTTTCCTGCGATCCACAAGATTTTTGCTCGTTTATTTGTTGGCCGCCATTTTTTGCATCAGTCGGCATTAGCACAGCTTTGCAGGGTTGACATATCAGCCATCAACCTCATTTCTAAGATTTAGACGCACTTGCTAATTTCCATTTACACATATTTGCAGTATGATAACATCATTTGGACTGAGTGTGTCTTAGCAGAATGGTCTCTTGGAATATTAATGAGCCAAATATAAGCTTTTTCTCGCACTTATTTCTTTTCCTTTCTTTTGTCCTAACGCCAACTTTTCATCATAAACAATGTTGGCGGCAATTCCGTGAGCCTAAAACGCCTTAATAAAGGTAAAAGTGTCATCTGTCATTCCATCTCCCCTTGCTGGCATTTTTCATTCTTTCATCCGGTGGGGAATAAAGTCCATTTAGTGGGAGATTTAGCAATTTCTGCGGTGGAAGCGCCGTTTAAAAAGCCTGCTGAGTGGAGAATATATTGGGAGCTTTTAACAACGCCTCCAACCATGTTTTGTGCTATTTTATGACCTTTTTAGTTGACATTTATTTCCTATACAACACTGCTAAATAGCTTCTTTTTCCAGTTTCAACAGAAAGCGCTGCAGACCTCCGACTGATGTGTCCGGCGAGAGCGATGTTCCCATATACCGGAAACAAATCAGCCGAGTGAAAAATAGCGCATGTCAGTTCTCCCGTCTGGTGGCAACCAGACAACTAGTTGTAGGCCATCGCTTATTCATGCACTCTAACATCTGAGAGAGACGCACACAAATAGCATGTAAGCTGCTTCTCGAGTCGGGCTATAAAGTGCAGCCCAGCAGACTAAATCTTCTTGGAAGGCCCCTTGTTAAAAAGTGGAACGTTTTAGCTGCCTTTGCACCGAGATGACTGTCAGATGCCATACCGCTAACATAAATCGCCGGCGGTTATATTGATGAAATACGGTGGAGTTAACATTGGGGGTTACAGATGTGGATTTTCAGTTTTTTTTTTTTTTTTTTTGTATCACAAGAATCTCATGACTGCTCAGTCAAAGATATGCTTTTTTTTTTCAGGGCCGATACCGATTATTAGAAGTCATGGACGCCGATAACTGATATCTGAAGCCGATATTCATTTGTGGAATAAAAGGGATAAAATGGTGTCAAAATTTTGAAAATTAAAAACTCCAAAACTTAGCCTTTAACCTCATGTTTGCGAAAAAAAACTTTAGTGATTTACATGTTAAAGTTTTCGAAAATAGACAACGTAGTTTTGAAAGTCGAATAAAAAGTACACGCAGCTCAGCCGCATGTTTTCAAGTTCAATGAAAACAAACAGGCAGCTTTCTGTTGGTTGGCTGCTTCGAGGAACCAATCAGATGGTGCTGTGGGCGGGTCAAGCTGCTTCTGCAAGCAGGGCCACCAGCACAGCAGCCAGAGAGAGAGAGAGCACAGCTTTGAATTTAATTTCGCACCCGACAATCGGCCGCATGCCAAATATCCGATAATCGGTCTGTCACTAGTAAATATGTTTTGGCGAATATAAATCGTTTATTCCATTCCAAGAGGTGAGGTGGACACATGAAGAAACAACCATTCCAACCTAACGTGCATGTTTTTGGAACGTCCAAATCCAAAGTACACAGAGAAAACACAACTCAACTTTATTTATAGAGCACTTTGAAAATAAATAACCATAAGCACCTACAAAGTGCTGCAGCCGACATAAAGTAAAAAAAAAAAAAAATCCGACACTTGAAAACCAAGACAGTTAAAAGAGTGAATTAATAAGCTGAAAAGAGTAAACACAGTAAAACACTAACTGGAGTCTCGTGCTGAGTCGCTTATAATCCACAAGCTGACGTTATAACCACTCGTCAGCATCGACGATATTATTTGATAAAAAAAATTTTTGTTGTCGGAGGAGTTCTCCCTTCTGCGAAATCATCGAGAGCGTTCATGGTTCACTTGCAGCTTCAGTGCACTTACAGGCAGGAGAGCATTAAAAACCTTTTTACACTAAAACCATTTCTGCACAGTCGGAAGAACAGAACTTATGAGAAACCATAAAGTCGATCCACTGTGAAGCCTCAAAGTTGGTCAGCGGCGCATTGCACGAGGGCCGTTGAGGAAGTAAACAAGTCTGCGATTGCTGTGTACTATTTTTCTTTATTTTTTTCGTATTGACGCAGCGTCTGTCTATAGGAGCAGGTAATGGATGTGTGTGCCGCTTACAACCGAGGGCCCCCGTGGGGAGAGGCATGCGGCTCGACTTGAATTTGCATACGCAGAGGGTGGAATGCGAAAGCACGGAACACAATGCGCACATAATTTCAACGGCCTCAAGCGATAATTATCGAAGCTTCAGTCAAGAATGTGAAAAGACGTGTCATGCCGTCAAGTTCCTGCAAGTGAAATATTCCATCTTTGTGTCCAGGATAGAAAGGCCTCTGGCTGGATGGAGATGGAGGAGGTGGACAAGTACCTCACTCGGGAGATTTGGGAGGTAAGGGCTAGCCACTCTCTGACAACACAGCAGCGTGTGGGAGTGTTCCATCAACACCAGGAAAATAATGAGCAGGAGAGAACCAGCGCAACAACGACTAACAAGCGAAGGGGCCAACACGGGAGGTCGGCCAGACAATTTGAACGGCCGGGGAGTTTCTTATTTATTTTTTTTTTTTCTTCCCCCGAGTGTTGATAAAGCTCCACTTAACGATGCCTGGCTCTTGGGAAAAAGGCCCTTTTAATTGTGGCAATAAATAGAGCACTTTGGTCATAAGTACTTTAGACGTGAACGTCGGCACACACGCAATTGGAAAAAAAACCAAAAAAAAAAACCAGACTTGTCACTTTTCTAACCGATAGGCCAGTGCAAACAATCCAAGGAAGTGTTTTGAAGTTTCACTCTGTGAGGTGAAGAACTTTTCATTTTAGTGGAAAATTAATGTTGTTAAAAAACAAATCAACCGCCGTCCAGTTGTCTTGGTGAAGCAAAGCAGTTAGAGGCGAAAGGCGGTAAGAACGGCGTGAACCGCATCTCAAGGTTTTTCAGTAAATCCTGCCGCATATTGCCGTCTATAAATTCATATTTTCATAGATTCTTTGCTCAACTTATTCTTCACCTATTTGCTGTTTCTGCAATTTGAATAGTGCGTGTGAAATCTGCCTGGCAACACCAACTACCTGAATTCTGATTGGATAAAAACTCTCACCTATTAATACACAACTAGGATATAATATGACATCAATGTGAAGAATATAATCATGATTTCTTGACTATGTTAGGCCAGCAGAGAAGGCCTTGAAGGCCTTGACCGCTCACCACTGTGAATAACATCGTGTCTGGCAACAGAACCAGATTCCAACATGGCCATATTTCGCATCCCAATCACAAAGTCTGTGACTCTGACGATTTTAACTTTTAACATTGTCAGCACAGACCATTTTCCAAGCAAATCGTGAAGAAAAATAATCAATCTTAACTCGTCCCACACCACCACCATTAGTCAAGATGATCTTTTTTGGAAATTTACACATAAACGGCAAAGACATTTTCAGGGGCTGTTGGATTTGTAATCTTTTGCACACGACTGACCCGTAGTGTGCTGTACGTGCACTTGCTTCGATAAAGACACATCATATAAATGTGTTTGCTGCACGAGGGCCAGCCATCGCCTTTCACCAACTGCATTCCCACCTGATGGATGGCCCGTCCCCGCTAAACGCACTTTGTACATACAATAAACGTACGGCCGCTCGTGTAAGACTACCAAGCATGCACCCGCGATGGAAACGCAACACAATCATCCATGCAAAAGGTCATTGTCGCTGTCGATACAAAGGCGCGCTCCATATCTCACCGCGCAGGCGTTTCGTTCCAAAGTCATCTAATGAGAGTTTGACAAGGTTGCAGGAGAAACGACGGCAGCGGAAAAATTAGTTGAAGTCACTGAGCCACAAAAGAGGGAACCTTTGGAGCAGATGAAATCACACACCCTTAAACTTTGAAATCTCCTCACAAAGTGGACGTTATTTGGCCTGTGGAGCGCGTTGCTTCTCATTGTTAACTTTCCACAATGGACAAGCAGCAGTTAATTGAACAAGGAACAAACCATTTTCATTCCGTGACAGCATGTTGATACAATTGTGTGTACAGTAAAGAGACCAACAAAACACGCTCATGAAAAAAAAAAGAGCATAACCAAACGAGGTAAATACACACAAAGTGGCAGACTCAATTAACTGGAAGCTTTAAAGGGGAGGACGTAGTTTGAAAGAATGACTTTTAATTGCTTGTATGTAAATAACTGGCTTGCCTGCCCGTTACGTTCGGGTGGAATTGCACAACCAAGTCATTTTTTTGTGAGCTGCAAATTTGTGAAAATGTCGTTCTGCGTCCTGCGATGATGATATTGCAAAAACAGGTTATGTTCATTCAAGACTCAACTGTACACAAGCGTTTCTTTTCTTTTGGTGTCCTGTAGAATGCTCCACCATTTTTGTATCGCACCAGAGCTGGGCATATGACCCTTTTTTGACGGTCAGTCCCCCGCCCTCCGGCCGCGATCTCTGTACTCTACCGGCCTTATTCATAAAAATTGTCGGCCCGACCCCGTTCAGGCCCCCGGACTGCCTGCCCAGCTCTGCTTTTTACCTGAGCAAGTATTGCAGGCGCAAGGTGAACTAAGTGTGATCATTTGGTAATGTGTAGTTTTTGGTTATATCAGTGCAATCCTATACAATTCTATATTTCTTATTCATATGAAAGGAAAATGTGCTATTGGTTTATAAAAAGTGAGGTGGGTTAACCTTTGGATTTGTTGTCTATTGTATTTGTTAAAATGATGAGACTGTTTGGCAAACATTTGCGACCTTGAACATGCACTGACGTGAACACGGATTCTTTTTACCACCTTTGCCAATAGTCAGAAATTTTCACTCCTAATAAGTGGGATAGGGGCTTTTAGGGCGAGGGGAGGGGGTCTATATTTGGTGGTTAGCCACGGGGCCTATGAGTAGGTAAAGGCGGCCCAGCATGTAGGACACTGCTGTGTCTATCCTTCTCAATGTGCGCTAATTGATAACCTTGGCGTGTCCCGTCTTCTCAGCCGCTGACTGATCGGCGTAATCGTCAGGATCATTATTAGAGAGATCACCAGCTCCCCACCCCACCCCACCAAACGTTATTCATCACATCAAGACTTAATTGGATTGCTAATTGATGTGTAGAAACCCATGTAATTGCTCTAAAAGGCACTTTCTGGTGAGTGGCAAAAAGGCCGGCGGAGAACACTCAAGCTGTCAGACGTCCTCTGTGTCCATGGCGTGGAACATGTATGACCATGGTAACGTGAACATTGGGTCAAAGGTGACGGTGCTTGTAGAGGCCTCAACGCACCAATCCCACACCGTGAGGTCGGTACACGACGTCTGTTTGGTGTCTGAGGTGTCGTTGGGGCGTGAGGCAAAAGGTTAGTTTTGTACATAATGTATTAATTTCATCCGAAAAAGAGTGACCAAAAAGTTAAATGCAACTAAACTATTCTCAACAAATACTGTAATTAAAAAAAAAAAAATGTAATATTATGTCCATTTTGAATTTATTTTAACAATCATGTCACGTACCACTAGGGGGAGCCTACGTTCATTGTACTCTGTTATTTTTACACCTGCACGAACATATAAAAAGTTATAATGAAAACTATAAACCACAAAAGACACACAATCTTGCAACAACACGCACACACTCGCAGACTCGCGCACAAACACACTTTCACACACGCAAGCTGATATATAGTCAGTGAGTCAGTATGTCCTCAACAAACAGCTCATCTGTCTTCATTCGGTGTGATTACTAAGCGGGTTGTGCACTGCGGTCCATGAGCGTTAAAAGTGTCAGCATGCAGCTCAAATAAGCACGGTCGATGAACCACGTAATGGAGCACAATGAGGCGCCATTCCGGCTAATTCGGAAGGAATCTCAACATAAGAGGAAGGCGCATCGAAAGCTCGCCTCATTTCGACGGCCAGAAACTCTTTACTGCATGTCCGTTCGCCTTCCATTTGCATTCAAGCGCTTTGGAGCATTTGTGCACGCTTCAGTGAGGTGTTTGTTGCATCAAGATGGCTGAAGTTCGATTGAGTTTCTGGAAGTTTGTTCCCTGTAGCTTTTTATCATTTACTCGTTTGAGAAAATATTATTGCCAATTTAATAATAATAATAAATCTGTCGGCTACTTTACTTTGGCAGAAATGACACCCTCAAGTCTTTTTTTATTATAATGCAACAAACAGAGCTGGGCACTTGACCCTCATTTTCCAGTCAGTCCCCCGCCCTCCGGTCGCGATCTGGCTAGCCTTCCGAGATCGACCCTCCGCCTTTTCATAAAAATTGTCAAACTCGACTCAACAAAAAAGCGCCTGTGCTGCCACGGGAGAGATGCTAACGGCATAATAATTTGCTGCCATTGACGGCTAAAGACGTCAAAGATCCATTTTTAAATTTTTTTTTACTCAGCTGGTAGTGAACACCGCTCGCCTATTTGACTCATCTAGCTTTGCCATGCAAGATGAAACATAATCGGACAAATAATAACCCTGAAGGTTTGAAGTTGTGTTGACCCATGGTGCGCGAACATTCAAACAGATATAATTCCCAATCTCTCGGAAAAATGATCCCCGAGGTTGTGAGGACTGGAAAAATTGCAACCAGGAGAGTGATTTCTATTGTTTTTATTTGCATTGCATAATTTGGAAAAAGCTTCAGGGAAATCCACATGACTGACACGGCATAAGAAATCATTTCCCAATGCCAGTAAAGCAAGACTTTGCCGTTCTTTAGGGAGAAGACGATGACCAGTCCAATTGCACAAATGTCAACATCAGCTTCCATCTCCTATCCGGACAAAATCTCCTCATCAAATATTTGCTGGGATGGAGGGCTTTGCGTGCGTGCGTGCGTGCGTGCGTGTGTGCGGGTGCCACCTGTCACCCAGTCACACATTGTCAGCATCACATTGAAGCGGGTGGGCCCAACGCGCCGAGCCAGCGACCTGTCAGGTGCGCGACATCAACACCTCATGAGGCAAAAATGTCAATCCGGGCCGACAAGTGCTCATCACCGTGCTGTGGATGGCGACTATCGTCCCCTGGGGGGCATGTGAGGTGTGTGCGTGCACGTGCGCTACACAGGGGCAGATCTCATGAGCCGTTTTTTTATTTGATGAGTGATGAAGCGGAGGTGAGCCACACATGCACCGACCTTATGCACTTAAGTCCCTGCTGCATCTGTCGGCCTATTTCGCTGCTACAGTCAACCAATGCTATCCGCTGGGGAGTGTGTGTGTGCGTGTGTGTGTTTCCCAATTGACAGTGCCTAAACTTTTTTTGTTACTGTGCGGATGCTGAAAGCAATTTATTGTACCTGGATTTTTGCATGATTATATATTTTTTTCCCCGCCGTTTTTTCATCCTTCAACGACTTCTACATTTCCTGACCAATTCAAACCGTTCCAATTTCATACTTTCCAAATAATTCATGCCTTGCGGGCTATTTTTTGGTCATGTTCCAAGCATTCCTTTTTCCCCCTACATTTTTCTCTCAAAAATTCCCTATTTATCTCCAATGGAGCCCGTCTTAACCTAATTGCACACATTTCACATTTTGGGGGAAAAAAAAAATTCAGCCCATTTCATTCATCTTGCCATTCAATCTGATACATTTCACCCTCACAAAAACTTTCCATTAGTTCTCACCATTCCATATCATTCAATACCATTCCATATTTTTGACAACGGTAAATTACAGCATTTTCTGGGCTATAAGACGCAGCAACACTTTTTATTTAAAAAAATGTACAAGCCCCACTAAACTATAAGCCGCAGTTTTCTATGTAAAAAAAAAAAGGAGTAGTTTACTGCATGTGCAGAACGATATTGTACAGTGAATGCACATAAAAGGTACATCAACGGATTGTTAAAACAATGCCTTTTAACACGGCTACAACTTTGCTAATTAGAACAGAAACGAAAGAAAAAAAATTGAGATTTTTTTAGCGTATTTTCGGAACTACAGTGCGCCCCTACTGGTGAAAGAAAAATCTGCATGGTTCAAAATATAGGAAGAAAAAAACGGCTGATGATGCGGAAAATACAGTAATTTTTCTTTCAGCATTCACATGCAAGAATTGCAATTCCCCCACAAATTGCTTCATCTCATTTTGAATATTACTAGTTTAAATCAGGAGTGTGCAAACTACGGCCCTTATGCTTCTTTTTTGTGGCCCGCAGCATCTCGAGTATTTCCATGAAATAAATGACAAATCACATTCAATTTAAACTCATCTTGCAACGTTAAAACTTGAAGGATAAAAAAAATGGATGAAAGAATAGAAGTTATGGTCCGCTTGCATTGGGGACACCGACTCTCCCGATCCAAGAGATGGAGCTGCAGTTGTTAAAAACGTGATTTATCACGGCATTACGGCCACATACACATCATTCACACGCGCAAAGAGCATTATTCAAATTCACACACCACAGGGGTGCGCATCATTTTCTTTCGCTGTCACACGCTCTCAGTTCCCTTTTTTCCTCTCCACCTTGCTCATGTCACAGCACGCACAATAGCTTTGCAAGGTTCCCAACTAATAATTAGCGAGAGCTCCCAGAGCTTTTGATCCAATGTCCCCATGTTCTGAATGACTTCCTGGTCTTTGAACCGGAAAAAAAAACAAAAAACGGCTTTCAACTACCCAGAATCCTTTGCGCTGTGCCTCGGCTTTGCTCGCCACAGGCCTCTTAGGGAAAAGAGCTGCCCCGGCAATCGTAGGAAGTAGCTGGCAGGAGAGACTCAGAAGTAGGGAATCCTGCAGAGCATTAGCAGAATTTAAAGAGAGAACGACTGAACTACATCCGCCCATGCTGAGAAGGTGCTTCAAGTCAAGCTTCCGAATTTTGTGTTGCCTGGACGTGTTCAGGGGCGACATTTTGGATTCGGGTTTGTGCGAGTGCAAAGCTTGTTAAATTTCACATTTCAAATGAGCTATTGATGTGCAAAATCAATCTTAGTAGGCACTTTTTCAACGTAATTTCCTCAGCATTCCAATTTGATTGGAGGACAGCTGGAAGAGGTGCGAGCCGTCGTGTGCAAACGCGACGCAGAATTTCACGCCGTTCAATGTCAACAAAAGCAAGAAAAAAAAAAATGACCGCATTTTCTCTCGTCGGGAAACGAGAGAGATCTTATATCCACTGACAGCTGATCACAACTTGCTGATGTTATGCATTGCGCTTTCTCAGACACAGCCAAATAATATCAACTGGAAAGTTTTTTTTTTTTTTGGTTACCCTTTTATGAAACATCCGCCAACAAGGACAAACACACTGGCTCACCTTCGGTTGGGAACATCATCCAAAATGTCCCACGCAGTCTTTGGTACTGAAACATTCATTCTAATCATCTCCGCTTTTGTTCTTCATGGCCGAATCATTTTCTTACGTCATCCGTTGAGGCCCCATTGAGCTTGCGGTGACGTTTCACCGTCCGGTCCGCGGCAATATTGCAAGCAGCTTTCGCTCGCGTATCTTTGCTTGTGATTCTGTCCTCGCATGCTAAGCTAGGTTCTTTTGACCTCCGTGTCATGTTGAAAATTCCCCCGCGGCATTAAGCGCAGAAGGCGGCTTTGGTTGAGTCACCGCTTCCAGGCTTAACCGGTGACTTCTTGGCTTCCCGCTGCTTGTTGTAGCGGCACACGCTTTTGTTTTTTCTTTTTCCATGTTTCCCTTTGCCAAAACAACCCGACGACACCACACATGACCACATGAATTTTTTTGGAAGGACTCAATTTGACGCTGTATCGGGGCATGTGATGATGCCCCACGTCCGTGATTGGACGGCTTGAGAGATTGACGCTTGATGTGTAGTGATGAGGACATGAAGCTTCAAATTTTCTTCATGAACCAGTCGTTGTATTTTTTTCACTCCTCTAAATGGCACTCTTTGTTCAAGTTTCTCTGAAAGTACGCCGACTTGCCAATTCTTAAAACATTTACTTAAACCAACAGTGCCATCTAGAGGAATTAAAAAAAAATACACCAGCTGCTTCATGAAGCAAATTTCAAGCATCACTATCGATCAGACATTGTCGTGTTATCTGATCTCGGATCTCTGCTCTTTGCTGTACTTACAAAGGTTGACGATCGTCTGAGGTCCCGTTTGGGACAAACAAATCGAGCTCGATATATGGGATGTCTCGGCTAATAAGGGACAGTTGGCATCGCTCGTTTTAAAGCGTTGAAAAAGAGTTTAATGCTCTGCCTCCAGAAGTGAATGCTTTTTGTAGATCTCAGTCACTGCCCACGTTTTCAACAATTCTCTTCAATCGTGTGAGAATATATTTCGAAACAAGTTCTCGATCATTTGCTCCACCTCCCCGAAGAATGCGCATTTTGTCGGCTTCGGTGGTGACTTGGTTTTATTGGGGGACAGTCCATCTGGCGAGGTTAACATCAGCCAACTTTGATCCCTCAGTCGCCAAGACGACAGGAAATGAAGGTCTGCGAGTCACGCTTGTGCTGAATACCGTCAGGGTTTCTCGAGACGGAATTTGGAGCAAGCTTAATCACTTCATTAGCTCAATATACAACCGGATGAATAATTAATGACGGATGTTTATTCATTGAGTCCTGCGACGCGCTTTGCCGCTAACGGTCGACGCTTGTCCATGATGCATGACAACGTCTTCTCGTGTGGATGCGACCGGGGAAGGCAAGCCAAACACGTTGGCTTGTGAAGATAGAGAATATTCCCTTTTTCAATCCGCACCGTTTGGCTTTTAATATTCCTCTTATTATGCCCGTGCGACACTTCCCCAGGTGCGCGGAGCGGCGGCACAATGCACGATAAAAGGGAATGGGTCTTATTCTTTTTTTTCAAAGGCACATTGCCAGCAGAACAAAAGTGCGCCATTTACAAATGGTGATCCCCGAAGGGAAATCTACCATCGGATGACATTGAAGCGGAAAGTGCGCAGCACGTTGAACGGCGGCACGCTTCCAAAAAGGATACATCTCTAAAAGCTTCACGTCTTCAAACTTGGGCAAACAGCGGCGGGGGGATGCGCTACACGTCATCAAAGCCGCAACAAACACAACGCAAAGCACTTTAGCAGACGCGGATCCAATCTGTCTTGAGGACTTTCTCGTCTCACTTGTCAGACAACGCTCCGGCCACACGACGCGGCTCGCGGTCGCCCGCTCACGTTTTTGTCGGGTCTGGTGCCAAATCAAAGCAGATTAAGTTCAACGCCCGAGCTCGTGTGAATTTGTTGGCGTGGAATTATGTTCGCGTGGTACGGTGTCGGCGGCGCACGCTCGGGTGTGTTTTGTGTTTCCGGCCGTGAAAAGAGTTAAACCGCCATGACAGTGGAACGTTCGCTGTGTTTTTGTGCTGAGTTGAAATGTTCAAGCCTCTACGCCGCCAAATGAGTTCTGTCATTTCACTTGTTTCACACATTTCATGTGACACGGCGTCACCTTGGGTGTCACTGGCCTTTATGTACAACGGCATTTTGGGTGTCTCGTCAGTGCTTTCTAATAGCGGTGTCAAGCGACGACGCACAAGAAAATATCTGGTCAAAGACAACCAAATATTTTGTATCTCTTATGACAGTTTTTCCACGTTAATAATTCATCGTATGAAATGCGACCCCGACTTGCATAATGCATTCTTGCCGTGGCAAGAATGATGGCACATAATTAGGGTTTCATATCCCTCAGCTTCTTCCATAATTGCACTCTCCCGAGCAGAAATCTTCATTTGCATATTTCTCAATACAAGGGAAACTCATTAATTGGAGACAATAAGGATTAGGAATATACTCAGCCCAAGTGTAATGTGGGAGCGAGAACCCAATCGGGGCCTCTCTGTCTGCCGTCGTCGAGATAGGTAGCGCCTCCTCTTTGTGGTTACTTGTCACGAAGAATGCATGGACACGTCGCTTTGCTGCCTCTGTCAATGGAGTGGAACAAATATGTCGAGTGGAGCCATTCCCCAACGTGTGATGTCTCTTTTAAACTTTGACTTTGAACCATTCGCTTTGTATCGTACGTGGAGAGCTGCTGGTGGCTCGCTCTCGGTCACCGACGTTAGCGGTCGCTGCTACCGACCTTTCCACCAAGATGTCTGTACTACACAGCCTTGTCGTTTCTCGAAAATATCACAAATGCTTCATGAAGCTTCATTTTCCCATCACTTCATGCCATAAATTGCGTGGATTTTTTTCTTTTTTGGGGGGGGCACGACGACGCAGTGGTCAAGAAGGAGTTTGAAACTGTCCAGAGGACTGTCTGAGTTTCATACATAAAAAAACGGAACCTTTTGCCGTTTGAAGTTTCATGTAAAAATCTGGAGACTCCAGACGTACAGAATCCAAGATTTTTTTTTTTGCGGGGGACAATGAGGAAACGCTTCACGGGGGAACCATTGGGGCATATTTCTGAAATCTGAAAAACAACAAATTGGAAGTCAGCATCTCGCAACAATTTGCGTTTTGTCCTTTGGTATGCAGATGTGCAAACGTGGCGCCAGCACAAGAGGACAACATGCACGAAGAACACGCACATTAGGCCGAAGAGATCGTACAAGAAAACCGACAGACATCGCCAAACAAAATCCCAGAAGGGAATACATTTATTATCTTGAGTTATTCTTTGAGATCATTTTTCAAATTAAGTAAGCAGGACTCTGTTGCTGTGATCGTGGCTGCGGTGTAAAGTGGGTGAAAGATTAATCAGGGAAAACTCTATTACCCAGGCTGGAATTAATGTGAGAGCAAGTAGCGGCATGATGAATGGATATTTTAAACATGGAGAAGGTGGGGTGGGGTGGGGGGGGGGCTGTTGCACGTGGGGTAAAAAATGCAGACGGGGCCTACGTGCTGTGACAAAACTAGTCAGCAAATCCCAGTGTGAGCGTCCTGGTGCTCCCTCGAGAGTTCGTCCTTCCTCATTTAGCTGCCGGCGTGCGGCAGACAACTCCGGCGAAAGGCTGACGCCGCTGCCTGGCTCTCACCTAACCAAAATAAAAGGCATGATTAGATTGCTTAATTCCTTTCCATCACATGGACGTCCATCACAAGCTTCTCGTCCCTTCTTTCTTGCTTTCAAGTTTTGAAAGCCGGAGGACCTTGTCCTCAAGTGATGCTTTTGCTTTCAGTTAACCAACCTTGGATGAGCAAATAGCAAGGCCCATATCGTTTGATTCTATGCTCTCTACGAGGCCTTTTGAGCAAATTGTTACTTTTTTTGTTTTGTTTTGAAGCTTTCAACACAATGTGTCTGAATGTTTCGATGCAAGTATATATTTGCTCCGTAGCCCCCGATCCTGCGCGGTTCCTAAACAAATGGCTCTCCTACTTCCAATTTACATCTTGTATGAAACGGCCGTTGCATGACATTATTATTTTCATAACATGCACATTATGAAATTTCAGGAATGCTGTCCTGCTTCTGAATGCATTGAGCGTCAAGACTGAAGATTGTTCAAACAGATGAAATGGATGAAAGGAATGCGACGCTATTCAGTTCTTCTGAATCTGAAAAAAAAAAAAAAATCTAATAGAAATGTTGTTTGCTCTCTGTGAGTCTGGGAATGTGCAGGAGCAATTCTTGTGAGGCTACTTTGGAGGAAAAGAGAATTCCAAACTCTCACTTGTGATCAATGTCGTGTTTTGCCCGGTACGCAGACGTCAAAGCACACAAGTTAAAATTACATTTGTCCTTGACGTGTGATTATAAGCATATTTATGCAACAAGGGGTTGCTAAGAAAGCTGTTGGCTGGAATTTAGAGTCGGTATTTCTATTCACTTCAGTGGGCAAAGAATGATTTGATTTTTACCAGCATGGTCGTAGACCAAATTCAACTTAAATCTCAAGGCGCAATTGTACTGGTCTAAGGCAGTTGTGGTGACCTCTGGTCTAAGGTATTTAAAACAAGACGCGGGATGTAACTCAAATGAATTGAAGTCTGAATTCTATCAAGTTACGTCGCAAGTTCTCTAGATTCAAGCGGCAAGTAAGGCCAAACTTCAAGCTAGCCTGGTTCAACTCAAGCTGACGTTGAACTGAAGTGAACTGCACAAGTTGAACCTCGGCAAGATTTCCTACTTGTTTCTGCGTGTGTGTAACGAAAAAAAAAAAAGCACATCATACGTGCCGGGTGCTGTTCTAAAGGGTAACCATATTGCTCTGTCAAAAACAATCAGTCTCTGTTAGGAAAACGGGCAAGACACTCCCACCCAAGTTGCTCCCTTTTCAGGTACAAATGGCATTTTGTCACAGAAGAATTTTGCAAAGGAATCGAGAAGTAGACTGCATCGACATTGTTATTATAAAAAAAAAGAATGGTGAGAGAACTGCTGCAAATATTTTGTATTCTTGCGAGACCAAATGAAATGGCTTTCAAATAGAGCAAGCAGAGGACTTGCAGCGCTGAGAGCCGTACGTGCAAAAAAGAAAAAGAATATTTAAACAAAATCCTCCCGTTCAACTCACCTTTGCCAATCCAAGTTTGTTTACCTCTCTGTTTGCGCGCGTCAAACTCTTCCAGAACGGTGGCTGTGACAGACAGTTGTGAAGCCAAGCGGCAAAAGGGGACCTTATTGATCATTCCTGTCGACGCCAGGCGACTACTGAGCTGAAGAAATTCAATGTGCAGTGGATGAGTGAGTCTTGACTGAGCGCCGCAGGTCAGGGAGCGACAACGGTTCAATTTTGGCTGATAGAAGATACTTCCTCGTATGGCCTCGCATGAAAATAAAAACACAGCCGCTGCTTGCCGAAGCTGGTGGAATGAGTCACTTTCAACCCAAACTCGAGAGAGGTCGAACGTCAGAGATGATCGGTGCATGTGATCGCTCCGATTTGATTTTCTTTTTATTCTTTAAATAGCGTGACACATTAAAAAAGTCTCGTTTTGAATTTCCTCAATTTCATCTCATTAAGTGGTTGCCAGATCATTTTTTAAGTAGTCGTATAATCGACTTAAAAAAAAAACGTAACTGGGGGGGATATAATTTTATTTGGTGCAACCATTTAACGAAAAATAATAATAATTATAATAATAATAATAACATTGTTTTTCAATGTTTGCAATACTAAGATGAGGTTTTCTATCCATCCAATACCAAATAAATAAAGGGTCTAAAAAGTAAAGGGTCGAAAGTTCTGTATTTTATAAGCCGCAACAACTCCCTCTTGAAAAAAAATAAAATAAAATTCTAATAAAAAAACACCTACAAGCCGCACCAGGCTATAAGTTTTCTATGTTTTAAAAAATGAGTTGTTTAGTGCTGTGAATGCACATAAAGGTACATAAACAGGTAGTTGAAACATGGCAACAACTTTGCTCAGAACTGACCCAAGAGGAAAAAAAAAAAATCGAGATTTATTCAGCGTATTTTCTGAACTATAGAGCGCCCCTACTGGTGAAAGAAAAATTCACAGAAAAGCTGCACCGTTGTATAAGCCGCATGGTCCAAAATCACGAAAAAAAAGTAGCAGCTTCGAGACTGGAAAAACCGGTAACGTTTTTTTTTTATATTTTAAAACTTGAGGAACAGCAAATTAAGAGCCATTTTTAAAATTTTAACCATTTTTTTTTTAAATGTTAGGGATGACCGCACAGAAGACAAGGAGGGAAAAAAATCAGCATGTGTTTACTGCTTACCAACAGAGCAACACATACATGATGATATCTTCACCAATCACCGCCTGACCCCTTCCGCTGAACTAGGAAAAAATAAATAAATGCTGATAATTTGACTTACAAAAATGCTGCAGAATTTGTGAATCGCAAACTGTAAAATCACCGTCTTTATATTTCTCTCGCTCTGCATTTTATTCCATGTGCATTTTGTTTTCCAAGTGGTATTTTTATCTTGTATTCTTTTCTCTCGACCTCAATTGGGCAAAGTATGAACTCAATTGGAAAGCTGATTTTTGAGCCTCACTTGACCGAGGCTTTACGGTTAAATTTCCGCACTGGTGAACCACAGCACGTACGCGAGTGTGAGTGTGTGACAGTTTCATTGGAAACAAAGCCGCGGTTTATTTTGGGATGCATGAATCTGTCATCTGAGGTTTGTGAAAGTTGGAACATACTGTTGCCAATAGCAACCCTCCGACCACTGCACTTGTCGGATATGTGAGCGAGTAAATACTGACGGACAGGCTGCCGTTTATCTCGGTGCCCTTGTTACACTGCTGCGAGTCCATGTGCTATTTATTTGTCTGAGGTTTTTTGTTATGTTTTGTTTTTTTGTTTTTCCACACATTGTGATGGGAAAACCTCTAACCTAAAACTTCGACACTAGGATATAATATGACATCAATGTGAAGAATATGATCATGATTTCTTGATTATGTTAGACCAGCAGAGAAGGCCTTGACCGCCCATTACTGGTATATACATAGTAGATGCAGGGAAGCAAGTCGGCTGTGTTCACTCCCACAACAGCGCATATGACCCTTTCTAACAGTGCTCTACAAAAACACCAAAAGAAAGAAAGAAGTTAGACTGCATTTAGCACTAGACTTGTGCCGGGCACGAAAATAGGGCCCGTCGTGCTAACAAGAGAGGCGATTGTCTTTTGGTGAAATGTTCACGATCCAATGTCAGGGCTTCTTTTTTGACGGAATTCAAAATCGGCTTAAGTAATCAAAAGTAAAAGTTTCATCAATTACAGTGCGTTAATATTGCTTTTGGGGAGGGGGGGGGTGTCGTCGCATGCTCTCTTTTTCTCCCTCTCCGAGGGGCCATCCATATGGCTTCAAAAGGGAAGTTTTCAATTCAAAAGGGCTTTTGTGTCCTCGCTGGTGCAGAAATGTGTCTGGTCGTACCGAAGAGAGAGCGATATCACACTTGGGTTATCATTTCCTCTCAAGTGTCGGTGCCGGGGAGAACATAATAGCCCTCATCTCCCCCCACCCTCACCCTCATCCCTGGCTGATTATGTCAATTTGCTCCTCGCCACATGAATCTGCAGAGTGGCCTACTCAGATTTAAGGAGCCAATACCCAGTGCGCCGCCATCTTGAGATAAATGTCACTCGTCAATTGAATGTCGGGCTTTCTCCCGATGGGGAGGGGGGCTACTTTTTTTTTTAAGTGCAAACGCCGTTCCTGCTGATCTTAACTGCTGGAGCCAAGTTTTAATGGCCCATAAAATGTAGTCGCTAATTGATGCAGTGTAAAGGGCATGGAGCACTCGCTGCGAAGGGAAACGTCTCATTTATGCAGTCACGTCTCGTGAGGAGGCTATTTTACAATTTTAAATGTTGTGTCACACGGCCAGAATAATGAACTACTGGTGCGATAAAAGGCAGCCGCGAACTGTATTTACCAAGTGATTCTAATGAGTCAATTTACTGGCAATTATGACACAAATGCTTCAAAAAGTGCCACGATTGTGTTTTTTTTTTTTTTTTTTCCCCTGCCCGATTGAAGGCATGGGATTCTAACATTCGTCAAATTAAAAACTGTGAATAATAATCGTTCAATCGTTTGTTTTCTTCCCCCCCCCCCAAAAAAAGCATTCATTGATTTTCAATATGTGAGAGACAAAGACATCCTCGAGGTCGGTTTCTCTCAAAACTTCCAACACAGTATTTCTTTATCAGTGAAAATACGCGTTTCATTTTGCCGATTGCATAACAAGCTGGCTGAGGAATTTGGGGTGAAGTCGACATTTTCTGTTGGACACTAATTCTCACATCAATTGTCTCTCAGTGCAAGAATCAAATTCATTTTGACGATTGCGTGACCCAAAATGCTTCAAGCTTTGCATTTACGTTCTGTTCATGTTCAGCCTTCCATTTAGTTCCACGTTTTCTTTAATAGCCCAAGAAAATTGCATCTGATTAGTTGGTACAGTGAGTCCACTGCACATCAGCGTAAATGCCCCTCGTGAATAATAATAATATGAATAATAGCCTGGCATCAAGGTTCCACTCTGACATCCAGACGAGACTTCAGACTGGATCGAACTCTTAACTTTTCCCACATTCGCTGCAGCTGCGTACATTATGACTTAATAACAACGATGATTTGAAGCAATAAGGTCAAATTATTTTGTGAGTGTGTCCTTGTGATAACTTTGCCCTTTGTAACTCAAAAAATGCAATCAAAGAAACGTTCAAGGTATCTCACCCATCCTTTTGGAGGAGAAGCATTAAATCAGACGTTTTTGTTACCAAGGAGAAAGACTCATAATGATACACGGGCCGTGCTTCATCTTTTCAAATCATTTATCAAATGAATCATTCCTTAGTATAAATCTTATTTTTCTCTCTCAAACTTCATATATCGAGCCAAATCGACTCTTCATGAATCAATTGGCAGGAGCTCTTCAGGTGAATGGCTGTTAATTAAAAAAGATAACGGGAACATTTTGTTCTGGGAAGACTTCGAGAAGCGGGTAAATGGGTGCCACGGAGGAGCCGGTCTCGGTGAATTATCGGGGTTTCCAAAAAGTCTGGCGGGCTTTGCCAAACAGTAGATCACACCGGCCTGACGTCAAGCTACGACACCGCCTTCAAGCTACGGCAAGTTAGTCTGATGACAAACAAGCTCTTGCGTAAATTTGTGTGGCGGCCAGAGAGCGATTTGACATTGGTGCTCGCTGTAGCGGCTAATAAATATTCGTGTGTGAACAACAGCACAAGATTAAATGCGCAGAAATAAATAGCATTGTTGTTTGCCCACAACATCGACGTGCCATTACGCCTCTTTGTGTTCTACCAATGGTGAATATAATAAAATAATACAAATTTTGTCCCCAAACAAAAAGCCATTTGTTTCATTGTTAAAATATATGGAAATAGGCTTTCTTTGTTTCTTGCATAATACAACTCCTATCTTTCAAATATGTCTGATAACCAAAGGCATTCCCTCAGGTTCTGTCTCGGGCCTCTTTTTTTTCCCCCTCATATACTATTTCTTATTCTTCTTGAGCCAACGCTATTTCTATTTCAGTTGCTTCTTTTCAGTGATATTTGATAGTAGGCGTAAAAGGTCATGATTTCTGTTTTTGATGGATTTCCTCTTATTTTTCACCAATGCAATTTTCGGACTTCACGTTTCATAAAATTCCACTGCTGTCTGTTAGAGATTTATAGTGCTGCTAGCTCTTAGGACAGGGGTGGGCAAACTTTTTGATTGCTGGGCCACAATGGGTTTGGTAAAATTTGACAGAGGGGCACGACCAGGAGCAGATGGATGGAGTGTTTTGGTAACCTCACCTCATCGGAGAAAAAAAATAATTAAAAAAATTACATTTAATTTGAAATGAAAGTGAACACACCACAGTATTTAGAAAATGAAACATTAACAAGGTTTATTCATTTACTTTTATTCAAGTTTGGCGGGCCGCATGTGGCCCCCCCGGGCCGTAGTTTGCCCACACCTGTCTTAGGATGTTGTTGAATCTTAACAGAGGCTAATTGTTAGCGACACATGAATATACTGTAAGCGAGAGAGAGAGATCCTTTGCAGGGTAAAAATCCATTCTTTGGGTATGCATCCAAGCAGAAAGTACTGAGTGGAAAGACAGCCTCGTTGTTAGATTTCCATAACTGTTAAGACAGTCTATCTACACAGAGACAAAGTTTGATTGATTGCCTCTAAATTGATGTTGTCTCTGCAGTTGCAAGTATTTGCGGCAATAGCTCAGCTAACCTTCTCTAAGCTCGGAGCAACAATAAAACACTTGTCAGGCAACACGCAAATAATGAGGTGGCCTCTGAAGCAGAAATCTCAGACGGTGTCATTTGTGATTTGTTCCACATTTTATTGACAACGCTCACAATGTCTGAATCGTTTCTGCTACGTTTACTTTCAACATGCTGGCATTTTAAAGTCCTCTCTTGTAAACTTGTAATGTTCTGCATCATCCTGTCTGTATGTGTCATTACGAAGGAAGTCGTGTCATTTGTTGATGCCCAAATGCAATTCACAACTTGACATTCTGCTCCAATGATCTGCGTATAAACGTAGCTTCTCTCCGAGTCGTGTGAAATACTTAGCCCTGAGCTTCGCAAAACGATGCGATATTTTGTGTCCTTGTCTGCGGCGCTCTGGGATTTGTGTGCGCTGGATAACTGTGTGATGATGCATAGTGCACACGTACATAATGAAAACAGAAGCTGCTTTCATATTGGTTTTCTCCTGACACACCAGCACAAATATTTTGTCTTCTCTCGTCTGGACTGGCCCAGTGGGAAGTAAAATACTGAAATGAGAGGCCGCTAGCTACCGGAGGTTTTTGCAGTGCGCCTCAAAAGTCCTTTTCTGCTGGGTGACGTTGCCGAGACAACCTTGTAGCAACTTCGCAACACATTTATAAAAATATCCAGAGGAGGATTTTTTTGTGAGATGATGTCCTTGCTGGTGATCTGACCCTAATCAACACAGTTTTGTGATTGTGTCTGGGAGGAGGATGCCCATGTGGAATATTTTCATTTTGAATTCTGAGTTTGCAATGCGTGGTTCTCAAAAGTGATATCCTATCATCAACTTCATATTTTGAGCCTGCAGGGCAGTCGTGGGTGTGCAAATTCCAATTTGTATGCAAGCGCGACCTGCTTTTCAAAGAATTATGCTCTCTTAATGATTTCACAGGGACTTGTCTTTATGACCAGAAGGCACTTTACAATCAGGAAAACAAGTAAAATATTTGAAAAAATGTCATGAATCTTTGACAGGACATGTGAATGCACATAAAGGTACATAAACAGATAGTTGAAACATGGCAACAACTTTGCTCATTAAAACAGAACAGACCCAAGAGAAGAAAAAATAGAGATTTATTCAGCGTATTTTCTGAACTATGGAGCGCCCCTAGTGGTGAAAGAAAAATTCACAGAAAAGACGTACCGTCGTATTAGCCGCATGGTTCAAAATCGAGGGAAAAAGTCGCGGCTTATCGTCCGGAAAAAAACAATAATTTCTGTATTGCAGCATGACTCTTGTGCTTTTTGACAGAAAAAAAAATTTTGTCAAATGATCTGTCAGGAATTTTCTGGTTTGAGTGCTCATACTGGTATCAGTCTGCAAAACACAAAATGTCTCCAACATCCCTCGTTTGATGATGGCGGCCTGCTAGCAAATAAGCGGACTCGCAAAGTGACCCCAAAATGAAAATGCATGCAGAACGACGACAGAGCTTCGGCAGTCTGTTTGTGTTTGTTTCTCACGACGACTTATCCATCCTGTGATGAAAAGTGCAAATAAATTAAGCAAGCATCGGTAATGAGAACGCTCACTGATCTGTCACAATGCTAAGGCCAGTTGACAGGTTTAGTACCGAAACAGAGGCGCCATAACTCCTTTCCTCATGAGACTTTAATGCTCCGTTTTTATTGCATGTTTAAAGGAGGGGTGTTAAATTATTTTAATAGTCAACACAGCGGCTCTAATTTGCGGCGCTGTTGAACTGTAGAGGTTTGGACTCTATTTTTTCACCATCATTCATGTAAATGGGCCGCACAAAATGTCATTAACATTCTGTGTGACCAACTTTATAAACTTTCTTGGCTAAAAGAAAAGGCGGAGGCTTCTGGAAGCGTGGACGAGGGTTATTTGTTGCATCACGTTTTTTAGAAGGAAACTTTTTATTCGGTGCTCAAAATGATGAGACAGCACAGAATGCTAAAAGATGAAAGGGAGCATTTTTATTTTTTTTCTTGGACCACCTGCTGCATAGAATTGTAACTTTTTTGTATACATTTTTCTCAAGCAGCATATTCACAATTTGCTGAGCCAAGTCGTGCGTCTTCGTCCGTCCTCGTCCTTTTAATGCACTTTTGTCCTTGCATTTCACCAGTTCCTCCCCCTGTCCCCAAAAAGCAAATAAAACAAACAAAAAACATCGACGAATGACAAGAGGCTAATGACAGGTTTCTAAATTCATCAAGGTTATTTAAAGCTGGCTAATTTCCGATTCATTTTCCTATTACTGGAAAAAGACTCCAAAACACACGTGATTAAAAGCCACAAAAGCTAGATTTAGTCCAAAAAACGGATTTGGACAAACATTATCTGCTTCGGACAAAAAGCTGCGGCGCTCCAGATTATTAAAAAGTGCATAATCGATATTATAAACACCCGGAGATGTTATATAGTGACCATAAACTTGACATGAAACATATATAAAATAAGTAATACATTTATAATAACTAAATAAATCAAATTTTTGCCGCATTTTTTTGCTTAAGTTCAATGGCCATCGTGCTGCTTCTTCTGTGTCTTGGCCACTTGAGGGCAGTATGATACAGACACATATATATATATATGTATATATGTATATATATATATGTATATATGTGTATATATATATATATATATATATATATATATATATGTATATATGTATGTATGTATATATATATATATATATGTATATATGTATATATGTTATAGACTGTAGGGGGATTTAAGAAAGTACGCAAAAACCAAAAATCATTTTTCGGCATTTTAATTGAAAAGGGGACCCAATACATTGTCCACTTGAGCACGTTTCCACAATATTGCGAGCTCTTCCTAAGCGGGAACCTTCAGGGATTCGAACCTGACTCCTTCCTCTATCTGCTAAAATTGTGAGTCAGATGCCTTGAATATCTATCCCACATGAAGACAAAAATGAACTTCCACTTGTATTCTGCTCCGTACAAAGACGAGTTGTCTTTGAAACATGCTGGATATTGTTCTCCCTCGCTAAAAGCCGATTCTACCACAAGGGACCCGAAGTAACAAAGCTGTTTCCTTTTCGAGGGAAGATGGCTGAAGGTCAACACATCTCCGGTGGAGGGGTTCGCTGGTAAAGATGTGAAAGAAAACGGAGCGAGAGAGGGCTGAGAGTGGGAGAGCGTAAATCTTCCGCCAGATGCACAGAAGAAAGACAACTTTGCATCCTTGCATCATGTTGCCCCACAAATTTTTTTTTCTGTCAAGCCAACAAAAACTTTCAGTATTCAGCTGACCCGAGTCCCAACTCGGATCATTTGAATTGCCAGCTGGCGAGCTATGAGAAACATGGAAGGTTAGCGTTGGGTCACACAAGTAGGAGGCCCTGTCGTAATGTCAAACTGCAAACTTTTGTTACGTACCCTCGGAGACATTTTTAGTTCCACCCTTTGTCTATAACAAGATGTAGCAACCTGCATGCAACCGTAACATTTTAGTCTTGGATTTCATGGATGATTCTGTTACTGTTTGCATGCATTAGGACAAATAATTTATCATGTGTTTTTTTTTTGTTTTTTTGGGTACAGCTGGCAACATATCAGTCGTGGAGGTATTAGAATAGACACAAAGCAATTGCAGATTGTTAGAATAATAAATGTAAATGTAGTAAGTGTGTTTATTTAAAGTATTTAATAGCAGAGAGGAGATCAAACAATATCAGAAAACCTCCAACATTTGCGAGGGGGAAGTGGCCTGCCGAAAATTGTGAAAAAAAAAACGTAAATTCTCGCCCATGGTAATAAGTAAAACAAAAAATGAAAATCCCACAGAATTGCAGTGTCATTTTAAAGTCGTCTTTCAGCCACAAGCTAAATAAGTTGTCAATGTGACGCCCATTATTTGTTAGCTTTAGCTTTAATTTTAGCTTTTGAATAGCCACGCTGTAAAAAATCTCTTGAACTCACAAATGAACCTGCGCCGAACTTTCTGTGACCTTTTATGCGAACAACCCAGACTAAATTTAGCTCCTCCCTGACATGCAACGATCTTATAACAGTTGAGATGTAACACTTCAACATACTTCCATTACACCAATTACTGAGTTGTCGTTAGTTAAGGCTTTGGCATCTTAAAAAAAGTGAAACTGCTAAAAGACAGCAGAAAAATGTTTCCATCATCTTTCCTCCTGTGTTTAATTTTACTTGATGCGAGTGATTTTTTATTTTTTTTTTTCTCGGGTGTCGATCTAGGTTGGTTTTCTGCCATATAATAGCTCAGTAAGACTATTGATTTGATTCCAGGTGTTTCCTGTCTTACGTTTGTGCCTTGTTGCCGCTGTGTACGCGTTAATTCTTCTTGCTTCTCTCAGGTTAAGCTCTTGATATGAAGGAAGGCTGATTTTCAATAGATCTCTGAAAATGTGACCAGCAGGTTCAGGCACACAAAGAGAAGGCTCACATATTATGCTTTTGCAAAGTCTCCATGATTACAAGAGCACCTTGATTTCAGCCATTTTCAAATCCGTGTCATGTTCCAGATAGAGCAATCAAGCTGCATGAAAAGTGCTCTCTCCTCCCAAAATTAATCATTCACCTCGTGAGCGTGAGAGGGGGAGGATGGCCACAATAAATGGTCTTGGTGAGACTGAGAAAAAAAACTCAAAAATTCACTTTTTTGTCATATTTGTCGAAACTTCCATTATCTGAGTCGCTTCTCCTCATGAGGTTGGCGGATGTGCTGGAGTCTATTTCAGCCGTCTTCGGGCATTAGGCGGGGGACACCCTGAACTGGTTGCAAGCCCATTGCATGCCACACAAACACGAACAACCATCCGCGCTCACAAACACACCCAATACCCGGAGAAAACCCACGCGTGTACGGGGTGAACGTGCAAATTCTGCAGCACTTGAATTTCCTTTGTCGACCAACGGCGGTCCATTCGCTGCACCGGCCTCATGACGCAGGTGTTTGTTGAGCGAGCGGGACACATTTTTCACACGTCTCGGACGGAGTGACTAACAGGCGAGTGCCATTTGCGAGCAGGCGGGCGGCGACAGATTTGCTGTCAAGCCTGGCAAGTGTAATTAGCAGAGTTGAGAAGACAGGCTGAGAGCGAGCAACACTCGTCGGGGGCTTGCCAGGGTCAGTGGTTCAATGACACGTTCGGCGACGAGGCAGTGCCCCAGTTACTGTGTCACACTGTCAGAGGCCATGCGAGGCTGCTTCTTAATTGGCGCGTTCACTTAACTAGTCGGACAATTGTGTTGCGCGTGATGGAGAGAAACATTGTGTCTTTTGCTTCGTATCCGAGCATTCGATTGACATGACTTATTTATTCCTTTTAATTTTCTTCTATAGCTGTATCCAACCATGCATAGCGACCAATTTATTTGTGCATAAAACACAAGTCACAGTTCTATTGACGTATGGTTGACATACAGTCAGACTGTTTTGCTGATTTTTTTTTTTTCCCCTTAGCATTACCAACAAGTCACATTTTCATTAAAACAATGCTCTCCTGTAAATAGCTCCACAAAACGTTGGAAGCTTTAAAAGCAACATTAATGCATAAAGGCAGACTATTTTGTTGCTTGTGCATTTGAAAGTGGTTTGCTTTTTGTGCAAATGAACCTGAAGTTGTGTTTTCGGGGAAAACATCAGCTTTGCATATGTGACAAAATGAGTAAACATGTTGCCCAAAACTTGCATATTTGCAAACGTGAGCTCTAGTTTAAAGTTAGCTTAAAACACAACAACAACTGATGCATAACTTCACATGTATCACTGCTAGTATGTTTATCTGGAAGACGCTTAAAAAAATAAATAAATAAATACTATATATATATGTATATATATATATATATATATATATTTTTTTTTTTTTTTTACATTTTTTAAATTCTTTTTGTATTTTTCCCAGTTTACTAAATGGTTAATTGTAACTCATCTCCGCTCACAATATGCTATTCACTTTCCAAACATGACACAACCGCTGAACATTGAAAGGAAGAACACTCGTATTGTATTCCACCTTTCAGTCCCCTCCTCTTGTGGAGAAGACAACATATCCATGTGCCGACATGCCCGGTCTCTCCTACTTTATTTAAATCATGATTCAATTAACATTTATTCTAAATGTGTACCAACCCGCATTTCTGAAAGACAAACGTGAACGTTAACCACGACCGAACGGGCAGCACTTGAGAGATGTCGTGGACCGCTAGCTTGCACGCACAACCACACTTTTGAGAATGGCTCAACTACAAGATGCATGGTGGCCTTGCATTCTTCTTTGCATTGCCGCAGCCGCGCCTTAAGACAGTAAGCAATGCGTGGCATACACACGCACACAAAACACGACTGGAAAAGGTCCCTGTGAGTCAACAGTGCGGAGTCATGCGGGAGTTTGAACCCGAGGGGCCATGCTCAGTCTGAAGGATGTCATGTGCTCCCCCCACCCCAACCGCAGTCGTCTTGCTCCCAGCCAAGTGTTGCTCAGCTGCTCCGTGGCCCTCTTCAGCAAAGCGATATTCTTTAAAGGCGGCCGCCGGCAAGCCCAGTTAGCATCTATTCAAGTCGACAGGCGAGGAGGCCGATGATCCGCGTGGACGTCCAGAGCGCATTTGTTCAAGCAAATAAGTATTATTTCCTAAAGGTGCACACCTTTCATTTCCAAGCCTTCTCTTGTTCGATGGAGGCCGAACCCTACGGGGTTCACTTTGCAATTCTTTCAACGTAACTTCATTAGCAAGGGTCGACACTAAATATGTGTGACAACGCCAAGTGCATTTAATAGCCAGTTTATCTATTACTTTAATTCGAGACTTATTCAGGGGGAGGTTAATTCATTAAGAGTTGCAAATATTTTTGGAATTCACATTCGCCGTTATTATCTACACGTATGAAAAGCCACTAATTGGATTTAACCTTTGGGCTTTTTGACCCATTGACAGTGTCTTTTTTTTTTTTTTTTTTTTAACTTGGTTTAGCCACTACAGTCGCTCTCAGACAAACTCTCATTAACGAGCAATAGCGCTAATAGACAACACCTCCGGCTCCCAAAAATCTCATTACAATACGAGAGACATCTTCGGGTTTGGAGCGAATTTCCCGGAGAAACAACAATCGTAATCCTCGACTTCTTTAAAGCTTATGAAAAGAATTAAAGTATTCTAATTTCATCTATAATACGCGGTTGCCTCCATGTGACATTTATACTCATCAAGATGAGCCATGGGATTCGTTAGAATGCATTAGCAGACTTAATTGTCTGTAATTGAGCCGCTCCAGATTTTGGACCTAAACCCCATCTTGCCATTTCATTATTATCTCGTGCTCAATTTCAATATACAAATGAAAAGTGATGCCGAGTTATTAATTATTACGTTCGTCTCATCGGAGTCTAGAAGGAAGATTGTGGCAGCAGTGGAATGGAAAGAAATAGAATTCTGTGCTACCTCAAGTTTTTTCTTTGTTTTTTGTATTCTAGACATGAGTGTCAAACAAAAATGAGAAACTGAGGGAATTACAGGGATGTAAATACATTTCAAACAACCACGTAGTTATGCTTTGGCCACGGCAAGTCCATTTATCTTGATGCTAGGAAACAACGCTTAACGGCAAAGAGCGCCATGCATGCAACGCATGTAGACGGGTCATAAAACTATATTTGTAGGCATATATTCTTAATCCTCTGTAAAGATCAACAACTATCACGACATAGCCGTATGCCTGTGTTATAGTGCCCCCAGGTGGCCAATGCAAGCACATGGTTGAAGTGAAGCAAAAATGTGGCCAAAACTGTTTACGTTCAATTTAATTATGACATAAGCGGATGTTTTTATGATATCAAATATTATAGTGCTATTTTTTTTATTGAAAAAATATATATTGCATGTTCATTCACTTCAATGGAGAAAGGTCATTTGAGATTTAATCTCAAGGCATCACTTTATTTGAGGTTTTGGTCACATTTAATGCAAATTTTGTGACAAATAAAAATCTTGAGTTATAAATAAATCTAAGAATTGATGAATCATTTTTTTCATCTTATGTTAAAGATTTTTTTTGTCATTTTTTTTTTACATTTGTGATTCCTCTTCAGTAATTTCAAGTGTGAATATTCACATAACAAGGTGAAGCAATGTCGAAATTGCCCATTACAAACTGTTGCTACTGCTGCAGTCGAATGCGCTCACGTTTCGTGACCTGCATGCGGACTCAGAAGTACTTTTGTCATTTTCAGATGTATGAAGCATCATTCTGTCGTTTCACTTCCCTGGGATGTGTTAGCTAAGAGTGTTTTCATTATGGCTAAGTGTTCACATGTTGCCTCGGGCATCAATTATAACTTGCGGACTGTTTGTAGTCAATATCACGACTGAGGACAGAAACATCACGCATCTGAAATCATTTGCAAAACATTGCATTTATTTTTCTTTTTTAATTGAGCAATATACTATAAGAGAATCACCAATTTGAGATTTTACTGTTGTTGTTCTAATTATTATTTTTATTTTTTTGTCTTGAGCAACAGTTTTTTTCAAACAAGGTACACTCATCCACTCTCTGCACAGTTGGACTAATTTTCTGTTTGTGTTTCACATTCTTCTCATGCTGCAAATAATTGAGGATGCATAAACAGAAGTTGAATGACAACCACAGTAGAAATTACTTGTATTTGTTGTCTTTCAAAGAAAAGCCGCTGATGCACAAGATGTATTTTATACGTCAAATGGCCCAACAATTCCCGCAAGATAATCACAACTCGTCTAGTATAAGCACTCGGATAGTACATCAAAAAAGCTTGGCCTTAACGGAGGCACTAATTGCTATCCTGTTGTTATGTTAAAGGTCAAGTCAAAAATGTTCTTTTCAAGAATATGTTCTATGCGGCCCCACTTGTCTAAACACGACATTCTGACTACTGTGTTTGTGAAATATGAGATAAGCAGTAAAATCCTCCCGTTTTTGTGCATCCCATTTTGCCGCTTGCCGTGGACTGAAAATGACATCACAGTCGCTAATGGCTCAGATAACGACCGATCATGGATCAGCTTCAGAAAACAGGTGAGCCGTGATCATTTTCAAAAAGGGACAAAATGGTCACCCGATGAGATGGCGAAAAACTAATTTTGCTTTCATGGGACAATGAAATAAAAGCAACTCATTTTTACCAAGCCCAAAAAAAAAGTGTCAATCCTTGAGGTTTTGGGGGTTTTCCTTGGAACATGCATGACTTATTTGTTCATTCTGTGAACCTCAGAGAGAGAACTGTCATACAGCGGAAGAAAACACAAAAGATGTTGATTGTAATGACCCTCGAACATTCGGATCTCCTGGCTTCAGAACATAATGACTCTCTTCCGATGCATTAATTGAAGTGGACCTCACATGGTCAGCGCATCTGAAATGAGTCGCAATTTTTCACGCGACATGTCACAGCGAAATTCTAGTGGAGTTATTTACCGCACAAGTGCTGTATGTTTTCTGATTAGAGACTTGGAACTGCAGCTGTCCCAAATTGAATCCTCCTGACCGGCCCGTGTGGTCTGGTCGTTCATGTTTGAATTCAGTACTCCAGTGCAACACTTATGCCAGTAATCTTCAGAAAAAAAAAACCCCAATGCATTGCTCTATGACGCACTTCACCCTGCTTCAACTTGGAAGGAAAAACTTTGTGTTGGCAAAAAAAAAAATTAATAAAATAAAAAAAAATAATAATCATGCTTTACTCGAAAATATGTAAGCATAATTTCTGAAAACCAGTGATTGGATGTGGTCAGGAGCCTGCAAAGACTGACGTTTCCAGGAAAGAGAGTGGATTCAAAAAGGCGCTCTCACAGCTGAAAGAAGTGAAAAATCTGATGTGAAGGTGACCTCTGCTTTAATCATCCCGCCTGGGTCATTGAAATGAGAGGACCCTCAGGACGCTAATTGAGATATAATCGCCAAACAAGGCAGACTTCATCTGCCAGACACCAGTGATATATCTCTTTTAAAAGACGCTTAACGTTAGACGGGTGGACGCGTTCCGATGACAAAGCGTATTATCTGTCACTCGTCAAGGTTAAAGCTTCCGGAATTCCAAATGTTAAAAAGGCCATTCCTGCATCAGCTTGTTTTTTTTTGTTCATCTCCTAAACGGTTATGGATGATCAGTGCCAATATGAATGATGAGGGCTCTACTCTCCTCTCGTTATTCAAAGCGGAGGCCCGAGGTGACTTTCAATTCCTCAGCCAGATAGGATCTTTGTGTGGCCTGCACATGAAGATGAGACGGGCAATGAAAAGATGCGACCTCGAGTCAAGGTCTGCTTCAATTGCTTGTTCAGCTAACAAAGGCGAAGACCTTTCACCCGAAAATATCCTGCCGCTATTAGGACAAGTGCGTTAGTGTCACAGTCAGACTTTCTTCAAATTGCTTTTGAAATGTCTAAAATAGGGAATGACGGTTGTTGACCGTCGAGCAGGCTCGTGCGTGACCTGCAACTCTCGTCAAAAGTCAGCTCACCCGAAGCTTGGAAGACGACACACAATTGGTAGAGAATGAATGGATGATGGAAACGGTTTCACTCTGAACTACTATTTGATGTGGGGACGGAAATCTAGTTTAGAAATACAATAATTGTGATACGGGTAATTCAATTCTGTTGTAGACTAAAGTCAAAGGTCGTCAAATAGAAAATGCGCTGCCAAACAAAGACTGCCTAGTTGGGTTGGCCGATCACAAAAAGCTTCAGGAACTCCGCCGGGATGAAAGCGATCGTCTTGACGTTGGTGTTCGTTATCAATTAGCGTTTGTTTTTCAGTCCACCTGCTTCCTGATCACACAAGACGACGCCGAGGCTTGGAAGCGAGAGGTAATAGCCAACACCTAATTGGATTCCCTTTGCAAGTGGGCACAGGAGAAAATTAAATCAAGACTAATGAGCGCTGAACAACACAAAAAAGGAAGATAAATGGTTCGATGGCAGAAAGACAAGAGAAGATGGCGAACTTTCCGTCTACCTCATTTTCTCTGCTCAACCAAGCAAGATATGCTGGCGAAGACGCGCTAATCAAACGCATTGCTCTTCCATGTTAAAGGTGCGTTCATTACACCATAACACAAACACCATTCGGGCCGCATCCGGACTTGGTCGTGACCAATAGCGCCTCGGCGCACAGTTGGCACGCCATTAGTAACGGGCGTTCCAATTTGGAGACGCGATGACTCTTTTCTGGTTGTATCATATTTAAAGATATAATATATGCTGCGAACGAATCCAAAGGATTGGAAAGTGCGTTACAGTAAAAGATGGGGACGGAGCCGTAGCACAAAGAGCGGCTAGCAAAATAAAAATAAAAAAAATTTAAAATTAAAATGAAAAAAATAGCAGCTAGCAAAATATATATATATATATATATATAAAAAAAAATGGTGCTTCTTTAGATGAATATCTTAATTAATATATATTATATACGTGTGGGAGAAAACAGGCACGTGGAGAACATGCAAACACCACACAGGAAGGTCGGAACTCGAATCAAACCTCTGAACTGTGAGGCGGACGTGCTATCTCGTCGCCCACCACTGTGTTTCTTTTTTTAATTTAATAATTCATAAACAACAAACAGTTTTTGCATTCATTTACTCTGAAATTTGTCACTGTGAAGTTGCATTACGTCTCGTGTGTTCCGACTCGCATACAGTCAACATCCGTCGCACATGCCGCTGAATGCCAATCACCAATTACGCCCAATCAAAATCCAATCGTCCGGGCCCAGATCTTGCAGCATTTAATTTATCTCTAATGTTCTCACTTGGGAGTTCAGGCCTGTTATCTGATTACTTTGTCCTCACTTGGTCTATTCACTCGGTGGGTGGCACAAATGTCCAATTACAAAGTTTAGATAGTGGCTTTAATGAGATTAAAGAGAAGCGTCGGTTGGTGTGGGCGCATTTAGAATCGACGTCGTTTAGCCGACACTCTCAGAGACGAGTTCAAATGCCTCTTTGATGATGTCAAAACGTTTGGATGGAATAATACACAAACAATTTGACTCTAAAACAAGCCAGACGGTGACGAGACACGTGGGTGAGCCGGTCGTGGCCTCATCAGTCAATCGTCTCTTTAACTTGGAAATAAAGCTTGCAATGACTTATTGTCGAGAGTTGAGAGATCCTCTCGCCAGTGCAAATATAATAAATAATATAGTTAAATATATAAATTAAATGAATTCAAGATTCAATAATTAAATAATAAAGAAATATGAAATAAAATCCACATTATGTTGCAGTTTGACAAGGCAAAGGTAGTTTAGTTTGAACATACAGCCGTGAGCCGCTGCGTCCGTTCACGCCGCCATCTTGGAAAAAAACAAGTTTCACTGTACTATAATATATATTATTCTGATACCTTTGTAACATATTCTTTTAGTAATTTTAATAATCTACTTTGTTTTTAAATGTCTTAAAGATCGAGCGGCCGTCCTCTTTAAATGCTTTTAAATGTTGTGTCTTTTAATTTTGTGAAGCACATTGAGTTATCGTTCATATATATATAGCCGGTCTTTGTTCTCATGCCAATACGTGTTAGCAATGTGCCTACCAACTTTTTTATTCTTTCACAGTGTCCAAGATTGAATATTATTTGCATTTGTGTCACAGGGGAAGCAGAATAGAAACGTAACGACAATAAATACCGGCTGCACCTGATTTATTACGTACCAGCGGCTGCAGGTGCAACTGAAACATGTGCTTCTATTTTTGCACGACTTTGGGCACATACAAACAATCGCAGTTTAATTAACGTAGGAATGAATCCTTTTGCTTCCTTAATTTTGATGTGTCGAATTGAATGCACGATCAGTCTCACGGGAAAGATGGCCTGATTTTATAAAAAAAAAAAAAAAAATCAATGATATTTTGCATGACCATAAACAAACAGCACTGTTTTTACTTTTGATGAAGTCATTTATCTTTTGCCCCGCTGCTTTCCGCAGCTGTAACAGCTTGTCGCGCCACTGTTGCCAATCCATTTACGCTTTTTCTCATCAGGGGACTGACGTCTTGTTTAAATTTTGGCAGACTCGCACATCCAACAGTGAGGATCTTTTACATCAAAAGCTGCAGTCCTGGTACATTTATATTTACATTTACTCCATTAGTCCACCTCTTGAACAAATATTACATTCTGACTATTAAACTGTGCCAACAATTTTCTTGCATTTGCAAATCCTTTCTCACTTTTATCTTGGTCCACCTCCATATTTTCAGATTGAAGAACTCATCTCAAGTAGTTCCATTCTACTTCTTTATACAAGTGAAACACGTAATAAGTGCTTCACTTGAGACTTTATTTCGCTGTTCAGCCTTGTGCTGGAGTAAACTCTTGTCAAAGGGAAAATTTACTTAATAACATGACTTTTAAATGAACGTAACAAAAGTGATTAGTTGAGGACGGTTGTGGAAGGTCAGGGACACGTTTACCCGCTCTCCTCAAACCACAATAAAACCTAATTTTAGTGAAAGAAGCAGAGCCAATGAAAGAAAGGGAAAAAAAAAACTAATTCCACTTGCATAGACATGAAGCAATTATGTTCTTGCATTTGTGGACAACTGTCTGTATCTTTGGAAAGAAGATGAATGATACTGGTGTCCGTATCCCTAGAATAAATCTTTCTCACGTTACAGCTACAAGACAGAAACAGCAACTTTCTAGATGTTCTCGTATAACTGATCCACGATACGCAACTTTTTAAAAGCCGACTTTGAACTATTTTTAGAATGCGAGCCTCACACATGAGAATAGAATGCAAGTTCTTACTACTTGTAGTACTAACACTGGCCTATGAGGGGCAGCAAAAGGTATTTAGGCTGTCGCCAAACGCACAGAAGAAGTCGAAGCGGTTGAAGAAATACAATACAAGAAGCTAGGCTAACTGTTAGCTTCCGTGGCAACTATAAGTGCGTCTGTCGTTTTTATTCGATGAATTATTCGAAATCACACACGACCAGTTGCTCCTCTAGTTGTGAAATCTACACTTCTCTTCCTTTTGTTTCTCGTTACGATCGCGGAGTCTGTGGCTTGGCCAAATTCGTGTACCCTGCCTTCTGCCCGAAGAATGCGGGGATAGGCTCCAGCACGTCCGAGACCCTCGTGAGAAAAATCCTCTCCGATAATGGATGGATGTTTGTTGTTGCATGACTTACTTTAGCTGCTTGTGCGCAGCGGTGCTTGTCTTAAAGTCTTTTCTAAATACAGTTGAGCATGTAAAGCTCTCTGTTGTGTGCTGTAATGTTCACGTCAACTATAATCTGCACCAATGTTCTTGAAAACAGAAAACATTGAAATCGCCGCCTTTCTTTCTTCTAATGTTCCTTCAGATTTGAAGGGAGAGGCACGTCGCTGGTTCTTGTTGTTTAAGCTCAACCGGTCAAAGCCAGGTAGGCTTCATATCTTCCCGGGTTAGTGTACTTGCCCACCTTGTGCACCTTGATCCTTTCCTCGATGGATTGCTTCCATTATCCCCCCCCCCCTTTCCCTCTAAGTTGCCGGCGGGCATTCTGGCGAGTCACTGGATATCTATTTCTCGTGTGTTTGCAAATGCGTATTAGCCTTTGCAAGCAACTGTATTTTCTTGACGGCACAAGATGCTGACTCCATTCGCAAAAGGATGATACCTTTCATCTCTTTTGTGTCTTGTTGTGTTTATGGTTATTCACTTGCTCTCCAAACTGCATTTTCTTGCTGGACGTAATGTGTCTGCCTCAGTGCATTTTATTTAAGCTGTAGACTGCAAACTCAGACTATTTTACTCTTTAGGATGGGAAATGGCAATGATTCAACTCTGAGCGGCCTATTTGGGGAAAGGCATTTATTTGTTGAAGGGGTTCATGTCCTAAGGAGGTGCCTGACGAGCTTGGTAGATTAGCAATATTGCAAAAGAAGCAGCCCGACAGAACATACAGTCTTTCAAAATTTGGCTTTACTTTTAATGACGACAATCAAAATGGTAATTGACCACAGAAGCGAGTGGGTAAGGTGCTGTTAATGGTAATGGAAGCGAAGCGTCCATCTTTAGTGGACTTCATCCACTAACGTGAATCCCTCATTTGAATAGGAGGACACTTTATAATTTGCCATTTCCACGTCGTAGGGTGAAGAAGAAAAATCCTGATTGCTTTGGGAGATTACCCCGAAAGCAGATCGTCGGGCTGATTGGGACCAAAAGTGTAATGACAGGTGCTGTTGACTGAGCCAGTCCGCCTTCCCGCTCACATTATCAAGGCCATCAAGACAGGACCGCAATTTCACCGCTTTTCATTTCATCAGCTAGGCATATCAATGTAGCATTAATCAGATGATAAAGCTTCTCCGAAAACCGTCCTTCTTCTTCCCTCTTAAACATTGTTTACCATGCCCGGAAATGAAGTGATCATGAATTCTGTGTGTACCTTCAGGTTTGAATGCGTTGCAAGTGATCCGATCCAATTAGGAGTTTTCCACCTATTTCTCTGGTCTGGCTTTTAGATGTGATCTAGTTCCCGTATTTAAGAAGAAAGAAATAGCCCAAGCTCACCATATGGAGATTGACAGACTTTAAAACACTTCCCCTCTATATCACCCCCCCACACTCCCATCCTTTGAAAATGGTTAAGATTGTCTGCAGTTGGCAAGTTAGAAAAAAAAATGCTTTGGTTGAAAGAAAAGATGGGACGATGTCCTTCAACCATTTCAAGGCTGGTTAGCGTGACAGGTAGCGAGCGTTGGGTGTGATTAATTGCTACTTTGTTCAACAAAGCAATTAAATTTCAGAGCCACCACAAAGGTCTGAAAGTCAAATTAAAATCGCTGATTGAAAGTCCATGCAGGTTGGTGGCAGTTTACGAGAAAGGTACGTCGTATTTTGAGAGAAAGGAAAATGTTGAATGAGGCCTAATGTGAGCATTTTCATTTTCTTTTGTTGCCATCCGTTTGACGTGAATGACTATTTGTTGAGTTATTTTGTTATACAGTTGGAAACTCGATCAGCGGATGACAAAATGTGGCTGGGAACAGATCAAAGGATTCTAAGCGAAGCCTAAAAAGCACTTAAGTGACGTTAAGCCGTTGTGTCAGTGCACACAACGGCGAGTTTAAGAACGAAGACGTGAGTAGTGGCCCTGCGAAGTGGACAAACAACACCTATTTGTGTTCATGTCAACAACTCCCGAACAACTCGGGCTGCCAATTAAAGCGCTGGAGCCCAACCTTCTAATCAGGAGAAGCTAACCGGCAAACTGGAGTTCAATTTGCCGCTAAACCGTCCGGCGCGCCCGTAGAATGGCTTCGGTCGCACTGTGAGTCGAAGCTGTTGATTCATTTCCATTTAGACGGTCAGTGGGCTGTTTGAATCACTGGAGAGGCTTTCGATGACGACGAGAAAGAATTTGCTTCCGTCTTTTTGGATTTCAATCTCTATTGTGAACTACGTCAAGTCGATGCAGAAGTTTTTTCAGGGAATCCTTGAACTTCCGTAGGGATACATTGAAACTCAACTACGATCAATTCCTTACACGGTTTGATCATCATTTTGCTCAGATTTATGGAATTGAAAAGAACGGAACTCTTGTGGAGAATCAGAATACAAATGTCTTTTACAGAATATTGGAGGAATTTGTCCAAGATAGCACAAACACGACAATATAAGGAATGAGAAGTGGGGTGCGCCCTGAGAAAAATCAACCCAAAATGAATGTTTTTTTTTTTCGTTTTCTTATTATGGAAGGAAGCGGCAGTACGTAGAGAAAACGCACGCGAGAACGAGGACAACGAGCTGCAACAAGGCTTGAAAGTGGACAGTTGGGTAAGCAAATTGAGCGTCCTTTTCTACAAAGCCATCCGAGCCGCTTTCCACTCACGAGGGTCACGGGCAAGCTTTTGACGAGAACAGAATAAGAAGACGCTTACGTTACAAGGAGACACTTTTTTTTTTGCGTTTTCTAGCAAAGGTGCGCTCTCTATATCGATTAGATCTAAGTTGGGAATGATGTCAAACACACAAATTAATATTTTGCATGCACGTTACATCTGTTTTGTGGCTACAAATATGTGTTTTATTTCCCATCCATTGTTAAATATTCTCCCATGGTCTTTGTGGTTGTGCATCAAGATACAAAATTCAATTTTGAAAACTTCAGAAATCCAAAAATGATCAATCCATTCCATTAGAGCAGTGGTGGGCGGTCAAGGCCTTCAAGGACTAACTAGACCAAAACTCATGATCATATTTCCGATAAAAGTTAAAAGTTCTTTTAATGTAAAATAAATAAATAAAAAATCTTGATTTGATTGCAGCGACACTTGCAAGGCCATTTTCAAGATAAACTTTCAGAAGAAGCTAACTCGTGAGCCGAGGTCGTCCGACACTCAGTAGCGCCTGAGTGTGTCTGCATGTTATTTCTCCAGCCGAAGTGCCATAAATGATCGTATCATGAGGGGAATTTATTCACGTCAGACTATGTAGGACTTGACTGAAGGCCTCGGTTTGAAATGCGCGGACCACCACCGCATTACAATGAGAGTGTAAAAAAAAATGTTTTTTTTTTATATATGACAGCCGAGGATGGGTGTCACAGGAAAAAAAATGAAATGGATGAATTTGTGACCAGTCGAACTGAAACCGCTTTTAACATTCACTTCAGCGCTGTTGGATTGCATTGACGACTGACATCATTTACCACGCGGCGCAAATTAATCGCATAGTCGGCCGGGAGATTCCAATCCACGAGCGGCAATGTCTGACGAGACTTGAAGTCAATTGCAATTCAGTCTGCACATTGTGCGTCCGGCTTGCCTGTGACAGATGATCGCAATGTACAACGAGAGAATGAGAGAGCGGCGCGGCCGTCTTTCCATTTGAATGCCTCCGACTTGGTAACCTTCTGCCGCTCTCCGCCCACACAGCCTGCGGCCCGCAGCCTCTGATTCAGACTTTGCTGTTTCATCAGTCACCATGTCCAAAAGCAACATCGCGGGGGGGCCGACCCCGCACTGTCACAGGGAATATTGCGTGAAATAAGAGCAAGGGGAGAGGCCAGACATTTTGCCCTTAGTTCGTGTCTGCTTAAAATACAAAACGACTGCGGGCGATGAGTCGAAAAAGTGGCTTGGCAGGAGAGAAAAATGCTTGATAGAAGACAGAGGCTTGTTGTCAGAGACATTAATTGCCTTGGTGGACGACTCCTTTTCTTCTCTTCGCCCCCCGGATCTGCCGTGATTACAGCTGAGCGACGGCTGCGAGGGGCCGCACTAAAGACAAGTGACATCGTTGTCTGAGGGGAAGGTTGCGAGCTCAGAGGACAAAGTGGGCGAGAGTACGAGAATGAATGTGAGAGCCCAGAGTGAAAAGAGATGACAAATTGCAAAAAAAGGAACACGCCCCTTTACGCTAGCGTGATATTCTTGGTAAGATTTCAGGTGAGGCTTCGACGCTCTGACCGCGTGGCTTTTCTCCGGGTACTCGGGTTCCTCCCACGTTCCAAAAACATGCATGGAAGGTTCATTGGACACACAAAATTGTGAGTGTGAGCGTGAGTAGTTGTGTTTGTGTACCCTGCGATTGGCTGGCAACCCGTTCAGGGTGTCCCCCGCCTACTGCCCAAAGACATCTGGGAAAGGCTCCAGCACCCTCCGCGACCCGCGTGAGGAGAAGCGGCTCAGATAATGGACGGATGGATAAATAGATCGACTAAAAATATATTTTTGGATCCAGATGGTTTTATTTTGTGCTGCCACTTGATCAAATAAAATTGAGCAAATTAAAAAATGTTTTCCAGTGAACATATACACGTACTCTCTTTCACCAACGGACACTGTTTGAGCAAACACATTGCGGCCATACTGGAATTATGATTATGATCGCACGCACGCACGCATGTGCTCTCAGTCATACAGTACATTTGAGAGTGAGGATCGGTCTCAATCCCCCCGTGGAAAATTGCAACCTTCTCGACATCAGTGAAAAGTGAATTTCATGGTTAGCTGTCTGCCAATCTCAAACCTCTTCCCCCTTCACGCTACGTTCAGGAGTGATTGATGGAAGTCATCTGCCCCGACGTCGCAAGAAAGTCTTCTCGCCGCTCGGCATTAGTCGCTCTCGCCACTAAGTGCGTGCAGGGCCAAGGTCGTGCGTTTTGAACCGGGCAAGACACACAACAGTGCTGGCGGAGACCACAAACGGCAAAAAAAAAATTGAAAAAATTAAACATGACATGGAATGATCTCTTTTTTTTTTTTGTAGCTGTAATGTGGAATTTCGGAAAAGGAATGTCGAAGGCACAGCATTCTGAAAAAAATCAATAAATATTGAACATTCACTGACAATCTTAAAGGCCTCAACACACCAATCCAACCGTTTTATATCATCCTCTGATTTGATGATGACAGCAACGAGCATGTAAAAAAAAAAATGAATGAAGGGCACCGGATTTCAAAATAATTTAGTTGATAGTTTGTAGAACATTTGGTTAATGAATTAAAGCAAAGGTTGCTCTTTGAAATACAAAATATATTTTTCTAGAATAAAAAAAACTCAATACTTTGCTAATGCTTCAATGCCGTTTTGCTCAGGTGATTTATTTCCAGCAAAGATAAAAAAAAAAAAAAACGTCAATTTTCACTTGTAAACTGAAATCAATTTTAAACCGGCTCTGAGAAATAGAAAAAATAATTCGACTAATTGGTCCAAGATGGAACACTTCCTGAAAAAAAATATTCAGCTGCACAATTTTGAAATTATAAGACCCTAACACGAATCCGGGATGCAAATCAAAGCTAAGAAGTGTCTCTTAACATCTGCTCAAGTGAAACACAAATTGCTGCGCTGAAATGAAGCCATCAAAAGTTGAGCGAATGTGATTCTAATGAGCACGAATCCCTCAGTGCGTGCTGACGACTTGTGACAAGTCCTGCCCGAGTCTCTTGGCCTCGCTCCACCGCCAACATACTGGCGGCTGTCGGTAGCACACCAAGCATATGTTTCGGGTTTTTTTTGCTTTTTTTTTTTGTCTTCATTTGCATCTTGACTGTTAAGGGCTGAGCCGCAGACCGTCATCCTCGTCACGAGAAAACAGAAAGCAGACCGAAGAAAGCAAAGCGTCCACCACAGATCGAAAGCGAGTGAGGGAGACGTGCTCTTACTGCTCCCTCACCCAATTCTGGATCACGCCCACCCCACCACCCCCCCCGATTGCCCCAAGCATGAATTAACATTTTCCATTCGGAGCAGAAAGTGGCTGGAGCTGGCTGGCTCTGCTGAGGGCTCGGTGAACTCTCATCAAGTTGGCAAGCTCTGCGGGCTTCGACGCTGCCATTTATATTTCGACGTACATACACAGCCCGAGGGAGACGGACAATGTGTTGCCCTTATTATCATCTGGACCGGCGAATTTTAGCACCTTGGCAGCTAACGCGCGTCAGTGTTGGAGAATAAGTAATGGAGAGGGGAGAAATGTCATTGGCTACATGACTTTAAATCAACGTAGGCCAACCTTTATGGAGCCAAGACACAGATTTTAGAACACGGCAAACACGAATGTAAAAAAAAAAGAAGAAGAATTGCGGTCTACATTTTGACGTTAAACGTCACACAGATCTGATCGGTTGGATTGGATTGGTTGATATTTTGCATTATATGCAAAATCGGTGCAAATATCTAATCATTATTTGCTAGTCGATTAATGACGTCATTGATCGTTCAATCCAGGGAAGCTTCTGTGCTGCCAACGTTTCTCGGCATTTGCAGTCGAATGGAAAAAAATAAAATATTAAAAAAAAATAAAAAGTTTGAAGTCTGATTTCATGGCTGATTCCAAAAACATTTACTGAAATTGGACAATTTTAAAATTCAACAGCAAATTTTAATCTGAGATGGCTTCATGTGTCCCTGAATGTATTTTTGATGCTCAAAATGTCTTTACTTGTTTCTCAAACGGCACATTTTTATGGTATTTCTGCATTTTGCGTTAAAGTTTGACTCGTGAAAGTTTGCGCAATATGGATTTTCCTATATTGGATTTTATAGCTCTGATTTTTTGGGAAAAAAATTCTTCTCAAAAAAACAAGGACAGATTTGAAATCAAGCCAAAATAAATCATCGCTTACTTGCACTTTGGAAAAAAAAAAATGTCGACCGCTGTTAATAAAAAATGATCAACTAAGTTGATAATCAATTAGTTGTTGATTAATTGATGCAACTCTATTGTTAAGTAACAACTATTTCAAGTCATTGTTAGAAGCAGAGTTTGAACTAATTTGTAATTACCGTCTGAAATATTTTCAGGAGTGTGTCAATTGTCTTTTTTTTTTTTTTTTTTATTATTTGCACAGAATTGCTGTTTTAGAAAATGTAAATTGGCCATAAAAAGATGAATAAAGTTGCACTAAGTGACTTTGAAAGATATGAAATGCGCTTCTGGTTGCTGGGGCAAAAAGTCAAATTGGGCCACGTTGGTTTTATTTCCTTGCCGACACTTCATCAGGAGTCACTTAGCCGGAACAACAGACTGTTTATCGCCGCCGTCTGGTTTCTTTCAAGCGAGAATTAACAACACGGCATATGCATAGATTGCCATGTTGATGAGGCGGAGGTCAAGTTGGCGCTGACCTTTTTCCGCCGAGCACTTTGCATCCCAGCGCGGTTGCGGAGGCGGCGTTCAACCCCTGCAGCTCGCTTGCGCCGAACGATTTAATGACACGCACAATATCACAAACAATGTCGTCGGGAACAAAACAATGGCTGCCTCCCCCGCCCCCTCGTTGATGCCAGAGATAATTGTTGCCCAATTTGCATGAGAAATGTCGGACACTCCAGCAAAGACGCATTATTTATTATTTTTTTTCACGTGGCTGACGGACAATTAAGCGCCATGAGTTGTATGACCTTCGAAAATATCAATCGTGATGTTATCAGCGGTCAAAGGCGACGCCGGCGAGAAAAGACACCATCTTGCATTGTCGCCGTATTCCAACATTCCGATCGTCACGACCGCGCGAGCGAAGGCGGCGGAGTCTTTTCAGGGTTGGCTGACTTTCAATAATGAGTCCGACATTCGCAATATTAACCTTTGCGATGCGTGTTTTCCTTCGCCGTTGCAAAGCAATGCAACTGCAATCCATTATCGCTCATTAGGTCTCGGCATTCTCGGCTGAACGCTGGTTTGATCAAATTACCCGTAGAAAAAAAAAAAAAGACAACGCGGTCGCTCCTCCCGCCCGCCCCGCTTTGAACTCTTTTCAATTTCATGAACTCACTGTAATTGATTCAGGACTGCCGCACACCGGCTGGCGTCAATCCATCAGTGCGCCGCCCCCCCCCCACGCCCTCGCCTCCAAGCCCGCTAAGTGAGGCGCAACCTCGTGTCCGTCCCCCTTTCAGAGACAGATTATATTGACCCCTTCTGAACACACAAAAGCCGTCGGCTCGCGCGCCACAAGGTGAAAAATGGACGCCAAGGCTTGTCTTGCCAACTCGCAAGCACCGTCGAGCAGCTCTTCCAAGCAAAAACCATTTGGGCATTTTTGGAAGACTTTTCACGCGTCGCCTGTTGAAAATATTACCAAAGTGGTTTTCTGCCTCCAGCAGTGGTGTCCAAACTACGGCCAAGGGGCCATTTACGGCCCATTGTCCTTTATTTTTTTTTAGCTTCCTTCTGGCATATACGAAAAATAACTTTTGACTTGGCGTGCAGTGCTGATGTAAAAAGTGCTTGGGATGGGCAGTGTTAGAAATATAGTTGTGGAAAAAGGCATTGGGACTTGCGCTATACGCAAAGACGCAAAATAATTTACAGCTAAAATAGTGACGGAATTTCTCTTCGTAACAGTGGCCAATAACGATATTTCCGTTTCCGAAAGGCTTTCCACTTCATGTTGGGGTCTTGCTCTTTCGAGCGACTTAACCAGTGAACAAATGTAAAAATCCTGCAACCAAACCAGACCCGAAGCGTATGCAGCAGAACCCGAGTCCTAAATGTCGCTGACACACCGATGGCCCAACAGCCCAAACGATCGTCTGCCGGATCACCTCTTGAACCCGCCTCCGCCTTCTTGGCTCTCTCCCGCAGCTTTTTCTTTTCTTTTTTCCCCCCAATATTCGTATTCTTTTTGCATGTTGCTAACGCGCCCCTTCGCCATGCACGCCAGACGTGTCAATCAGAACTCTGAGAGGGAACACTCATCTCCCAGGGAGATTATATGTCATCAGAGGATGGAGAGACTCGCAAATCTCCTTTCCGTGAGAGCTGGCGATGTCGCCCATCTCCTCCTCGGTGATTAAAGGCAGGAGATCGAGTGTGTTGGCGTCGCGCGCCCAGAGGCTCATTACGATGCACTCGCATGCGGTCGCAAACAGCCTCGTAATCCCCGATGTGCTCAATGAGGGGCAGGCCAGAGTCTTTGTGGGTGCGAGAGGGTCTGTCCGGCCGGATGGGGATGGGAATGGGGGGGGGGGGTGCAAATAGATTTCTCCATTTGCGACATTCCTCTTCAGCATGATTGAAGAATTGTTAAAACAGAAGCAACGCTGCGGCCTCTGCGCTCATGTCAGGGACAAAATCGGAAAGTGGATCGTGGCAAGGCAGCAGGCTCTCGAGTTTGTATTATTTTGCCTCGGAGAGAAAAGTTTAGCAGCGGCAGCAGCTTGAGGAAAATGAAGAAAAAAAAAATTGATTGACACAGACAGAACACCTGAAGCTTCCTGGAGTGCCGTTAAAAGCAATTGGATTTATTATTTGAAAGTAAAAATGCGTAAATCAACCATTTAACCGCCAAAACTAGAACTTATTTCAGTTGGATCGTTCGAAGAAAAATCACGTTTTTAAAATGTGCCACACAAATACGGAAAAAAATAAAAATAAATATTTCTTCAGTCAATAAATACAGTTTGGATGCTTAGATTCACTGTCATTTAATTTATTTGCTTTTTTTTTTTCAATGCATGAAATATTGCTGAATTATTAAACCATATGTTTACCATCATGACTACATCCACCCTGACCCAAAAAAAACCACAAAAAAACTCCACTTTATTCCGTGAAGTGGTTGCATGAATTCCTGTTTTGGTCGACAAGAGCTCGGCGGCGCGGTAGTTAGCACGATGCCCTCTCAGTTCGGAAGTGCCGGGTTCAATTCCGGATCCGTCCTTTCTTTGTGGAATTTGCATGTTTTCCCCGTGCCGGCGTGGTTTTCCTTCCTCATTCCAAAAACATGCATGGCAGTTTGATTGGACACTCCACTTGCCCCCAAGTTTGTTTGTGTTTTGTTTTTGTGTGCCCTGCGATGGGCTGGCAACCATTTCAGGGCGGAGCCCCGCCTACATCTCGACGACGGCTAGGAAAGGATCCAGCAAACCTCGTGAGGAGAAGCAAATCGGATAACACATTTGTTTAAAGGCCAGGATGGCCGAGTGGTCTAAGGCGCCGCGTTCACGACCTGGTCTCCCCAGGAGGCCTGGGTTCGAATCTCGAATTTCCCCATTGTGGGACTAATAAAGGGAATATTATTATTATTAAAGGAAGCTGAAGTTACAAAATTATTTCATCAAGTGGTTGCATTCATTCAAATCCTCTGGATCCATTTTTTTTTTAATGTGTCTGCATCCAGGTGGTTTTCTTTGGTGTAATCAAATTCATGGCAAACTTTTTTTTTCTTTTCCGAGTACACAGAAGTGGCGCCATTACTTCCATTCCAAAAGTGATCTGCCTTGAAACGAAAAGTCCTTGCAACAATCCTTCAAATTCCTTTGGCCACTTTTGCCTTTGAATGCTGAATGAGGTTTGAAAGTCGCAACACAATTTGGCTGCGAATGAGGACGCGACGTTCTAACGAGAAAAACAAGAACAATCAGAGCTATGACGCGGATGGCCAATCTTACTCAAACGTTCATTTATTGTTATTGTGGAAATGATTTGCAATGGCTTTGAATCGTTCTCTGGTTGCGAATGTTTGACGAATGTCGCCGTAGTCGGATGTACTGCGGAGGGCCATCAACGTCCAGCTATTATTTCTGCCTGCGCCTCAACTTTTCATCGTATTTATTTATTTAATTTGGAATTTTGGGCGCTGTTCTCCACACATTTGCCGGTGATTGGCGCCTTCAAGGATGTCAAGTATTTGTTCAAGTGTTGTTCAATTAATTTGCTTCATACATTTTCATCCTCCAGCTTGTGGTCGCTGCCTCCTTGTTGCCGGGAGACCGTGGGGCATTATCGCAGTCATTCATCCAACATCCTGGGCTCTCCGCGGATGCCGCTTGTTGTGCGCTGACACGCTGCTTGTCCTCTCCCAGTCCCGCATTAGGCAAACAATTACTCACGCGGCAAATAGGGCCGGCATCTTGCAACTAACCTTGAGACGAAATGCTTGCCACTTGCTAGGAAATGGCGGCATTGAAAAAAAGAAAAGTTTGTTCGGGTTAGGGCTAGGGGTAGTGGTAGGGGTAGTGGTAGGGGTTAGGGGTAGGGTTAGGGTTTAGGGTAGGGTTAGGGTTAGGGTTAGGGTTAGGGGTTAGGTGTTAGGGTTTAGGGTTTCAGGGTTAGGGTTTCAGGGTTAGGGTTTAGGGTTAGGGTTAGGGGTTAGGGGTTAGGGTTAGGGTTAGGGTTAGGGTTTAGGGTAGGGTTAGGGTTAGGGCTAGGGTTAGGGTTTATGGTTAGGGTTTAGGGCTAGGGTTAGGGTTAGGGTTTATGGTTAGGGTTAGGGTTTATGGTTAGGGGTTACGGTTAGGGTTAGGGTTTAGGGTTAGGGCTAGGGTTAGGGTTAGGGCTAGGGTTAGGGTTAGGGTTTATGGTTAGGGTTTAGGGCTAGGGTTAGGGTTAGGGTTTATGGTTAGGGTTAGGGTTTATGGTTAGGGTTAGGGGTTACGGTTAGGGTTCGGGTTTAGGGTTAGGGGTAGGGTTAGGGGTAGGGTTAGGGTTAGGGGTTGAAACTTGGATTAAGGATTCAAACTCAAGTTAGGGTTTAGAAGTGCAGTTTCAAATTAGGGTTCGGGTTTCAACCTCGGGTTAGGGGTTAGAAGTACGGTTAGAAACTAGAGTTAGGGTTTTTAAACTAGGGTTACGGTTTCAAAGCAGGGTTAGGGTTTCAAATTAGGGTTAGGGTTTTAAACTAAGGTTAGCATTTCAAGGTAGGGTTTTAAAGTAGGGTTAGGGTTTAGAAGTGAAGTTTGAAACAAGGGTAAGAGTTTAAATCTAGGTTTAGGTTTTCAAACTAGGGTTAAAGTTACAACCTAGGGTTTCGGTTTAGAACTATAGTTTTGAATTGGTGTTAGGGTTTTGATGGAGGTTTTCAAACTAGGATGTGTATGGAAGTAGGCTTTTAAACTCGTTTTCAAATTATCTTATATTGTTTTAAAAATGACAAAATTATTGTCTTTTTATGCCAATGGAATAAAAATACATTTTCCCCCATTTTATTTTTTTTGTGTATGTAGGATGAATAAATCAATTAAATGGATGATTTTATATTTTTTAATATCTATCGTCAAAGATATAAGTGGATAGTAGTTTTGTCTATATTGCAAGTACTACAATAATTTAAAAAAATTATTTCATTCATAATCCTCCCCCAAAAATAGTCATTCAATCCCTAAAGAAAAAAAAAAAAAACAAGCATGATGCAAAAAAAAAAATCAGGAGTGAAAAATGAAGCATGACAATGATCAGAGAAATTGCAATCAAAAACTATTTTGCAAATAATTTAAATAAATAATTTCCCCTTATTTCATGTGTGCAAGTATTTATTTTGTCAAGAAGCAATTCATAATTTTTTATTAAACATCAATTCAATGTCATACACAAGTGTACATGAAGAAACATTCTGCGTGGTTTCCTGGGTGCATTTTTATTTAAAACTCCGTCACAGAGTGAATTCGCCCGGCAGCAAGAACGAGGCACGAAGAACTTTGACGCCAGAAGTTGCGGGGGCGTCCTAATTAGGCTAATTAGCTCACGTTGACCCACCTTGACATGTTGTGGGCCACGCGTGATCCGTGGACAGCAATGACATGGCTCTCTCTCACGTGACGTGCAGGTCGCTTGAAAGTTTATTAGTCGGGATTACTCGAGCGAGGCCAAGCAACGAGTCCGAAAATTATTTTTTTTTTTTTGTATGATCATTTTGCAGGAAAACATCAAATCGCCAACACGGCAATAACATGCCGCGGAGCCGGAACTTCCTCCCCGCTGACCTCTTCCGAGAGCCATTTCACAGTCTAACAGATTGCTTTTCAGAAATTGAGCCGAATTAGCTCTGACCCGGCGAGCACGCTGCCGGAGATGAGATGGACTCGTCGGTGGCCGCGCGCCAGGTGAAGCCCGCCGCGGCCACCGACGGAGGAGAGAAGCCGAGAGGCCGAGCCAAAGAAACGTGCTACAATAAATCACAATCCCATGCTGACTTTTATTCATCTATAAATCTCTTTAAAGGTGGAGAAAAATGGTGTGGGACCACCGGAGGGAAAAAAAAGCAAGTTTCTTCATCGTGTTGCAATGTTTCCCAACACGCTCAAAGCATCATTATTTATGCTCGCTTGTGAGTCCAAATTCTAATGAGGAGCTGCCGCAGCTACTAAAATGAGCGAGTCACCGCAAGATGGATGGCGATGAGGCGAGTGAGATGAGAGTCAATTAGCATGTGCGGCTAATTGCACTTGTTTGTCAATTCCAGCCTCAATTTGAAATCCTAAATCGAGTCATATAATTTTGCTTGGGCATAAAGCAATTCCGCCCGACCATGAGAACCGAACAAACGGTTCGGGCAGTTTTCAGAAAGCAACTCACCCCGAGTTAAATGACGTACATATTAGCACAAGTCTTCGTATTGCTAGCTAAACTGTGACGTTAGCTTAACCGTCTCTGTTGGATTCGTAGTGACGAAGGAAGTTCGACGGTGTCGTTGACTTCATTCGGTGAGTTGAAAAACATGTCTTGCCATCCCATTTTCTCTGTCATGGACAAAAAAAAAAAAATAATCATTCCAAATGAATAATCTTTGTCGCTGCTCCAGGTGTTGTGGTTTGTGTAGCCCACTTCACACCAGCAAGTGACACTCACTGGGTTGCCAAGTTGGCATGAATGAAGCAAAAAAAAAAAAAATTGTTTCTCTTTCTTTCTTTTTTCTTTCTTTCTCTCTTTCTCCCTTCCTGCCTCTAAAAATGTCATCTTGAGTCAAGTCATTTGAGTCAAGCCCCGCCCTCATTTCTGACTAATATCTTTTCAAAACTTATCTGAACCAATTTATCCTCACGATGGCCGCGGGCCTGCTGGATCCTATCCCAGCTGACTTTGGGCAGAAGGCGAGGTACATCCTGAACTGGTGGCCAGCCAATCGCGGCTTGCAGTTGCTTGTTTACATTCAAACTCAAGTGATTTCATGCACACCATGATCGCAAAAAAAAAAAAAAACAGAGTGCCGGCGCATCAGAGTGGTCAGCTGAAGGTACAATCTTGAAGTGGTTCTATATAAAATATTTTTATACATATATATATATATATATATACAGAAGTGCATGGTCCTTTGTGGCCTTCTGGTAGCTCTGATGAAAATGACTAAAAATGCAAAATAATTCTTTCAAAAACAAGCACCTAGAAAAGACAATTTTTCTACAACGTACTCGTCCAATTGATGACTTGACTCAAGTCTTTTGACTTTTGCCGCCCAGAAATTTATATTCCGGGGGATTCCATCTGGGCTTTAGCATCCCGCAGCCACTTCCAGTGCAAAGCATCCATCCGTCCTCCCGCGCTGTAAAAAAATCACTCTGCATTCCCACGCAACAGCTCGCGTGCACTTTACGAGCACAGTAAAGGCGCTGATGTATGCCCGGCGCGTAAGTGGTCAGTCGCCGAGCGCGCAGCAAATACATCATAAAGCAGCTGTGGCATTTGAAATCAATGAAATGATGTGGAGGATTTCCGCTAATAAACGACACACTTTATGGTAATTAGTGGAACATTTCCAAAAAGCCTCCCCGACTCGGAGTGGTTCACCTTGTCATTTAAAGTTTGTTCAAAGTCTTGCATTTTTATTTTTTTTTTAACGCTCCACTCTTGACATAAGAAAGACTAATGACCTGTTTGTCTTTGCCTCATAAGTGCACGGAGACAATTATTTCACACGCACTCGCAGGCCGACGCTAATAAAAATTAATGATGTACAAACACTGGTAATTAATTGCACGCCATATCGGGTCCTGCGCCGCCATCTTAGTCAGCGGTGAAAAAAATGAGAAAAAAAAAATCGGCCGTATTCACTTCGACTTCTTTTGGATGCTGGGAATAAAAATAAATAAATAAAATATTTCAACTTATGAGGACAAAAGTACAAAAATGCAAAAAAAAAATATATACATTTAAAAAATGTAAACCTGTTGGGAAGAAATGCCATACAAAAAAATTGTGAAATATTAGAAAGTAATGTAAAACACTGCTAAAAGAAATACAATTATTAAGAATGTACAGATATCAGCAAAAATACAACTACATAATACTATATTTTAAATACAGGCACCAAGAAATAGTCAAACTGAAAGTATTCGTAAAAACAACTTACACATATTGGTAAAAAATACAAAAACAGGCTTAGAATAGTAGAAAAATTGTCAAACCCCCTAAAATACAACACAAAATATAAACATGTAAAAATAAAAACGTATAAGTGAAAAACACAAAATGATTAGAAAATAAGATAACGTGACACAAAAATAAAAGTATTAGGCAACATACAAAACTATGATATTTGGAAAATACATATTATAAATATACAAACATCAGTAAAACAACTAAATATTCAAACAAACAGAAAAGCGGCAATACATAAAAATACCACGTCAAAAATCGTGCAACTATTTTGAGTGTCCGGGATCCTTCAGCTAATCGAAAATCTGAGCAGCTTCCTTCCGGTTTGAACGCTGATGGGAGTGCGACAACCAGCAACACAGCAAAAGCGCAAAAGCAACACTCGATGAAATATTGCCCAAGAGATCAAACTTGAACAGGAAACACTGGGGAACTCAAAACAGAGCAAGGACAGCGCTTGGAAAAAAAAAACCCAAGGAAAATCTTGCACCTTTTGGTCATGACATACGGTAATATTGCCTTGCAATGCTATTCAGCATCATTCCAATTTCAAATGGTCACACATGCACTGTATTAGCCACTGAAAAAAAAAAAAAAACTAGCCACTGGAGAATATATTACAGTAACGTTGATCCATTTCATCCTCACAAGAGCGAGTGTTTGCTTGGCTTGTGCAGATGTTCCAATCTGCCGGGCCGCCGTATCGCCGCACACCTGAACTCACGGCAATAAAACAACAAAGCCCGCAACGATGAGATGGTTCCTGGTGGCGAACAAGCGGAACCATCTCGTCACGGGGCTGCCCGGCATTCACGTCAGCCAACGAGCCACTCGATGGTGAAATCACACACAAAAAAAAAATCTGCTTTGAGTTGATTTTATTACGTCTGCATTGCGATTTCTCACCATCTTGCGTGGCTGTAAATATTACAAGGAAACTCGTGAGTAAGGAAGTAATTGGTGTTTAGCGCGTGTTGACTGTTTCCGCCGAGATTTACAATGTTGACTGAGCGCATGAGATGGAGAGGGACGACTCGGAGGCAAGTTCTACCTTCAGCGCCATCTGTGTGGAAGCCCGAAGGCTCGCTTGTTTGAGAGGAAAACAGGTGGCCATCAAAATCAACCTCACGGCAAATGCGTTCGGAGGCGGAGCTTCATTGCAAATTCATATTGTTGATCCGGCTCGAATTTCGAGTCAGTCTTAAATTTTTGACGCCAAGCACCCGCTAAAATTAACATGTGACTCTCCACGCTTGACGAATAATGTAAATGGCCTAGACGCTCTTTTTTAAATTTGAATTTCTTTTTTTTTTTTTTCATCAAGAGCACTTTGATTAAATATAGCGGTGAAATAAGGTCACGATGTATAAATGTATTGCACGGAGTAATAAAACAAAAATTGTCTCAAGATTTTTTTTAAATGAACAGCAAATGTATTGAACTTCAAAGTTTCTCACAGCAGGGGCGGAGTCAAAACATTTTCAGCGGGGTGACCTCATTGAAGAGTAGCACTGCAAACACCGGCCACCCTCGAGTTCGGAACGATTTTTTAATTTTCTTTTTTTTTTTCTTTTATCACTAATAGTTGTCAAAGTTGACAAATATTAACATCCTCTGATCTTAACCCCACAGGACAGCAAGGAATCCACCCGCCCAAAAAAAGAAAACAACAAACATTTTTATGTATTTTCAACACTGCACTTATATGTCATGGAAATGATTACAATTATTTTATTTCCATTTTCACTTACCTAATTACTGACAGTTTCAATTCATGCCGAATCAATGCAAATGTGTTGACCTTAAAAGTGAAATACAAGTGAACTGTACTTGGGATGTTTGACTTTCATGTGCCCTTAGGGGGAGCCTTTGTGCCACATTTTGAGCCTCACTGCTTGAAGTGAGCTCACTCGTCAAGTCTCTTGCCCCCTACAGGTTTGCGTAATGAGCAGCAACCAAAAGGAGTGTACATGAGCCAAGTAGAAAATGAGAAAGTGTTTAAAAGGAAACGGGCTTCTCTGAAGGAAGAAAGAATACAACGCAATTACGTGAGCAAAGCCATAATCCCGAGAATCGCACATTATGTCCTTTAATGAAGGCATGCGTGCTCATTTAGAGCCTTTCAAATGGCACGCCGTTGAATCGCATCGTGTCAGCCTCCTCTCGCGTTTTCTTATTACTATCGACGTTTCCATTAAAATGGTAAAGCAAGACAAAGGTCAACAAAGACTCATGTAATTGTTCCGGTATTTGCCGCAAATTCTCAGGCATCTCAAAATCGGGGTACTTTCAAACCTTCCGACAAGACAGATTGGAAGATGAACGGAACCAAAATGACTTTTAAAGGAGACAAAGGATGCTTTTTTTTTTGGTCACCATTTCACCTGGTTGCCATGTACACCAGATACACATCTTGACACTCACATTCACGCCAATAGACAGATTAAGTGACTTACACGAAACTAACGATGAATTTTCTTGGAATGATGCAGCATTCCGGGAATTTGAACCCTGAACTTCGGAAACTTGAGGCAGTCGTGTTTCCAACTTGCTCCACCGAGCTGCAAGCAAGAAAATTTTTTTTTCTATTATTATTATAGATTGTATGAAATAACAATGTTTTATTCACTTTAGCATTGTCAAGGTCGTTTTTGTACAGAATAGATCGAGTTTCTTTTCATTATGTATCGCACGGCCAAGAAATTGCTTTTATGTACAAAATGTGATGTATGCACACGCAGCATTTTATTGAGGTGTGAAATGAAACCAAAATTATATTGATTAGGCAGATCAATCGAAAAAAAGTTGTATTGTTAATAATAACCACTCACGGTAACACTGATGTCAATTCAGTTGAAAATGCGCACACAACAAACTCCACTGTCTGATACTTGGATGTTCTCGCCGTTATTTATCCTTCCCTCTCCTGCCAAGCGAACAAGCTCATTTACTCACAAAAGATTCTGGGGCCAAATGTTGTCCAGATGTAAAAACAAAGTGTTGGTAAAAACCTCAAAATGACAACACACGCATCATCACTCTCACCACGTTTGCCAATTACTGGTTTTATATTTATATCACACACTATTATTTTCCACTAAAATAGTTTCATCACATCATCATATTCTCATATTTGGTGCAGCCTTTGTCCTTGCAGAGTTTGTCAACAGAGAGCTGACTTTGAATATCTATTTCGAAGCCCATTGATCCGCCGAGGATGAACTATTGAGAAAATGCCCGAAAAGCACCACAACATGCTCGGCGTCTTCTCAGCCCGTTAAGCGTGAAAGGGAACTCAGTCGTCACATGCATATCACGGCTATGAGCGGAATATGAACGCCATGTGTGGCATATTAGGACGACTTGACTCATATGAAGGTTATGTCAAGCATATTAAAGCGATGTGTCACCAAGACAATCAGACTCACACGGAAGTGTGATTCACGAAATTGACGTGTGGCAGTTTAAGGTTATGTGAGTCGTATTAAAGTAATGTCCGACATATTAAACCGGTGTGTGGCATAACAATCCCACATGTGTGCTGCCAAAATAAGTGTGTGGCATATTAAACGTAGGTGCAGCGAATCAAAGTTTTGGGTGGCATATTCGGGTTACCTGAGTCGTATTCAGGTTGTGTTTGGCATTTCAAAGCGACGTCTGGCATAAAAATTCCATGTTTGTGCTGTCAGAACGTAACTCTCAAAGCTCTGTGTGATATGTTAAAGTTATGTGTAGCATATTTAGCATATGCCAGTCCTATAAAGGTTATGCCAGGCATATTAATGCTGTTTGGTATAACAATCCCAGACTGGTGGCACCAAAACAATCATCTTGGTGAATTAATGTTATATTTAGCGTGTAGAATGTTACTAAACGTGATGTGAGTCATGTTAAGGTTGAAAATAGATTAGTGACATAACAATCACAAGTTTGTTTTTTCCAAACAATCACGCACTGCTGTGGTAAAGAAGGTCCACCAGCGTCTGCACTTCCTGAGAGTCCTCAGGAAATTCAACCTGGACAGGAAGCTGCTGCTGGCCTTCTACCACTCGTCCATCGAGAGCCTGCTGACGTACTTCGTCTCTACCTGGTACGGCAGCTGCACTGAGGCAGACAGAGTGAGGCTCCAGAGGACAGTCAAAACAGCGCAAAGGATTATTGGCTGCCCTCTCCCCTCACTGTCGGACATCTACACCGCCCGGTGCCTCAGAAGGGCTCTCAACATCGTCAAAGACAATACCCACCCAAACTCACACCTGTTCGACGTGATGCCCTCTGGCAGGCGCTACAGATGCATCAAATCAAGGAGTGTTTTTATATACCCTATTCAGTATTATTTTCCATTGCACTAACTATTCTCTTATTTATCAATTTTTTTATATTTATCTGAATTATTGTTGTATTGCGCTCGAGAGGGGAGCTCTCTAATCTCGTTGCACATTTGAGTACAATGACAATAAAGGGATTTCTGATTCTGATTTCTGATCTGAGATTAAATTCAGGTGGGGTAGATTAAAGTTACGTGTAGTGTATTGTGGCTATATGAGTTCTATTCGGGTTATTTGGCATATGAAAGCTATTTATGGCATAACAATCCCGTACTGGTACTGCCAAAACAATCACTCCCACTCCATGTGTGGTGAATTCATGTTACTTCAAGTGTATTAATGTTACTTGTGGCATGCGAGGTGATGTGAGTCATGTTCAGGTTAAAATAATTTAGTGGCATAACAGTCACAAATCTGTGTTGTCAAAACAATCACTCACTGCTTCTATATCGGGCAAATGAAATTTACGTTTGGTTTATTAAAGTTCCATGTGGTATACTACGGTTAGACGACTCATATTTAGGTTATGTCAGGCATATCAAAATGTTCTAACAATTGTCAACTTGTGTCGAAAATACACTTTTGAAAAATGTTATTATTATTACATTGGTCATTTTGATTTGACTGAAAATGTTTGACATTTGCGTTGTGTCACAATCATCTTACATGTTGACGGTGTTCTATGTTTAAATGCTTGAAGGCCAAACAAGAGCAGGCGTCAAAATGTCAAAGATTTGGTGCATTGCTTTTAATTTTTGGCCCTTTTTGAAAAGGTTGGTCCCGATAGGAAGATAAAAAAAGAAGAGTGAGGCTGGATGTTATGACAAGTGATGTCAGTTCAGGTGGAAGCTCGTCGCAAATGTTAAACCAAGCCTCAGGAGAACACGAGGTTGTCCCAAATATGATCATTTTTCAAGACACCGTTTAATCAACTTATTGAAGCATGTTGCCAATGAAGTAATTTCGTAACTAATCAATTAATAGCTAGCGTGTTTAGCGTGTAAACTGAACACTGACCTCCATGTTTTCTGCAGATGAGAAGCTATTATGAAATATTTATTTTGATGCATTCGTGATAGAATTTGAGTATGAATCCGTGCTTGACTATTTTACACCTTTCTACATCTTCTAGAGTTAAAAAAAAACACCAAACAAGTAATTAATATGAACCGCACACAAAATGGGAAAAGCTTGCATTTGTATTGTTTTAGTGCAACATAATTGATGATAGCAAAATTATTTCAACCTGAGTTTGGTAGCGAAGATATGTGTGACCTTTTCTCTGGTGCAGGAAAATACATTAATTTTGCATGTAGAATACAAATTGATCCCAAAGGCATTGTGGAAATATATTTAACTTCCGCTACAGTCCATCTCTGTGCATGCTGGATGAATGAGGAAGGGACAAAATTATTATGTGCATTGTCATTTTTTATGTATGCAATAAATAATGTCCAGATGTATTGATGTAACGTTGCTGAAATATTGCAAAGGCAAAATGACTGCGCGTGCTAAATGGCAGCACGGAACCAGCAGAGATTTTCTTTTTTTTTTCGGAGGGCTAATATTAATGTTATGAGAATTCATTCGCAATATTTAGAAAGAAAATGTATATTTTAAGAATGATGGAAATGAAGTGATAATTCACGAGGAAAGTACAAATGCAAGAACTCAATTGTCAACCAACAATTGTGTTCTCTGAACTTTGCCTTTGCGAATAACAAACATGAATATGTGCAAGATGACTGAACGTTGTTTTGTTAGTGTTCCGTGCCTGTCAGTGAGCCAAACAAAGTAAGAGGAGAAGTCATTATCATCATGGTCAGGCTGAGTGACGCGCTCCCTAATTAGAGCCGCAGCGGCCTTCGCGGGCGCTGTCGCATTTTGACAATGATGGAAGATGACGGATAAGTTTGTTTGCAGACAAAACGGGACTAAAAGCGGCCGAGCGAGGGAGTGAGGGAGGAAATGCTTCCTTTGCTCTCCTCCGGCACTCGCTGACTCATCAGCAGTTCTCCAACTTGGCGTCGGTTACGTCATCTGGCTGCAGGTCATGTGATGACATTGTCTTTTTGCGAGGTGCACGCGCGCTCGTGTTGGCCTCCGTGGGTGGGCGTGTTTTCGTGCCGATGGTGACATTTGCTTGACTGTTGTGTCGAGTTAAAGGTTAATGTTAATTGTCGCCGTTTGGCAGAGACGCAGCAAAGAACGCGCGCAACCGAGCCGCATGGAGGATGAGAATTTTTATTTATTTATTTTTTAAAAAAGGCTGGAGATGGAATTTTTGTCCGTCTCTTTAATTGTCCCGTCGGTGTAGATTCAAATAGCGTCTTTTCATGGCCATAAGACGCAACATATTATTGAGCAGCGGCAAAGTTATACATTTGCTCGATTAAAAATCAAGCAAATCTGAGATCGATTGCTTCCTGCTTGTCAGAGTCAGCTCCTCCGAAATGATCCCGGTTGTTGCGAAAGCTCGGAAAACTGTGCAAACAGACACGTTAGTGCAAACATTCGCAAATTGTGGCGTGACTCACCCGGCGCTGCCTCCCAGGCGCAGTCAAGCCGTGTTCTGTGTTCTGTCCCACGCCGCTTGCAACTTCACTTTGAATGTCCTGTTTTCACCGATGTCCAACGGGGACGCGGGAGGATTAATTACGATGACGGAAGGGTGCCCAGGTTACGGACGTAGGACGGGCTGGCAAAATAGAGATTAAGTGCCCATCTCTGCAAATGTGACTCAGAACAGTTTTCCAGTGCAAGAGATATTTTGAGGTAACTGCCTGAGCTACCCTGCCGCTTCTTGCGAAAAGCACTTGGCTTTGAATCCGAACACGGGTTCAGCGGCAGATGAGGAAGATAAAAGCGACCTCTTGGCTGCGGCAATTGCGCTAGCTTGGCAGCAGGCAGCCTTATGGGGGGTGGCAAGATGACAGAAGGCGCTTTGTTTGCATGTCAAACGGCTCCGTTTGTATCCGTCCAGGATTCATCTGTGAGTCGCTCCCCGTTGACAACATACAAAGCGGAGCGGCACAATCACTCGCAGCTCAGGAGACATCATCGCAAAACAATCGCAAGATAATGCAAATAAGCATAATCGGTATGCGCATGAATCCACATAGAGGAAGAAAGTTGAAAATGTACAAGAAAAGTTGTTGTTTTTTTAAACCGAAGCAAACATGCAAAGTTGTAATTTTACGTGAGTAAAATTTTAAGGATTTCATTCTTATGAATAAATGCGTCAATTTTAGAAAAAAATGACATCATTGTGGGTGACATTGCAAATTATCACGGCTCAAAATGATTTTATTTTTTTTTCCAAAAAGTAAAATTTGATGACAGTAAAGTCACAACCCATCGAGTGGTGCTAGTTCAGTTCAATTAATTTGCAAAACAAAATCTACATTATTGTAATATTGTAACACAGAATTTGTTTCGCAAGATTTTTTTTCCAGTCTGTCCCCATCTCTAAATATTGCATCATATACATAATGCAATAATATATACGATACGTCGCAAGTATCTGAGTGCACACAAACGGGCGGCGTTTATCAAAAAAATTAAATATTTATTTGTATTTTTCTCTCTTTTTACCAGTTTTCCATACATTGAGGTCAACATGAATTATAGGTTGTCGGTATAAGGAAGAGGCGACCAGTTCATTCATTATACCTTTAGACCTTCGTCCCTTCATGTAAAAAAATAAAACAAAAATAAAAATTAAGAGCAAATATGACACAAATGTAACTTCTTTTTTTTTTCTTCTTTTTTACACAACAAAAATCCGGAAATAAAATCAGCAATGCCATGAAACACATTTTCTATCATTTGTGCCTTCAATCAGTCAACATAAAAAACTGCAAGAAGGCATAAAATTGTTCTTTTCCACGCTTTTTTTTTTTTTTTTACACTTTGTATTTCACAAAAGTGCTCATAGAAAAAAAAAAACAATACAAATAAATTCAAGTCAAACTTACACAAGTTCAGCCTTTCTTCTTTTGTTTTTTGCCTTCCAGTGACAAATTCCAGTTAAAATCTTGAGCAAATAAATAAATACAAAATCAAATAAATACATAAATAAACGCCTCCTTTACAGAAAAATAATGAACAAAACATTTTTCGAAGGGTTGTCTTATGTCAATCTGCGGCATCCAGTGTAATTAAAAAAAAAAAAAGATTAAGGATCTCAATGATGTCACTTATCTGAGGGTGGGCACTGAGGGGACAGAAATATTGGGACACCTGATTTATTTATTTATTTTAATGTCTACAGAGTCAACTGCAGAAAGTACGAGCATTCTCCTTGAAGCCAGCGAGGAATCAAACTCACAACCCTCAACAACGGAACCACTCCGCTTGAAAATGTTTTCAAAACTCCAAAGGTGTGTCATGACGAAGTGGCTCCCAGAAGAGTTGTCGTGAGATCCAGTAACTGCTCTGGGTGGATTTGCGATAAACCCAAAATAGCATCGTAAGGAAACCTGGAGTTCAATTGGACCAGGATTCTTTCACGACCGTCAACGTCAAGTCAAAGATTTTGTTTTGGTTTTTTTTGTCCAGACTACGCTGCAAAAAATGGAAATAGACTAAGAAGTTTAAAAGACTCAATTGTGGCCATACAGCGTTGTTCACCATGAAAGATTTTTGCAGCAGGCTGAAAACAGATTCACTTTGGCACAGGAATGAAACACACGGACATCCGTTCCAAGAACTGGAGTGCGTGTGGATCAGTTGTTTTGGACATGCAGCTAGCTAGCTAGCTAGCTACACCCCAAAATGCACATTCCCCCCAGATAGTCTGTTGGCGTGTCCACTTTAAAGCGCCTCGTTGTTGTTGGCCGCGCGTATGACACGAAGATGAGAAAAAGCGAGAAGAGGGGGACGAAAAAGCTTGCGGAGCAGAGCTTAGCAATAGTGTGGCCGCTTCAGAGCGCATTGTTCACTTTTGAAAGAAGAAAAATATCATTTCCTGCCGCGTTGATGCTGAAAAAAGAGTTGATGCTCACCTCAGTCCTCAAGGCGGGATTATTTCAACACTTTGCTCATAAAAGTAAGTCTGGAAACGCCCTCAAGTCGGTCCAAAACAGCGCTGTACGATTTTTAACTAGAAACAGGAGACGAGTTTCTTTTTCTCCTTTACTCGCGTCTGTAACTTCCCATCACATTTCAAATAGAATTTTAAATCCTTCTGACATACAAAAAAATGACATGAGTGTCCCCTCAAGAGCTTGCGGAGCCTTATCAACTCGTAAAACGCTGCATTTACGCGTGGTTCCAAAATAGGCGTAAAAGTAGAACGGGAGGGAAAACCTTTAATGATGAGCCACCTCTCCCGTGGAATCCTCTTGCTGATGTCGTCCAAAAGGCAGCCAGCCTCTCTCGATTCAAGAGAAAAAAAATATTGTCTCTGCCACCGGCTACAACTGTCGGGTCGTCTTTCTTCAAGTTTCCCTTCGTCTTCTTGTCGCTCGCAAGTCGCAACAGACACGGTGAGAAGTCGGGCCAAAACAATCCGACATGTTTGAATATCCCGAATTGAGATCGGACCGCCCCCAAAGTCCTTCCTGTAGTATTAGGTGACGTGTGTAGGTAGGAACCTTACATGGGGACCGTGTGTGCATGGGGGCAAATAAACAGTTACGCAATAATACTGGACGGTGTGTGTCGTTCCTCCTGTCGCCTCCGGCCAATATAGTTCGGCCAGACACACGAACTAACGAGCGCACACGGCAGGAATTTCTGATAAGAGCCATCACGATAATCGGAGCGTCGCTCTGATCGTCGGGAGGGGGGGATTGGAGATTCGGATCGGGCTAATTATCCGGCCGTGTGAGAATTTTGAAAACAAACGGATGGCTGGCTCTAATCGGACCCCTGATTGATTAAATCTTTGAAAAAAAAAAAGTGTGTCCCAATACTTTTGTCCACACAGATGTTTCCTGCACAATATTTCAAAGATTTACCGGAAGGTTTCCGGCTGCTTTCACCTTCCGTTTGGCAATTCCGCCAAGCTGACATCTCCTTTCTCTCACGGCTGTCACACTCAATTTCCGGATAAAATCCGTCAGAAAAGCCAAAAGCGGGTCGGGGGAAACCGAGTGAGAAAAGGAGGTCTTTTTGCTGTGTGTTTTAGGAGAACACAGGAAAAAGAAAGAGGAGAATATAGAAGAAGTCTCTGCGCAGGACTGGACGCTCTGCTAGGACCCGTCCTCGTCGGGCTTTCCCGGCACGTAGTAGCCCGCCAGCTGCCGGAACCGCGGCCCCCAGTCACTGAGGTATGAGAAATCCTGCTCGGACGTGGTGGACAGTGTGTGGATGGAACTGAGCGACAGGGCGGGCGAGCTCGTGCCCTCGAAGGCGTACGTCTGGAACGAGTCATACGGCGGCACCGACAGGTCGGCGTCGGCCTGCTCCACCTTTTTGCGGATGTAACCTTTGAAGAGAGAGAAGTCGGCGGCCGAGCACGCCTCCGCCGCCGCCGCCGCCCCGCCTGCTAATCGGTTCGCCTGCAACCACTGCGGCAGCGTGCGGATGTCCGGCACCGAGTCGGCGGCGGCGCTCTTGGCCTCGGGGAAGTCGTAGAGGTTCCTGAGGGCGCTCATGTCGTACGCCTGAGTGTCCTGCTCGCCGCCGCCCTCGTCGTTGTACTTGATGACGTTGTCCCGCATGTCCTCCTCGTCCTCAGCCATCCGTTGGCCTTTCCGGTGGCGTTTGAGGGTCAGGATGAGCAAGACGAGGACTGGAGGGGCAGAAGGGCGGGCATGGGAAGAGTTACGTGGCAGTTAGTGGAAGGATGATCAAAAAAATAAAAAGATTTAGCCTGAAGATCGGCGCTTTTAATCATCAACCCATCTGCATCAAACCTTAAAGGGGACTCGTTCTAGAAAACCGAGAATTCGTGTCCCAAGGGTGGGCAAGCTTTTTTCTGTCCAAGGGCCATATTTCATGGTTTCAGGTTGTGTCCTTTGTAGATGATGTGTACGTAAAATATGTGTCATGATCCCGTTATCCGTTTGCTGTGTTGACTTTTTGGTAGCGTCGATGGGCGGAGTCTCCTTTGCATATTCCAGCTATCTGGATTCATAATTCTTGATATGCTTTCAATTCTTCTTCTACCGTGTTTTTCTCATTAGCTCAGCTGAGTAAAAAAAAAAAAAAAAAGAAGGGCTCATGGACGTCTCTTGCCGTCAATGGCAGTAAATGAGGAGTTCATCAGCCTGATTGGTGGAGTTCAGATTCTTTTATTTTTGTTTTTCTAGGCAGAGTTAGTTTTTGAGACTTATTTTTATTTTGGAGTCATCTTTTCCTTGTTGCGGCGCCATCCATTTCATTTTGTTGGTTTCTGTTAATTCTGTAGCTTTCACAACAACACGTCGCTGTTTCCGGGATATATTTTGTGGATGTTGTCTTAGTTCATTCGCCACTCTTTGATCGGGTCCAATATTTAGCGTATTAGCACCTTAGCGATTCTGTAAAATAAGTCGTGCGATTGCGTTACAGTGGAATCGTCGTTTCATTTGGGCTGGTTTTTGTCTGATTTGGTATCCGGCAGATTATTTCCGCTGAAATTGTGTCACCGTTTTCGCTCTTGGCTTATTGTACGTACGAGAATTTCCTGTCCGAGCGAGCCTCACACACTCACACATCGCCTTTATTGAATTTTTTCTCGCTTCCCTCTCTGATTCAAAAAAGGTGAAACTGATGTTTAATATTAATTTATAAAAAAAAATGTTTTCAAAAAATATATTTTTGTATTTAAACATTTGTAGATTCTTGCTACAATTCTGTCGATAAGGTCAAAGGCTTTTTTTTTTTGTTGTGGTTTTCACCCAAATCTTCAACCCATCATCTCAACATTTTCAGGGAACCCAAATCATTTGAAACAATTTGTTTGTTTTGGGGCCAGAACCTTCTCCACCACATGAAACGGCTAATCTTTAAATGTTGATTCCACTTCTCTTGCGAGAGCAAGAATCCTCCAGACTTTGAAACAAATACAACACTGATAGAACGAATGCCCCGAAAAGCGTCCTCGCTGTTCTTCACATATCGACTTTGCGCCATAAAAACACGTGCCTGTGCATGATGGCTTTTCCAATGAGCGCCAACATTGTAACACAGCAGGAGGCGAAGAGCATTTCGGTGTCAAGCTTTTCCATTTGAAATGCATGAGCATTGATTTTGCAGCTTTGCCCAAAAAATATGATTTAAATGACTTAAAAAGTGGGAGGGACGAGCTTTATATCAATACTCATTCAAGTAAAACTGCGAGAATGCATCAGCACTTGAAATGAGGCAAATAACCGCAAATAGCACAACGATTACTTGTAATTACATCCAACCATGCATCCATTATCCAAACCACTTATCCTCACTAAAAACACATTGCAAGTAAAAAAAAAACATCGGAATGTTCTTTAAATTCAAGAGTAATTATTTACTAAAAACTATTATTACTGGCCAAGTACAAGTACAACAAACTGATATTAAAAAAGCAACATATTGGACAACAGAAAATGAATTTATACATCTCTAAATAGAATTATCATTAATACTATCATTATTTATTTATTTTTTTAAATGTTTTATTTATTTACATTTTTATTTTAATTTAATTTCAAATAATTTAGCCTATGACACATCTGGACTTTATTTGGGGTTAATAAGACGCAATTTTAAATGGTGTCAGTTGAGTTTGAATGCACGTTACAAATATTATGATTGACATTAACTCATTGACTGCCATTGACTGCTAAAGACGTCAAAAATATATATTTTTCAATTGGCTCCAAGTGAATGAGTTAGTGGTGAAAAGGTTTGGAAATATTTATTTTGCTCTCACAAATGATATTGGAACAGGGGTGTGTAGACTTTACACATGTACCCCAAGATAAGCGTTCGATGTATAGTACAAGTACGGTAGCAATGTCAGCCACATGATGCAGTAAAAAAATGAAAAAAGCTCACTTATATTGTTTTAGGCACAAGCTACTGGTTACTTCATGCTACAGTCATTCGAAGACCTAAACATTTGTATTTCCACTTGTTTCAAGTGTCTACAACGTGACATTCAAATTACCATTCTAGAAGTCTCCATTTTCTTTTGTAATACGCATTGTTTAGGCGTAGCATGTTGCTGAACGGAGCTGCAATGAATCTGTTCGAGTCGACCGGTATCCGGCTGTGTCGTATCTCTAGAAGGCAACAATTAAAGGATGCCAGCAGAAAGAGATCATTACCAGCTCCAGGAATCAATGCCTGAAATGCTGGCGGAGATAAAACGACTCGGAAGAACATGGCGGGTTCAGGCCAGGGCGGGTGCACCGTGTTTGAAGCTGTGAACCCGACAACAACAATCGTTAAAGCAAAAGACAAACGGCACACATGCACACAGTGAGGCCATCGCGTCAGCTGTGTCCGGGGAATTTGCATACTGCCGTTGATAGATGGAAAAGTTCAAGGGAGCCTTGGAAGTTCAAATCTTTTCCATCATTTGCATTCTGTCCACGGGGGGGGGGGTGGCTGCCAATCATCTCAGGAGAAAAAAAAATAACACGCAATTGCTTAAAAACGAAGCACGGCGGTAAAAGGAAAAAAACAATAATACAGACCATAAATAGTTACAACTTGAGGAAAATTAAGCGGAAAAGCTTCAACAAGCAAAAAAATAAAAAAGACCAAGAAAATAAAAAGTATATTTAAAAAATGAGATCTCTTTTATTTTGAAGTGACCTTTGTATGGTTGTTTTAGACCAGGGGAGGGCAAACATTTTGATTGGTGGGCCACAATGGGCTCTAAAATTTGACAGAGGGGCCGAACCAGAAGCAGATGGATGGAGAGTTTTGGTAACCTCACCGCATCCGAGAAAAAAAATGACATTTCATTTTACATTACAACAAAATATCTGCGGGCCGGATTAAAACGTTTAACGTGTGGCCCCCGGGCCATAGTTTGCCGACACCTGTTTAATTTTTAAATCAAGCCTAGAAGTTATTAGCAACATGGAATTTGGTGCGCGGGTCTAATTTGAGAGCAACAACAAAAAAAGGCTCAAAAACATGTTGCAAATACTTGGAATTATTTTAGTTTTTAAATTTAATTTTCCAAACAGATAACTTGAGTCCTTTGAATAATTTACAGTTTTTGTGCGTGTGTGAAAAATGAGTCTCAAATTAAAGCCACTTTTCACTTGACACACATGACATTTGACCCGAATTATGAATCGACCCCAAAAAAACTGAGGGAAAAAAAAACCATGTCTGGTGCGTCTGCAATTTTTTTTTCCCACCCGCAGCAGTTTCGAACCATTTTGGTCATTTCTCGGTGCACTTCAAAGATGAAAATTTTTCGGCTTCTGAAGCTTGTTTCAACCAACCACATGACATTTGCCAGAGATTTCTAGAATGCGGCGACCCACAAAGACGTCTCCAGACCCAGTGCTTGTAAAATCTGCTCTTTCGTGTCTTAAGTGGCCATTTAGGGCTCATTTTTGCAATTTCCAGTACTCCTACAAAGAACAAATTGTGTCCGAAATTTTGTTGGATTTCCACTAAATTCCTTCCCTTCGGAATGCAATCATCTCAGCCGTTCCTGATAATAGCCACTATTTGTGTAAATGGTCTAAAAAAAAAAAAGTCACTTTTGTGCTCACCTAAAGAGCCTTGTGAGACTTCGAGGGAGCCTGACTGAACGTGCACGCGTTCTCGCTGATAACATCCAATCACTCGCCTCTCACATTGTTTGCCGGGCTCCACTGGGAAGGCCGTGCCTATAACAATTGTGTTTATTGTTCTCCGCCGTGAATGGGCCGAATTAATTGCCACGGGGTTCGGGGGCGGTGGGGGGGGCGAACGTTCGCGTGGTAAATTGCGGCGCGCACCTCTGCGCATACTAAATCGGGCGCGTTGGGTTCAGCCCTAATGAGGCGAGTGTCAGCCGGGGAAAAAAGAAAAAAAAAGGCTCTCAACTCCATCGTATGTGCAGATGCTTCTTGTGCAAATAGAGCGAGCACGGCCGATTTAACCTTGTGACAAACCCTCGCTGATAGCAAGCCGGCGTCGCTGCCTATTAGCCCCACGGACACTTGAAGCGACGGCTCCAGTTCACTTGGAGATTGGCGTCGGTGGGGAACAACGTTGGCGGAATGTGTGAGGGTAAAGTAATCCATGACAGTAACATATTATTGCCAGGATGGCCGAGTGGTCTAAGGCGCCGCGTTCGGGACCTGGTCTCCCCCGGAGGCCTGGGTTCGAATCTCGAATTTCCCCATTGTGGGACTAATAAAGGGAATATTATTATTACATTTCGGCAGTGTCAAAGTCACATCATGAGATACTCTTTATATTTTTGGAATACAATATTGCCTTACATTATCGCGCCTCAAAACAAAAGTGATGTTAAAAATCCTCATTGCAACTTAATTTCCTTTTAAAATGTCAAAAGTATTAATAAATCAATCACTGATTAAAAAAAGTAACTTAAAAGTAATCTGTAACTTATTACTATATACAGACAGTAATATTGTAAAGAAAAGCGTTACTTTCGAAATGCAAGTAAATATATTTTTAGTTTTAATTAGTTTTGTTGGAAGGTGAGTGACTTGCGTAACATTTTACTCAAAACATTCATGATCGAAAATTTGATGAAAAAAATATACATACTAATGAATAATTGTATTTATTTTTTTGTTATAAAAACTTTATTTTTTTAGCGCATTTCACTGGCGCCGTCACAAAGCGCTTTCCATATGGTGAAATATAAAATACCAGTTATTTCCAAAACTTCCCAAGAAAAATTCCCGGAAATTATCCACCCTTCTACAGAGCAAGTAGAAACTACATGGACCTTCTGCACTCCTCCGTGCAAATCTTTGCATCCCTCCCAAGCGTGTGTTACAGATGTTGCGATAAGCACTCCTGACAAGACGGTTAATTTGCCCCCGGGCTGCGCTGCGCCGCCCTAGCCGGAGGTTCATCGGCAGCAGATGGGGAGTTAATTGGACTGGAGGCATGCAGATGCTGAGGTGCGCCGCCGATTCATCGCACCGGGCCTTTTCCACGGCCGGCCGGAGGAACGCTTTGTTTGTCAAGTAATTAGGAAGAAATTTGTTTTCATTTTCAGCCGACATTGATGCAACAGAGAGGGGGCGCATCTCAGGAGAGTGAAGAAGTCGGATTGCTGTTGTGTGTATAAACAAGTTACACACTCACGTTCAGAAAATTATTCCTACATCCATTTTCGATTGAGCTTGTGCTCATTTAGGTGCCTTGGGAACTAGGAGACTATCACGCTTGATTTTGGGCGAGAGAGAGAGAGAGAGAGAGAGCGGTACTGGCGGGATATCAGTCACTTAATGTACTTGAGCGTCAACTCAATTTTCCCCATTGAAAAGATTTCAAATAACATTAATCTGTACCAGACACCGCACATTATTGAAAAGAAAAATCGGTGCTGTCTGGCGGAAACGCCCTATGTCCAAATATGGTCATTCATTTGTATTTTTTTTTAGTAAAAAATTTCAATCAATTACATTGGCGCTCTTGAACGCAAAACGCAAGTCAGAGAAGTGTTGCAGGAATTCCGTCTACTTCCTTATTTTGCTGCGTGGCAAGATTTTCACCTGGATTTCTGTATTCACGCACACAAATGTTGCAGTACATTCATTGACATGTACCTTTAAGGGGCGCGGCCTTGGGGAGTGATATCGCCAGATAGGCTGCATATTCTGTAGAACCTTTTGTAAGCATGGTTGAAAAATGAAGTCCTGAGTTCAAGTACCGCTAGCATACGTATGACACCTGACCACGCAAAGCTCAACTGAGCTAAAGCTGGACCGCCGCCGCCGCCGCCGCCGCCCCGTGTTAACGCTTCTAAAGTGCTTTGCTAAGACACTCCACTCCATTTTCTACCAATCAGTCAGCCTGAGTGGCACTTGAACGCCGGCAAGAACAACTCACTCATTCAAATGGAAACAAGTATTTTTATGAAAGATGCAGATAAAATCAAATGGAAAAAAAAAAAAAGTTGACATCCATTACGGTAAAGTGAATATCGTAAACGATTTACTAAGTGTGTTTCTTCTACTCACGCAGTTGACGTTAATTACAGATTAGCCAATAGATATGGACTTGTTACTCCGCCACTACTTGTGCGCATCGAGACAGGAAATTTGGGATTTTTCAGACATGTTTTTTTTTTCCCATAAGTAAGATTGTAATGAGTATGAAAAAAAAAAAAATACGAAGCCCCAGTTTGCATTGTGCATGATTCCATATCATCATTTCATTGCATACAATATGTTTACAATTGTTTTTATGTTTTGCATATTTACATAGGATTAGTTCAGGTGTACCTAATAAACTGTCCCGTGAATCTGTATGTGATGCGCTGTTCAAAATCTTTTTAATAAAGTGGTAACAGCAAACAGTAGTAAAAAAAAATGTAATATTCGAGACTCTAAAATGCAATATTTGTGCATGTGCTTTGTGTGAAGCACCCCAAGGCCTTGAAATGATTTTCATTTCGCGTCTTTGAGCTCCTGTGGCCCGCAACACAAACACAGTCGTCTCGAATCGCCCGACGAGGCTGCATCTGACGCGTTTGTGGATGCTTTTTCTAAAGGTGATGAATAAGTGATGCTCTGCTCCCGAGAAGATGTTCTGCTTAATGGAAGCATATTCATAACAAGTCTCATTAGGACCAGCTCTTTACAAGACACGGATAGCCGTGTGAGTCACGCTTGCAAGCGGCGGGTTGGCGCCTCATCCATCATTCAGGTGGCGCCGTGCGCTCGCCTCTGGTGTAAAGTCGATTCATAAAAAGTTGACAAAGAACAACAGCAAACCTCATCGAGCTGCGCGTGGAAAACGGACGTGGATTTGTAGGTACGGATGTAAAGTCTTGCCAATGTCAAGTGGGCGGCTGCTTCCACTTCATCTCCACGAAACAGAAAGTGATGAGCGCTGACCTCCGCCAAGGCCGAAAAGCCATTGACATTGTCCGGCGCTTTCCAATGCAAAAAGATTTTTCACTGGGGAGGAGTGAATGCATGAAAATCACGTCGCTTTTAAGATCCGTAAAGTGCAGGAGTAGACGTTTATTTTCACAGAGGAAATAAAATATACGGCGTTGCGTAAAGGGTTTGAACGATTTGACGTTGACGCCGATTTCTGGCATTTTGCATCGTGTGTTAGCATTTAGCGAGAGCGATTTCATAACTTTGCAGTTTGGTTTAATCCACGTGTAAATCTCTTTATTTTACAATCAACAAAACGCCCAACGGTTCTTTTTTTAAATTGGTTGACATCATTTTTGTGCAAACGCAAAAAAAGGACAACTCATTAAAAAAAAAATATGAATAAAAAAGAGAAAGGTTGTTTTAATTAAGCAGGCTCTGAAAAGGAAGGAAATGGAGTGAAAGAAAAAGGGCCACATAACTAAGGGCATCTCGCTTGTGCGGCTCGGGTGTCTTGAAAGAAGAAAAACATTTTTTTTTTTTTTTAAAAGCAATTTATTATCTATTAGTGTCTACGCATTTGCAGGACCGAGGACCAACTTCAATTTCTGTCCTTAAGGCAGTCTGCTGCTCATTGCAACGCCAAAAAGAATTGTGTAAATCAATGAAGAGAATTAAGAGGAAAAACAACAACCAGAATACACTCAGCTGGCCTTCAAAAACAAGAGGACGCACATCACACTTGAAGATATATTTACAATCGCACAAGTTGTGTCTCATAAGAATGTACAAATGGCGGAATAAAATTTGAGAACGTTCACTTCATTCGAACAAATTTAGTAAAGGCACGATAATCCAATGTGGCTTCAAGATTATCCTGAAAGATTATCATGTGGTGTGTGAAGTGTGATACACACATACCGACAATCACGCCCAAGAGAAATATTTGACCTAATTCTGATTAAAATCAACAAAGGCCCGATTATCGGATGTCCTCGAAAAGATTATCCTGTGATGGGGATTTTGCAACCACGAGTGAGGATTTTTAGCACAATAAAAATCAGTCAACACCATCATGACCGATTATTTTCCTTCGTCGTGTAGGGAGTCGGTAAAGATTTTCGGGTTGTTTGTACAAAGCTTCGATGCAGTGCATTTTTTTTTGGCACAGCCTCCTGATCAAATTCGCTGCTCCTGTTGATTTGTTGAGCTGATCACCGCCACCAGGCCCACACAAACAAATTGTGGCTTCCCATCAATCAGGCACACATTTCTCCTCTGATACAAGTCACACACTCATAAATTACCTTTTGTCAATCCAGCCATCGGCTTACCTATGAGGATGAGCATGCAGACCAGCAGTGCTATAAGCGCCCCCGGGCTGAGAGCTGCGCTCATTACATAAGCTGTGGCGTTGCAGGACTGAATGGCGCCCGCTGTAAAAAAAATAAATAAAATATATTGCATTACATCGAGGCAAAGGCATTAGTCAGTTGAGTGGACTCTGATTAAATGCATCCAGAGAGGACTAGTCAAGTTTACAGTCTATTCCAATTTGGACCCCCCCCCCCTTTGTGGCTTGCCTTGTTTTCCGAGGCGGTGAGCAGCAAACGAAATGACGTGCAAAAAGCAAAAGGGCACGGATGACCTTTGAGTGCAGCCGATGCTGATGGTGATGGCGGCTAATGGCGCTCACCTGTGTCACAGCCGCAGATGTGAATGGTCAGGGTGCCCGTGGAGCTGAGCGAGGGGGGGCCGCTGTCACCCACCAGGATGGGCAGGAAGTAGACGTTCTGCTCGTGGCGGTTGAAGCCCGACCGCTGCGTCCGGATGCCGGCGCTGGTGTCTGGGTTGGGCCGGAAAAGGAAACCGTTGACGCCGTTTGAAAGGAAACGCCTTCCGCTGTGAGACGCCGCTCCAAGGGTTGCCATGGCAACGCCAGAGATGCCGTTCCAACTCTTTTGCGGCCATTCACGTCGGACAACATTTATCACGCATTTCGTCCCGTAAAACAAACTCGGATGCATTGGCGAAAATAAACAGAAAGGAAACATGGCGGCTTTGTGTACGAAGCCCGTCCGGCAGACAAAGACGGATGGACGAGAATTCCTGCGGAGGCTTTGACAAATAGAGTGGGAGCAGCTCGGTGGGCACACTTGCATAGGCGATACGGAGCAATCCATCTTCCAGAGCGTACATCACCATTATCCAGGCGGCACCGGTGCTCCTCTGGCACGCCACCAACACAATCACTCTTTTAGTGCTTGTGTACGGCAACGTCACGCCTCTGAACTTGTCCTTTGGACTTTTACACGGCACCGTTTGTCATCCACTTAAAAGCTCCTCTTCAAAAGAGGATGAAAAGCAGCACTGCTTCGATCACGGATACGACGTTTTTTATTTGATAAATCAGATCGGAGATCATTTTTTTTCCACTTTATATTGCGATCAAATTTGATATAATTATTACATTTGGATGAAATATGATCAATCTACCGGATTTTCCGGACTATAAGCCGCTACTTTTTTTCCTCGATTTTGAACCAAGCAGCTCATACAACGGTGCGGCTTTTCTGTGGATTTTGGAAGACAAGAAAAGTGCTGACGCTAAACAGCTTGAGCTGAAGTTCTTCAACACCAACACTCATTCACTGCCAGCTCAGATGGAAAAAAAAAAAAAGTCCTTTTATTGGCTTCTATACGTGTCAATGGCATCGAACGAGTTCAATACGATTTCACCTCATCAAGCAAACTGCTTAAGTAACTTTTGTCGCCGTAAGCGGCGCGTCAAGAATCAGCAGAGTTTGTCGTGCTGATGTTTGCGTTTCCCGACGACCACCGACAACATTAAGAGTGTTTATCGGCACGATAGCGTCGGCGATCGGTAGCTGGGGCGGGCGGGGGGGGGGCTTTTTCTTCTCCTCTCTTCTTTTCTTTTCTCTTCATCCTGGTGTGTGCGCAGACCCGAAGACGGCGTGAGGAGGAGAAGATGCGACAGATTGAAAGTGACAGGTTGACAAATGTGTCCACCAGAGGAGACACGGGAGAAGCCAATAACGAGAACGGGTGGGAGGATTACAAAGTCTGCGTGTGCGTGTCCCCCCCCCCCTCCACTTAGGTATGCAAGGCTCGCTGTCGTGTGGATGTTTTTGATTACCTTCCGTGGCCGACCATATATAAAACATAAACAAACACGTTCGCGCGACCTTTGCATGTACTTCATCACACACGTGCACGCCGCGCCACGCTCGCACAGAGGAAATTACACGTGCTGATGGATGCGTGCACGTGTGTGTGTGTGTATACACAGCTGGAGGAGGCTGGAGCGATGCATCTTCCTGCCCATTTGTGCGTGCGTGCAGGTTCACGCTCAGGCTGCAGCGGGCCTCGCTCGCTACCTCAGCCGGCGCCGTGACATTTCCCCATAGCTCAGGCTGCTCCCGTGACATTTTCCCGGTGTCACATCAATCTTGATTTAGCCGCGTGTCACGTTGGCTTAAGTCGGTGCCTTTAATCGAGGATCTGCCCACGTGTTTTTTTTTTTTTATGGTGGGACACAACGGCAACCGGGCCAATGGATGTGCGGCGGGCGATAAACGGCGTCTCGTCTGAAGTTGGCGAAAAGTTAATCAGCGGATATTTTGCTCAGGGTGTTTATCCCGTCGAGCTGTCCGTCATACTTGTAAGGGGAATAGTTGTTGTCATTTGGGCTGTGCTTTGCGTACTTTTACACGCAACAACTTGGGGAACTGGGTCATTCTGACGCCAACAAGAACAGCAAACTTGAAGGGGGCGTCTTATGTAAAATGGACTTTTTTTTTTTTTTTTAGTAGAGAAGAATTCAAATGCACAAGCCCACAACACGTGTTGCTTTTCCTAACCCTGCCAAACCAAACAACTCTCATGGAAAGATCATCACTTTTTTTTTCCCCCTCTCTCTATTCTGGTCAATCAGAAACGTCCACAATCTCACCTTTGATGTCCCACAGGTCAAAGTGTCGATTGCCAGACGCTTCCGGAGCTAGCGTGAAGTAGAAGTGATGCCCGGTCTGCGGCTCATCTTTGTCCACCACGCTGATGGTGTGAATTATCTGCAGAGAGGACACGTGGAAGACAAAATGTGGTGTGAAAAAGGTTCGAGGCACACAATGCTTGGAGTCAACAAATCCGCCACACTTTACGGACAACTTGAATGAAGCTTGAATGGATTTCGGACTTTCAGTGAAAAGTCCGAAAAGTATTTGGGAAGAAGTTTGCAATCTAAAAAAAAAAAAAAGCGATACGGGCCAAACGTCTCACTGAAAGGCTTCCCGGAGCATAAAGCAACGGAAATCTTCATTGGGGCTCCCACATTCACTTTCGCAAGAAGCAAAATGCAACCGGAATATAAAAGGACGGGAGAAAATGAAAGGCACAAAATGCGGTCGGGGTGTCGTCCGGCAATCTTCTATAAGAAGAGGGATCCACATTCAAAGATAAAACTCAACTGTGATCCAATTTGGAGAACTCGGCGTGAACACAATGATGTGAGCTACAATTCGAGCTGAGCTGAACAGACATCAAAACATCCCCGGAGTGGCTCGGTGACAATTCATCCTACTTCGCTGCAGACGACCGACGATCCTCCGCAGGCTCAAATCACCGTCGGACATGAAACGAGTCCGTGTAATTTCTTCCATGCGCCAAAATGAAGAAACAACACTTGAATAAACGTCAAAGTCCCTCAATGCGCGCCAGGATTTTTTTGGGTGGGATCTCGCGCACACAAACAACAACAAACTCCGGCACTCCTCTGTGATCCAGACAAGCTCAAATGTCTCTGCCAAAACAGACCTGATCTCATCTTCTCATCATTCTCCAAATCCCTTTCAGGTTCATGCAATTTTCAAGTCCAAAAGTGGGGGAGGGGCGTAAGCATCATAAGCTGGAGTTTTGTCTCCAGCCGAGACGAAGAAATGTATGAAGTGAGCCTTGATCTGCGTTCGCCATCGCAGTCCTCAGCAGGGGCGCTTCTCTTGGGTGAAGCCCAACGTGCGGCGAGGAAAAACCGCCACCAGTCTGAGCAAGCTTGCAAAGAAAATCTTAATGAGCGTCTGCATAAATGTCACAAAAGTGGTTCGACAAAACAAATTGGACGATTCTTCACCCAAACAACTTTTTGTTGAATTGACTCAATTTTATGAAATCAAATCATTTGGATCCAGTTCCATTTTCCAAGGTGATTACACAGCTACTTAAAAAAAAAAAATCTGGATCCAAATGATTAGAATTTGTGTAACAACATGAAATAAAATTGTCATTCTGTCCCAGGTATAGAATGGTCCGTCCGTCTGTCCCGGATGGATGCCCATTTTGTGGATGGAAGACTTTTTTTTGGTTTTGTTTTTAAAGGGCAGACGGAAATTGTTTGTTATCCGTCCCTGAAATTGGGGTCTCCCGGTGTTTATAATATAGCGAATACCCCATTTAAAAATATTGGTCCAAATATGAAAAGTGGATGTGAATAGGAAATTAGCCAGCCAATGAGCTTTAAAAAATCTTTCAGAATGATGAAACCTCCGCTGTTCGCCACTCGTCACGATTTTTATTTAGTGGCGGACTTTGAAAGGACGAGGACGGGGGACGATTATTTTATGACAATGACGGAAGGGTGCCCAACTCGCGAACGGAGGTCGTAGGCCGGATCGCCAAAATAGATTCAAGTGTCCATGATGACTGTGATGAGTTCGCCGCCCTCCATTTTATGTTTACTTTTCCCAGGGGGCGAATGACGGAAGACGAGGCGAGTGGGGTGGGAGTTTATGGAGCAGCTCGTTTTGCGCCCTCAAGCACAATCACCTCATTAGATCTCGATCCGCCGCTCCCCTTTGGTGACCCCCTGAAATCTCCTCATTCGGCTGGAAAGCCAGAGGGGGAGACGTTCCCAAAAGTGCGGCCCGCCCACTCAAGACCCTCCTGCCAGCTCAAGGTTGCGAGAGGAAGGGAAGGCGTTTCCGTTTCAGGGGAGTCGATAAATAAAATAGCAAGACATCAAATGATATAAGGGACATTCATCTCTCAAGGCTTTTGTCGATAAAATCTCGAGTGGCAGAGTTTAAACACAGAATCATTTCAAAGGCTGCAACGTAAGCGCCACAAAAGTTAGAAGTGCTTATGCCACAAATATTCTTGTTCAGCTTCTTTTTTTCTGATGTGAAAAAACACGTGTGTTTACACTGGTTATTTTTAGCTCATTTAGCAATTTTGTTTGTCAGATTGTAACGCTACAGGGCAATTATGTTTTGTTAGTGTGTTCTCTGATTTTTTTTTTTTTCGATTTTTCGTAAAAGATGGAAACTTTTTTTTTTTTTTTTTAAACTTAATGGAGCTCCCCCTCCAGCCCCACGACATTCCCCGATTGAGCCGGATTGGGCCCGACGAATAAAACTTGCTTTGTAATGTAGATTAAAAGTGAAATGATTTTTAGACACAAAGCGTAAAGTGCACTGTGCTGCAAAGCAGAAAAAAAGTGCGAGAGAAAAAGTGACTTTCGCAGTCGTTAAAAGGACTTGCCAGGCCGACGGCTTGAAAAATGTTCCTGCTCAGCTGCATAGAACGTGAAAAATGATGCCAAAGAGAAAAGTTTTAGCCTTGACATTTACCAAATATATAAAAAAAGAACTTAACATTAACGAATAATAAACGTTCATGAGTCTGAAATTTGGCACTTGAAAGCTTTCTAACGCACCTCACTAATCTATTAAGGCACCTGGAATTGTCTTGTTGGTTAAACATCTTCACCTTAAATCCAAAACGCTTCTTCAGTTTGAAAGTTTCAGGTGTGCCGTCACCGCATTTGTGACTCTGGTGGGCGTGTCCTCTGAGGACCATCAAGCAAAGCAACCAGTCATTCATTTGAATTGCCGCAGAACAACTCTTCCTTTGGAGTGAGAACATTTTAGAGGGAAGACATGCCAGTTCACTTTTAAGAATCTCATGATGTCGCTCCATCCAAAAACTGTCTTCCACACCAATATATTTGGGATTTTGCCACTTCTCGGCATCGGCCTTTAAATGAAACGCCGTTTCATTTTGGCTCGCTGCAGCACACTTTTCTCTCTCTCTCAGCTGTGCTGGTGACCCTGCCTGCAGAAGCAGATTGGCCCGCCCACAGCACCATCTGATTTGTTCCTTGTGCAGTGGGTAGCAGCCAATCAGCAGTAAGCCGCTTGTTTGCGTTTTCACCAAGAGTCACACGGGAGGCACCAGGCAACATACTTTGCCAAAAGTTGAATAACTACAACTCACAACTAATAGACAACTATTTGCCGTAGTAATCTTTAAAGAGATGTTTGTTTTCATTGAACTAGGAGACATGCAGCTGAGCTTCGAAGTTCCGTGCACTTTTTGTTAGACTTTTAAAACTAACTATTACTTCTATTTTCCAAGATATAAAATAAATAAATAAAAAAGCTTTAACATTTAAATGACTAAAGCTGTGCTTGTAGGCATTTAAACTACGTTTAGGAGTTTCTTCCAAATTTCTATCCCTTTATCGGGTTCAAATATCGGTGAATCGGCCTCCATGACTACTAATAATCGGTATCGGTCTCTGCCCTGAAAAAAGCCCATCATCGGTCTATCACTACTCCAGATACTGTAGATGCCGACGAGCAATAAACCTGCGCTATGCATCACGGTGAAGCCATGTGGCGCACTCCAGGAGACAGTCTCGGCCCATTTGCAACGACAACATGGATGCCAGGAGCAGCCTTCTGTGAAAAAGTTTGGAAACTCATTGGAGGCAATTTGACAGTTGATTTGCTTTGCGTTGATGTGAAATGTAGCAGGTGTTGTGTGGGCTCTAATACATTCTGCCAGCGTCTCGGGCCTCAGACGCTCGGCACGCAACAAAAGCAGCGCGGATGCTTTCAAAACGCGCATTTCTTTATTTCTTTATTTATTCCTGCTTTTCACAGTAGCCAGATGGAATGTAGAGGAGTGAACATTCTCCGGGTGCGTGAGGCAAGGAGGAGAAGCTCATCCGATTTGGTTTTTATTTGAAGTGAAGGAAATGTTTTCTTCATTTATGACAGTTTCAATGAGGTGTTGGCCTTTGAGAGTCCAAAAGAATGCTGGCGGATTTCTATACTTTAACTTTTCTTGAGGTAACTCATTCAAAAGGACAAAATCCAGTCAAACCTCTCAGGTTGGACACAAGGATTTAAAAAATATTTATAATAATCATAAAAACCTCAATTGTAAAAGTTAATAATTGTAAAAGCAATGATTGATATAGCTTCAAAACATTCTTAATAGTCCACCCGTGCATTGTTTACATTGCTTCTCATCATTAGGATTGCGGGTGAAAGGGACCCGATCACAGAACATTTTATGTGAGAGGCGGCGGATACCCTGGACTGTTGTCAGTCAAACACCAAGTTCATATAGGTAAATAAAATCAAAATAAAAAATAAAAATCACAGAAGTGGAAAATTAAAAATGGGCCATAATGGTCAAAGTGAAACAAATAAAAAAGACGCACCAGAGCTGCCGATTATAAACCAATTGCATTGACTTGATTCATCTCGTCCATTTCAGTCCCGTTACGTCGTTCACGAATGTTTTTGCGTGTTTTTGAATCCGTTAAAATTGATCTCATCGTCTTCAGAAAAACTGAAGCTCCTTCTGCACCGCGACTGTGAACGCGGCCGAACGCCGGCAGGATCTTGAGTTGATCAACATCATCATTTCAACGTGTGTAAGTGTGTGTGTGTTCAAGTCAAAAATGCTCTTGACAAATTGTCGCTGTCCTGTGAAAAACGTTAATGGCTTTTCTGCATTCCTGAAATCCCATTAACAGGAAATTGTTCCAAAAAAAAATTATAATAATCTAAATTGGACTTCTGTGTTTTTCACAGGAACGTGAAAAAAAGAATCCTTCTGTTGTCAGGGTGCTGCCCTTCACCAATCTTCTCCGCTATCAACACGTGCCTACGCAACCCATACCTCGCCGTGAACCTTACAGCATTTCTGCGGGACCCCCGTTACCTATGAAAATAATAGGCACGGGAGGGGAGAGTATTGTTTTCTCTCAGGCCGCCTCCTGTGGATTCTCCGGGGACTAAAAATGAGTGCGGGAAAGCCTTTGGCCAAAGGCAAACACATTTTCATTCAATCCTTGCAGCAGGAGCAGCAGCGTATAAAACCAGAAATTGATGCCTAACCTTTCATAGGCTCCCCTCACAGGTGCCGACAGTTGCTAGGTAGGCGTTTCCCGCTTTTTGCGGAATAGGAATAGCTTTTGGTGCAGGACGTCTAATGGACGGTGTGTGATTACGAGCTGAAGGTTAATGGAGGAGGGGGAGGAAGGAGGAATAAGGTGGTGGGAATTGGCAAATGGAAGCATTTAAGGCCCCGTGGATCAAGAGGAGGGCAAACCTGAACCTCATTACTCATGGAAATTTGCCGTCCAGCGTGGAGGCGGCATTGTTTTTGTTTTTTTTAATTACTCCTTTGTTTTGAACATGTAATTGTATCCACGTTAGCCCAGGGCATTTTCACTTTATGTGCGTGTGTGTGGGGAGCATAAAACACCCGAATAACCCTTTGAATTTTTCATGTTTTCTCAGCGAAAAGAGCAAGAAGCCAGCAAAGTGAAAATAGGCTCACCTGTTCCGGGACTGTTTCATGCCCCAAAACGATTTCTTGAATTTTTTTGTTTTTTTATGTCGCTTGCGCCTCACCTGACATTTACAAACGTTGTACAACCCACAACTACAACATTAGGTACACTTGCTAATGACTTCGGGGCGGTTTCCAAAAACAGCGCTTAAGATTGGAATTAATAAAGTGATTATTATTTGATTGTGAAACGTAGTATTTATTCAACGACTAAAAAGGAATTACAAAACCATTCATCCCAGCACGTTGAACACTTTATTCTGGAAAAAGAATGAATAGAATATTACCTGGCCCGCTTTGGCATCTTCGCAGATGGAAGCTTCGTACGGCATGGCCAGCTCAGGAGGATTGTCGTTCACATCCAGGATTCGAATGCTCACCGCCGAGTGCGACGCCATGGTGTGGTTATCTACACGTGAAACAGAAAGAGCAGCGAGCGATCTTTTGAGAGTGTCGTCCTGCTTTGGGAGCCTTGCATCTGTGACATCTCAGTTGACCTTTCACTTGGATCAATGCGTCCGTCTGAAAAGGGTTACTTGATTTTCACAAGTTAGTCAGCGACGGCGTGGCGCTGCAGCACTTTGGCGGTCCGCGCTGTCAAAACGCTGACATTGTCAAAGGAGCGCAGAGGTGTCAGCGTGCTGACTTTACAACACGGGGCCCGGCGCTGAAAATAACGCAGTAGGACCAAACACGGCGACGTTACGGAAGCCGCTTTTGCACATCAGGCGGCGGCACATCGCTGCCGTTTGTAAGGAAATAAGTCAAAGCTTGAGTACAACATGCTCACTTCTTTAGCTTTAAAAGAAAATCTTTCGCTCTGTCAAGAAAGTAAAAGTCAAACGCACAATGCTCCTCTATTTGCACACAAAAGAAGTGTCATCTGTCTGGAAGCAGTGTCGGCAGGAACGCAGTTATGCTCACCGTCACGTTTTAAAGTTAAAAAATATACGATTAAAAAAAAAAAGAATTATTTAAAAAAAAAAAAAAAAATTATTTGGATTTGGGGGTTATTGGCATTCTGTTGAACAGTTGGACTGTCAAATCAGCTAAATTAAAGAAAAAAGTTAATCCAGACAAAAAAAAACCATTTATGATTAATGGGCAGTCAAAGAGTGAGTGAGGTTTTTTTTTTTGTATTTATTTATTTTTTACATTTTGCGTCGAAGATTCTATTACAATCTGTTCAACTGGGATTATCATCATTTAAAATGAGGGGTTTCGGATTTGTTTTCTTGTTAGGTTTCATAAAACCGATGTTCGCATCCATCGCTTGACGATGCCGACTTTATGAGGAACACGTAGCGGCAAAGGCGATTGTTTTATTCATTAGGACATTTAAGCTCGATCACACAGTAGCAAGAACATACACTCGGGCGGCGATCTTAATGGGCGAAAATGTCAACGTGGGAGGAGTGAGGATGATATAATTAGCACAATCAAAAGCTACTTCAAATTACTTTGACATTTTCTTGTATCTTCATTTGTCCAATGTCCTCACAACAAACATTATGTACCGGGGGGGGGCGGGCGGAGGGAAAACGTCAAATCTCTCTCTCTCTCTTCCCCATACATACATACATACATACATATATATATATATATGTATATATATATATGTGTGTGTTGGGGTGTGTGTGGGAGTGAGTGTGTTTGTGTGTGAGTCAATTTGAGGTTGGAGACGGAATGGAAATGAGAGAACATTAAGCTAAATGAGAGTCATGTTACCTTCAGGTGTTGGCTTGATTAGAGAACATTTTTAATGAGTACATCAGTAGTCACCATTCAGCACACGTAACTATGATTCCTTAAAAAAAAAACAAAAAAAAAAAACTTCTACCCACCAACCAACGATAAGTACACAAAAAAAAAAACAAAAAAAAAAAACAACCATTCCAGCAAAAGGTCACTCATCGCATTGATGTTGAGTGTTTTAATTAGGCGTTTACAAAAGCAATTAGTTGCGCTCACTCTTGACAACAGCTTCTTTCAAATGGTGGCTAACAAGTGCATTCATTCACTTATCACCAAAACATCAGACCAACAAATCTAACAAAATTACTCACAAACAGACTGACAAGTACTGACAATTAATGAGCAAGCCACTTTCCCACTTTCCTACCTAGCTACCTAGCTAGCTAGCTTGCTAACTACATAACTAGCAATCCAAATGTCTAATAGGCTAACAAATTCCTTAATGGTGGAGCCACCTGGCTAAAAAGCTAACTAAATAACTAAAGGCCTCTACACATCAAACCGACGTCGGCCGTTGTGGCCAACCCTCGCATTTGCAAGGCATTTTGACGGCGATATCCAAAAACGGCGGTCATTCGTGAATGAGAGTGCTTACTTTGTCTTTGCGCGCTTCTATCCAGCCAGCCGTTAGAGGAGATGTGAAAATGAGCAAAGTTTATTTAGTTCTTGAAAAATAGCGTTAATTTGCCGCTTTTGTCGCTTCCTGTTCTTGTCCAGTGCACTGATTCGTTAGCTGACAGCCAATCACAGTGCTCATTTAACCTGACAGCCCGTCCCGATTCAACAATCGAACTTTGAGATGTCGCGACAGCACCTCGGACTTTCCGACTAGCTAAGATGCTACTCACCCTAGCTTGCTTAGCTAACCAATGGATTTCAACCCATTCGCCTACCAAACTGCTAACTAGCTAGCTTTCTGCTTAACGAACAAAATCTAACTTCTCGCCTTGGACTTTCACACTTGACATCGGTAATGATGTTCAGCTTTCAATGTGATGGGTGCTGTTCGACATCGCTGCAAACCACAAAACTAGAAATAGAGCACTAATATTTGGGGGGGAAATGCCGAAATATGGCTTCAGCACTTTTATGGAAGGCAGTGGCTATGAAAAAAAAATAATAATAGCCACAGTAGAGAATTTGTCCAGCTCTCCGGTGCAATCTGCGCGCATACAGTATTGTGTCCAGTAGTGTCCCAGCCGCTGATGAGAACGCTGGCTGCCGCTAATGGTATAATCCTCACATCAATGCAGCTATTTATTTCTTTATTTATTTCATCGGGGCCGCATTGTGGCAGAGCAGGAACGAGAACAGAGAGGCGGGAAGAGCTGCGCCGGCAAAAGAGATGGTTTCTGTTCGGCTAATTTTGTCTCCTCATTATGTCGCCGTCCCCGCTGAGCCCCAATGAAAAGCTGCAATCATCCCATGTTACACATGAAACATTTCAATTTCCGCAATTGAAAACAGATGAAACAATGTAAGCATTTCCCACACTTATGCAGCCCAAGCCGTCTGTATGCGGCTGAGGGAGGAGAAAGAAGAAGAAAAAAGAAAAAAAATACACCAATCAAGTGAGACAGATCCATTCGTGTGGACCAAGTGGCGCTGTTCGAAATGTGTCTGCTGATGGACAAGAAGCAAAAAAAAAACAAAAGGATTGTGTCGTGTAGATTGTTGGATATTGTTGGCATGCTTTGTGGCAGTCGCCAGCTGTTGTGCATGTTCACAGGACGCACTGTGCCGCACAGTGGCACTAAATTATTCCCACACAACTCGGGAGAAAGGACAGAGAAACATTTTTCACTGTACACGCATGTCTCGGATGTGTGCACGAGCATCTGGTCGCTAGTGTCGCAAGGTCTCCGTTTTTTTCTTTTCCCGCAACTTTTATTGAGTTAATCCAGATTTCTTTTACATGAGACAAATGCCAAAATTGTCGTCAAAAGTAAATACGATATTGTGAAATAGAGTGGTGAGCCGTGCATTTCACACGTAGGCCTTCAGTGAAGTCCTACTTAGTAAATTCCCCTCATAATAGCATCATTTAAGATGCCACGGCTGGAGAAATAATATAGAGAAAAACAGTTCTGAGTGTGTGTTGGAAGACTGAGCTTCTTTTGAAAAGTCCGACTCGAAAATGGCCTCGCAAGCGTATCGGCAACTAAATCCACACTTTTCCCACCTTCGGCCATTGTGGTTTAAAAGAGCAAGAATATATTTTAGATTTAGAAAGCCCCTTTTAGACACAGAACAGACGCCCGCACGATTGTATCTGAAGGCCTCGGACGAATAATGCGTGCCAGTGGTATTATGGAATCTGCCTGGCAACACGAGCCAGCAGAATTCTGATTGGATAAAAACTCTCACCTAAATTGTAATTGTACCTTGTATCATCTAGTGGCAGTGCATGTAATCGGTCGACCTGCCACTATCCATTCCTCACATGGATAAATAAACAAAGACACACTGTTAAAAGTAAATAATAATGATCGGAATAATAGTCAGAATTTCCGCGTGAGGAGAAAGAAAAATCCCTCCTTTCCGTGACAAGAACGAGGCGGGGGAAATTGTTTTGCCGCTATCAAGATTGAGCAACAGGGAATAAGAAGGAATCTCCTGACATCATCTTGCTGCCCTTCACGTTTGCGAGCCCTGAGGTGTTTTAAAGGTGTAGTTCGCCAAACTAAATCAGGAATATATCTCATCTCGCTCCGCTTACGGGCAAGACCTCAGGGGATTTCATTCCATTGGCCGTAACGTATAACGTTGTGATGGCAACGATGCCACGCGCGACAATCTTGACTTTTCTCATGGCCTGAATTTCTTCTCGATGAGACAACGAAAGGAAATGCCAGTGGACGCATTCAGCAAATCTTGGACTTGAGGATCCATTTAGTCACAAACCAAAAGTTTCCTTTTTTTTTTTTTTTACCTTTTGAAAGGGAATTGCTGCTGATTTTCACCAAAGCGCTTCTTTGTTCATGCAACACAGCCATTTGGCATGACATTTCTCCTCATGGCGTGATGTCAATCGACCACCGTGGACGGTAGAAACACACAAATGTCACGTACTGTAACCGATCCACACGCGTCTCAACTGGACTGCTCCTGCGACGTTTTGGTTTTTTTTGGACTACTTTTCTTTTGCTCCTTCCAGACATCTCTATTAGTTCCTAACTTGTTGTCTAAGTGCACGAGTACAACATGATTGAGTCCTCGCTGGCCTTTCGGGGAGCATCACAGGAGAGAATTGTCTGTTTCGTCGCGTAGCCACGACCTCTTGATTGAATTTGTCACGGGGGACAAGTCGTGACGCATTACGGCACGCCGGTAACCTTTGTGACAAAAGCACTCTCGCTGATTTCTTCCTTTGTCCTTCCGTGACACACAGTCTTTCCGAAAAAAAAAAAAACAGAAGCTTTTGGCTCGGCTTTTATTTTTCTTTAGCTCTATTATTGTTTCATGCTGCTTAAGAGACAAACGACGGATTTTAATTTTAAAAAAATAAAAAGTTTTAGCTGCTCAGTGCCCGGCACCCAAAGCAAATTTGGTATATTGAATACATCTTCCAAACAAAAAATAAAAATAAAATTTCAAACGACCACAAAACTTTGCCTTCAAGTCCGCTAGCTTCATGCTAACATAACATAGCTAATATAAAAATGCTCAATGGCATATATTCTTTATCCTCTGTGAAAATTGACTAATATTACCACCGCTGACTGAGCCACTTAAAGCAGAAGTCAAAAATTCTAAACAGGATGTTGATATTTTTTTGTGTTTGTGGGACAAGAATGAGAAAAATGAATCCAGCCGGTTCCCGCCATCCAAGGAGGCCGCCATTTACGCAGCACAGCCACCTGATGTTGACCGACAAAGACGACAAAGTGGCCTTGCCGACGTACAAAAAAAAACCCAAAAGTTTATTTACTCTATTCTGCTGTGTTTTGATGAAACACACACACACACATAAACGGTGCTCGTGTGTCGTGTCTGCTCTTTCAAGTTGGGCAGAATTCTGTTTTGATGTAACAAATATCAAACTGTGCGCATTTATTTGCCAGACAATTTATGCTGCAGTGAATCTACTTTTCCCTTCAATCCTGCAAGAGATAAAGACTTTCCAACCGCACCTGTATCTATCTATCCCCGGGGTGAACCAACCTGTCTGGGTAAGAAGAAAAGAAAAAAAGAAAAGTATTTCAGCTCTGTGATATCAGACTTGCTATCAGAAAATTATATGTCAGTCTAACTCGGCGGGATGTGTGGAAAGTGCTAAATAAGGGTTAGGCGATGAGAACTTTTAATTGGAAGAATGTGAAGATGGGCTGTGTGCGTACGTTTGAACTCGTCTGGAGGAGAACGAGCGCACGCTCGCTAATGCAGTGGCGTGCCGGCTGACATTTAGTGTGCATCTTGCACTTTTGTCGTCTGGGTTAATCCTCGGGCTCAGACGGCCGAGCGTGGTCGCAAAGCTCTTGTCACTTGTCCAATAGTGGCGATACAAAGGTTCAAAGGTTGCGAAAGGACGTGCGGCGTAATTAAAGGTCTTGCCGCGTGACTCCAGTTTTAACCGTGTCCTCAGACAAGTTGACCCCGTGGCATCTGCGGCCTCAAAAGGGGACAAATTATGGGAAGCAGACTTTTTAATGGCTTGTATACAAAGAGTTGGGTGTCTGGAATGTGGAATTAAACAAAAATGTGTCTCTGGGTGATTGCTTATTAACTATGCGAATCGTGGGCTCATTGAAATCATAACCAAACCAACAACAAGTTTCTCCGACAGGAATGTGGCCAAAGACCCAGATCCACTTTCAGGCTCCGGCCAGACAGAAGTGCATACATTAGCTTTTGCTTTTTATTGTCGTCATCGAGGGCGAGTTGTCGTCACAGTGTCGCTGTATTTGTATTTGGCGATGAAGTGCTGCCTTCATGAGGGAAAATGCAATACTTGCAATTTGGGTAAAGTAACTATGTGCTTCGAAGGCAGGTAGACTCAGTGTTCAAAGTGAAAATAAAAATAAAAATAAATTACAATATATTATATTATCCTCTTTAATAATATAATATTATATTATTATTAATATTATGACACCACACCCCATTTTTTTTTCCTGAACATCAACTACTTTTTCCACTTGTACAAGTGGAACACTCAGAAGCGGCAGCACAGCTCACACCTCTCCAGAGTCTCAAATGTTCATCGATGGGAACATTTGACTCTCCATCTGTCATGAGGAGTATTGTGGTCAACCTTAAAAGATGAGAATCGTCTGTTGAGTACACGAGTGAGTGGTCAGCTATCCAAAATGAAAATTGCATCAACGCTACGAGGGAATAAAGGCCCGTTATGTTGTTTTTCCGTTGCCCTGTTGAAGCGCCTCAGTCGATAATGATGGTGGGAATTGGAGATGTCTGTTCCCCGCTGCCGGTTCTGGGTTATTTCTGTACCCCATGTGGACAAGACGTGTCAATCATTGCAGCGATTGTAACTTTCAGACAATTTTCAGATTTGACAAGATTCATTTAAAGACGGAGCTGAATGATTCGCTCTCGACACACTTACGTTGCGCTTGCGCTGACAAAAGCAGACACACAGAATACAATACAATTACAATGGCATTCAGAAAAAAAAAGAGTTTCTTTTGAAATGTCCTGCCCTTTGCCAAGCAGTTTCTACAGCTTCAGGTCGGTGTAGATTCTTAATTATTCAGGGCAAGGTAAGCTGAAAGTTACATTTGTTCTATTTTTTTTTTCTTCTTTTCCAATATCATTAAAAAACGAATTAGGCAATTTGCTATCAGACGAACGAAATTTAGATGGCGAAGACCTGTTCCACTTTTTAACTTAATGTCTCAATATCAATAAAAAATACCATTATGTTTGCTAAAAACTGAGAAAGAAAATGTTTGTTTTGTTTTGTTTCCCCATTATGTCTGACTGGCCAGTCATCCAGGTCAAAGTAATCTGCAAAAATGAAATTGAGGCGACTGGACTCTTGCTCATTGAAGACGATTCAAGTTGAATCACCACCAAGAGATGGCGCTTAACGACAATCCTCATGTGACACACCCACCGGATAAAAAATAGGAGGATGAAAAAAGTCTTTTGTAAACTTTAACAACCATGTCCTGCAACCATGATTGAGAGTCAACACAGACAAAGGCAAGAATCTGCCTTTTCTAATATGAGAAATTTGCAGGTCAACTTCAACATTTCCCATCCCGCATTGACACTTGCCACATGAGAGCCTTTCATCGCCAGTATAAAAAAAAAGGAGGAGTGTCTCTCATCAGACACCTAACAGGTTCCCCTTTAAGAAATAATGACATGAAAAAATTGCAGCCAGCAGTAATAATTAGGTTGACACGGGAAAAAGACATTTAAGAGACTTTCAGAAAGATTGCCAGACACAAATGCAATTACACTCCTCATCATAATCATTTCAATGTCACAGGATGCAAATTTTGTACGACGATGATGATGATGATGATGATGATGATGTCTTACCTGCTTCCACGGCCTTCACGGTGATATTGTGCCAGCCGGCTGTTTCACGGTCCAAAACTTTGTCCAGCGTGATGGCGCCCGAGTCGGGATCGATGTGAAAGATCATGTCCTGGTCCGTGTTGTGATCGATGGAGAACCTGTAGCAAACAAATACAACATTTTTGTCTATTCAGGCGAAGAAAAGAACATCGTGACTTTTCTGTTGCCGGTCCTTCCCTATGGAATGAGTTTGCAACAAATGCGAGGCAAGCCCCGCCCCCTCTTGTCCACTTTTGAAATTGCTTTGAAGACACATTTTTATTCTTTAGCTTTCTGCAGTTCTTCTATTGTTTGTCTTTGAATGTGTGTGCTAATTTCCCGCTAGTTGATATGACACCACATGGAAAGCGCTTTTTTACAGCTCCAGCTGTTGTGAAATGCGCTAAATAAAGTTTGGATTGGATTGCATTTCCAGCGGCTGACGTCAGATTGGTGCAAAGTGTAAAAGCAACAATCTTTTTCTTACACAAATCTCTTGTTCCTTTGCATGAAAGTGTCTTTTAATCCGCTGAGCTGCAACACACATCACAAAAAAAAAACTTGACCGACGAGCGTCAACCCCCCCCCTTCCTCCTCCATAAACAAGGATTTATGTTCTTACGATTTGACAGCAATCTCTTTTTCCATACTTGTTGTCTATCCGGGATCATCTTTTGACAGGTGCAGCTGTCTGCCAGCTGTTTGATTTACCTGCTGGAACATGTGCGATGCTTTTTAGCTGCAGCCATTTCAAGCTGGTGGCGGCAAAGCTCCCACCAAGCAATGCTATAAATTCTGCCGCTGTGTGTGTTCCTCCCCCCCGCCCTCTGCTCGGGCTGCGTTAATATGCAGGTCTTAAAGCGTGTGTGTGTGTGCTTAGGCAGGCGCCAGAGGCCACGAGCTTGCCAACTTGCCCAGTTGGTGGCTTTTGGCCAGTTTCCCCCCCAACCTCCCATCCACTTAATCACCCATTCATTTTCTATCGCGCACACGCGTACATGTAGCACGCGCACGCCTCGTAGCTCCGGGCTGCCTGCGAACGACAACGCTGCCAGTGTGTTGTACTTTATTACACCTGGAACCTGGGCGCCTCATGCATTTTTAATGGAGGTAATTTGCACAGGCCCCGTGAGTGTCAGTGTTACACTCCGTCAGCGACACTGTCTTAGCTCTTATCTACTCCTCCCTTTCCTCCCGCGCTTGCAATTGCTCTTCCGAGGATGCGGAAACCCAAGACCTTGGTACAGGAGATTACTCGGCGATAGCGTCTCTTATCATGCACCGCGATCACAGAAGGAGGAAAAAAAAAGAAAAGAAAAGACAGACGATGAAGCGGCATCCATTGTGCGGTTTGAAATGAAATCGACTGCTTGCGTTTACTGCCCTGCCGGTGAATCATGGGCCTTTTTAAGGCCATTTTTCGTGATCTAAATTCGGTTCCAATAAAAATATTTACGGTGGTTAAGCCTGCAGAAAAATGCTTTCTCTGTCATCGAATTTAGCGGTGGGAGCGGCGGGGACGAGTGTTAGCCGCTTTGCATTGCATTCTGACATCAATGGTGATTTTATCCGTTTTTATTTCTTGTATAGCAAAAGTGCACCAATTCAAACGGACTTGGTCCAGTTAAACCACGCTCAGTCCAAATTCTTTGCAACCTGACAACATGCCGGTGTATTCCCAACTCCCAAACTAGGGCAACTCCTCCCCGGGAAACAATTATCAAAAATATTCAGAGGGAGTGTCATGTACATGTGTTCAGATTTTTAGATCGAGAAGCACAACTAAAGATTTTTACAAAGTCGAGTTCAAGTCAATTAAACGATGATCTTGTTGATATTTCTTAAGCACGGTCCAACGGTTCACCAACCATTTTTTGCGGCAAAGACAGAATTCATCTAGAAACTTATTTTGGCAAAAAAACATTTAGCGAATTTGATGATGGACTTGCAAATTGTCATTTTCTCAAGATAATGGACTAAATTTTGACAAAAAAAATTAATAAATTGCCTTAAACTTACCAACATAATCAGTATTTGGTTTATGTTTTCGTGTTTTACTAAAAAAAAAAAAAAAAAAAAAAATTCCAGTAAGACAAGTCGCTGTTCTCATCAAAGCTTATTTAAGTCGGAAGCACTCTGGAAACTAATTGATTGGATGATGAGATGCAAAATAAAATGAGACGGAGCGTCTTTGCTCATTTGATTAAAAGCGGAATAGGGAGGGGTGGTTGGAAGTGGAAGTAAGTTTGAAGGACAGTTCAGGCTGCCACTGGCCATCCATCCAAAGCACTTTGCGCTTTTTCATACCTGACGGCTTTATTCTTGACATCCGGGTCTCGGGCAGTGACGACGCCAACCAGCGCTCCAACTTTGGTATCCTCCTGCACCTCCATGACAGTTCCATCAGCAGGCTGAAAGAGCGGCGGCTCGTCCACATCCGACACGCTGACGCGGACTATGGTCTGGTCCCGGAAGGAGCCCAGGTCCACGAAGCGAGGGTCCACGTGCTTGTTCACGGCCTCCACCACCACATTGTGTGTGCGCTTGCTCTCAAAGTCCAATGGCTGGAGGGGGAGAAAAAAATGAAAACAAAAGAGAAGCAAGTGTGTTTTATCTCACTTCTGGCTGACACGCACTCTCATTAAGAACTTATTGAGCCAAAACACCGTCAACCTAATTCACCCTCCTGTCACTTTTATTAAACAAAAACAGCAAGAGAGAAGTCAGATAATTGTGCACGTCTCCGCAAAAGAATATTGGATCAACCTAGATTGAGCTCAAAACAACATCATCAACAATTTCTGGCCCACTTTACAGAAAAACAGGAAAGTGTGTGCGGTCGAGATGTGAAACATTCTGAAAGTCCAACAGCCTCAACTAAAATAAATACCTCAAAGCAAATCATCTCAGGGAAATAGCTAAATCATAAACATGATTTATATTAGAGTCACTGTAAAGACAGTGCACTGCTAAAAAAAAAACGCAAATGCACTTTTTAACTTTCAATATAGTAAGAACGACGGAAAATATTGCTTTATTTCATTGCACAGGGTTTATCTTCTAATTATACTCGAAGAACAAGAAGAAACGTTCAAATATGAGTTGAGAACAATTTCGAAGTCAACCAGCAGATTGCGTTGGATTTTGGAAGTCATAATTTGTGTCGAGCCGATCTTGCTCCACGAACCCTTTTGTACCGTCGTACCTTCTTGATGGAGACGACGGCTTCTTGGGTCACGCCGTCGGTGGTCACCCTGAAGAGCTCGCCTCCTTCCTGGATCAAGTAGCTCATATCCGTGTTCTCCCCCATGTCGGCGTCCGTGGCGATGACGCGTCCCACCGGCGTGCCGACGGCGGCGCCTTCCGACACCGTGAACTGGTACATCTCTAGTGGGCGGGGCCAAAGGGAGGAAGACATTCGTTTGTCCAAATGTTGGACCAGGTAGAAAATGTCACGAAATTCATGAACGCAAATAAGACAAAATGGTTTCCCGAGAGAAAAGTTTGAATTCCTTGCGCTGCTTCAACTTGCATTTTGCCCTTTTTCATCATGACGGAGTCAATTCCGAGTCTACCGGAGCGGTGGAATCATTACTCTTGCGAGGTTCATCCCTCCGAATGCGCAAACACGATTTAGCAAGATGTAAAAGTTATGAATATAGAAATAAGAAAAGACGTATGAGGCATATCAAGTTCAATTCGGGCCAAAATGATTCTGCTCTTTGAGCTGTAACAGAAGTAGAAAGTATAAAAAAAAAGATTTTATATTAGCTGACAAAAAGGTGGTGACTTTTTGTGAAGGAGATACGTTGTGACCTACATTGGAGCTGCACGACACGCAAAAGAGATGATGAGCTACTTTGAGGAGCATTTGTTTCGGAATGAAGGGAAATTTAATTTGATTTGAAGAAGTCAAATGAAAATGAAGCAGTCTGGAGTTGCCGCCTTATTGACAAAACTCATCCATTCAACTGGCTGCGCTTTCATTCTTTCCATCATGACACAACTTTTGTGATCATAAATAAAAGGTAGACGAACATGAGCTCAATGGGGTTGGTGTTCCATAAATATCCACGGCGGCACCAAGATCCAAAAGTCAAAATGTCAAACTGCATCATTTTTAAGAGCAAACGCCCCAAAAGTATCAGATGTGCGTCATTAAAGAGTCAATTTTTCTGGATGATTTTGTTGTGCTGATTCCAAATCTGCCCTCACTTTTTCTCTAGCACATCGGGTTCTCACAATAATAATAATCATAAGAAGAAGAATGATCATATAATAACTACAATATAAAATGCAATAGAGCAAAATATTTTGCAATATTTATGAATTCTGGTTTAAGTTGAGCAACAGAATGATTTTTTTTTTAATTTTTAAATCAGCATCAGAAATATGCTCAGGGACAAAGAAAGCCATCTCTGATTAAAATTTGCTGCAGACGTGTGTTATTTATTTACATTTCCGAGACATCAGTCCAGTTGCAATTGAGTGATCTTCTTCAGGAGCCAGAAAACTTTTGATTGTTTAAGGACATCCACATAAAAGGACATATATAGTCAATAACTCCGCTCCAACACATAAGAAGCAATCAATCATCAACCGTCTGTGTACATTTTGTGCAACAATGTGAAATAATAGACAATCGACTAATCTTCATGCTGCTTAGCATGATTGCTCTCGTACTGTTGAAAAGGAAGAAAAAAAATCACATTGCTTGGTAAACGACTCATTCGTCGCTGTTTGCAGCTTTAATTGAAGTCGTTATTTTCTGCTTTAATAATAATAATAATAATAATATTCCCTTTATTAGTCCCACAATGGGGAAATTCGAGATTCGAACCCAGGCCTCCTGGGGAGACTGGGTCCTGAACGCGGCGCCTTAGACCACTCAGCCAAGTGAAATAGAAAATTGGGATGCGGTCCACATTCTGGACGTAGTGATGGACAAATGAAGCTTCATGAAGCACCTGTGTTCATTTTTGACCCTCCCTAGATGGCACTCTTGATTTTGAAGATGGAGTGGAACTTTAAGAAATTTCCATTGCACTAGCCTTTATCTTGAAACAAACAGCACCACCTAGAGGAGGAAAGAAATATAACAAGTGCTTCATGAAGCTCCATTTGCTGATCAGCAGGTAGTAGAAAGTATGGCAACTTATTGTTTTTTCTGGTGACAGTGATTTGAAACATTGTGAATATGGATGATGTCATTCATTTCAACATCGCAAATCTTCACAGTGACATTTGGCTGGACTTTGGTGTCTATTTTTAAATGATTTCTTTCTGTAATCTCCGTCAGCAGGAAAATGTGTCGGACACTCACTCTGCGGGAAGCGTGGCGGGTTGTCATTAACATCTGTGATGACTACGGTCACTGTGGTGGAGCCGGAGAGACCGCCCATTTGTCCTGCCATGTCGGTCGCCTTGACGACCAGCTCGTAACGATCCTGCGTCTCGCGGTCCAGATCTGCCACGGCTGTCATTATGATACCTAATGATAGCCGGATGGGCGGCGAGAAGAAAAAGGAATAGGGAGAAAGTTAGAGGAAATGGAAAGCCACAACTTTGCATTGAAGAACTTCCCCAAACATCGATGTCGGGCAAGCAGCGCATGACGGCGTCCAGCGTATTCCATCTCACCTGGTTAGACGTGCCGCTTGGTCACGAGTGAGCCACATTTGTGCCCGTGTGCCCACGTCACTTTTTGACACGGCTGCATGAAAAATAATAATTGACGCCGGAAGAACGCCTGAGCCACGCTGCTTTCACAGCAGTCACAGATTTCCAAAGAGCAATTCGGGAGAACACTGGGAGAAAAAGCGCTTGAGCATTTCGATGCGCGTTGATGCTTTAACGGGACGTCTTGGTGGTGCAATCAAATAAGGCTTAAGAGTGCAAGAGGTTAGGTTATGGCAGTGCTTCTCAAATAATAGTGGGGCGGGGGGGCGTGGTTTGATGCTGAGGGGACCTTGGGAAACATGCTTTTTTTCCACCATACTACAATAAAGTGTAATTGTACCTCCACTCCAGTAGTTGGCAGTGGCGCTCTCCTAGCCCATCGTGCGCAGCGAGTATTAACTCTACAGTGTGTGTTTGTTTTGCAACGAGAATGCTATTATTTATATTTTGCGGCGGAGAGTGGGTGGTGGGACGGGAGCGCAAATTGTTTTCTTCTCGCTAAGAAGAAGAAAATAAATGAGAAGCACTGGATTATGCAGATACTTTCTTGATCCCGAAGGAAATTTTGCAATGTAGGTGTTACCTCCAACTAATTTATATAATAACTAAATTATACAAATGCGCATGCCTCGTTTTTGTAAAAAGTGTCTTTCGCATGACAAGACGTGCTCGGGTCATATTCACAAGTTTTTTTTTATTGATTGGAAGGATGGTCAATGAGTTATGACCAATTTTCAATTTTGGTCAATGGCAGCCATTTTTTTTTTCAACAGCTCTCGTCCAATTATAGCGTGTAAACATTTTTGAATGGGCAATGTCGTTTGAACGTAAAGCAAAGTTCCCATCTTGTTCTAACAACTTGTAAAAGTGGTTCAAGCAGAGGTGTCAAGTATCGAGGACTTGACTTAATTAGCCTGACCGTAGCCGGCGGGACACGGCGATCCGGTGTGATGACGCGTGTTCACTTTTGTCATCTTATTTTTACATCCGTGGCTCGCACACCTCCCAAATTTGTCTGCAAACTCGCCGACCAAAAGCGGTTAGAGATGACACGTCATTAAAGTTGATCTTTTTGTACCATTCCAATACTGAACTAGCAGCAGTCATCATATCTTCCGCTCCATGAAACACACATTAATGCTCAGCAGTACACACGGCACTTAAATGGATCAGCCTTGGAGGCCTCCTAAAGATGATTTTTTTTTTTTTTTTATGTGGAGATATGCGGCCGAAACGGGAAGGCTTCGACGGAACATTTTCATCTAACATTAGAAGCATTATGACCTTCATAAAAAAGTTATTTGGGAGAGGTGCGGTCGTGGACAATGCGGCCTTAAATTCAAGGAAAACATTTTGAGGTGAGTTGGAGTCTTCCGCTCAATTATTATTTCATGAACGCAATCTTAATCAGAAAACCGTTTTTAGAGTAGCAGGGCACAAAGAGCAGAATGAAAAGAAAACGTTTGACTCGACTTACTTCGACGTCAATGCATTTTTTTTTCTCCTTGCAATTATTTTTTACTTAAATACTTGAAGTTGTTTTAAAACCAAAACCTTTTTTTACTTTTACTGATTGAAAAAAAAATTGGGTTGATCAAAATCTTTTTAAATGCCAATTTCTAGACTTCTACCTGAGAAGTCATTTGAACTCAGTGCAATGTCGTTAGCATGTCTTGAGAAAGTCGTTCGAACGTATTGGTAAAGTCGTTTGGACGTATTTGGCAACACTGTTTGAACAAATGCTAAAAACATTCCCAACTGTTGGCATAAATGTTTTTAGCAAATAGCCTACGTTTTATCAATCGGTTCGAACGACTTCATCAATCGGTTCGTTTTACATCGGAACGACTTGACCAAGTTGATCCAACAATTTTGCATTTCTTTGGAACGACGTACCCGAGTCAAACAATTTTTTGCTTGCAAGCTTCCGTAGTGTATAGAAACATTTTGTTCATGTTCACAAAAAAAAAAAAACATCTTAAAAAGCCGAGCAAGCACATTGTCCTTCTTGGAAGTGAGGAGACCTTCTCCTTGCCCTTCTCCTTCTCGTCTCCGGCCCTGCCGCATGAGTGTCCGGCTGCTTTACTTTGCACTAGTAATCCAATTCCTGTCCTCGCCTGGGGATTATCCACATCAGAATCTATTGATGCATTTCCCCGCTTTCGTGTGCTGTCTCGCACCCTGAGGGTGTTGGGACTACAACTCAATGATTCAAGTCACAGTTAGCCCTTGACCGTGTCCTGTGAGCGGCCAAAATGCAGTAAACGCAGCAAAATGCGGGACATGCAGTTAAGGAGATGACATCTGCACCCCCCATCAAATGCCAGAGGGGGTGCCTCGAAATGCAAGCGGAATGGAAGTCGAAGCCCTGATCAACATAATGGCGGAGAGACTTCATGCAGATGAGGATTTTATTCATGAAAGCAGTCAGTTTAGCATGTGTGATTCACATCCCAATGCGTGCTGCGCCGCTGAAATATTCTCCCAATTTTACCGGTTGTGACCGCGCACACCAACTGTGAAATAAAGCCCCAGTATGCATAATATTCATTTGATATAAAAGACACGCAAGACATTGTAATCAGTTTTTGTCTTTCCCCTTTCCGCTCAGTCGCCAAAGGAAATGCGAGTCGGATTGGGGTTTGGAAAATCACCTGCGTGACATTTTAAGCTCGCATACGTTTAAAGTACGACGGAGGGAGAAGCAAGGGGTGTCCAACATGCGGCTCGCGAGACATTTGGCTGCCCCCGTGTGGCTTGTGGATCATCAAGGCCATCGATTTCAGGTGGGCCTCCAGAACAGCACACAATCAATTTGTTTTTCATTCAAATTATTACGCCAATTGACTTGACTTTGTGCTAGGTTTCGTTAGCGATGGCTCCAAAACTAACCTCTTTGTTATTTAATTGATATGAACATCTAAATAACTCTAAATAACATTTTTTAGCTTCAACCTGGAAACCAGAAATAAAGAACAATCATTTAAACCGCATTCACACAAAATGGAAAAACCTGCTTTTGCATTTGGAACGTATTCCCCCCCCCAAAAAAAAAATACCCCCCAAAAAACTGAGCTGATCTGTTGTTGTGTTGTCCGTGTAAGTGCGATTTAAAAGAAGCGGCTTGTGATCTTGTTGTTTTCACTTCACTCCGCCTACGAAATCCAGAGTGGCTCGGGCGGAGAGAACCGAGGTCATGCGGCAACCAGTCTTTACCGGTCCCACCAAGGCAGAACCATTTATCATCCAGGCGCTCAGGTTGGCCAGATCAAAACGCTCGCTGCCGTAAAGGGAATCATTAAAACTTTTCCCTGAGGACGGACGGCCCGCCGCCAATGCTAAGCTCCTCCACGCAGTCAGCTTGTTCGAATCTTCGAACACTTGGCGGAACACGCCATCACCTGGGGATGCGCTTCATATTGCAAATTTGCCGCATTTGGACAAAGCTGGCTAGGTCATGTTTGACCAGTCGAGCACAAAATTTGCCTCCAATGACTGTGTTTTTTTTTTGGTTTTGTGTTTTTCTTTCAAGAAGACAAGTGATCATGACAACTTGTAATCGGTTTGCAGTTTGCGCAAGTTGCATGTACAGGAAAAGGCCTCGGGTGATGGGCCGCATACATTTCACCCAATCTGAAGACGAACATCATTATCTGCTCACATGCAGCCGTCTGTTCTGGCAAATGTCCTTCCAGTCAGTAAAGTCCATTTAGTCCTGATCTATCCTTCTTATTTATTATTTTCCTCAATGCAATACCCGTGGGGGGTCGGGGGGGGTCTTCGATGGGATCGTCACCACAGTAACCATCTCGACTTCACAGTGTGTCTGCAAGGCTTGAGCCGCCAAACTCCCGTGATGCTTTGCACCGGCTTGTTAAAGGCCGCGGGGCAAGAAATCAATGAGATTCAACTTGTTTGCGCAAATGAATGAAAGTCTTGAGGATGGCTTGTTTCGCTCAATTGCTTTTATGTTTTTAGCCGCAAAAAGTGATTGCTTTAGGGAATTGCGGCCTCCCTCCGTGAGATGGGTTCAGGTAAAGAAAGGAAAAAAAAAATAAATTCCCGTGCTCATTACGGACCTGTGTGTCGGCCCACGGTGAAGAACTTTTCTCCATCCAGGACACTGTAGACCACTCTGGCACTGCTGCCGTAAGACGGGTCGTCGGCGTCCGACGCTGTGATCTTGAGAACAGACGTTCCTGTCGACACAAATCAACCAATCCGGTTTCACCTTGGACAGAAAGTTTGCTCAAAGGTTACGATTCGACTCGTGGCGCTAATGTGATTTGGAAAGGGCGGAAGAAGCGCGTTTCATCACCATGCAGAAACATTTGCGGATGATTAGCAAGATCGTTTGGCACGCTGATGATCCCAATTGTCTTGGCTCTCTCATTAGCACACACGCACACGCACACACGCACACGCACACGCACACTCACACTCACACAACTCATCAGGATGCACGAGAACATAAAGTCAATATTATCATCAACATCAAGTCAAGACACACCAGAAGGCCTCAGCGTCACCATTCGAGGCGATTAGATGAGGAATGATGACATCCGAACAGCCATGCGGCAGGACAATCATTTTGTTTTGTTTTTTTGCGGGTTCAGCATGTCCCATCAGGGGTCGCCTGAGCTCATCACTCATGTTATTTGAGCACCAGTGGCCTCATGGAAAAGCTGCTCGTCTGCTAAGCCAGGAATACCGTTGATTTTCTTGCTCTTTCAATTTGGTTGCATTTTTTCAAATATATTTTTTTCATGTCCTTGCAGATGCAACTTGACGACTTTTTTCCAGGCTTAGGACTAGCAGCGGCTGTATATTGGCAAAGTGGCCAGGAATAGAAATCGTGCAAGGCAGCAGCAACATTTGCCGTTATGCTACCAGTGCTTCAAGTTATTTCCACGCAGTTACACCAAATCGTTTGGCGCAGGGGTGTCAAAGTCAAATACACAGTGGGCCGAAAAGTAAAACGTGAGCAAAGCCGCGGGCAGGCATTTAATTTGAAAAAAAATATATATTGAAAATTTTTATTATAAGTGTTTTTATGAATGCAATACAATGTTTAGTTTTTAAAATGACTATTATCATTTTGAATGTTACAATTATTATATAAAATGTAAAATGGAATAGTCGTCATTTAGTGTAGCCTCGCCGGCCAAATCTAAAGACACTGCTGGACAGATTTGGCCCGCGGGCCAGAGTTTGACACCAATGTTCTATCCGTTGATGACATTTCGAGTTATTTACACGCAGTTACACCAAATCGTTTAGCGAAAGCCTCGCCCGAGGCCGACAACATTCCGACGACTCTTCGGAAACAAAAGCACTTCATAATGCACATTTTCACTGTCGTGAATAAATCCTCGAACAGACGTGTCGATGAGATTCCTCAAGGACAAAGAGTGTGCGATTGTGGCACGGTGGGTAATTACTGACAGCTGGTGGTGTCCGCCAAAGGTCAGCGCTGTAGCCTTTCTCGGAGCCCTGTCACGCCACAGCTCGGCCGCCGAATGGCTGTATGCTAATGATGCTAATTAGCTGGGAGTGTCACTGCGTCGTTCGCTTCCTGTCAACGTCTCCAGCGTCTCGGGCTCGAGAGTGGCGGCGGTCGCCGCAAAGATTACGATCAGCTGTCGCCCATTGCATCTCTTATTATTTTGCTGTCGTTCCTTAACTCATTCAATACCATTGACGGCTAAATACGTCTTTTTTTTTTTTACTCAGTTGGTAGTGAACGAGTTAACTTACAAGTTGAATTCGTGGTGACCGAGCGACCAATTCATTTTACACGAGCCTCAAATTCATTTTCCTCATTGCGCTAATTTCAAACGACATTAATCCGTTCCATCTCCCAAAAAGACACAATGTGTTTTTGTGATGTTAAGTTTCTTAGCAGATTGGCTGACTTCCTTTTCAATTTCGGGCATGTTTCCTAGACACTTTTTCGCGCTTCCTGTGATGGTCGACCTTTGCACCCCATGCGTCGCTAATTGTTTGAAATGCCTCCAGTTATTGTATACGTTTTATGACGGACGTTGTCAGATTCAAGACGGCTGCAATAATTTTTTATCATCTTGATTGCGTGAGTTTTCACACACGTTGAGGTCCACACTTGAAAGGCTCCATAAAACAAGCCATAGACACAAATAAAAAAAAGCAACGCAAGGCTTTCTGCCAGATCTCCACGCGCCAGTTCAGCAAATCGACTGCGAGCGTTTCCTGATGTAGCTCAGTGACAAAAAAAAGTAAATTGCCCGTTTTTTCCGTTATCGTCCGACATATTCCCACTTGGCTCAAAGCCCCGCATGTTAAAGGAAGACGATAACGATAGATACAATCCCAGTTGGGGCAGGTGAGTGAGATACCCGTCTTATCAAACTGAAAACATTATGACTAGAAAGACAGTTTTTTTTTTTATTGGAAACAGACAGGGGGTTTGTTAATTCTGCCCACCTGCTTGGCCCAACTGCAGCGAGTCCAATAAAAGCATTTCCATCCACTGGATTAGTCTCTTATCTTAATTTTCCCCAGGTAACAACGCCGGTTCACGCTACTGGCTGCTTGCACCGTCAGATGGCTTGGAAGAACTATATAAATGCAAATCATTCTTTATTGTGTTTATATTAAAACACACAAGTCAGGCAGCAGGTTTGGGACTTGGCTTCTTATTGAAATTGGATCTGTTACATACTTGGAGTGTCTGCTGGTGTCACCCTGATGCAGATTCTATTGCTGGCATGGAGGCGATCAAATAATCGAATGCTCGCTTCTCGAGTCAGCGTGGACTGCAGATATACATCATATTTTATTTTACAGATAGCAGCTGATGGCATTAGTCATTCATTTGTCACTTTATTGAGGCTTTTTTATGCATGTTTTCTCCTTTGAATTCATTTCAATTAGTAGAAAAGGCGTTTTTCTGCGTGTTAGTTTTTCAAAGTAATTTGGTCATAAGAAGCCATCCATGTTATGTAGAATAAAAAAGCTTGCCATTACAACAGATTTAACCATAAAAGGAAGTTTATATTTTCTGATGCAATTCTTTCAATGAAGAACAAAATTAATCATTAAAAAAAAAAAAATATATATATATATATATCCACACAAAACGGCGTCCAAAAGTGCCAACAAAGACCCAATCAGAATATGAAATGAAAAGAGCCCATCGGCGTCCAACAAAGTTCCATTCAAAATTCAAATAAAAAAAGCATCTCCTTTCAAGCTTCTCAACGCTAGCCTCTGTATTATTGCGAAACCGCTCCTTAATCAACGTTATCGGCATCAAAAAAGTCAGCAATATGCTTTCAAAAGTTTTCCTCAACTAGTTAAGTTCTCTATTTGCATTATTTATTTATTTATTTTTTGCTTTCACTAAGAAAAAAATTCAAGACTCAAAGTCAATGATAGCCATGAACTCAACAAAACTCAATAAAACTCACGAGCTGCACTTTGGCTGATAGCGAACAATTCTTCAAAAGGTTTAAAGCTTACGGTTAAACGAAACAAAAGAAAGTGAGTTCCACGTGGATGTGAAACAACCACACAATGTTGCCTTCCACTCGCTTAATGCTCACACACAATTTGGATATCTGAACACATCAGCACATGGAGACAAATACTATGACAAAGTATACTGCCCCCTGTGGCCATGTTGCGCACAACACAAGGCGTTGTCACAAATTAATCACATCAATTCATAAAACATCTCAAAATATCACTTTTTGTGGGAAGCAAAAATAAAAGGCTAAACAGTACCATGAGGACATTTTTGTTCTTTGTTACTTCCTCGCAAACACTTTACGCCTGACTCGGTTGAACAGGTAACAAGATGGCAGGCCACCAGGGGCGGCTTGGCCACACCTTTTCAGCCCTGAGAGAGCGATGGTTCAATTAGGGCGAGGGGGCCCGTCTCGAAAGCGCGCGAGACGCGGGACTGACAGCTCTTTAAGAGGTGGCCTCGTAAAAGAGATTTGTGCCCACCTTAGCCTCGCCGGCGAGGGGGTCTAACGGCCGCCGCCACCAGTCTCTCGCCGCCGTGTCGTGCGCGGGACTACTGACTGCTCCCCGCCTTGCATTATGGATCATTTAGTCAAGTCATAAAAGCTGAGGTGTTTTCACATGAAAAGTTATTTCATCACCACTTCCGCCGTGATTCATTCCTCCCCCCCCGTCCACACAAACGTCTCGGGAGAGAGAGAGCGAGACGGGATGAGGAATAAAGGAGCGGGGGAAAAGCTGGCGTGTCATAAAAGCCAATGGGCTGCGTACATTGATCCTTTTCGAGATCTCGATGAGGATTTAGGGAGATGTTTCATCCCTCCTGACAGAGGTTGTAAATCCAATTTTGGTTAGCCTTTGAACTCGCGACTTAGAACGGATCATATCGGTATATTCGAGTCTATTTGTTTGGCTGACACTATTTTGCTGGACTGAGATAAATCCAATGTCTGGTGCAAAAAGGAAACACTTTGTCAAAGTATCACATAGATCCAAAGCCGGGCATTTGACCCTTTTTTTGCAAGTCAGTCCCTCGCCCTCTGGCGGCAATCTTGTTATCGTTCCGGTCTCATTCAGAAAAATTGTCGGCTAATTTCCTATTCAAATCCGCTGATTATGCTGGCAAGTGTTTCGTCAAACCGAAGTGCGTTCATGGTTTGACTTCCCCTCGGTTCTCTCCGGCTGTGGTATCTCGGAGGTTGGGGTACAAACTTTCTGTGTTGAGCTTGGATGATTTCCGGATCCATGCTCATCATACTTTGACAAACTCCAACTTGGGGAGCGAGACCCAAAAAGGGAAGCAAAGACACAAAACAAAAAGGCAAAACTAAATTGCAAAGCTTTTTTGGCTTCGCCATCTAATGTGGGAGGAACTCAGTGTCAACATTTGACGGTCCCAACGACGCGAGGACACAAAAAACAGGGCCCGTTAATCACATTCATTTGTAATCCGAAACTTTTTCATATTTCAATTTCCCTCAAAGCGACTCCAATTCCGACATAATTTACTAAACCACAGTGTTCCTTGTCAAACCCGGAAAACAGTAAAAAAAAAAAATTGAGCAGATTCATGCATGCCGAACGATAGTTCACACTTGCTGAACATGAATGCACAAAAATGATGACGTTACGTATTCTGTGCTTGCGTTTGTGCGAGATCGCTACTCCTCCCTCCTTAACGTCAGGCCACGTGCGCATCAGCTCCAATCAATTGCAGCGAAGCAGCGCATCGGCGCGTGGACGTCGCCGCTCGTCTGCATAAGGACGCTCGGCAGCGCCGATGGATCGGAAGTCACCGCTGCCTCGGCCTGTCGCCTCCATTGTTAGCATGACAGACTGGAGCCATCCTAATTTCGACGGCAGCACTTTGCCCGAGGTTATCTCCCGGTGGCAGAGCAACATGGGCGTGATTAGCCCTTTCATTCTCATGCCACGCACAAAAGTGGGACGGCGCTGGAGCGCTCACATTGACTTTATGAAGACGAGGCTTGCTTTTTGATGGCATCCGGGCAACACTTATTGGTCAGCACTCAGGAGAAGTGGATGAAAACGTGCTCTGCACATGCTCGATGACGACCCTGCTCATTTTCATCTCGTGTGTTGGAGAAGGGAGACATAAAAAAATAAATAAATAAATAAAACAATCCACCCCCGGATTAGAAGCTAGTGTTGAGCATTGGTGGCATCAATTTATAACCTCGTGTTGAATTTTTAGCTGAGAGTTTTTATCCAATCAGAATTCAGCGAGCTCGTGTTGCCGGGCAGATTTCATAATACCAGTAGCACGCACTATTCGGTACTTCTGTGTGAGTGGTGGGGCGCATACCGTTGATAGCCAATCAGATCACGAGTTGCCTTACGCTGAAAGTGTGATTGGATACTCACTCGTGAGGGGGCAGCGCTATGCGGAATCAACAAAACTGGTGAGCGTTCGAAAATGTAAAATATATTCTTGCTTTTTTTTTTAACCACAATGGCCGAAGGAGGGAAAAGTGCGGATTTAATTGCCGTTACACTTGCGAGGCCATTTTCAAGACGGATCGTTCGAGAGAAGCTAGGTTGTCCAACACTCGCTCAGTACTGTGGAAGTGTCTTTCTGGATAATATTTGTCCAGCCGTGGTGTCATAAATGATCATATTATGAGGGGCATTGATTCAAGTCGGACCAAGTCGGACTTCACCGAAGGCCTCCGTGTGAAGTGCTCCGCCCGCCACCGCCGATGTCTTGTCCTGCCACAAATTGAGCCATCTAAAAAAAGAACCTTCTATTTTGTATTGCAGCTACATCAAACATTCGTAAAAACAACCATTTGTGCATCGTCCGCAAAATCAGTGTCCTGGTTCGTCCCCGCAGGACATTGAGGTGAAAAACTCAAACGCTTTAATGTTTAAAATGTACACGAGCTGGTAAGTGAGCAACCTTGAGGAAAACGTGGCGATATCGCTGTTTGGCAACACTTGAAGCTGCGTGTTTTGAAACCCTCGAGAGGCCTCACTCAAGCTGCATAAATATTTGAACATTTACTATTGATGGGGAAGAGCGCGGGGGAAACGAGCTGGCTCCTGTTCAAATATTAATGATACTTTCCAAAACATAAACATAAAGCCGCAATTTCAATGTAAGCCACCTGCTACAAAGTACTGCGGGGGGGAAAAAAAAGAAAAAAAAAGCTGCTGTTGATACGCTGATGTAAATGTTTCCCTCTTTTGAGAGCGTGACTCATAATAAAACATCGTGTTTGAGGCGCAAACAAACAACCAAAAAAACGTTATGCCATCATGGCTGTCGCATTTCACCGTGTAGAGACTATATTTAGTCAGTGTTAACTCCAGAAAAGTAGTAAAAAGAAATTGGCTGTCTCTGTGCAGCAAAAAAAAAAAACAGCAGGAAGCCACAAGAAAGTGGATAAGATCCATTGAGCAGCATGACACAACCAGAAACTAATGCGACTGTACATGTAGAACTCCATTTTTTTTTCTTTTTTTAATGCTTTCAATGTGAGGCTGTCTAAACAACACCGTAAACAAATAAGCGTTTTACAGCACGGAGACAACATGAAAGCGCCACACAGGAAGTTCTGCAGCCGAGACTGAAACCTCCAAATTGTTAAGCGGGCTTGAATTTGGCCAAACTTTAGTTTGAATGACAAAAGCAAGCATGTCGCGTTCGCAATTGCCATGAGGTGAAAATGTCGGATGTGAATGGTTGTTTGTTGATTTGTGCCCTGCGATTGGCTGGCAACCATAAAGACGACAAACAACGAAAATGGACGGGTTCATTTTTATTTAAACATAAAATGGATAAAAACCAGCCGGGCACCAATCGAGCATAAGTGCTGATTATTCCCACTTGGGGGCCGAGATTTGTCACACGTCTTTAATTTTGTCGCCGAACTTGTTTGACAGCAGCCTCATTGCTTTGCGAAAGATCAGTTCCGACCGATGAGCCGAGGGTGTGTGATCATTTTGTATCAAGCCGACCGAAAACTAAAATTATATATACATTAATATATTTATTTTTTTATTATTAAAACTGAAACTCCATCTGCGGTGGTTAGAACAATGGCCTCACAGTGCAGAGGTCGTGGGTTCAAGTCTGGCTCCGGCCTTCCTGTGTGGCGTTTGCATGTTCTCCCCGTGCCTGCGTGGCTTTTCTCCGGGTACTCAGGTTTCCAAAAACACTCTAAATTGTCCCGAGGTATGAGTGTGAGCGTCTACGTGTGGCCTGCGATTGGCTGGACACCAATTCTAAATATCACCAATCCGAAACAATTTTCCATGCATGATTTAACAACTTTGTCTGTTTAACCGTAACATTTGGTGAATGCCTCCCCTCGCCTAATCTTCATTTTTTAAATGTTGGTCTGAGGACACAGCCACTGCCGCCCACCATGCAAAGTGACTTCATCCCCCCCCCCCCCCCCGCCTGCTCCTTTGTCTTCTATCATAAGGACACGCACGCTTCCTTTGCAACAACATTCAATCAAGCATGAAGTGCAAATTTGATTTAGGACTGCAATTTCATTAGCCGCATATTTTTCAACAAAACAACACTCGGCCGGCCCAGTCGCTCACACTTCATCAACATCGTCGCCACTCCTATTTTAGCGGCCCTCTCCTTGTTTTGGACTCAACCAACCTTGAAAAACAAACAGACGATGAACCAAAGTGTTCGTTTGTTTTGAAGGTGCGAAATCAATGAAGCCGTAGGCTGCAAATCTGGCAAAGCACAAATGATAAAAAAAAAAAAAAAAAGTCACACTGCAGGTCGCTACGGATTATTTCCTAATTATTACTTGGTGTAATGCCGTCACAAAGACAAAAAAAAAAACGTAGTCTATGCAGGAGCGTTTTAAAAGTTTAGACCTTACAAATCTGGTGCATGCACATTGCAGAAAAGGCGCCATTAAAAGACGTTCTTTTCAGTAAATTACAGTTCTTAGACGACTCCTTCCTCCAGTCATCTTAAGCGTCACAATGTGACATCACGTCCATGTTGACTCACACGGAATTGGCCATAGATTATGTTCGATTGGTTCGATTTGAAAAGCAGAAAAATCTTTTTTTTGTGTGTGTTGATGGAAATATATTGATGTGATGTATGTTGCTAGTAGGGCTGCTTTATTATGAAAAAAATTTTAGTAATAATTGAATTCATGACTATTCAAACAATTCTTCTTCTTCTTCTTCTTCTTATTACCCCAAAAAAGTTCAAATGTAAACAATTTTAAGAGAAATCAAATTCTTTAAAACACGATAATTATGTAAGTTCCTTTTAGATTGAATTGTTAATAAGTCGTTGATTAAGTATGGTTTCCTTGTATAAAGAAACTCTTTACTCTTTTTTTTTTTTTTTTGGCCATCAGATCGTCCTATAGCATTTTTAGACATTTACAGAACTACAGTAAAATGTTACTATCTAAGAGTCCAATCTTTTGAAAATGCCATTATTGATCCCACATTCACCTTTCAAAAAAAAGAAAAAAAAAAAAAAAACGACACAAAAAATGGTGTTGAAATGACTCAAAATGATTTCGTCAAGTGTTTGTACAAAATAAAATCCTCTTGATCCAAGACACGTTTTTTTAAATAGATGTATAGTCGAATTTAAATATGTACCTGGATCCCGTTGAAAATAAAATTGAATACATTCAACAAAAACCTTTTTGTCAGTGTCGAGCAACACTTTGGGGCAAGATTCCAATTTGGCTTTCACTTTAAAATCGGCCCATTTTGCCACCTGAGCGCATATCTCTTTCGCAAACACTTTTTGCCGACTGCAAGAAAATGCCTCACTTGTGAAGCGCTAACTTTGTGTGGCTCGCTATTGATGTCAGATAATGGCGTACAACATGTGAGGGGCCGCCCCATCCTGACTGCGAGTGAGATTTTATTGCTGCGATTCGGGAGGGGAAAAGCAAGCAACGGTTCACGCGGGAACAGAAGAAAAACATCCATTTGCTTTTAGACAAGGAAGGCTTGCATCACGCTGAGGAAGAAGGAATAAATTCCAAACAGGCTTCAAGAGGACGGAGACATTCCTTCAGCGCAATGACTTTTTGTGGTGGGAAATGTTAAAGTGAAAATTCTGTACCGAGAAGTCCAATTCATCCGCAGAGAAAACTTTTTTTTTTTTTTTTTTTGGTAATGTGTTTCTAATGAGGAAAAACACGTTGGCGTCCTCCTCTCGATATTTTGTCCAGTGAGACGTGAGACTCCTCTCTCAGCTCATCAGTGCAGCACTGATACTCGTCATTATTCCCAGAGGGCAAAGATGACATGTCGTTGAGTGTTTTTAGATTGTTGCGCAACGTTTGATGTGCATAACATCACGGCCACATGGTTGCAATTTTATTATTTTTTTTTTTTGCGACAGCAAATCCTATCGTATGCTAAATGATTTCTTGAAATACAAGAGTGTCATTCTCTATGTCTAGTAACCTTCAGCTGAAAGTAGCAAGAACCGTCTTGAAGCCATTTTTTCATTTTAAGACTTTTGAATAATTCTCTCAGCTAAATGGTTGCTTTTTGCGAACTGGGTCGAGTCATCTGCCAGAACAACACATACTGTACAGGTGTGAATTATTGTTTTTTTTGAGCAATTTTTATTCGTCAGTGAGCAAATCTGATGGAAGACGTTTTTTTTTTTTAATAGTGTACTAAGAGAGTGAGCACCTCCGATGCGCTTCAATGAAACATGACGTCATCTTTACCACTCCGGTCACTTCCTTTGAACTTTGTGCTTCAGCCTCTCACTGATCCATCCAACAATTTCTCGTCCATTTACTTCATCAGCAAATGCATGTGTCATCGGAACACTCGATCCGACCCACCGGCGGGGCTTCTATTTGCACCTGTAATCATTTCCTTTCTTCGGACTGTGTCAGAAGACGCTCAGACGGCTCATCGGGGAGCAATGCAATCATCAACGCCTCCCTCGTCCCCGTTTGATTACTCGTGGTGAGTCATAACTGAGGGCGTGCAAGTGGGGCTGCGCCGTCTTGTTTTCCGTTCACTCACCTTCGCCTTCCTGACTGACATTTGTTGCCTCCTCACAACAGGTGACAGTTTGAGTATATTGCAGTTTTTACAGCGGACAAAACCTCGTACTTTTATTGCCAGTTCGGGAAGTATGAGATTGTATGACTTTTCTTAAAACTTGCTTAATTCAAAAATTCACTTGACACAGAATGCGTGAAACTGTTCATTATTTTTGCCACAGTGTGTTGGGGACTTGTTTGAAAAGAAAAGGTTATGACATGGAAAAAATAAAAAAAATATATATGTATATATATGTATGTATATAGTATATATATATAGTATATATAGATATAGATATATTGGTGGCTGCTGGATGGAAAATAATGAGGGTGTTGAATGAATAAATTTTTCTTCTTCTGATGATGTTTTGGTTATTTGTTCTGTACTTTTATGTGAGGGAATAGCACAAACATCCATTTGCCGACAAGCTTTTCCATGGCAACCGTTATCCATTATCCTTTCACTTATAAGCTTCCTCGTTAAAATAAAAGCGTATACACGACGGGTATGTCTTTTCAAGACACGTCATGTTCATTGTTGTGTTGAGGAGCCACATGCTTTCATGGGTCGCAGCGACTTCCATTTAGCACGGAAAAATCAAACCACATTTGCAAAGTTAATCCTTTACTGGTGTCAATCTAATTTTAATCACGAGCCCCATGGTCATTTCTGTTGCCTTTGGGGGACGGTTTAGACGGTGAAAACGGCACGATAAGTAACTATGCCACAAATCATGTTTCTGTATGCACGATCGTTTAACGTTTAGTGCTCAGAAGTTGTGTTTGCACCACATGTATTATTTATTTTTATTTTTTATTATTATTATTATTAGTAGTAGTAGTAGTAGTATATTGGCAGCAATGACTGCCAATCTACCAGCCGGAAAAATTTTTTTTATAAAATCGGTGGCGGATATACTTCTTGTCCATTACAAAACTTAATTGATGTCGGATCTCAAAATAATCAGCCATTTGAAAACATTTTTGTTCAACTCTTAATTCTCCTGTTGAAGTTTTGCTTTTGCGCTTGAGGTTGTCGCTCACTGAGCGCTTACCTATGGGCGACAGTTCGGCCACACTGCCGATGTACGGCCCCTCCAAGAACTTAGGCTCGCTGTCGTTGATGTCTTGGACCTTGATGACAAACTCCGACTCGGGTTCCAGCGGGTCGTTGCTGAGCCGATCGCGAGCCTGCGCCCGCAGCGTGTAGAAGGCCTTCTCCTCGCGGTCCAGCCTCTCCGTGGCGTGGATGTCGCCCGTCAGCTCGTCGATGATGAAGACCGTGCCCGCCCCTTCTCCGGAGATGGTGTACTTGATGTTGCCCTCGCCTTCGTCTGAGTCTGTGTGAATCTGCATGGGAATGAGTTGGGATGCGTGAACCAAAAGTGCCAAATCAAGATTAAAAAAAAAAGAAAAAAGAAAAGCCCAAACGTCATCCAAGCCTTACAAATGAAAGACCTTGAAAAGTATGCATTTCAAACTTTATCTCGATTCGCTGAACATTCGAGCAAGTTTTTCACTTCTTGTGCCCGATTCTTGTCATCCTGACCCCTGATGGCAATCAGCGTCTAATTCCATCCACCGTGTCGCCACACCAGTCATCATTTAGGATGTGACAAAAGACTCGGCACTTTTCTGCAAAGGACGGCTCTCGCAAATGAGGTGTTCAAAGTCATCGCGGCAGTTGTTAAAGGTAGACCAAATGACAACTTCAAAGAGTCGTTAGAAATCAGACCAATCGTTCCCCCTAATGTGATTGGATGTTCAGACGCTCTTCAGGCGGCAATATTGGGGCGCTGCGCGTTTCCTTAATTCACCTTAACAAGAACCTCTCCCACCTGATAGACATACTCGGGAGGCAATTTTGGAACGTGAACCCGCATCTGGGTAAAATTGTGAAGAAGGGAACGCCTTTTAAACGGCAAGACGGAGAGAGCAATGTGGAAAGTCAACAATGGGTCAAATTTTGAAGCGTCTGGATCTGCGGGTCGTTATTGAAGGAATATCGGGATCCAATGATGTCCAGGCAAGCATGTGGAAAAAAAAAAAAGAAAAAAAAAAAAATCGGGAAAAATAATCTGACCAATTGCCTTCATCTACTTGCTGGATGATTCCAATATCATTTGGGATTTGAAGTGTTTTAAAAATAGTTTCTGTCATCTGTGCAAGTTATAACTTCTTGGGGAGAAATTTGAAGAGTTGTTGCAATTCGATTGAATAATGAAGCAGCTCGGTTTTAACAACTGTTGAACTTGCGAAGTAAAGGAGTTCATCTTTAGCTTTCGAGTCCTTTCTTCTTTTTTTTGGGGGGGGGAATTCAAATCCGTCGGCAAACAAGCTCCAACGCGTGTTGCCGCCAACAACTGTCTGAACATTTTTTGGGACAAAATGCATCTGTAGAAGGAGATCACAAACGCAGTCAATAACACACCATCTTCCGAAAATAGAATTGTGCTAAAATTGTGGAACTTCGCCGGGAGCCAGAGATACCAATTCAATTAGGTGTCTTTTTCTTTTGATGTAAAGCCTCACTCCTGTTGCCAATAAAAAGTCTTGATGCATGTGCGCCGCTCAATATCTCGCCCGCCACTCGTGACAACGCTGCATTTCCAAATGAGATTGCACGGAGGGGAATGTGCGTGAAATGTTCCCACCGTGCGTTAATTCAATTGCACAAAGGTTGGTACCAGGCACACATGTAACTTTCCAAAAACGTGCACACCCAAAACCACGCGCACACACAAAATGAGTTCATCATTCCGCTGGCATGATGCAATTCCGCCCCCTCGGGCTGGCTATACACGTCCGTCTGTCAGTCTATCATCGCTGGAGTGATTCGAGTTGGCGGTTTAAACACACGCGCGCACACGCACACACATGCATGCTGAGCAAAATGTTTCTCTCCAATCTGAAGGTCAAAGCCAAGCCATGGTTTCGTACAAACAAAAGGGGTGGCACCTTCATCAAGCTTCTTTCTTTTCGTTCCCGCTAAAAAGTAGAAAAACAATTCAAGCACACGTTCTTTTTTCTGAAATTATGACGGCAAAAAAACAAAAAAAACAAAGAAAGTTTCCAAATCTCAAAACCTCAAAACAAATCTATTTGTCCATCAAACCTTGCAGGTTAAAAGTGTTTTTTTTCCAATGACACAAAAGGATTTTTTTTTTTTTCCCACGCATGTCTCACTTTTTCAAAGCCATCAAAATGCCGGCTTTGTGACCAAAGAAAGATTGCAACGACCTTCCAATCCAATGCAGGGCAGACATTACAACATTGAGAGGACCTTCAAGAAAACTTATTTCGTACTTTGAAATGGCAAAATATTTGCAAACAACCAAATGTCAAATATGAATTTCTTGGTATTTTAAGCCTTTTAAGGCGCAACAAGTTTTTTTTTCTTATTAGAAAAATAAAGAAAACATTTTCATGAAATATATTTCAAGTAGTTCATTTTGCTGTACCTTTTTATTTTATTTTATTTATTGATATTGCAGTGTCAAAGTCACGGATGGGGTCCTTGGGGGGGAAAAAAAAACAAAAAAAAACTCCGGTCCAAAATTATCACTTATTTCTCCACGAGTTGACTCCCCCTTTTTTTGTTTCAAAGGGAGCATTTATCCCTTTTGGCGTTTCCTGCCGGGGTGCTGCCATTATTATCCTGAAGCGACTCGGCCGTTGTGTTATGTGATTTAGAGTGAAAAGTTTTGCAGCGTTTACGATCTGCGAGGCAATGAAGTTCTCTGAATCTGCCTGGGGGAGCGAGCGTCTGAATGCGATTGGATGAAAGAGTCAAGGGGGTGGGGCTTGTGTACTGGATGACCCAGCATGTGTGTTGGCAGGTCTCGACTTAAAAACACTTGAACGATGAATCAAAGTCAACTTCGCGTCAGCTACAAACAAACAAAGCAAACAAACTTGAATTTGACGGAAAAGCGCAATTTTCTTTCTATTGTCAGTTCATTCATTTGGGAAGAATATGATACAATTTGTGGTCTTTTCCGATTTCTCAAAAACGTTTAGAGTGTGTTCAATAAATGATGACCTTTTGCTAAGCTTTGTGATTGAGTATGACGACCGTGCAAGTTTCAAGCGGTAACGAAAGCGCACGCGTCTGCGCGTGCGGCTTTCCGAGCTGATATGATTTGTCTCGGTTTAAGTTCGACTGCTCCGAATAGAAGCGGGAGACACCCGAGGCTTTCCTGCGGGGCACTCCAGGGTGAGGAGAAGGGAAGCTGTTGATTCTCTGTCACTTTCCCCTTTGGCTGATGGCAAAAAGCCGCGCAGGCAGCCGGGCTCAACGGTGCCAAACAGCGGTCATCGGAAAACAAAGACGATGCTGACTTTTTATTGAACGGTGAGGACCACGGAGCACTCAACACACGTGTGAGTGTGTGTGTGTGTGTACATATATATATAAATGCAGGTTTGTTCATGCTCGTGTGGAGGATCCGCACCTCTCACTCGTCATCAGACCCCCTCAAGATTGACCAGAACAGAGAGCAGAAGAAGTCAGTCAACATCACCTCGCAAATTGTCTCACACGGCCTCAGAAGCCTTCCCGAAAGACCGAGCATTGTTAGCCCCGCTTTACACGTGTTCCATTCCAATTTACCTCCCCGTTGTGGCACTTTTTGCCCACGCTTTAAGCTACTTTGGAATAATTGAAATGACATTTGCGGGAATTCAAGCTTGAGCTCCCCTGCCTGCTTGGTTTATGGAGAGCGTCAAAGCGGCAACAAATTGGCTGTCTCATATTTAAGTCGGTGTAATCAGGAGGAGGCCTTGCCACATTTGGCTGCCGCTTGTCAGTCCCTCAGATCTCCGCCGCTTCAAAGCGTTAACAAGGTGACGATCAGACGCGGCAGCAGAGGTGGAAGCTGCTGCAGGGGAGGCACGAGGAGAGGAAGTGACAGTAAATGTGAGCGCGGGGCTTCAAAAACAAAGACGTCAGTGTGAAGAAGGTTTGCCGTTGATTGGATGTGGGGAGGAAGTCGACTTAGGAAGTTGAGAGGATGAAGGGAAGGCACGAGTCACAGTTCGGACGTCATCGTTAGCCTCGTGTGGTTTGTTTGTGATGACCGGAGCTGGGCACTTGACCCTTTTTTGACGGTCAGTCCCCTGCCGCCGGCCGCGATCTCTGTCCTGTTCTGGCCTCAACCCTCCGGCTATATTCATAAGCCCCAATTGAACTACTAATTGGAACATTGGTTGATAATTGCGAACGTGCTAGATGCAGACTGTCGATGCTTTGCAGTTATGTCGGTAGGTTCAATAGTAAGTTAATCGATCCAAATGGAATGGCAGCATGCGTTCTAGTCCACCATGCTTCTCTGTCGACAAAATTTCTTTCGGAATAAGTGTCACCCCCCCCAAAAAAAAAAAAAAGTCACTGAACTGAGATCTCTTGTTGCAGTCGACCAATATGCTAACAGTGATTATTAGATGTTTTCTAAAAGATGATCCTAAGAGTGTTCGAAGAGATTTTTGTGCTGAGAAAACAGCAATTGTAAATGTTAAAGATGACAAGGATGTCATTTTTCTTCCTTTCTGTTCTTCAAGAGCAGCCATATTTTACTCATTTGAATGCTCGTGTTCCCCGCTCGCACCAAAATAGCACATTTTGAAAAAAAAAGAAAATAATGACTGTCGGATCGTTCACCCCCGCGAGGATTCATTATCTAAATGTACCGATCCAAGCTGCCAGTTTAATGTGACGTGAGTGGCCTTTTTATTGGTAAATCAGATTTCATTAGCGGAGTAGCCCGGGTGCTAGAACGAGCCAGCTTGGCAAGTCTGCTGACTTGGCTGGAGTAATATTAATGGAGGGAAGAAAAAAAATAATTAAAAACTCGTCGCAATTATCTCGTGGAGGCACTCAGCTCAAGCCTAATCCTCGGCGAGGCTAAAAGTCTTGATTGGCAACATCTAGCTGAGTGCATCCATTTTCATGAGCGTCATGCATCAAACATATGCAGTGACACTTTGGCGAAAAGACAGACGATGTGATGACGTAATAATTGGCTTGCATGCGTCAAACTTTTTGCTCATATTCACTTGTCACAATTCGTCAGTCGACGGAACATCTTTCAATGCTACACTGGCTTGTAATCGGGAAATCACACGCTCGACCTGACAGGCCTGGTGGAACACCCTATATATGATTCAATTAAAACCTTTTATGCCGTTTTATTTTCTTCAAAAATAATTTGCAAAGCCAAATTAAAATACCGTGGCATATTTGCTGTACATCTTTAGCACGTCATCTCAGAACAAACAAGTTGGCGACCACTGGGCCTCGCAAACCAACAACACGGCTCGAGTGTGGCGCTTGTGGGCACAAATAAACGTACTGAAAAAGTTTCGAGATTTGTTTTGAAGAAAAAAAGATGACTCCGTTTCGATCGCATTCAAAGATCCAAGAAAGCTATTGGACCCATCTTTGAATGAAAATACATCTCATACTTGGTGATTATACATTAATTCCAAGATATTACTCAAGTAAATATCTGTTACAATCCTCACAAAATATAGGAGTTGAAAAATGTGATGAACTGGAGAATCTTTTGCGATTAATTAGTTAGAATCTGTGTGCCATTGAAATGCTAACGAGAGCCCGCGCTAACGTTGCTCGTTCTTGCAAGAGTTCAGCACAATTTTTAGCTTTAGAAATTCATTTGTTGTTTCTAGAAAGGTGTTCCAAATTCACAACTTTTCTCTTCACAACTCAAAGTTTGCAAACACGCCCAGTGCAGCTCAGCCTCTAGCTAGCAGAGCTCGTGCCTTCCAATCTATTTTTCAGTTTGTTCATTTGAACTTTTATCTGAATTGTTGGCTGCACAATAAAAAGCCACAGATTGGAGATACGTTCAGGACACAATTGCTCATTAAGCCATTAAGTCACATTTGATGTTCTTTGGAGAGGATAAATAATGTATGCGTGCGAGTATGGCTCTATTATCCGTCCACATGTTTAGCTCCACCGTTTGCATCCGGTTATCCGTTGTTTAAGCGAGGTGTGTACCAAATTATGTCTTTTTTGGGAGGGTAACGTGCGACCCCTCCCTCATAGACATAAATGTGTGTGACAAAACGGACGTCTTACCTTTCCAACGTAGAGTGGCTCCGTGCCAGTGTACTCCTCCACCACAAAGAACTGGTTCCACACCCATCCCCGCTTGACTCGTTCCACGGATGAGGCTCCCGGTTGCTCCCCCCTGGCGGCCGCCTGAGTCCTTGTCGCTTCACACCAGCAGCTAAAAAAACTCCATGCGGCCACCAACGTCCAAAGAGGAGCCATGTCCAGTTACAGGAAACACAAACAACTAAAAGAAAAGTCCAGCTGGGGTCCACATATATTTGGAAAAAAAAAAAAAAAAAAAGAGAGAGATGAATAAAGCCCACTTTGCAATGAGGTGAATACTAATCCATGGGATCAAATCTGGTCACTTATACGATGGATGAAGGCTGATCAGTCATTTTAGATTCCAGTGGAGGGTTGTGCTAGAACATGGTCACTTGCTCGGATTCCATCTCTGACCCACTTTCCAGAGAGAGTAAGAGTTTCTTTTCAACCACAATGTTCCAAACAAGAGATTAGCTCTCTTCTGGGGGGGGAAAAAAAAAACAAAAAACAAAAAAAAGACCTTGACTTTTCAGATCATCCAATCACGTTCAATGCCTTTAAAATGTCCACTTGCTGCGTTGCAGGTGGCTTCACGGCATGCTGCCCAAAAAGTAGACTCCCTTGGAAGCTTGCCAGATATGGTGGCTTTTGCTCGCTCAACCATAAAACTAGCCAACGAGTAAAAAGCAGTCAGTCTTCAAAAGTCTTGCGCTGGTCCATCAGTGAGCCCGAGAAAGGAGAAACCTGTCAGACAGAAAACAGTGTTTAGCGTTCTGCTCATCTTGCTGTCAAGACAGTTATTGACAACCATGTTGAGGTCAGAGGAGGAGCTTCATTCAACATTCTAGCATGCCTTCATCTTGTTTAGTCAAAAAAAAAGTATACAAGGCCCAAGTAGCCATTTTCTCATGAGGAATCCTCAAAAGAATCATCATGCTCCTCTCACATTACAAGGCGTAAAGCAAAAAGGCTGCTTTGGCCAATTTCCCCAAAATCTTTGATTGTTTTTCTTGCATAAAGCAATGACAAACATGACTTTTTTTTTCTTTTTTTTTTTACATTTCCAGCGGGCCCAACTGAGAGATTTGGAAGTGGATGGACTCACTTGAAAGCACTGGTGAATTTTCGGCCAAATTATTGACAGCGATTGTGAGAAAGCCTTCGCAAAGCCCGATACTTGGATCACCCAAATATATCGGACCAAATGGATGGTACGCCCTGAACAGGTTGCCAGCCAATCGCAGAGCACACAAGACAAACAATCATCAGCTCTCACACTCACACCTTGGGACAATTTAGAGTGTTCAATCCATGTTTTTGGAAAGCGGGAGGAAACCGGAATACCCGGAGAAAACCCGCGCAGACACGGGAGAACATGCAAACGCCACACAGGAAGGCCACACCCTGCACAGAGAGGCCGTCAAGACGACCAGCATCCACCGTGCCGCCTAAATAACAAACATTTCAATTGAAATCAAAATGACGGAGTGTTGAGTAACTTCAATATCGCCTTCTTGTGCTGCCCTGAGAACACACAACGTCGCCATTTATTGTGTCGCCAACAATGAGCTTCGAGCCACAGGTCACTGTTCAACTCTTTGGGCGGTCTGCGTTTTTTGTGGGACTGACAGAGCGAGCCTCCGACCTCAGACAGCTGATTAATTGCATGAGGAAGCACTAATTGGATCAAAGTATTCATCAATGAATTCAATCCAATGAGGCAACAAGCGCCTAATACCTCAGACAAACACTGGAGCGCGCCGGGTGGGGGTGGGGGGGGGGCTATGAGGAGGGAGGGGGAGTTGGGGAGTTTGTTCTTTTTGGCAGGATGGAACGGAAATAGGCAGAAAGAAAGTCTCAAAGCGGAAATGAGAGTTTGACGTGTAATGTGCGACATCAAGTGTGAGTAATAGCTTTCAAAAGAAAATATTTTCAAAAAGAAAAGTCAAAACTTTTCTTTGGTCTCACAATCCCAAGAGAAGATGACGCCCAAGAAGAAAGTCCGCAGTGCCGGGAGACGCTTGAACGTATTGTATTTGTGTCGTGTCTAGAATGACGCTCCCTTCCAGCCTGGGCCTCGCAGCTTCCGGAAATAATTCCTTCTCAGGCTGTTGGTGGAGGCAATGTCCGTGTTATTGGAAAGCAACTGAGCGCCGCAAGCAAACAAGTCAAACAGCTCGCTTCTCTTTGCTCACCTGCCGCAGATGATGTGTCCAAAAACGTGAATGCACTTTGGGAGGATTTGTGTGTGTGTGTGTTGCGAGCATTGTTGTGATCTGAAGTCAAGTGTTAAGTCGCCACGCAGAAGGCGCTCAATAAAACCCGTGAAGCTATTATCGTGTCTCAAAATGGCTACTCACTGCTAGATATTTAACTAACAACTTGATTTACGTTTGAATCGGGATGATTATCCGGGCCGATATTTGTCACTGCCAGGATGGCCAAGTGGTCTAAGGCGCCGCGTTCAGGACCCAGTCTCCCCAGGAGGCCTGGGTTCGAATCTCGAATTTCCCCATTGTGGGACTAATAAAGGGAATATTAAAAAGAATATTATTTTGCTGATAATCGGCATCGGCCTTTTTAATAACTTAGTCAGAGTCAAGTTGAGTCTGGACTCGTCCGCAGCCCTGATTTTCTGTCCTGCTCTTCCGTGTCCTTCCAAGCTGGATCTTGGCTGTGACGGCAGCGGAGGCGATAAAATGTGACCCGTCATGCTCTCTGCCGAGAGCCACGCCACGTTGCAGAGACGACAGACTATCATCTTCCTCCTCCTCCTCGTCAGCGTCGTCGGCACATCATTCCTCTGCCGCATCGAGTACCCCCCCCCCCATTGATATGTTAACGAGCAACGTCCAATATGCATGACTCCTTTCACTCCCCTGCTCCGCTTAAATTGATCCCAAATACTTCGTTTCAAGTTTCCAATTAGAAATGTTCCAGCCATGAAGTGGAAACTTCAAAGCCATAAAACACACGCCGTCATGTTTATTCCTCGCTGCCTCCGAGGCAAACGGCATCAGGAGGATGAAATTAATTCATTTTGCCTATCTGTGGCTTTTTTTTTTTTTTTTTACAGTAGATGACTGAACAGGGGCGGCAGGCAGTTTCAATGTGTTTAATTAGAGAGCATTTGTATCAAACATTTTCTGGCGTGCACCAGCGGCCCACAAGTTGGTTGATTGGCAAAGCGAAACATTTGTTGAAGCGTTATCGGAAAACAAAACTCATCCAGTGGCTTTCTCCCTTCTTCTTTTCTGCCTCCCCAATTAGGGAATTTCATTAAGTGTGTACACATTTACTCCTAATTAGGCCTGCAAGTCGGAAACGCTAATGAGGACGACGTATGCTAGCGTGTTCTGGTTTTCATTCAAATTTGGCCACCGCCACGCCGGTTTGTCGCCGGCCTACGCGGGCTAATTAGCCCGGTGTCAATGATCGGCCTTTTCTTTTCTCGGCGCGGCCAGCGAAATGCAAGCTCCGTGATGCAAAAACGGCCGCCGTACGGGTCCGTCTCGCTTTCCGCTATCGTTGACGGCGATCCGAGGCATATTGGCAAGCGTTGCGCGGCCATTCGTGACCTATTAGGAGCGGCGGATTGATTGGAGCGCGTGTGCGGGAAGTCTCATCAGCGGGCATGACCGGAGCGGGCCCTTTGACAGCTGGCAGCGGCCGCATGACAGCCAGGCAAGACTGATCACTGCAGGCGGAGAGGCAGCGGGCCAGTCGTCGCCCCCTGTTTCCATTTGCGGCCTGCCGTCTCTTGTTTGTTAGCGGCCTGCGGCATTTATTTACCTTAACTTACTTACGTTCACAAATGGCCTGTGTGATTTGCCTGCTTTGTGCGACTTACTTTCTACGGCGGGTGGCGAGCGACGTTCCCTCTCGGCAAACACACACACACACACACACACATTCCATTTGCACACTCATTGATTCATTTCCATACCAGTTTAAGATACAGGCCAGCAGCATTCCCACTTCTCTTCCAGTTCCGGTGGGTGGAGGGTGCACAGTGCACACTCAGTTGTTCTACGATAGTTTGAAGCATATATTTTGACACGCATGCACTCACAGCCACCGCTGACGAAAAAAAAACGAAAAAAAAACGATATCCAGGCCGGACCAGGCTATAAGCCGTTGTTTCCTATGTTGAAAAAAAAAAAGAATGCTCAGATGGACGCTGGAGAAGTGGAGGTGCGGGGTTTTGGTGTTATCTCGCACTTCCTCGTTTTCCACCAATCACGCATCATTCGTTAAGACGCAGCTCGGAATTGTGAATTTCTGTGTCGAGGTCAGCTTAGTACAAGTTGCTCTTAAGTTTTTTGTTCCCCCCCTCCGGATGTGGAAAGCCGCTGCTTAGGGGGCACAAAAATTCTGCTTGGATAAAAATCATGCAGGTCAAAAATCCTGAAAAAAAACTTTTTGCATCGTCATCGTCATCTCGTGGAGGAGCAATTATTTCGTTCTGCCTGTCACCATATGTCACTAGCATGAACGAAAATACATTTGTAGGAAAAAAAAAGGTTTTGCAAACCATTCAAGTGTCACTGACTTTGCACTGACACACCCCCACACGCACGCACACACACGCAGGTAACACTTGTTTAATATTCCAAACATTTCTTTGGCCCTCCGCCTTTGTCTCGCTCGGCGCCTCTCACCCACCTCAAAAAACATATTGCTTTCCATCCTTTTCTCGCCGTTACTTTGTCTGCTCGGCTTCTTTTTCAACTCCCTTTTCCCTCTTCCTTTTCTTCTTCTGACACCTTGCCTCCTCACCTTTTCATGGCTTGTGGTATTTTCCAAATAAGACAGTGTGGCTGAGTTGAAAGAACATTCACTTCAAGGACACTTTGAATTTTCCATTTAAGTTATTGCAACCTTTTTTTTTTTTTTTTTTTTTTACAGTTCGCAGGTGGCGACGACTTGCGAAAGCAGGGATTTTATTTTCAACTTGTGGGCGCCGCACTTTGAGCTGGCAAATTTTATTTGTCCATTTATTGCATTGTAGGAGTTGACCAAACACAATTGTGACGTCACAATTTGGCAAAATTCAGAATGGCTCATAGACGATTTTTTTTTTTGTGTGGTGGTAAAATGACGCTTCATGAAGCACTTTGATATTTTTTACTCCACTAGATGGTGCTCTTGCTCAAAGATAAAGGCAAGTGTCATGGCAATGCACTAAATTCCCACAGTATTTTGAAACAAGAGTGCCACCTGGAGGTGTCAAAAAACATCACAAGTGCTTTCAGAAGCTTCATTTGCTCATCGCTTTTTTATGTAAATTGTAGAAAAGATTAAAGGGGCTCCTCGTTTTAAGATTCATCATAAAGATTAAGATGAAAAATTCTATACCGATGGTGGCGTCGCGACTCAAATTCGGAACATGCAGCTGTCAATCATAGACAGAAAAAATCTTTGAGGTGATGGGAAAAAAAAAAGCTTAAAAAGATTCGATTCTCATTCACCCCAAACCGAACCCTAAAAACAAAAACGTGTGGTGAACTTCAACAAACCAAGACTCAAGTCAGCTCCATCCAAACAAGACAAAACAAAAAACGGTAAAAAGTGGATTTGTGAATAGCAAAGTGCAGCATGGGCTTCACTCAACTTTTTTCAGCAAAGCACATCCACCACTTTTTTTTCGTGAACTTCTTGTGTGGTTCCCTAATAAAAGGTGTTGAGGGCTCATCGTCTCGGAACACTTTGGACGCAAAGCTGTGTGCAGTGCAAACCGACCTTTTACTGTGCACATATTTACCTTCGACTTTGAAAATTTGGGATCAGCCTTCTGTCACGAGGCGTTGATCCGGCACGCAGCGATAAAAAGGAAGGTGAACCAAAACCGCCTCCAAAGTGCTCTTGAACTGTTTATTCCTCGGAATATATTAAAAGGATTAGCCCGTGTACGTAACGTGATTACGAACAACGCGTCGCGAGAGTGAACAGGCAGAAAGTCAACACACACGTACGGAGATAGACCCTCGTTCTCAGGCGAGGGAAAAGGTGAGGGATAAACTGAAATTATCGAGCGGATTAAGAGATTACTTCGAACCTGTCTTAAATAATATATATATATATATTTTCTTTTTACATACTCTGCGATATACAGTATATTATATATTCAGAGTTTGCAAGGAAAGCTTTCTGATGTCTTTCCAATGCGCATAGCTGTCGACAGCAAAAGTTGTAAACGCCAAAGCAACCTGAGGCTCGTGTGCACAACTGTCCGGAGTCCGAATGTTTAAAACGCAACTATCCATGATGCCTCCCTTGACGGTAAGGGAAAAAAAATAAAAAATAACCACAGAAAAACTGGCGGATATGCTCCGACTTGTTGAGATCCTGACAGACCTCCAGCAGATCACTTGACATTTAACGCATTTGCGCGGCTGCGTCGAAGCGTGTCGGTGGTCTCAGGGGGTCCTCCATGATGAGGGTACGGCCGTTGACGCCTGTCGACAGACACCGGCGCTCCTCATCTGCCCGAGTATATAGACAGCTGTCAGCGACATTGGACGTCATCCATCAACCCCCCCCCCACACACACACACACACACTCCGACACACACGCTTTCAAGCAGAGATGCACAGAAGAGGATGAGGCCTTTGTCTGTTTTTCTCTCTCTCTCTCGAAGCACCTAGCCATCTCTTCATGCCTCATGCCACCTCCCATCCAGTTTCTCTGTGCCGGCTGTGAATCCAGAGAGCCTGCGATCCATCAGACGAGCCATTTGGTAATAGCGCAGCCTGCTGCCGAGTGGAGCGTTTAGGAGCAGCGCAAGTGGATGCTCGCCTCGGCTTGTACGGGCAAAAGTCCAACGGTGGGCACAAGCGAGATTGCACGAGAGACATACCTCGTAAACAACGTTGCATTGGATGGACTAAAAATGGGACAAACGTCCTCAAATTCCAAAAATATTATTATTTATGGAGACTTAATTTCTATTTTAGATGATCCATCTACGGACAGAAGAATATGTCTTCTATTTCCGAAGAGAAATGGATACAGGCCACTCGTCGTATTTGGCGGACGTAAATAAATTGTGCGTGAGTGCCGTTCCACTTGACGGTTGTCTGCAGGCGAAAGAAAGAAAATGGTGGCGAGGTGGAGTGCCGGATACGCTGCAATTAGTGTAATCACAAGGGCGACTTTCGCACGGCACTGACAATATGTCACCTCCCATTAGGTGCCGTAAGCAAACGCAGGAGCCTAATGCCACGCAGCGCCCGCTCGCCGTGTCAATGCACATCTTGCTCTCCTCCGTCACGCTCGGCCGCGTGCCATTGACTGGCCAATACCACACAGGGCGCGGGATGCAGAATACAAAGTCCAGTTAGAGAGAGCGAGAGAGCGAGCCAGACAATGGCAAGGTCCAATTGCTGCTGGGCTGTATGGGATTCTTGGCAGGCAAACAGAAAAGGATTGTGGCTCCCTGTCAAACTGCGACGAGAGGGAGTGATTCAGATGGATGAAATGGGTCAAATGTTTCTGCAGAGGTGCTTTGGGTCGAGCGCTGTATGCTGTGGCCAAGTGGAATTGAAATGTGCTCCAGCAAGATCCGCAAACTCTGCTGAAGGGATGAAGCGCTATTTTACATTTTTTCAGGGCCGTTGAACCGATGGCGACTTCCTGTTGCCCCGCCGACCCTCGTCGTGGCTGAGATGGCGATATGTCGATTTTCAGAGATGGGCATTCCGTCCTGAGAGACAACAGTCTGCGTATTCATGCCGGGACGGACGGACGGACATCTTGGGGACGGACAACAGGACGTTTTTTTTTTCCAGAAGTGGGTTTTCGTCCCTCCCTTTAATCGACCCAAGTACCCACAAACGCCCTTTTCACGAGCCGGGTTTGCAAGTATTCCAAATTATAAAGGATCCGAATGACGAAACGAAATGAAAACATCTCAACCGGAATCAAAAGGCTGAATCCGAATTGAATTTGAATTCCTTTTGCCAATCCGAGCGAGCGTCACGTAAACGGTTCGGAATCGGCACGATGTGGTGACTGAGAAGGACGACGTGACGTGAATGAAATTCGACGAGGACTTCGTATTCACTCCCGACTTGCGAATGTGCGACTTCAGATCGAGACGTGCGTTCAAAAAGTCCCATCGTCTTCATATCGAAGTAGAACGCTGAGGCTTTTCGTTGTGCTTCCTCGCGAACATTATTGCGATAAATTTCAATCGTGTCGTTTGAAAGTCGTTCCACCTAAAATGACGGTTGTGGTTATTTTTTTATTTATTTTTTTTACAAGGTGGCAAGCAACATGCATTAAGCCCGTCGATCGCTACTTGACAGCGACTGTCGCGTTGTCATATGCAGCAACGAGTATTTATGCGCAAGCCACCCATCGGTGACGGGGCATGAGGCTTTCCGCGCCAAGTGACTGTGACAAATTGGGATTAGAAATAAGCAAATGGGCGCTTTAATAAGCACGGCGGAAGGGATTGGACTGCGGTGTGGGGTTGAATCCAACCAACAAACTGCGTCAACTCCTCCTGGGCCGGCTTTGATGGCAGCTTTCATCCATCTGATGTGGAGATTCTGCCAATGCACGATGCAAGCGGGGTCTCCTTCTTGCTATCAAACGCTCACTTTGTGCGCGTGTGTGTGCGCGTGAGTGTGTGCGTGTATCCAAGAAATTCCTAATCAGCGTTCACATCAATCAGACATGGCGAGCTTGTGTAAATGTGGCCATGGAGCAAAACCTCAGGCGATAAAGTTGCGCATACATTTTCTCTCCTGATGGTAATCACGTGCGGTCCGCTGACATCTCTTTTATTTTATTTCCCTTCCCTAATGAAAGCGGCCGCAACTTTGTGTGTGGGTGGGCAACTTTTAATGCATGTGCGCAGAAAAGACGAGCGGAGATGTTTGTTTGGGAATGCAATGGTGATGAAATGTGCCTTTTATTGAAAACTTCATAAAATATCCGCTCCTCAGGAAGTCGTCATTCTCCACAGAGGATAAAGAAGACACGACGGTGAGTATATCGTCGGTCTTTCTGTGTTTGTTTTCAAATATTCATTATAACACCTCCAAACTAATGCTATATGTTAGCCCGTCTATGGTGTTTCCCATTGTCTATTTTTTTGTCTTTTAATTTGTGTGCCAATTTCCCGCTAATTTGTGTTACACCATATGGAAGCGCTTTGTTATAGCTCCAGATGTTGTGAAATGTGCGATATAAATAGAAATAAAGTTTTATTAGCATGAGGTAATGATGGCTTTCCAAATGTGGTGGTTGTTTAAATTAAAATAATAAATGAATAATTAATAATTAAATTAAATTAGAATACAGCAGAATTTTATTTGATTTCTGTTTACTCTGAAAGTAAAGTTCAACTGAGAGTAGCGATAAACAGCTTGAATTTATTTATTTATTTTTCTTTAAAACTGTGACACAGTCTGCCAAACAGCGACAACCATACCGTGTTTGTAGCTTACATTTTTGCTTTTTAAAGCGGAAAAAAAAAAGTTGTGGCACTCCTATCTTGGGGAATCTCTGTAGTTAGAACGACCAAACAACAACAAAAAAATAGAGCGTTAAATTACGTTTGTATTTCTTCTTCCTTCTGTCAGTTTCAAGTTATTTCTGGATGTTTTTCCACCCCCGGCACCCCAATCAATCGCCTCACTTGCCCTTTTTTTTTTTTGTCTGCTTTTGCTGTCGTTGCTTGACTGTCTTGACTCGGTGCTAGCCAGTGCGTTCAACCGTGAGATTCCCATTAGACCTGAGCGAGACGCGGCCCGGACTCCATGTTTCTCCTCACCCTCATCAACATCGTGATGGTTAGATTGTGTCTTTGCCAAATTGTGCGTGAAGACCCCCCTCCCCCGACTTCAAACATCTCTTTCTGAGGTTAAACCGTTGACGGGATGTCCTTCATCTCTCGTTCACATCAGCGAGGTGGACGCAACGTTCAGTTCCGGACGGGATGCCACGAGTGTCACCATGTTGGGAGCGCACAACGGGAAATGACATGCGTGTTTTCACGTTGCGGGAAGAAAAGTTTTTTTTATTTGTGGAAAGGTCAAGCCTACAAGCCCGGGGACAGGTTGTATAAGTGTGGTAATTATTATGTCGCTGCTCGGGAATTAGACGCAGCGTCATGTCAAATGTCAACACTCGGCACACGGAGGCAACGTGGCTCCTTTGCAAATGTCAGCGAAGGGAGGAGGGCAACTATTGGAAAGTAATTCTTTTCTCAATTGTCATGACTGCCCTTAAAGAGTGAAGACTTTCCTGGTTGCCGAGTTCATGACAACGCGTGCTACTCTTCGTTACGCTGACACGACAAAGGTCAATTCTAATGACGTGTGTCGTTAGCATCCAGAATGAGGCTGGTTCCGGAGGAGCCGCCGAACGGATGTTTGCGCTCTTTTTTTCGCGTCCATGCTGACGTTGCACACATGCTTTTGTTGTTGTTTGTCATCCACGGGGGGGGGTTAATGACGATCTGCTTTCTATCAGGCTGGTCCTCATTAGGATTGAAAGGGAGCTGCCAATCGCGGCGCCAACGTAAACAACTATTCACGCACGTATGTACACAATTTCAAGTCATCCGTTAACCGAACATACATGTGTGGAGTAATTATAGTTAACAAAAAAAAATAACCACATTGAAAAAATTATTCGGTTAAATTTACTCCATTTCATCAACGGGTTGCACGAAATAAAATCATCCAGCTTGGGATACATTCTTAAGTAGACTATACTTCAAAAATATATCTGGATCCAGATGATTTTCTTTTGTGCAAATGCTTGACAAAATAAAGTAATTTGGACATGCCATTTTCAGCGCAAAATTGAAAACATTTCCTCTAGTTTCTTCCCAAGAGCCATCTCCATTCTAAACTCACACACACACACACGACCACCCGTACCTTGCAGAACAGCAACGTGATGTGTTTTTATACTCCCTATTCAGTATTATTTTCCATTGCACTAACTATTCTCTTATTTATCTCATTTATATATTTATCTGAATTCTTGTTATATTGCACTGGAGAGGGGAGCTCTCTAATCTCGTTGCACACTTGAGTACAATGACAATAAAGGCATTTCTGATTCTGATTTCTAATGGAATGAAATAAACATGAAATTCTCTTTTTTGTTTTTAAAGAAAAAAGAAAACAAACTGAAACGACATTATTATTATTATTATTTCCAAAACTAAAAATGAAGTCATTTAAATTGGTAAAAGTACCAAACTTTGAAAACTAATAAATAAATAAGTAAATAAATAAATATAAAACAACTTCAATGAAATTACCCCAACGTCTGTCATCAAATTTCAGATTTGATTGTCTTATTTTTAGTCACTTTATTTTTTTCGCATGTCAGAATGTTAAAATGTTACTAACAAAAAAAAAAATAAGATAAAATGCTTGTACACATTCTGCATCCTGGAATGGGAAGTTCAATTGTATCCTGCAATCAAAATCAATTCACCGTCGTAAGTGACGTTTTTATAGCTTGTCGATAAGTGTCGAAAGCGTAAATGGATATCTTAAATCAACTTTTTTTTCCAATTAGTGAGCTTTGGAAAGATCATTTACACGTTGATATTCGGTCGTTAGAAGAAGTTTGGGTCTTTTTGCACATATTGATTAACCCGTTTGTTTTTTCTCTGTGCGGAGACAGGCGTGATTAACAGCGAACATCTCTCACTGCAACTTGTAATTAGCATTACAGCGACTACTTTCCAAACAAAGTTTGCTCCTCACGCAACTTTTCTTTGAACAAAGTCAATGAGAACGGGGCAACAAAAACAAAATCACCCCAGAGCATTTGCTGCCGGGATGAATTGCGATGGATTTCCCTGCAAATGCTCTTTAGGTTCTTCTGCCATGTGAAGGTGAGCCTTTACTGCAGTAAAAGAAAAAAAAGAAAAAAAGAAGAAGGAAGCACGGCCCGCTTCGCAGACTGTAAGAGCCTCTTTGCGAGGCGCGCCTCCTCTTTATCGTCATCTCACTAAATGCTTTTTATTTTTCAGCCAAAATCAATAGTTGGCTGAAAACGTGCTTCTTTGTGATTCTGCAACACCTATAGAACTCTTAGCAACCGTCCCGGGAAATGATGGGATGCATTAAACGCTGCGAGGATACAGTCAGGCGGGGGCTCGCCACTTGTCGTAAACAAAAAAACACACGTGCACGCGTCAGCACACAGTCCATTGGTCTCCTAAAAAAACATTCTTTTGCTTTCGGGCGACCAAATCAACTGAGCTGCCAAATAAAATATTTGAATGCAAGAGACGTTTTCTTTACAAATGCAAATTTTTTTCTGTGACAAACGCCGGCCAAATACTTCAAACGTCTCCCCGTGAGATGACCCTTTACCTTTGCGGTAATTGAAATCCCACACATAATAGAATGAGCATGCGGTGCAAATCAACTGATTACACCCACTTGCCTGTCTATTAGAGGACACGCCGCACGTTGTGGGAAGAAGGGCTCTTTTCATTTCCGTATAATTAAACACGCTTCAGGTAGCCCGAGGTCTGAGGTCAAAGGAAGCCCTCGGCGGGCATACAGATTTGGGGATTAGAATGGAAACGTCAATATTTCGGGGCGCGTGAACTGAGTTTGAACTGCGGTAAGAGAGGCATTGACTGAAGATGAGACGAAAATGTAAGAAAAGTTCCAGGACTGGTGTCAGAAAAGAAACATTTCAAATCCAAACCGCAAATGACAAAGTTTCAAAGGAATCCACGCGGAGGCTTTCTCAGCTTTCTCGGCACACCTTCATGCACTTCTGGAAAGATTCTTCCTGGACCCTCAAGCTCTGGCGTCACAAACATCTTGATGTTTGTCTTCGAAAGGGGTCGGCTAGCAGAGGGGGGGAAAAAAAAAAAAAAAGAGTTGAGTCATGTGTTCGGAAAGTTGCTCCAGCACGGCCATGATCTTCTTTTCTTGGCCAGGAACTGTCAGATGCTCAGCGCATTCATCATGATGTTGACATTGGACTTCAAGTGAGTTGCCTTCGGTCTTGGAACCGTCAGCGAAGGTTCTGGCGTTTGGTCTCTGGGTTGTACTCAAAGATCCGTGAGACATCAAAGATGGCGAGTCTTCCTAGCAATTCTGGTCTTGTTGGAATCATCATCATTACGTCTGCTCATTGCTTGATGACCTCACATAGAGGATATGCATAAAAAAATAAATAAATAAAAAAAACAGGATGCGGAAAAAAAGCTGCCGAGCGCTGAACTCAAAGAAATTTGGGTGATTACGTGAAAGGGGAGAATGCGTGTCTTCAGTGTCCTGGAACTTTTCTGACACACATCTTCCTCGTTTAACAATGACCTCGAATATCAGATAGCGTGACAAAGAAAAGATTTTGCTCCTTTGCAAATCCAACATCATCCGTTCGATATATTTTTACACATTTCTCAAGCAATCCACGGTAAAGACTTGTTTATCTCCTGCTGCAGTCGAAACGAAAGGAAAAGTTGGCCTATAGGAGGAATGCTCACCGACCCAGCGGAAAGTAAATCATACCTCGGCAAATCAACACCCTCGCCCCCCTGCCGAGCGCCCTGCGCAAACTATCAACACGCCGTCGGGAGAGTGTGTTCCAAGCGTTACGAACCCCGCCGTTAGTGAGTGGCGAATTTCAAGTCCATCACGAGTCCATAAGAATCCCAGCATGTGCACTTTTGGATCGACTGTGGAAATAAAAAAAAAATAAAAAAAACTCATACTGCATATTGTGCCCTCAGTGGTTACATATTGTATGGATCAGAGGCATGCGCGTTGCTTCCTTTTAACATCCACTCGCTCAACAACGCGCCCAAACTATTAACCAAACGCAAAAGGGATGAGATTATATTAGGAAGAACGAAAGCGGCAAAGTAAAAGAATATAATTGGCAGAGCTGGCTAGAACGACAATTGACACACGGTCGCCCACTTTGAGGACAAACATCGTTTAGTGAATGAGTGCGCACAATAAGTGTTCGAATTACACAAGTGCACTCGGCGGATTTAATGCGCTCGCAACTAGATGACATAATGAGCACCATTTTGACACTAGTATGAAAAGACATTTTTTTTAAAAAAAAAGTCTTTGCAATGAAGGCTTTAAAAACGCTGAAAGGTCCAATTCCATATGCGGGCATTTCAAAACATCCACTTCATTATATCATATAGGAAGATATTCCGCTTTAATTAGCCAAGTTATTTTTGTGCTGCTTTGCATTCTAAATTATTGGACAACAAGACAGCTCAATAAAGATAAAGGCCCATGAGACAATACGAGATCGTGTATCAGTTAAATGTTGACTATAATCACAAAGTCCATTTAGCATAGTTTGCTGCTGTAATAGTCGGGATCGAAAATAAATCTCAACAACTAATTAAATGCTCCGTGATGATGCCGGCAGAGAGCTTCTGCTAAATGCTTGTGAACGCAAAACCCCGCTCTCATTTTCAGACGGACAAATCAACTTTCTTTTCTTTTATTTATTCGCTTTTACTATCAAGGACAAACTCTTAAAGCGGAATCAGGGAGGGTCTATTTGCTCACTTAAGTAATGAGCAGCATCAATTTCGTTCTCATAAAAGGCCGGCAAATTTGTTGCATACTTTTTTCTTCTGCATTTCTACAAAATGAGGCCAGATTGACGGGATTGGAGGTGATGAGCAGATCTCATCAGGCCCACTTTTAAACCAAAACTTTCAATCCGACGTTTTGGGCCAGAGTGAGGTAAAAATAAAATCCGACTCAGCATGAATGACCTTGGATACGAGATTGTTCCCATCCAAGATCAAAAGGTTCTACTTTAGACGTCCTCGTACTGTCATTAAGTTTTAGCTAGCTCGTACCTTTTTTTTTTTTTTTTTTTATAACAAAATCAATCTCATAATCCATTTCCATAGAGAACAGGTCAAAACCCACGCCCCTCACTCATTAAAGAAAACCAAAGGAAGGAATCGAATAAGTTGAAGGAAGCAAACGTTTTCAGCCTTGTCAAGTTCTTGAATACGTGGTGCTGTGTCAAAGGAACAAACCGGTGACCCTGAATGACATTTTACAGGTGACTGAGAAATGAAATGGCTCTGTCACTTGTCACCTTTGAAGAAGGGATAATTCACAACATCTTTTTTTTTTTTTAATAGCAATGTGTCAGTAGCATTGGAAGACTGGTTACAACTGCTGCCTCAAAACAAGCAAATCCCTCGTTTGGGACACTCTGTAGAGTCGACTGGAGACGATATTTATCACTTTGAACATTCTTGCCATATCTTCCTTCCGCTTCCACGTTTGGACGACAGTCTCCAGCTGAATTCAGGCTTTTCGCACTCATACTCACAGGGAAATTAAACGGTAAATGGTCGTTCACTCGTGTAGCGCTTTTCCACATATTAACGCACCAATCCGACGTCGAGGCCAACCGTCACGTCACGTCGGAAAAATCACAACACCGCGCAAGAGCCAACTGAGACGCCAACCACTTTGGACCGTCTGCGCATGCGTGAGTTGTAGTACCCCTCCATGCCATTGGCGGCGATAGTCATTGCGTAGGCTTTGTTTGTCCGCTTTCGTCACTTCCCGGTCTCGTCCGGCGCACAGATTCGCTAGCTAACAGCCAATCATTTGTCTCGACAGCCCGGCCGGATCGTTTCGTTCCCGCCGCGGCGGTGCAACTCGCATTTGGTAGAAAAGTTATAATTACAGGAAATATTTTTATGACACACAGATCTCGGCCATAAAAGTGAAACAATCAAATAAAAACAGAGCACCGGGAAGTGAGCCTGACTTCCTTTAATGAGCCCAAAGTGAAAATACATTTTCGGGACCGTAGTAAACGCCGCACCTCGTGTATTTCGAAAGAAACTCGAAAGAATGAGCTTCAAGTTGCACGGTAACTATAAATTGAAATGATTCCACATTTAAATGGAGCGGAATATACAGTAACTCCGCAAACTCGCCAGCCACGTGAGTGAACTGGGAAAGAGATTGCAAAGACGTGACCTACAATCCTCAGAGTGAAGGGCTAATGAGAATTGAAATAAGGGCAGACTCGTGCACTTCACGCCGACGACAAACACGATGTACGTCCGCGTCACCTTTCCGACTTCTTGGATTTTCCTTAATTAGGGACTGAGTATCCTCCCCGCTTCCGCGTCATTCGAGAATTCGCTGGCCGCTGATTGATGCCGACCAGAAGACAGACGGACAGCCACAACAAAGCGTCCGGGGAAACGCGGGCGGTTCGATCACCGCAGATCGTCTTTAGTCTTGGTGAGTCCGCAGCAACAAGTCTGACAGCCGAAAGACTTGAGATTATTGCGTTTGATGGGCGAGCCACTCGTCGCTTGCAAACGGAAAGGCGCGCTTTGGGATTATGAATGTTAGCGGGTTATCTTCCCTCGCCAGACGCGCCTCTCATTGTGGGGGAATGTCTTTATTTTGGTGCTCGGCCATTGTTTTAGATGAGGAATGTAAACAGGATGGAGCGGGACTGCCAGATGAATGGAAATGCGCCCCCACACCATGAAGAGTCGCGCAAAAGCATCGCCTTTGAAATAATTAATATGCGCGCTGTCTGCCGCGTCCCATTAGCGGACAAAAGATATTGAAGGCAATCAAGCGAGCGCCAGTGAAGACAATGCGTCAGGAGGCAAAAAATGACTATTTTAGTTGATCGCTGCTTCTCGGCCCAAAAATAAAAAGCTTTATCATCTGAAAACCCACAGAGACTCCCCGCCGCTGTTTTTTACCAATTTAGAGACGGCGCGTTAAGTCCAAGGCGCCTGCAAATTGTTGGCCATGTCTGCTTTTCTCATCTCCTCTCTGTCGTTAAGTCCTCCTTTGTTGCACGCCTCCCTCACTCACTTCTCTCCACTTCCAACTGCTTCCCCAAACTAGTGGACGTGATGGTTATTCCCAAGTCATTATCTTATTTGTGCGTCTCCGCTCAGCTGTGAATCCTCAAGGTATTCCTCTCCGTTCCCCATTAGCCCGGCTGCAGTCGAGCCTCTGCTGCCAATCACGAGGCATTGCCAAAGGAGGGACGGGGGGGGGGGGAGAGACAAGATAAGGAGAGATGAAGTGCAAGTGGGGGGCAAGATGGGGGGAGACACGAAAAATAGCTGTGAAACAGACAGCGTTAGAAGACAGAAGAAGTGATACGGGGGGACTTGGAGATAAAGAGAGCGCTTTAGGGGCTAATGGGGGCGATGGGAGAGTCCAAATTAGGGGTCATGGACTTCACTTGGCAGCTGCCATGGAAACGACGCCCCAAAGATAATAACCATTGCTTCTGCTTCTCTGTATTTCTGTGGCAAAGATTCCGATTCAATGAGTCAGAGAAACGGGATTACAAAGAATATTTAAATGCTGATTGGACTTTAGGTTGAAAGCAAACAAAAGATCCGGCGAATGTGTGGGTTGTTCGTTCGCAACGGAAATACAAACAGAAGCCGTCTGGCTTTGCAAAAAATCAATTCTGTTTTTCATGAATGACAGCCAATGCTCGTGTTTATTTATTATAGCCAATCCTCACTTTTCCAAAAATGTTGCGACCGAACCTTAATGAGAAGCTGGAACATCCGCATGGGAGTTGATGCACGCAACCAGGTTAACATATTTGTGTGGCTTCCTCTGAGGATTGGCAATGTTCATTAAAATAAAAAAATAAAAAAATAGGACGTCATTGATGACTTTTTTAAGTTGTCCGTCGAAAGTGTTAAAAGGCAGCCTTGTGATTGGCTGATGATCTGTCCACGATATAAGTCCAAATCAGCTCAGACACTTTCAATTTCATTGAAACTCGGTCACTTCGACTTGCTCGATGACTCTCTGCACCATTTGCACAATGGTCATGCGATCAACATTATCGGTACCCTGACGTTCCTCAATTATTTTCTGTAACAACAGCAGGCGCTCATGCTGTCATTTAAATTTTGTTCTTGTAACTTGTTTTCTTGAGGATCCGAGCAGTTGACCGTATTTTGAACCCACTGGCTCACTAAAGACAATTTTGAATGGATCGGAAATCACAATTCTATCAATGAGACGAGAAAACAGGATTTTCCTCAACAAACTGAAATTGTTCCATGGAACTACGTAGCGGAACCTGTGAGACTTTTGTTCCCGCAGGCTTCATCAAAATGTTGCCGAAGCCAACTGTGGGACTCACTGGCCACACCACCGACCGGATTATTCCATTTAGGCACCAGATTAGTCCCAGAGAGAGGTGAGGATTTCACAAGTCATGACCTACATAGACGGAGTGAGGTCCTTCTTTTTTATTGACAGCATCACTCAAAATGTCCCAAGCGTTCTGTTCAGGTCAACACTGCTGACCATGAAATAATATTTGATTTCCTTTCGTTGGAAATACCAAATGCATCTCGACAAAGCGAAGGTTAAAAATCATGGCTCAGCTTCAGAAAAAACAGGTTGGCCTTGAGCAACCGCGATCTCATTTTCAATTGACGGAAAGTAGCAAAATGGCCGCTCCTGAGACGGACGAAAACGGCTGGATTAAAACTCATATTCCACAAATGCAATATTAATCAGAATGACGTGTTTCGACGATCCAAGGCGCGTAGAACATATAACGTCTTTGAACTGACTTCCCCATTTAAAGACCTCGAAAATGAATGACTGAAGAGAGATGTTGCGACCAACAAATACAGGCAACACTTGAAGTCCAACAAATTGAACGGCAGATGCTTAGAAAACGTGCTTGCTTGAGTGCACATTGAAGATAAATGGTATTGCAACACCTTGGAGCAAGATGAAAACTATTCTTAGTGTGTTCGAGCTTGAAAGGAGCAAAAGATGGAACCGTAATAGACGACTCTCGGCGCTCTCAGCAAGGGCACACAACTATTGTACATAATGACCAGCTCTTTTCTTATTCCTGGATCACAGATGAAAAGGATCACGAGAGGTTTCATTTTTTTTCTCCTTTTAGCTTCAATCTTTCTCATCACGTTGAGGCTGAACGGCAAATTACAAGCAAGTGACTCGTCGGTATTGCCACGGAAAGTCAAAAAGAGACGACGGCACCGATCCGATTCAATGTTAGTAAACTAGATCGTGTAATTTGAATGATGTCATGACAAACGCCAGAAGTTATCAGGGAATGTCAACAGTTCACAGGTGACAGGGTGAGTGGAACAAAAAGAAAGTGACAGTTAACTCTAAAAAGTTGAACATTTTCAAATGAAACCATTAATGCTTTTATTTTATTTTATTTTTTTTTTTGCAACCCATCAGCTGTAATTGAATGAAAAACTCAAGCAATTTGTTTACTTTGGCGCCATCTTCTGTCATCTTGGTGCCATGTTAAAGTGAGTTGAGGAGCTTCGTTCGGACAAAAGTAGTGTTTTGCCACCTCATGGCGGCATTGATAAGCAATTATAAACTTTTTTGGGGCGGGGCTTAATTACTTTTATTGTCGCCAGAGTCCATCTCTGTACTTGAAGTAAGTCTGGGCCTAGACCAAAAATGAATATGAGGAGCAAGTTGAGCAAATTTTAGATCACTTTGTGACATTACAGTTCAATCGCCAAAAAAAAAAAATCTATGTTTATATATTGGCTCTATCGGTGGCTCTGGAAATCCTAGAAATATCTGTTTCCATTCCTGCAGCATTAAAATAAAGGAAATAAATCTATTAACGGTCACGTCTCCCGATGTGACACGGGGGTGCCGTCCGAACTGCAGCGCCTGCTCCTTCTTGTTTGTTCTGCTCGTCTACTTCAAGATTGGTAAACAGCGGCCATGTCTGCGCACTGCATGACCAATCAGCCGGGGCGCCCTCGCTACGCTCTGCCCCGTTCTCCTAGATTATTAATCCGTAATGGGTCAAGGTCGGTCGGGTGCGTAGCCATAAAGTCGGGGCGGTAATAAGCACATCTGATGATTTCCCCCAAATTAATTCCCAACGGGAATGTGAGTCAGCGGGAAGAGACGGAAAGAGAAGGGAACTTCCTCCCCTCTGAAATTTTGACTTGATTCATAATGTGACAAAAAACACAGCAAAATATTTTCAGCAGGTGCTACAACATTTGTCCACACTCAGGCTGACCCGTGTCTACTCAAACGGGTCTTCCATTTACCACAGTGTGTTCAATCAAGGAAATTGGTGGGACTCTAAAACTTGCACATGCAATAGGTGTGGGGGTGTGGGGGTGTGTGTGCTTCTTTTTCATGGCACACTAGTTAGAGTCTTCAAGGAATAGCAGGAAAGAGTTTGGAGAAATTTCCAGCGCATTTGCACAGGTTCCCACAGCAGTACGCAACGGCTGGTCTTTGAAGTGTCACGCGGGAATCTCAAAACAGTAAAAGTCTCCAAATCCTCTTCTGTACATGCGTATTTTTATTTTGATGACACATTGGGAAATAATGTATTTAAGTTTGAGAGCGTTCTGAGACATGTTTGTATTCTCAGCGCATTTGTCATGGTCTTTGAATAGTCATTGGGGAATCTTGAAGTATTCAATAAATCCAGTTCATGGACTTTATTTTTTTACTTCACAGTAGGGACAGTGTTCAGAGGGAACTTGAAACAGTCCTGCAAACTGTTTTTGAGATGCTTTTCTTATATATCATATCAGACAGGCGTTTTTCTCTTCCAGGTTCCAGAAGAGCCTGACCCGACTGTGACCCGGCCTTGCTTGGCCTTGCTTGGCGTCTCCATTCCAACAGGCACCAATCCATCGGAGCGGGACCAACTGAACTGTGGGAGGCTTCACTGCACACTTGCAGTGTCGTGCTCGGGCTTCCGCCACACGATTTCACGACCGGCTGAGTCTCGGCCACTGGCTTTGCGATGATTCAGAATATAAATCGAAGTTGCAAGATGTGACAATGTTGCAAAATAGCTCATCAATTGCACAGAAGCTTTCACACGGGCAAAAAAAATCAATTTCCGGGTGAGTCAAAGCTGGATGCCACCAAGGTATAAAAATATAACATATATGGTCAACATATTATCATTTACAACAATAATTAACCATATTTAAAATTTCACATGTACCTGTGGATGAAATACTGAAGCTCGCTGAGAACAATTTTCACAAGTGGCGCACAAATTGACGGGTCCTTTTTGAATGGAAGGAATGAGAGCGAGTGCGCCTTTTTGTATTTCCCAAATTTTGTGTTTATAGCAGAGAACATAAAAACTTATTTTGAAGCAACTTGTAGCAAGAAGAAAGTGTTCACTCTTATTCACACAATGGATCCAGTAACGTTCTGCTCAACAATTTTTTAAGCTTCACTTATTTCATTCACGGTACATACAAAATGGCAAATATTGTTAAGTAATATTTAAAATATTACCAAGAGTAAAAAAATGTTTGAAAGAGTCAAGCAGTGCAAAAATGATCCATCGACTTTTTTAACCAAAATCTTTTCAATAATAATCCATTTAATAATGTCAATAAGGTTCTTTGCATATTTTGAAAACATATAGTGCTCATAATTTGATCCAAACAATTATCAACGGAGCTCAGAACTGATGTGGAACATATGTGCGCATATGCAAACTGAAGAGTGCGCAAGGGTTAATGGCGAGACGTCACCGCAGCGCCGACACTTTTACCCGCTCACCCTGTGTGCCGCACATGCGAAGTCAGCAATCAATCTCGTTTGAAGACTTAACGAGAGCATTAGCGTGGAGGACACAAGCAGTCGCTGTCCTCCAAGTTTGCCAAAACAGAGCATTAGGCCTCATCTCGTCCCAATTCGCGGAAACACACGGCAGAGATGCCAACCGTGGGGGGCAAAGGCGCAAGAAGAAATATTTGAAACATGACCGGCTTCGGGCGTCGCCGCTAGTCTTGTGGGGCCGCCGTGACGTTCCTACGAAAGGATATCCTGCTCGGGCAAAGTTGTTAGCGGCTTCTGGAAATTGAAAATCTCCTCTTGGGTTTCAAGGGGGCTTTTGTTTTCCTTTTGCAATAAGCAGTAAAGCAGAGGCTTATCACCCAGGGATAACGCTTGTGGTTTTATTCAAATGAGAGTGGTATTTGTTTAATGGGTTGCTGTTAGCAGGGGAAGAAAAATCCAATGAAAATTGTTTCAAAATAATAATAACAAGGAAATGACTCAATTGGTGGCAAACACTCCGATTGAGCCGGAGCCGGTCGGACCCTTGAGGTGTTCCGTGGAAATGTCAAGAGACTGGACCCAACTTGAGGTTGCAGATCTCATTAGCATTTGTGTTCTCACAAACATTCCATTACTTCGAATAATAACATCAGCAAAGCAATTATCCGCTCAAACTGAATCAGCTCCTAATAAATCGAGAATAGACATTTCCCGGCACACGCTAGAAACATTTCCACACACGCAGAGGGGGAGTGAAGGTATTTTTTTATGGCTTGTATATAAAATGAAACTTCAAAAACGTGAAAAATCTCAACTCTCATACCATCTTGTGATTCTGCAACGACGAGGCGCTCTAAAGTGCTCACGGTAATGCAAAGCTTTTTAAAAATAATTTATAATTTCGTGGGTTGCAATGGTACTAGATAACCGCTGGTGCTACTCAAGGCGATCAAGCCCAAGTGTGTCACTGGGCATCGTTTAAATCATGCCCATAAAAATTTTTTTTTTTAAAAATCAGGATTATGCTGAAAGTGAGTATTTGATAGATGTGAGTCTTTGCATATTTTTATCTCTACGAATGTACAATGTATTTACAAACAAATCTTTAAATTCACTTTGAATGAACTTTCAACCATCTGATAGACTGTTCATTTAGTTCTTCGGTGCTGCTGTTTTGGTTGGCAAAAGAGTTCAAATGCTCTTTCACGCCTACTGATATAACTTCTTTTTGATTTCCTGATGAGGAAAACTGTGGTGTTTGACTTTTTTTTTCAGCTAATTGGTATCTAGAGAAATGGACATTACTTGAGGTGTTTTGCTTTTTGGAGTGCTGACAGTAAGCCCACCCAATGCTTTGGCGTGTTCTGCAAGGCCTCCAAACGTAATTATTAATATTATTACTTTACAATAATGCCCCCCCCTCCACATGCGTTTGGATATAGCCACTGAAAGAACGAGAGGGCCGTACTTTTCTTGTGTGTCCACATTCTGCACACGTGTGTGTGTGTGTGTGTGTGTGTGCACGCTCGCAAGGGTAATATTGTTTCATCTCTCCTGTCTGCTTTGCTGATGTTTTATTCTCCAGTTAAAGTGGGACTTATTGCATTTCTCTGGCCTGATATTGCTTTCTGGTGTATCGGACGCTGCACAAATATTGCAAACACGTTTGTTTGTTTGTTCTGCTATGTTAAAAAGATCTCTCTTTGAGAAGCCTCCATCACGTGAAGCCCCGCCAACAAGTAGACAAAAGGACAAACGGAAAATGCTGAATTCAACATGGACTTGGTCAAAAATAATGATCGTTGACTATTCCTCACATGCTTTTGGAATTAGATTTTGTCAAATAAAAAAAAAATGGCTTCAGGTAAGGAGAAACAAAATGGTTCCTTTTTAGAATCGTGTAAGATACGTTTATTGTAACGCATTGTCTGTTCACCTTAGACAGATTGTTGGCAAAGTGACATTAGAAAGACATTTGTTTCATCATGTCACTCTCTGAATTGTAAAACATTACGCTACTTTCCCAAGCCTAAATAACGACTTTTATTGCGAATACAGTAACACATTTGTGTTTGGATCCAACACACTCCTTGACAAAAATGTAATTAATGGACATGGCAATGAAGTGCTGCCTTGGTCGGTGAAAATGCAACCAATCGTTTTACTCTCTTTATGTAGGATTGTTTTTATTTTTTATTTTTACTTCACAGTCAGAGCTTCCACTTTCACATGTAATAGCCGCTCGCCAAATCGCGACATCCTTGTAACTATCGTCGCGGTAACAACAACTACTCTCCGAGCCTGTATTAAATGGGCATGAGCAGTGGCTCATTTGCATGAGAGAGGACAACCTCCTTAAAACAGGCTAAGTTCAATGAGCCTAATAAAAAAGTGTGTTATATATCTTGATGGTCGGCCAAGACACACAGAAAATGTCCAAAATTAAAAATAAAAATCGCTTGTTGCAGCCACAGATTAAAATGAATTAAAAAGTATGACTTTGTAATGCCGTTTGCATCGATGCACTCTCTCAAGATCGAGTGCTGGGTATCATACTATCGAAATATAAGCACTCCTCCGCGGGATGGCTTTATTGACACGAGTTGCGGGGGGGGGATCCATCCATCCCAGCAATGAAGTGTCTCAACGTGATGTTGCTTCAACGGGGTCCAGCATGTCATTTTATTTCAAGGCTGCGCATTTATAGAGAGCGACGGGAGGCTTCAGAGATATAACGACAAAATTGAACACTCCACGCTGGAGATCAGGCCAGCAAAAAATATTCATAATCGCACATATGTACATGCACGTGTCATATGCCCACCAACACACATACACACACGCACACGCACACACACACACCTATACAGACAAAGCTGTGAGGCCGAGGTAACAAGAGAAAAAAACAAACCTCCCCAGCTGTTAGCCGTCTAATGACACCCCATTGGCTTACAGTGACAGTAATGGCCCTCCATGCAGCAGTGGGATATTATGGCACGACATACAAAGCAATCACCGCAGGAATGTTCTACAATCACATCGAGACACCGCGGAAGAAGAGGCTTTAGTATTCATGACGCACAGCAAATACTCCAGGGTGGGGAAGAAAATGTTGTTCGGAATGTATTTGTAATTGGGTATTTAGACGTGCCGTTGAAAAATGTCCGAACAGGTAAAATGGAATTTCACTCGGCATTGCATAAGAATTACTTCCACGTCTCATCTGCATCAAATGTCCATTGAAGAGGTTTTAGTGTTACATGTTGACTAAATGTAATGCAACATTAATGGAAGAACAACAATAGTGTCAAGTCAAGTCAAATTGATTTGTGTAGTTCATAATCACAGAAAGTCTCAAATGGCCTCACACCCCCACAATCGACATCCCCTGATCATGAGCCCCCGGAGGGCACGGAAAAACTCAAAAGTGGGAAAAGGGGGAAACGGTGGTCGTGGTGGTGGGGGTGGTGGCGGAGGTTGGGTTGGTAAGCCCCCTTCCAGGATGATCAGGTTGCAATAGATGCCAAGTGGGCAACGTTGGCCACATAATGATGGGATAGAAAGTTAGTTGAAATAATGTGAGAGTCAATCAAATGGAGCGCTGCAGGAAGATGACTTCAGCGGGTCCTCGTCCAGTTGATCAGAGCCGTAATCTCCTTAGCAGCACCTCCGACGATGTCAACAACAAAGACAAACGGGGAAACAAATCCCCTTGAAAGCTCGCGAATTATTAGCTGGACTTGCAAGCCTCTGTGATCGGTGCATTTCATAGGAACGTGCTTAGAACACAATAAATACATTGGCAAGAACTTCCAAAAGATATCAAAGAGAACAGTTTGTCCTCAACGTTTACCAATTTTTAGGCAGGATCAGGAAAGAGAAATTCTATTTTGTTTCCTCAAAGAGACTATTTTTGGCTTCCTAAATCGTCGCTTTGTCCCTTTATAAAGAAAAATAATCATCTCGCCGCAAAAATCCATCTCGGAGAAGGACATTCAAAGCTTCCACTTTTGTGCAACTTCTGGAGTAATAGCGGTGGCGTTCTTCTTTCCTCATGACACAAACGAGGTGCCTGAAAGTGATAAGATGAGTATAAAAATGAAGACCCCACAAAAGTGCCAAACTTGTTTCTATGAGGGAGCTGAGAAATTAGATCAGTGCTTCTCAATTATTTTATGCTACGCCCCCCCCACCAGTAAGAAGAAAATTAAATGATATTTCGATATAGACACACACACACACTTCTTTAACAAGACCGAAAGCCGCAATTTGTTGACACGCACACACACACACCTGCTGGAGAAATACAAGTCACCTCCTGCAAGGATGACACATCATGCATTAAGCTAAACACCGCCACTGACTTTTTGATTGCCGCCAGGATTATAAATCTCTCGCTACCTATATTTGGTGCACACTCCACAACGGCGCGTTTATTGCCAAACACAGGTGGACATCAGCCGGTGTCAGAGACAACTACATCACGGCAGCATTCGGAAGCTCAACACCGTGGATGATGCGAGTAAGTGATGGCGCCGCATGCGCTGCCAAACACGAGCACTTCTTCCGTCTGGCCTCACATCACTTAGGCGCTAATATCTGGCAGGGGAACACAGACACACAAAAACACACAGAAGATTTGAGGGAAAGATGGTCGAGGTGGTTTAAAGGGGAGTGGAGGGAGAATAAAAAAAAAGAAAAAGCCGTGACAACATGCCAATATTTTCCTGACCAAGCTTCAAAAAAGAAACGTAAACTTTTTATCTCAGCCGAGTAAATCACTGAGGGTGACATCAAATTTGAAATCAGTCGGGTTCTTGTGTTGTCATACAGCGCAAAAATGGTCATTTTGAGCCGTGATGAATGTGTGAAAACGATGAACCTGCCATTGAAAAATATAACTGACGAAAATACGAGTCGATGGGAATAATCGGCTGGAATCAAGTTGACGAATGAAAACATCCAAAACCGAGAATGAATTAATAATGACCATTGATTGATGTCGGTCACTCATGTAACCGACAAAAGTCATGCAAGTTGAGCTGCCTTATTTTTGTTGTCCCCCCCCCCCCCCCCCCAAAAAAAGGTTTGCAACAAAGCAGTCTGATTTAAAAATTGGGCCGACTAATGGCTGACAAAATCATTTCCGTAATTCACTGACCCTAAAAATAAATCAATGAAACCGACCTGGCTCAAAATAAAAAATGATGTTAACGACGACTGATGGGTGAACATGCACGCACGAAGTTTTTACGGTAAAAGCGCGTCCCTGCAATCATGGCTCTTGTCAATTTGTTGCCTTGAAATTTTCCTCCGCTATTCACTACAAAAGCATGAGCAATTTTACCTTCCACAAAACCAAACGTACATTTCTGTTCTGTGAAGTCGAGCAATCTGCCGAGCACTCCGAAGGTAGTCAACAGGTTCAGGAGGTTCGTTGGCACATTAAAAGCATCGGAAGAGCTGGAGATGAAGATGCCCTTGAACTGGAATGCCATTCGCCGAGGGGAGCAACGACAGTCCGTCGTGGGCCGACTGATGATGACGGACAAGCGCAAATGAAAGTGACGCTCGATTGCACACAACAGACAAACACGAGCGACCTGGCACACTTAAACTTATACGTTCAATTTCACTGAAGAGACTTCTTCATTTGCGTTAGCTCAGCTTCCCTGGGGGAGGAGCGGAAAAAGGAAAACAATCAAGGTGCTTGCACGTCTTGTCTCGTTATCTGTAAATTAGCCGGCTTGTACAAAACGTGCGACATAATGTGCCGAGGACATGAGACATCGGCGACGGAAAATCAGTTCATTTGTGTCGGCGAGCCAGATAAAGGTGAGGCTCATTAGTTTGGAATAGTTTCCCTTTGTTTGTTTTTCATCATGGTGCCACACGAAATGAGTCGAAAGAACGCGTTTGGCACTTTCAAATCAAAGCAACTTGACGGAATGATCACATCGGTCGCTTCCATTACGGATCGACAAAACATCACAAAGTCATGAAGTTGACATCGGCACACACATCAACTTCAGCTTGTCTTGAAGACATATTGCCCGGTTCGGATAAAAAAAAAAAAAAAAGCAGACATGGGAGCAACCAGGCTAAAATGTTAGCGCCTAATCCATCACAGCATTACAGCGTGACAAGATAACGGCTGTGGCAATATTTTCCATACGACCGTCATAAATATTAGAGAATGCCAAGAGTTTTCTTCTTGCAAAATTTGAGAAATTGCGTGAAGTAGACTCAGAATGCAGTCCAAGTCGGTCTTCCGGCTAGCAAAGCAGCTGCAGCCACGCATGAGCCGCGACATGATTACTCCTATACGAGCATTCAGCAACTCGAGATCTCCTGGCAAATGACACCGGAGATTATGTGTGTTTGGTTTTCTTGGATTAAATGCAGCGTTTGATACAATGAATCGGTCAGGTTCTGGTTTTGGCATGGAGGAGGATTGAGGTGGAGGACCCAAATGCAGGGAAGCCAGGAGAAGACGAGGATGACTGGCATGGACAAAGACCCGACAAGAACTGAAAGGAAACTAAACACAAATAAACTGACGAGACAACAAGGAACATCCGGACAAGACATAAAAGTTTGGAGGGAGCTGATTGGTCAACACAAGGGCTCGGGCAAACAAACAGAGGTGGACACAATAAGTATGACGAGACAGAAGACAAAAGAACACAAGGCAATACTTGAAACCAAACCAATCATGACAGGATCACAGTATTCTCTCGGCTCATTTGCAGCACCAGGTGGGTATTAATGGTGGCGCCCCCAAGTGGTTAAGACCCAATTTGGCTGACATCCTGGTTGTGCTGAGTCCCGCATTGCCCACTAATGTTTGGTGTTCCACAAGGTTCAATTCAGGGGCCAGTACTGTTTTCTTTGTATCTGCTGCCTTTGGGCTCCATCTTAAGGAAACATGGAATTTCTTCTTTTTGACTGTCAGATCTATGTCCCGTGATGCCCTTTTTTTTTTTTTGGCCTGTCTGGAGGAAATCAAGACCTGGATGCCATTGAATTTGATGAATTTCAATGAAAAGAAAATTTAAGTGATGGTATTAGGTCCCAGCGGCCCTTGTACTTCCTACCATACTGACTTGGGACCAGTCCAGTGTGGATCCTGCGCCTTGCCCACAATAAGCAAGTCTGTATCATCTAATCTTCTGTCGTTAATTCCTTTTCAGTAACTGCAAAATTTAAGGTTAATGTTCATGGGGGTAACCCTGTTACTTGAGTTGGGCCAAATTTAACAAGACAGAGAATGGAGGACAATGCAGTCCTCGACTGAGGTAACGAACAGCCACGCACCACCAATTAGACTGGGTGAAAATATGACAAAAGGTCACACGCGGAGGAAAAAATAAGAACTGAAGGGCATTTTTCATTAGTCAGGAGACAAACGAGACACAAAGGCAGCAAAAAAAAAAAATGAGGGCGTGGAAAAGAAGCTGCCGCGGCTTGGGTTTAGCAATTGTTGGCGTCTCATCCTTCAGCGGCGGCGGCAGCACAGGACTCAATCAAATTCTCCTCATTCCTGACCACGCATTAGCAAGCAGGGGATCTTGTTTGGCTTGCTCAATTAAATGCCCACCCGCACATAATTAACAACGGTTTTGTCCACAGATCAATAAAAGGCCTGTTCATTAAAAGTCCCTTTGCTTCATCGCTTCGACTGCATCTGAGGAGGTGGCAAAGCCTGGCAGTCTGCATACCGGATTCTCGACAGTGGGTTGCGTGTGTGTGTGTGTGTGTGTGTTTTTTTTTTTTCCTTCTCTCAGCGAGTGGAAGACAGAAACAGAAGTCAAAGGAACTGGAAGCTCAGAGGATTTGGAAAAAGCTTTTGAAAAAGAGTGAATAGACTGGTGGCGTCGTGAAAGCGCCAATGTGAGAGTAACATGAGCTTGACTGTTCATCTTCACCGATACGCCGCGTGAATAATGCTTAAATGATTCCGCATTGTCGACGCTCATTCATTGCTTTCTGGGGCAGCACGGTGAATTTGTGGGGAGCGCGTCTGCCTCTCATTTCTGAGGTTCAGGGTTTGAATCTTGGCTCCGGTCCTCCCGTGCTTCAAAAGGGTGTTCTATGCTTCCTCCCACGTTCCTGAAACATGTTAGCGTCATTAAAAACTCTCGATTGTTTAAAAATGTCAATGTTTTTTTATGATTTACTGACAACTAACATACTTAACATTGTAAACATCTGACAGCACATAGACCACTAAAAAAATAAATTAATAACATAAATAAAAACTTTTATGTAGATAGATTATTGCATTTCCAATTCTTTTATGAAGCATTAATTGAAAAAAAAATTGCTTTTTGTGGACTCGATCCGAATAAAGTCTATAAATAAAGTATTTTTAATGGGAAAAAACGATTGTGACATTGTAGCGTATGAACAACACTCATAAAACTAGTTAACTCATTCACTAACAGCCCAGGTAAAATGAATGTACTTTTTGACTTCTATATCCGTCATTGGCAGCGAATGCGTTAACAGTGGAAATAATCATTTTCAATTTAAGTGAATTTGGGGGTGGCGCGGTGGATGACGGGTTACCAAATCTGCCAAACAGTTCAGAAGTGCAGGGTTCGATACTGGCTCCGGCCTTCCTGGAGGAATTTGCATGTTCTCACCACGTCTGCGTGGGTTTTCTTTGGGTATTCCGGTTTCCTCACACATTCCAAGAACATACATCGCAGGTTAATTGGACACTCTAAATTGCCTCTAGGTATGAGTGTGAGCGTGTATGGTTGTTTGTCTCTGTGTGCCCTGCAATTGGCTGGAAACCAGTTCAGGGTGTCCCCCGCCTACTGCCCGAAGACAGCTGGGATAGGCTCCAGCATGTCCGAGACCCTTGTGAGGACAAGCGGCTCAAATAAAGCATGGATGGGATGCAACGGTTGGAACTCACTTAAAAAAAAAAAAAAAAAAAAAAAAACATTTCGGAAACGGACGACAGCACTTGAATTGTCATCCATATTTTAAGCGCAAAGATAACACAGCAACAAATGTCACCACTTCGAACGATCCGATCAATACAGGCAACAGTTTCTGGATTCAACATGGAGTGTCTGGCTGCCAACCACCTGCCACGACTCCCGCGCCAAGCGATTACGCCGCCGCTTGCTTCAATCTCGCCGCTACGCACTTGAGCGGCGAGACGTATCACGCTCTCCCATCTGCCGTGCGAGCGCAGCATCTTCGCGAGATCCACTTTCAAGCTGCCGCTGTCTCCAAGCCAGGCATGTTGCTTGTATTATTTTTATTGGCTTTGTTTTGTTTGAACATCCATCATCATGTTCCATGCACTCCGTAATGTTTGTCACGAGATAAGTTGGCTCATTCGTATCTGCGGCGGTAACAGTTACGGTTGAATTCCCAATACTGCGACGGGTTAGCCAGTGAATCACCTTGGAAGACAATCTACTGTCAAAAAATGTTGTCTCATCCTATCTCTCCAGTATGGATACCACCTCCCTATCTGATCCGGGATCATTTGAGGACATGGTGCCATTTTTCCACAATTATTAAGCACTGACTTTTTGAGACTGGTGAGGCACTGACCTTGAAGTCTGAATGACTTATTGAGGCACACACGATGGTAAATTTGCCAAATTAGCAGGCTGACATTATAAAACTACAAAACGGTCATTTCTTCATCCATTCGATCCCGTTTTGATTGGTTGAGGATTTTTTTATGGTTCCATCTGAAGATGGGATATTCTATTAGCTTAGATCCAAAGGGAAGCAGTTGAAAAAAAGTCATGAAGCTCAAACCCTAAGAAGGGCTTCAACCTGACGAAAACATGCTCGTGTTTTGCGAGGAAAGTCTGCCTTGGTGAGGCAGAAAACTGTCTGCCTCACCAAGGCCGTTTATATGATCAGCAAAACTAAATACAAAAATGTGAAAGCCTGACTAAACATTATTTCGGAGATGGCAAAATCTCTTGAACTCAGCGAGCGATTGGACATTCTGAGGTGACCGGCGACTGCTCACTCGCTCACGTACTGCATTCCAAAAGTAAATATCCTAATTCCGTAATTATGGATATGAAATCATGGCGGTCAATGGTTCTAAAAAAGAAAATCAGTCCTCTTAGACGTGACTAAACACTTTGATGGATGAATTATAATCATGATTTTTTTATTATTTCATTTCGGAGAAAGTAACATTTTGAATACATTTTTACTGCAATAACCACTGTCCTGGAAAGGGCTAACGACAGTAAGCTTTATAGAAAATAATATAAATAATGTGAATATTCTTCAGTTTTGGCTGAACCCATTTTTTTTGTCTCATCTCAACGTGAATGAGCTCATGTTGCAATTAAAAACACGAACGTCGTCTTCTGCATCCCGGGCGCGTGACGACACGAAGGGATTGAAAAGAGCGGCTTATAGACATACTTGATACAGATGGACACAGATCAAAAAAAGCCATACGTTCTTCAAAGATTAAATCCACGACCAAACCTAATCGCGATGCCTCTGGCCGACGGCTGAACTTTACAGCACGTGTGATTGAAATCTGCAAGAGCTGACTCTATGAGGTATGGAAATAGGAAGCGACAGACATTTTTTTTCTTCCATATTATTCATCTGCATTTGTCAGAAAGTGCACGCCACTTTTTTTTTTTTTTTTTGCGAGCCAATTTAGAATGATTGCATCCTTGGTCAGCCTTGCCGCAGACGGATTCCCTTGTGTAGCATCTGGTGGTCTCTAGGCAGCGCTCATCCCTCCTTTCACTTCCTTGCTGGTAAGCTGGTGTAAAATTGGCCCCTTTGAATCTTCGCCACACTTGATTCCTCATCCGGAGCGAACGCTGCGCACATTCAACCGTCCCGACCGCTCCCCGTTTAGCTTGCGCAATACTGTATGGCCAAACCAGTGAGTGTCAAAATGTGGTACCTGGACCTCATGGGGTACGCAAAAGAATCGCTCACCAAGGACGATGGCATTAATTTTGAATTCAATTCATTTGCATTTGCACAACAGAGGGATACAGAACGGCAGTCCGCCGGGTCGCCTTTTTTTCAGATGAGAAGAAAAACAACCACAGTCTAAGCTCCTGTAAGGGGGCACCGTATGGATTTGGAAAAATCCTCCGCAAAAACCCATCCCGACGGTGGAACGGTCCAACTCGGACGCCCGGTTGGTGTAAAAAAAAACCAAAAAAAACAATTGCAAACCACTGTTCTAAACACATCCACTAACTTCTCTCGGCCTGTTTATTTGAAATATTTTGATGAATGAGCCAGGATGCTTCCCAAAATCAATCGCATCCCCGCCCCACCCCGAGATCCCTTCGCTGAGGTCTGTGCCAAGTCTTACGGATTATGGGACCAATGGCGGCACGTGACAGCATGAAGCGAATGTCGACACACTTTCCGGAAGCACATAAACAGACGTGTGACAAATGGCGTCTTAGTAAAGGCGACTTAGTTTGGCGACCACTAATTGGCGGAACTGCATTAATGCACTCCCTCAGTGTACAGAACGCCATTTTTATCATCTTTGATCATCAGCAACACTTCATTAGACACACCTGTACAATCTCCTCCATCTGACGGTGTTTTATTAAGGCAATATTTTAGCCGATGCCAACGCGGTGGCCAGCTTTGTGTTGATAGATAAACAACCGTTAAGAATTGGCGTCACTTTTATTTATTTATTTTTTTTCATCGGGGTCATGTTTGGCGGGTAAAATGAAATGAAAGCAAAGGCCAAAGAATGAGTGGTTGAAATCTGAATGTAGACAATGTACGTAATTGCGAAATGTAACGTTTTACAACTCCCACCGCCTCCTTGCCGGGTGACTGGCATGAAATATTGATGATTTCATGCACAATGAATGCCATGAATAATTCAGAATTAATAACGTTAATAAAGTTCCTGAAATGTCTAAATCAGTGCAGAAATGAATGATTATCAACGAGGTCCAATTACATTTTGCAAAATAAAAGAAACAAAGAAATATTTCATCTCGCTAATGTCAAATTATTATTTCATGTTGAAATTAATTAACCCGTTCGAGTGTTGAGTCATCAATTTAATTGGCGAGCTACGGGCATTATTATTTTATATTGGCAGGCAATTTCTTTTTATCGTTGATGTTCTGAGGGAACGCTGTCAAATTGGACTTTGAATGAAATATTTCTCGACTGAGTTGGTGAGTCGTCTTTTTTTTTTATTATTATTAGAAAGGTCGTTTCGTCCGCCATTTCGTACATTCTACAGACTTGGTTCAATGTTTTTGTTTTCATAAGTCACGGTATAAGCAAAGCAGAACACGTGATTTATATTGTTCAAATAGCGTCCAACAATGATTTTTCAACGTCATCCCGATGAGGGCGATGGTAACAGCGACATCTGTTCAGCGGGTGTATTCCTTTAATTCTACACACACGCTCTCATATGAACACATCACAGTAAATAATGACAGTTTTGTTTAAGCCCGTGCATTAAAAAAAAAAAAAAAGCTAGATTGAACTGTGGGTGAGATTTGTAAAAGCCTCTCAAAAGCCTCCAAACAAGACATGACGGGGTCATTTTTTTTTTTCATGATTTGAACTTAATCCAAATCTTATCTGATCATCACAGTCCTGCAAAGAGTGTTGACACAAGCAACATTTTAATATGAGCATACTTTCCTAATAAAAGGGCCGTTAAAAATGTACTTATTCGTCATATAAACGTTTCACGATTTATTGGACGGTGTGGGCTTTTATGGCTTGATTTAATTAGAGCATATTGACCACATTTATGGGACCGGCAAAGCTGTACCTTTTTTTTTTTTTTTTTTTTTATATAAATAAAACTGACAGGAGGCCGTAATTAAACTGGGCCATGGACTGAAAGGAGTGATGTAAAAAGAGACTAGCGTGCAACGTAGCGATGACCATCTGCACGCTGCGCAGCGACACAAAGGTCAGACACTGTTTTTATTGCTCAAGTTTTTTGTCATCAAGGCTTGCTTGTGTGTTTACTGTGTGCGTGTGCGTGTGTGCTGCAAAAGGTTGCTCTTGATCATTGCTGGAGGATTTAAAACAAGTAATACCTCATCCTGGCTGTTTCCCAGTGACATGCTTGTAACCACAGTCTTCCGCTGCCAACCACGGAAGCTTTTTGGGGGAGATTTAGCAAGTCGACAGTCGTTTGTGTTGAACGCTTTTGAAAATGCTTGTTTTTGGAAGATCAAACTACCAAACAACAATTTCCACAGCAACTCTTTTTGGGAAAAAAAAAAACGATATCCAAGCCGCACTAGGCTATAAGCCGCAGTTTTCTATGTTGACAAAAATGTTGTGTTGTTTACTGCATGTACCGAACAATTTTGTATTGTGAATGCACATAAAGGTACATAAACTGATTGTTAAAACACGGCAACAACTTTGCTCATTAAAACAGAACAGACCTAAGAGGAAAAAAAAAAATCGAGAACTATAGAGCGCTCCTAGTGGTGAAAAAAATATCCAGAGAAAATCGTCATTGTCGTATTAGCCGCATGGTTCAAAATCGAGGACAAAAGTAGCGGCCTATAGTCCGGAAAATAGGAAAATTAAACAGCAATTGCCATTGTGGTCTGGCAGCATCATGTGATAACGTATCAGTAATTGACCACTTGGAACAAAACCAGGTCACATGATATGGCTCCCATTACATAAGTATTGTGTATACTGAACAGTGCGATAAATGCGCATATGTACAGCATAAGAGGGGGAAACAAACACAAAACATTATAAATATTAAATAAAGATGGTTTTAACATATGTTTGCTTTTGCAGAATCTTTTGCTAAAGCAGTCGTGCTCATTAAAAAAAAAAAAATCTGCACATGATTATTGTTGTGGCTCAATGCCGCAAAATGGTCTCATCGGGATGAGAGGCGTTGTATCACCTTCATCAAGTGCAGAGGTTATTTCCATAACAAGTTCAGTGGGCACCACTAATCCCTGCAAGACTCTTCGATTTTGATTTGAGCTGAATGAGCGACACAACACACACTCACGCACGCACGCACAATACGTACACAAAGAGATCAAATTATAGCTTGCAGCACATTCAATTATATCACACAGCAGATGGCGTAAACACAATCAAACACACATAATCTCAATGATTGGATCTGCCCAAGTTTGATATTAACCCTGATATCCGAGGACGCGGCACAGGACCAGACTTATTAAGACTCGGGGAGGCCTGAGCTGATGACTCGACGCTTTTTGGATGCGCAGTAATCCGCAGATTCGGAGGGAAACAAACACACACACACAAACGCACGCACACACCTCTTCAAAAAAGCAACTCTTTTTGCGGCTTATATACGGGTGCGCCTTACAGTCCGAAAATACATGCCATGCCGCGTCAAATCGTACTATAACATATCGTATCGTAAAATAATGTCACATACCGTCTGACATTCTATTGTATCGTATCTTAGCGAATCATGATACCAAATCACATTGTGATGACACAGTGTAATGTGATTCATAATATCGTGGCATTTAACATAAATGACGCTTTTATAAGGTGTCACATCGTATCTTCGTACACTAGCGTAACGTCCGAGAGTACCGCATTGCAGTGTCGCATCGTAACCGAGTCACATCGTTCCGTATCACGTCACAACAACACAGTATGTTGTGCCTTATCGTCGCCGAGCGTAACATATCACTTTCTTCTTGGTTTCTTGACATTTGAAAAAGAAAATAGCGCAAACATTTGGAAGTCAAATAAAGTCAAGACTTTGAACTTTGTCCCCAGCTGTCAAAAAACATCTCGTAAGAGATCTCGTTTCAAAATCCTGAATGCCCTCGCTTGGGCCGTGGAAAAATAAATCCTGCAAAGTTCAAAGGTGTTTGTTCACGATATGTGAGCGAGCTGTAGAGCGTTAACAAGAAACACCGTGGTCCAAGGTCAAAGCTTGTGTCCTGTAAAGCTGCTTGTATTTTTCCCCCCCTATACAACTCTCCGGAAGATGGATGGGATTATCTTATCTCGGCGGGTACACACATGACTTCAGAACACAGTCGGACAAACATCAACGGCGCGCTGGTCAAGCAGAACTTCCCAGCCGACGGGATTAGACAAATAAAAAGACTCACCATCGCGATGACCTCACCGCCACGCTTCGGAGACGACGCTCAGGTCCACGGCCAACGGTCTCGCTTCTGCAATGTCAAAAAGAGACCCCGGAGGGACGTTGATTGTTTTTCCTGCTTTTTAAATGAATACATTCCCCTGTTAGCTTGCTAATGGAGGAGTTAGTGGCCACGCGGGGAGAAGAGAGGCACACTTTGGCAATTTGCTAATGGAACATGAAGGCAAAAATGGTCCGCATGAAAGAGGTGGTGGTGGTTGATCTGCGTGGAGAGGCCCAGACTCAGCTATGGAATATAGAAGCTAAAAAAATACAATCCAATCATTAACTGTCATCTTCATCTTGGGAGTGAGGAAGAGGAGGCACCGTATTAGCCCTGGAGATCCTTCAATAGGCTGCAATCTTCATTTAATTACTCGCTCTGCATCTCCGGGCCTCCTCTAACTCGCTTAGTTCTTTCAATGTCAGGAATTGCAGTGTGGGCTATTTAACGCAGGTAATTGCCGTCCCACTCCAGCCTCATCGGGTCAACTTTAACCTGACCGTGACGTCAAAGCTGGAGGGGGAAAAAAAAGAAAAAAACTGCGAAAAACCTGAATCCAGATTACAAACCAAAGACTCTGTCAGCAAGACGAAGCTTTAGGATTTAGTCCGCTTAAATTAGTGCAACATTATTTACAATCTCGCTCGACGGGAATGGAGGTCATGTACTGTAAGGAGGGCAGATGTGTTCTTGGCACAAACGAACGTAAAGATCTTAGCCTCTTTGGCCTGCGCAGTTTATGTTGGAGCTCTGACATTGATTAGGCAGAGTTTTCGACTCTTGTCAGAAATATTTGTCGTAATTTATAACTGAGTCATTTCTTATTTCACTTGCATCACATTTACCAGGCAAACCGTCTCGCAACGGTCAAGGCCTTCTACGCCGGCCATTCTTCACATTCATGTTGTATTGTATAGAATATTCCAGTGTTTAATTTTTCACATGAGAGTTTTTATGCAATCAGAATTCAGCAAGCTCGTGTCGCCAGGCAGATTTCATAGTCCCAGTGGCACGTACTACTCGTCCGAGGCCTTCAGATTAAACCATCCACGCGTCTGTGCTGTGTGAGTGAACGGGATCTAAGAGTTGATAGACGGTTGCGATAGCCAATCAGATCACGAGTTGAGGACAGTAAGGCCTTCTCGCAGGCATCACGATGATTCGATACTCTCTTGTGAGAGAGATCAACAAATCCACACCAGACAGTCTTACTAAAATATATTCTTGCTTTTTTTTTTTTAACCCAAACTGGCTGAAAATGGAAAAGTGTGGATTTGATTGCAGATAGACTTGCAAGCGAATTTTCAAGACTGACCTTTCAAGAGAAGCTCGCTCTCGTGAGCCGAGGTGGTCCAGCACCCGGTCGTGTGGAAGTGTGTGTCCGTGTATTATTTCTCCAGTCGTGGTGTCATAAATGATGATGTTATTTTGAAGGGTATTTATTCAAGTCGGAGTAAGTAGTAGCTGTAAAATTGAAATAAATAAATAAACAACCACCACGGTGATCATGTCCTCCTTGGAGGATGTCCTAAGTATCCAAAAGAGCACTTTTGTTCTTGACCTCTTAAAATGCATCCATTATCCAGACCAAAAGAAAAAAAATTCGAATAGTTTTCTTCTAATACGAGTCTAATTGCACAAAGTTGCGCTGAATTCCCTTCATGTGGGGCAGCTCTCAAAGGCCTGACTGGGCTTCTTGGATACATTTCCATGCGCTCTATTCTCCAGCGTCCCGTTTCAGCTCTTAATGAGACAGCATTTGATCGTAAGGGCTCATGCACGAGTAAACATCGGCACAACAAAGGCTTGAGCGCGGGTACCGCGGCGACCCCCTACGCCGCCATTAAGGAGCACTTAAGATGTTATCACACGGGTGGTTAGCCTTCTAATAGCACGCCGCGTTGTCTTGCTCGGGTTTTGATGTTCCGTCGAGTGTCGCGGGTCGATAAAAATCTAACGCCGGCAGCAGCTGGTCAACGGTGATGACCATACAAATTGAAACCGGAGAAAAAACAAGAAAAAAAACGTTTTCCGGCATGGCTTCTTGAGACATTGACAGTCCAATTCCGTGTTGATTGGGGAAAATGGTGTCAAGGGCCACATTATTGTCACTTTGTTTTGGACCCTAGTCAGTCCATTATGGGAGATCAAAATTTGTGACGATTTGAGAATATCTCTGAGCGAGTATGTCCTTAAAGAACCCCTGCGAATGGCCACAATGAGCCAGACATGTCAGCATCAAAACAAAATGGCAGAGTTCCCGTGTTTTTGTTTTTTTCGGTATGACTTTTTGGGACATTTAATGCGTCAGACCGATTAAATGTTATGTTGCTCAGTGAAATTAGCTATAAGGTCTTTTTTTTGCAACTGAGCTAAATTTCATAAAATTAAACGACATCCATCTGTCTAGTATGTTTTTTTAAATTATTATTTTAATTGCATATTCATGAGGAGACAACTTTAGAACTGAACTAGCGTCCCCAGTTGAGTAAGCTGATGTTGAAGATGAAAGAAGTCAGAACCAATAGGCCAAATTCAAAAGTCATTTTCTAAAATCAAGGAAAAGTTTCTCCACACGGAAGCACGAAACCTTTGAATATCACTGGCTGAAAATCGGCACTGCTTTTTACGTGTATTAATCCTCCAAATCTTATTGTATTCCTAATTCTCACACAGTAAAATGGACACTTTCAATGCTAAGGGCATCACCTTGCGTGAAAACCGACCGAATTTTGCAAGTATTTTTCGGACTATCAGGCTCGGTCAATTATAAGGCGGAGTCTCAATGAACAGGCGACCGGGTAATAAGGTGTATTACTGCACGTTAAGGAAAGCAAATCAGCAAAATAACAAACTTCATTCCACTTCGACATCCACACATAAGGATTATAAAGTATAACTGTCGATTTTTGTGAAAATTAAAGGATTTCAATTTTTCCTCATCGTCCGAAAAATACCGTACGGTCCTCCTCAATATTCAGCCAGCTGCAAACCTTGGAAAGTTTGAACGAGACCAACAAAATGACCCATACACCTGTTTGCGCCCGTCCCTCACGCTATCTTATGTGAGGTCAAAATTTCTTATAAATTTGTTATTATTATTAATTCCTGCTCTTAAATTGATCACAGCGTCATACAATATTTTTTCGTGGTTCATACAAATGGCAGGAGTTGTTTCGTGGCACCACAATTATCAGCCATTGCAAATGCGATGTCATGAGTTTGCGTTGCGACATAAAAGAGACACTATTAATTAGTTTGGGAAGGAAACTTGTCACGAATGACGGCGAGAGAGTCTGCACAATCGTCAAATACTGTCAGTAAGACACATCCAAAAGAGGAAATCTCTTTCACATCTTTCATCTTTATCACCCTTTAGGTATTTCTTTTGTTGAATTAATCATTTGGGAGCCTCTGGAGAACATTGCATGCCGTCTCTCCTGTTCTTCTATAAGCCGAGGCTCGGAGGGAGTTTTAGAGTCATTCCCAGTGGGCGGGGCTTCTTCTTTATTTCAACACTTTGTGGATGGAAGCAGCGGGGGCAAAAGTACTCTCACTCTGTTTTCAAGTAGAAGTTCGGATGCCAGTGTCGAAAAATAGTCTGGTCAAAGAAGAAATAATGATTCGTTTTTTTATGAAAGTAAAATGAAAACAACAACGTAATCCTTTCACAGTCCTTTTACTCTGCCTCAGGGGTCAGCCGCCTTTTTGAAGCTGAGAGCCACTTATTGGGTGCTGATTCATGTGAAGGGCTCCGAGTTTGATAAACAATTCAGACAATTAGCTTAAATTATATTCACTCATTATATTAAAAGGGTGCGACTGATTTAATTGGTCGGTCTTGACTATTTTAAAATAGTTCCAAAACCTGCAAAAATGTTGCCATTGTTTTTTTACACAGCAGAAAATACAACAAAAAGGAGAATTCTGATTAAAAAAAAAAATCCATATCAGTTGGTCCCAAGTTATTATTATAATGATATGTTATTATTAGCAATTAATGACATTGATGCGAATTATTTCTCAGAATAAAAATAGAAGGAATTTGATTCCATAAATATCGACCAGGGTTTGCATTTTGAAATGATCACAAATACAACATTCCGTGGAAAGTTGAAATTCAGATTTAAGTCGTGTCCCCGAGTTTTCATAATCAGATGAGATGTTTTGGTCCAATAAAACAATGACGTGAAAAAAAAATATTTATGAAGGATCCTGAGATGGGCCAATACACATGTTGAAAAATTTTAAAAGACAGACATTGAAGTTTAGTTTGAAAGAGTTACAAAAAATAAATGGAAGCAGATTCAGTGGAAGCGGCCCAGATATCAAATGTTGGGAGTAAAAGTAAAGAGAATGATAAATACTTCAATGTATCCTCAAGTAAGAAACTTAAAAAAAATCTCCTGAAGGAGAGTGACAAAGTATTTCTTGTTCAAGTCCCGCCAGGCTGACAAATGACGGTCCAAATGCTGCCTGAACGTTAACTTGATGTCCGGCGGACGACTCGGGGCAACCTAGCGGCGGTGAGTGGATAAGGTCTGCGAGGATATGATATGAAACATACAAGCCCCGCCCCTCGTGTATGTTGTGGGTATTAACAGCTCAGTGGCGGCCACCCTGCTTTCCAAGTCTTTTCCTGAGGAAGCGCTTCACAAGGCGGCTGCAGAGGAGGATAAACGCGCCGCAATCCCGCAGGCCAAGCGCCTCCTCAGCTCTCCTCATCTGTGGCTTTGCACAAGCCCCCCCCACCCCACCACCACCCCCCCTCGCTTATACATCCCCCACCCCTCCCCTCCCGCCCTCCACTTTGCTTTCCATCCCTCATTATTCCGCCCGCCGCCCTCCCTCGGCATCACATACTTTTCCGTCCTATCCGTCCCCTCCTTCTGTATAATTCCACTTTTCTGTGCCTTCTTATCCCGCTCCCCTCCCACTTCATGTCCATCCTTTAGTCTTCACATCTTGGTTTCGTTTTTTTTTTTTTTTTTTTCGATTCTTTAGTAATGAACAAGGCTCGCGGCCTGCCTGGAGTGGATGGAAAGGACGTGTGTATGCATTGTCGCCCCACTTGGGCAGAATGAGCCACATGCGAACAACTCATATTTTTGTAGTTTGGGAGTCTCCCATCTTACAAATACAAGTCCTGAAAATATCACTAAAGTGCCACGAAATCGCTTTGAACATGTTTGATTTTCTCCAAATAGTGTCCACGTGTTCATCTTGTCTGTGCCAGCCGCAGACAGAACTATGACACTCCCTTCCACGACGTGGCCGAACGTGTTGGTCCCCCTTTTGCCATCCATGCAAGAGAATCATGTTGAAATCCATTTGTTGATGCAAAATGTCTTGACGGCCTCGCTGTGAGTGGCTTCATCTCTGCGCACCTGCCCGCCTGCTGCCTCAGGTCAGCTGACCGGCTTCTCTTGAGGCTCCCAAAGTCTAAGTGCATTTTTTTTCCAGTGACTTGGAGCAAATCTCCTGGCATGCATTAGTACGCTCACTTTCCCTTTTTAAAACCCGACTCAAAAAAAAAATATTTTTTATTTCTTAGCTTTTAACAAAGCTTGAGACGGTGCCCTTTGTTTTTGTCTCATTTGTTTTTATTGTTTTAGCGTTGTTTTTGTTTTATTGTTTTTAAGTTGTGTTGCAGCTGTTGTTCTTAAAGTGCTCCATAAATAAAACGGAGTTACGTTCAGTTGTAAATTGTGATGAGATCATCAGGCATTTTGGGGGAGTTTTGTTTGGTGAGGAAGTAAATCTTGCCAGCTAATTCACATTCAGTTTATATTACTCAGAGAGGGGCCTTCCATCCCAGGGTCCAGCCGTCCGTTCCAGACGAATGCCCATACTGGGGACGGAGTACAAGATTTATTTTATTTTTTTTTTTTAAAGGATAGACAAAGCCAGGACAGAAGATGTATACAATTCAAATATTTGTACTTAGAGCAGAACGAAATCTTGTAAATGTTCTCGCGTGGGCTGGACCTTGCAATGAGGGTTCAAATTAGAGCGAGCGAGCGATGCTGGAGAGAGAGTGATAAGACAAGATAATTGCAGCGGTGTGAAGACACAATTGAGAGCCAAAGTAAGCATCTTAAGGTGTGTTTAATTTGAGCAATGGGATGAAGTGCAATAAGGAGCACCGAAGCTATTCATCCAAAGTGGATGACGTATGTGAAAATGATTTTTTTAGGGCTAAATTTTGCTTTTGTGGCTTTTAATCGGGTGTGTTTTGTAATCCGGGAAGTACAGGATGTGGATGCAAATAGGGAATTAAATAATGTGGATGAATTATGAAGCCTCCACTGTAAGCCACTCTTTTTTTTTTTGGGCTGAGGGAGAAAAGCAAGATTGGAAACAGGAGAAAGACAAGGACCGAGGTGGACGCAGGACGATTATTTTATGAATAAGGATGGAGAGGGTGCCCAGGTTGCAGATGCGGAACGGAGGACCGACCGGCAAAATAGGCGACAGTGGCCTTCTCTGATATTAACAATGCATCCCTCGTCATTGACAAAAGAAAGAAAACCTAGTGCGACAGCTGGGTCCTAAGCTTGTTTAAATTATTTAAGAACATCTTGCTGAAGAATACAAAATGTGGAAATACCTGCACGGTCAATAGAGGCGTTATGACGGTGACAGTCTGACAGAATTTGAGACAAAATCTGTTTTGTATTCAAGTAAATCCTCCCAAACTCTTTGAGATGCCTGAATACACAAAGCGCTTGCTTTTCATTTGTCAGTAAATGGATTGAAAATATTTCCCTTTCCAGATGAGATGCTAATTCTGAGAATAGACACATTATTTACTGTCAATCCCTGGAGGAAAGCATGCCAGTCAATATATTGCCACAACACCAGATCTATAAATAAAAAGAGCGACTTTGTCAACGGTGTTTACAGAAGGCAAAAACAGACTTGTGCTTGCAAAGTAGCTTCAAATGTACAAATCTGCTCATTACCGGAGTAAAGATGCTTTATGTCATTCATGAGAAAAAACTAACAATTGAACTGGGGAAAGAAAACACTAAAAATGGAAGCAAGCAGAACGTTTTCGCCTGTAGCGTTTCTTTTGTTTGTTTGTTTCATTCCTGAGACAGACGAGGCGTTAAAATGAGGAGATCGAAATAAAACGAGCAAAACGTTTCGGCAGACAGAGTGACAGACGCACATGGAGACAGAGTGAAAGGCAGATCAGGGAGGGGCAAAGCGGCCTGAATCCAAATTAAGATGATCAGAGCTCAATGTGACTTAATCTAGTTATGTGGATAAAGGATTTCCCTGTGGCTAAAAACACTGCAAGTTATGACTCAGTGCGCGCGCGCGTGGGTGTGCGTGGGTGTGCGTGTGTGCGTGTGCATGTGCATGTGTGTGTGTGCGCTGCAATTGTTTGTCGTGATCTGTTCATCTCAACATGAGCCTTGAAAGTCAAATTAAAACGTTTTGCCACTTTTTCAGCAGTTCAAAAATCAATAATTGCACTTGTAAGCAAACTTGACTCACCAGACCTTTTGGTTCCAGGATCATCTCGTGCATAATTGTACAACAATAAACATTATCAATACAGTGGTGCCTCGAGATACGAGTGACCTGATTTCAACTCAACAAACGCCACAACAAGCACCAGTTTGGCAACCCAAAAACGGAAATAATTAAATAAAATAAAAAAGCTTCATGCTACTATTGCGACAACCTGTTGAAGATTACTGTCCGCGCCTTCATAAAGCCAATTCAGCTGACAAACAAAACAATATAAAATGCCAGAGACGGGCGAACAAAAACCTCTAACTTTGCGATGGATATTTGAGCACAAATGGTGGCGCGACACATGTAGAAAGACAATGAGCCAACACTCATGGGCATATATTATTTATCCCTTGTTAAGAATGATGTTCGCTGCGGCTTACTGAGTCGAGAGTGAATGTCTTTTTCATGCGTGTGTCTCGATGTCTGCATCAAAACGGCCACAGATGGCGAAGGTGCTCAGGAGGATGACGAGCATCCCGAAGTTACACTAAGTCGAAATCATAATAGGAAAGTAGTCAATGATACGTTTCCAGGTCAATATAAACGCTGCTGTCTCTGCAATTTGGTGCAGTTTTCAAAAAGAAGGCATGTGAAAAACTTTTCTTTTTAAGGGTAATGTTGTAAGATGAGATGGAAATGATAAGAAAGTGACGGCGCAGTCAAAAAGTGTGTGAGTGCCGTTTAGATTGAGTTTTTTTCCTGTTTGTCTTTTTTTTTTGGGGGGGGGAGTGACTAAATGAAACGACGCCGCGAGCTTCAGACTCGCAGAGGGTTTCTGAACAACACTTCAGACGGCGATTACACGGCAAAAACAAATCGGCGCGTCAACGAGCTACCTTTTTGCTTTATCTCACAAACCTCAGAGACAAAAAAAAGACATGTAGGCTAAACGATTCCGGAGATAATTGTCAGCCGCCACTGCTTCATTCCCTACCGACACATTTGACGAAATTCATTTCAAGGAAAAGAAAGACCGTGTGTACAGTACTCGCGGCTCCATCAAACACAATGAAGGCATGGGCGGCGATGAAGCCCAGAGATTTCGGTTTGAAACACTTCAGCTTCAAAACAACAAGTGCTTTTCATCGCATTCCTTCTGAGCTCCAAAATCCACGCAATGAAAAAGCATTATTTAATTCAGAGAAAACGAGCGGCAAAGTGCTACGGCGCAGACGGTTCCTTCCATGCCGGCACAAAAGCAACATAAATGAAACATGGACTATGTGCTGCAAGTGGGAAAATGAGGCTGAAAGATCATCCGGGCAATGGTGTGGCACCGGCTGCAATCCGAAACCACGTTCACTTCATGATAGGCCTGACGGACACAAATGGATAAAAAAGTGGAGCTCTCAAAACCACGTTAAAAGTTTTTTTCTTTTTTTTTCAAGTCAAAGATGCCACAAGATGGCGCCAATGTCCTTGATAATAGGAACATGAAAATTGGTGCCAAGGAAGTAAGTCAAAGTTATTCGTCGCAACTGGGAGACTGGGCTGGACCTCCCGCGCCGACGTGAGCAGCAGTACCACTCCCTGCCATCGGTGGCGGTAGTCACTGCGTAGCCTTTGATGTTGATGTCGAATAACTGCGGTCTTTCGTGAGAGCGAGTACTTCGTCTTTGCGATCTTGCCTGTCCAGTCAAAAAAAAATGCAAAAGCTCATTTAGGTCTTGAGAAATAGCTTCAAATTTCGCCGTTTGTCCGCTTTCGTCACGTCCGTTTCTTGTCCAGTGCACTGATTCGCTAGCTGACAGCCAATCACAGAGCTCAGTTCACCCGACCACCCGGTAAATCTTTGCAAATGCATTTTTGCTTCTCAAAATCAATTCATCTGTAGGCCATTTATTTTGAAGGGTCACGTTGAACGATGAGAAATGCTTTGACTGCATCGTGAGCGCCAAGACATTGTACAGTTCATGGGTGGTACATTTGCACGGATTTTTCATTAAAAAAAATACGAACGGTTGGTGTTGAAATGAACCTTTTGACTAATAGGCCACTCCGAGTTGCTCATTACCTTTCCAGCTGAGATTAAGAATGTCCCCTGCAGAGAATCATCCGCGTACATTTCGATTTGCCAATAGTGTTCACTATTTTTCCATGAATGTTTTTCAAAGAAACACAGACGTCTGCTGTTTAATTCTTTTCAACTTGCCTCTCTTAGGACAACGTGAGGCTCAGTCGTATAAATAAAATAATTTAAAAAAAATCCTGACCGTTTGCTCGCTCGCACATTTTTTTACCGTCTCGCGTCACTTCCGAAAGTGAATACTTCATTATGCGTATCGGCGTCCCCTCTTTACCCACAATGTCCTTCATTCGAGGAACGTAATACACATGAAAGGCGAGGAATAGACGTATCGAGCCGTCGGCGCTAAAACGGCTTTTTAATTAAGCAAGCGGCGTTTACAGAGAGAAATTAATTAGAGGAAGCAGAAATAATTTTCCACGGGAATGCTCGCTTTCACTTCTCATAGAAATTCTCGCGTTTCATAGAGAGACATTCACAATTCGTTGTCCATTGTCTACAAATGGCAGAATCCAGACACGCCGCTGACCTTGGGATTTCAGGTTGAGACCAATATTATTTAACCTCTGAGGCTGACAAGGTTCTAGAGTGAGACTGCTTGACTCATGAAAGTGATCCGGAAGCGCTTCGATTGCTGTGAATTAAACGAGCAAACGCAACAGTATGCTGACGCCGGTTCTTTTGTCCCAAAAGGATGTCGTTTGTCACACTCATGTGTCATACCGCCATTTCTTATTTGACTGAACTCGTAGGCGTTTTTTTTTTCGCATTCAAGTCTTTGACAAAAATACGTGCTAACCAGTCGACCACCGTGCCGCTTGGGTGACTTTTTTTCCTTCTGCAAGCTTCTGGGTCAACCCAAAAAGAAGCTGTGTATGAAAACGACTTCCCTATTGTTCGTCTAAACGTCTCCCGTTGTCCGTCTACCATGGCGAAAATTGAAGCCGACCGAGCAAAGGCGGCCGTAAACTGCTTTCTGAGAACTTTGTGTGGGACTGACAATGGACGGACGGGGAAGTAGGGAGGGCGGCTAAAAGCACTTGGCCAGCCTACTGCTCTTCCTTTTCGACCGTATTGATTTCCCATTCTGCCAGCAAGCCTTGAAGCGGGAGGAGCGCCAACTCGGTGATGGTCAGCAAAGTCTGTTTAAGTAGCAGCAGCGCACATGCACGTGCACGTGCACGTGCACAGACAAAGCCTGGCTAAAACTGTGACCTCACACAGTGGTAACCACAAGACTGGCAGCATGAAAAGCGCTCGACTTCCTCCTTGCTTTTTCCACGAGGGCACAACCCCGTTTTGTCAAGCAACTAACAAATCCGCCTCAACAGCTGCTCTTTCGCCAACTAGCATCATGAGCATCATTCCAAATCATATTTGTGGCCGAAATGAAAAAAAAAAAAAAAAAATGAGAGAAGGGCACCCACTCCCCGAAAACTAGCTGATCTAAACAGTGTGGGTGAGAGGTGAGGTGAGCTAAAATAGGTTTTCATAAAAAAATAACCAAAACAAAAAGATGCTTTAATCATGAGGCAATAGAGCGAGTAACACAACTTACAGATGAGCACAAAAACGTCATCGTTCTCCAGTCAAGGTCTCGTGCATCTGTCGAAGAACATTGAGTGCAAACGACTTGATTATTGGCATGATGGCAACTGGCAGCGCATCAAAACAGCAGCTGCGTGAACACGGCGTTTGGAGCCCGAAATGCAAAGAGTTGGCAGCCGCCCGCGACTTCATCTTCTTTGCCTGAAAATGAATTTCAAGCAAAAAAGGTCGCCTCTCCTCTCGACACGAGTTCTGAGGCTTTCCAGATGGTGCTCGGTGCGCGCGACGGACACACTTTCACGGAAGCCTTCCAAGTGCGCTGGAAGTGGCCAAATGTTAAATATTTGAGGGAAAAAAAAAAAATGAAAAAGAAACGGCGGGATGTTTGTTGATGTCTTGTAATTGGCACAAGCACCTATTTGCTCTGATTGAGTGAAGCCAAGCTCTCGCTTTACAAGCGCTTTAACTGGATTAGTTTACGACTCGGGACCAAGTGCAAACAAATATAATTAACAAAATAATCGGGAAAGAAATTCCAGACACATTTTAATGACACGTCCAAATTGTAGTACTTCATTTGAACAAATGCCACAAAATATTACTTGAGCAGCAAACCTACTTCTTCTTCGCAGCAGTTTTGGAAGCTCGGGTTTTGGCATCGTTTTATGGATGGATGCCTTTCCTGACTCCCACTGCCCCCATTTTGCCAAGCCGGCGACTGGCACTGAGTTGGGCTGGCTTGGCCAACACCCCCAGAGGCTAGCGTGGGGTTGAAAAACAAAGGAAAGGGAAAGCAACCAAATTCATCAAAATCCTGCAAGTACGACAAAAAAAAAAAAATAAAAATCACACAGCCGACCGAATTAAAGCAGAAGAAAATTTTCTCTTCCGGGACTCCTCCATTTCCGGTGAAGACATCACGAACCGACGCTAAGGCAGCACGTTATTCGTAATAATGGCAGTTGAGATTTTGACAGACTAGCTAACTAGCTAGCGAGCTAGATGCCACAATGACTCAATACACTTATTTAAAGACAAAAGGTTCAAAGCTCAAAAGTTGTCAACATAAAACAACATAAGGTCTAATTGTGCCGTTTCTGTTCGCTAATTTAGCATGTGTTCGTTCACTAGCAATAGCAAAGCTTTGGGAAAATTTTGAAGGAATAAAAAATAAAAAAATTCTGCAGTTCCGTACAAGCTCTGGATTTCTGGAAACGCGAGAAGTCATTACAGCCGAGTTGCAATTTGGTTCCAAGTATCTACGGTGGTTCTTTCCTGGATTTTTTTATTTGAAAGGCAAAATGGACCAACATCGGATAAATTCCCCAAAGTGTCCACGATTGCTTGCTCGCGTTTTTACAAGAGCAACATTCCAACGAAGAACTCAGGAAGAGAATAAGCGTCTCGCTGGGAACAAATCTGACACATCTCATCTTTTTCAAGACTTCCAGCCCGACTCACAATTGACATGAAGCAGTCTCACGTAAATTACCGGAAAGTATTTCTTACCATTGTGATGACAGAGGGAGTCGTGCGGGTCTTTTCACTTTTCCTCGACCTCAACCTACCCTAAAAGCTCTTAAAAGCCTTCGAAAAGCACCTGTCCAAACGGAGCCATTGTTCAGCAGCACTCGCAAAACGAACAACTCCACAAGTGGCCGCGCCTGCTGCCTCTTGCCCAGATCACAGAAAGGTTCTTTCAAATCTGCATAAAAAGCCTTTTGTTCTCTTCCTTCCACTTCATCTTGTGTTGCTCACATTTGCCGATTGTTACTAATGAACTGTGTCAGTGGACACAGCAGCCTTCAAAATGATTGCTTGAAAAATGATCATGGCCGTTATGTCGACCACGACACGACCAACACTTTTAAAATGCTCGTGAAAAGTGGATTTTTCTATTAAAACCATCTTTCCCGCAAATAGTATATGTATATATATATGTATATATATATATATATATATATATATATATATATATATATATATATAAGAAAAATCTCTCTCTCTCAAACACAGCTGTCTGCAAGTTTAGGCAAATAAAGTATGCGTCATTTGTACAGATCAATAGGGTGAAGCGATGACTGAAAAAAAAAATGGAAAAAAAGAAACATATTGCAAAAGGAGACTCAGTCTTTCCAAATATGTTGCGCAATCCAGTGTTTGTAGCATCGCACTGAAATATGAGCGTGTCCCCGGAGAGGTGACCCGCTAATGTAATGTACTCCTCTCCCCTTTAACCTCGCTTTAAGCTTTTCTCACCTGTCAGATTTCTCTTGGGATGTTGATTCAAAGTGTGTACACGGCGGCATTCGACTCTGTATTTTCAGGTCTTGGTGGAATGAAGCTCACTGCGGCTGCAGAATAAGCCAGTCAAGGAACATTTTAGTGTGGCTTTAGTTGAGACTTTCCGAAACTGTGCGTCATTTCTATCACCAATAAGATTGAATTTCTTAAGCGTAAAGGCTTGTTTTCGAGATCAAATAGACGAGATGAGCACCCAATGTTTAGTCAGGTCACACCCGCATTTGTACATCTCAAAATCATGTGCAATTTTTAATGTGTACGAACGGTTAACGTAATACACCGGTGTGTAGAAATGTATTTTGCATGCTAAAAACTCATCATCTTGAATCATGCAATTTATCAGGCAAAAAAAAATTTTTTTTTTTTTAAATACAATCCTGTGCAGAAAAAAAGGTTTCATATTTGAATGGTGTGGGTGATGAATTCAAGACTTCTCTGGGACTCCCAAATTTGGCAAAGACATTGAATGAATTCAGCTTCTAATTGCTCATTTCCCTTCAATGCGATAAAACATGAAGAGCTCACTAAAACGGAGAGAGTCCACATGAAAGCACAACATGACGCTAAATACTGCGTGCATTTGTTAAGCGCTGATTATACACTTGTGGCACAGACTCTTGTTACTTTGCTGCTGCAGTATTTTTAAACAAGATTTCTTGTTTCTATTCTGAAAAATAAATATCCTTGTTTGTGTGTTCTGAAGGGTTATTTTAGTTTAGGAATTTTAATTAGTTTTTATTTCGTTTTGTTTTTTTAAGTTTAGTTTTAATTGGTTTTTAGGGTGCGTTTCTTTTTTTTTTTTCAGTTCTTAGCTTTCTTTTTTTTAATTTCATTTTAGTTCAGTTATAGTTTTAGTATTAGTTTTACATGGCTTCAAGATTTAAAAAATGCATGCATGCCTAAGATGACTTGTTTGCCAAGTTGCCAACTTCTTAAGTTCATTTGTGGGTCGAATTCCTGTTGAGAAGTATTGAACTACTTTATATACAATTTTTTTCTATATTGTATAAAAATATTTTTTTTCTTGTATAAGGCAAAAAAAAAAGAAAAGCACTTATTAACTCGCATAACGTTTCGGGCTGAGTTAAATGTCAAGAGCAGGTTAGTCATTTAAGCCAACGCCACACACGAACTCGTCTCCGAGGAACAACGTCATTTGCTGGCTCTTTTATTATTGGCTGCTGCTTGATGATGTCGCTTTTGTGTGACAAACATTAAGAGGACAACAACTCCCAGATGACTGTTCGACCAACTCTTCTTCCGGTAAACGCCTGTGCTGTTAATATCGAAAGAAATTGCCAAAGATGAAAATTAAGCCCATTTTTAGAATTAGTTTTCGTTAATTTTGTCAACGCAAAATGTCGTTTCAGTTAGTTTACGTTTTTCTAAATGGTTTTCGTTTTTATTTCGTTACTGAATTGTTTTTTTTCCAATTCCTTTTAAGGGATTTCATTAGTTGACGTTGACTAAAATAACCTTACTGTTCGGACACTTAACACTAGAATCTTTTTAAAACATTTAGTGACGCCCACGGAAGACTGAAAGGCTGCACAACACATTCAACCAGAGGGAAGTGTTTCATGGGCAAGATGGAGCGCTATTTTGGAGCTCTTTTTAACATGGAAGTCGACTGAAACCAAAATGTTTCTCTTTATGTTTGGATATGAAACATTTCCATTGAATGAGCCTTCGATTCCCATGAAAAACTTCCGATTGTACTATTTTAACATTGCCGGTATAACTTTGCAAATTAGCTGGACTTTCGCTACCATGGCGTCGACGCAAGCGTGCACGAGCATGTCGGATGTCATTTGAAGCGTCTCAAACATTTCATCAGACGCTCTCACGGTTGTTCGCCATCCGGCTCAGCTGGGCTGCCGCGAACCCTCCCGCAACTTCAATCAATCTGCCTGCTCAACTCAATCAGCGGAATCGTAACTGTAATTGTTATTTACAATGTAGTGGGACTTTATTTGAACGCAGGGGCCAGGAAAAAGAAATTGATGGCCATCGCTTTGATTCAAAGTACAGTTCAGTAAGCAGGACAACACGGGAGCTTGTTTAACTCGCCGTTTGACAGTAATCTGCGCATCAAATCAAAGGACACACTTCTGGATGACTGGAAAACCAACGATGGATTAAAAATAGCATTTCTGAGTCGTCGCCGAATGCTTTGAACGGGGGCGGGAACATTTGTTTCATGCTTTGAAGGGGTGAAGAAGGAACGTGATTTGGGAAAATAAATATAAGGCATGAAAATTAGATGTTTGAAGGTGATGGAATCATTTTAGCAGAGCTGGGCACTTGACCCTTTTTTGCTGTTCAGTCTGCCCGTAATCCGGCCGCGATCTCGGAACGGTTTCGGCCTCGACCCTCCGGCCTTATCCATAAAAATTGTCGCTACCCCCCTTTCTTCTCCTCCATGAACATGCCCAATGCAAGTAAGTGCGCACTGTTGGTGTTATAGGGATTGTGGTATTGCCGCCCCCCCCACCCTCTCGCCCAAACAAATAATCAAACCCAGTCATCCAAACATCACACATCCGATGAACGACATCTTCATTTTCCACCAATTAAGGACAACAGTAGCATTTTTTCTTAATTGCTGCTACATACTTTAAATGCCAATTTTTAACATGTTGAGGAAAATATGAAAGACGTGTTAAATCCAGAATTACAAATTGAAATCTGACTGGCGAAAAAGTAGAAAAGCCATCTGGTGGATTTAATATAGAACGGAAACAATAAACAGCCATTGGTCAGCACCTGTTTATGTTGCGCCTAATGCAGAGATAAAAGTGACATTTGAGACACTAAAGTGGGGAAAAAAATATTTATGGGAAGGTGACAACATGAGAAAGGACCTCTTTTAATACATCACAAATTGATGCAGTTGTAAGTGGCATCACATGACATCATCACCCGGCTAATTTCCTTCACCACCACTCATGGAATAAACAGCATCTGTGAACGTTTTGGCCAATAAAAGATGAAACACGGCGAGCATGTGTTGCTCCAACGCAAAGCCAAGCTGGCTGAACCTGCAAAAATCTGCACATTATTTCATAAGGGAAGGACCTCTCAGTAGAAAGGCCACTTCTTAATCAAGTGCTAATGCTCAGCGTTTCAAGTGAGAAGCTAACAAAGCTGCTCGGAACTTTGACGTGTTTTCAGGAAGGCCGCCAGCGTCGCCCTGAGTTCTGTTTTGCTATTTTGAAAGCTAATTAGCTAAATGTATCCGCGCCGCTCCCTCCACTGTGTCACGCGTCGGGGAAAATATTTTATCATTTCGGTCATTATTTCTGTTCAAAGGCTTGGAACTAAACACGCACTCTTTTCACGTCAAAAAGTCTTCCGGCGTCAGCAGTGTCACAAAAAAAACAAAAAAAAAACAGTGAAGGTCGTACCGCCGTCAACAAGACAAAAAGAAAGCCACTCATTGTATTTCGAAAGCAGTAAACACTGCGGCACTTTTGTGGCCACTTGTCAAAAGCAATTAAGGAGAATAGCGTCAAAGGGCAAAAAACACTCGAGAGTTTTGATGCAAATTAACCACAGGAGAGTCAACTTTTTATTTGGACTCATAAACACATGCACAGGAGTGTGCAAAAGTCTGACATGAAATCAGTTGTGTTAGAACAATACTAAAATGAACATATGAACCAATGAAAAGTTTTGCTAAATTCACAAGCAAATAGATAAAACCAGATTTTCTTTTTTTTTTTTTACTCTCAAGTGGCAACGTTGATGACGCATGTCAGCACAAACGCGTTGGAATCAGACATCTTCAGATTGGCTTTTTCCAAATCAGGATTCAACTCTGATACGGCAAGGCTCGCTTTCAATGCCAGCGTGATCGGATCCGAGCCCTCGGGATGGCGCTACACCGCCGCTCGGGAGGGGACTAAAGCCGGGACAGATTTCTTTGCAGCCCCAACTTAAGCCCCATTTCCATGTTTCTATTTCTATTGTAACATGTATTTATTCTAACTCTGGAGATTAATTCTCAAAACTTGAACGCAATTAAATATTTTAACTGCGTTTTATTTACTTAATAATTTGCATACTTTGCAAGGGCAAATTCAAATACTGCACCGCATGAACTGTACATCTTGAGCACATCATCTCAGTGCTCAAGTTACCACTTGGCCTTGCAAAGCATCACTGCCGGAGTGAGAGAAGTCAATACACTGTTTAAGATTGGAGAAAAAGAAAAATGCCTTTTGAAAGACGGTTTACATCGTATTCAAGAAAGATATTAGAACAGTCTTTGAATTCACTTCAATTAATTCCAAAATAGTATTCAAGGAAATATCTCTTAAAAGCTTTGCAAATAATAGAAACTGAAAATGTGATTCATCGCAATTAATTACAACCATTTTATGTGATTAATTCGTTCAAAAAAATATTCACTTGACAGCACTAATTTATACATTATTTTCTCTGCCCCGCTACGTGTTGGCCAAGCCGCCCTTTGGCTCAAAGATAGAAAAAAAAAACGGAGCCATCCCTGTATTCCCTAAATTCAAGATTGAGGTCATCAAAAATAACCTGTGACGAAAAACAGCTCAAAAAGTAAACTACGGCGAACGTATAACCATCTCCAGCCAAGTCGGCGTCAAAAAAGAGAATCGGTTCCGAATTGCCTTAGCTGGATACATAAAACATACATTTTGAAAAAGCGAATTCAAATAAAACATCCAGCCCAGTGATGAGAGCAGGAATTTATGAATCGGCACATTTATTATTTGTCAATAAATAGCCCGAAATTGGCTGGCGACGAGCACTTGAGACGATGGATGGATGGATGGCTTACTACATCACGAACGTCGTTGTGGAGCACAAACGCAACCACCGCCTCATCCACGACACAGCTCCCCTCCCTGACGCTCGCCATTTCAAGCGGCGTTGCCGAACTGTTGCGTTATGCCGTCACGCCGCCCGGCGAGGCGCGGAGATGCGTAATTTACTCACAAGGAGGCCTCCCGTGACAGCGCTCTGGCTTTGAGTAGCTATTAATGTCCTTTCCCGCTCGCTGCTTTGTCACATGCGTTAATCTGGGGCCCCCAAATAATGGATGGGAAGCGGCAGAGAAAGAAGACTACAACAAGGGGCCAACTAAAACCAGACTGTGTCAACATGATTATTTTATGACGGTCATACATAATAATCCACTTTTTATTAGTTGACATCCAAACAACAATTGCTGCTTGGGATTGAATTTCTTTCAGCCCAGGGAACACAATCTCAATGGAAATAGTTTGGAAGTTAACGTAAGCCTTCTTACAACACTGAGGTGTCTTGATTTATGGATTTAATTTGTCGTGTTCCAACACTCATAGCTCAAAGCACTCACAGCTCAAATTATTTTTCCACTTTCAATGGCAGACAGACACACAAGAAGCAGCCGCAATAAGAGTCATATGGGTCATAAAGAATATATGCCATGTGTCTGTCTACAGATCTTGCTTCACCGTTTGTGTTCCAGTGCCCATTGCTTTCGAGTTGTAAGACTGCAACACAGATGCTATTTGTTATTCGCCATGGCATTTCCCATTAAGTGTTAGCCTTAAGCTAACAGACTTCCAGATCAAGTTATGTGGTTTGAAATACACGTGTAATCCTTTTTGTTTCAAAGTATGGAAACTCCATTAGGTAGCAGGAAAAAAAATGACTTGAAGCTTCTTCAAAAAATTGTTTAGTGCCAAGGAAAAGATGAGAATTCAAGTAAGGAACACGGAAAGTCCTTTAGTTGTTAATACAGTTTGAGCATATCCCTTGAAGTTGAGTTGATTTGATCGAATCAAATAGCGAGGAGCTGACTATTGGAAAAGCCTCTGGACACAATACAGGAGCATCTTATTATTTACTTTAAACGGAGCGGTATTAAAGCTCACCAGATCGTAACATTTAAGGATATGTGATTTTAGAAATGGCATCGTGGGAGGCGCAGAATAATCCTCAAAGTTTACTATCTCGATGGCCCTCTTCTGTAAAATAAGAACCACGATTGTTATTGATTTGTACGTGTGGCCGCACCGCCACACAAGAAATTCTTTATTTCTACGGAACTAGGAAATAAATGAACAACAAACATTAAGAACTTTGATCTCTTGTACTTGAAGTAATATTCCTTTGGCTTTGAATAAATTTGTTTGAACATTGCTTGCATGCCCGCGTGATCAATAAAAACATCCCAAAATTGAGTTTGATTTACTCTTTCCAATTTAAGATTAGTGATCAAGATTTGTGCTGGCCTGTTGGTCTGAGGCTATCCAAATAATATCATTTCTGATGTATTTCTATTTCAAGACAACTTATTGATGTCCAACTATTGTTCCAGAGTGTTTAATTCCGTTTAGACGGTGTTCAGAAGCTCCATTAAATAGTCCCCAGATGAGGTTGCGTCGAAAGCACACTGCTTCTAGTTCAATTAAGAAATGAATAAAAAGTGGATTAAGATCAATTTTATTGACACACTGAACAACCGAGAGCCTATTAACATTTATGGATTTCATTATAACTCATAATCTGAAATCTGTTTGAAAATAATTTGGCCGTAAAAATGATGCTTTGTGATGAGTGGAAAATTGACGTTTTCTGTTTTAGGGATTATATTTTTGCGGGAAAATGACGGTCCATTGCTTTACTCTGCTTTCAAATTTAAGATAACTAATGCGTAAATAATAGCAAAAAATATATTGTATTTATCATATTTATTTATGGATTTAATTAATCAATTTCTTTTGTTACTGTCTTGGAAAACACTCCGTAACAGATGATATTGTTTCATAATCACCCTCTAAAACATAAAATATTAAATTATTGTTAAAAAAAAAAAGAGAACACTAGATTGAAATAATTGATAAAAATATTTCTTTTTTAAACTCATAATATGATAAACACGCATCTGTCTGTGTGTGGCATTTCCGGAGATGTTGTACAATTGCTCAATAAACCCACAAAGGAGCCCGTTAATGACTTGACCAGACGTTCAAAGGCGTTTTGATCCCGAGGGTAATTAGCTACTTACTAAAAGGTTGTTAAAAACCTCTAAAGACGAGTAAAATGTTTGCGCTCTGTTCTTATTGTGGTTTATTTGGCGCGATTAGAAGTCCTCACGGTGAGTGCCAGTCGTCCTTCGTCGTGGCCGTTTAGCGCTCGACTTGGCTACAATGTCACCTTCTGCGCGACAAAGCTAAGAGCAGCATAACAATGACACAGACGAAAAGACGGGATGATTTTTCTCCCCGTCGCCTCGCACGGCTCGCTGATGTCACACAAACGCTAACTTCCCTTTGACAATGTCATTAGAACAAGTCACACACGTGAAAGTTACGAGTAAATCTCAAGATTTTAACGTTCAACTTTCAAGCAAGCTACGAGTTAGTTTGGCAAAAAACAAGCAAATCAAGTCGAGTTCCCCGTTAAAGTTGAGTCGAGTCGTTAGTACTTGTTTTTGTGGGTTTTGCACTGACTGGTAAAGTTAAACGTCGTAGTCGCGACATCTCTTATTCTCGAGTTGAAAACGGAGCAAGCTGCCGTTCTCTTTTTTCTCAATTGTATTCAAAGTCAAATGCTTTCATCCAAATGTGCGTAATCAAACGAGTTAGCCTTCCTGATTCGGGTTTTGCCAAATGGCCTCTGCACTGCGTGTTGTCTCATAACGGCGGGTTGCCAGGAGAAAAAAGTTTTTTTACACCCACAAGATTTGCCAATTCACGTTGCTTGAGTTTAAGTCAAGGCATCTCACATCCAAAAATTGGGGACTTGACTCTGCCAAGATTCAATTCATGTGACTCGGTTCTCCCACTCCTGGTTATTCTACTCCTCCCGTGTTGCTTTTACATTTAAAAATAGAGTCGGGCATGAAGCACGACCGGAAAACTGTCACAGAAACCACAAGTAACAATTTCTCACCTAATGGAGCAGGAAGCCGGAACATACTGTACACACACACACCGTGTGTTTTGTACAAGATTAAGTAACCAGACCGCCGTTCCTTTATCACAGTCAGTGCCATTTCTGACTGTGATATTGTTCGAAAGAAATTAAAAAAAAAAAAAAAGAAGCAGGAAGACGGAAACACTATGCAGACTTTGAAACAGGTTTCACTGGCCTGAAGATGGAGGTCGCTCTCTCTCTTTTTCTCTTTTTTCAAGCTCATCGTCCCGCCACGCTATTCCTTTCTGATCTGACTTTCAACCTCGCCGCCGCCCGAACCAGAGCTCGGCACGTCCCCGGGGGCATTCAACTTACTGGTCCTGTTTGATTCTGGCAGGTCGTGTGTCGGCGTTGGCTACAAGACCACAGGGAACCATGAATAATGGATCCCTAGCAGGCCCGGCCGGGTCCTCCTCCTTGGACTCCCAGCTGCTCCCCGCCCACCTCCTCCTCCGCTCACAGCCGCAGTGAGCGGAATACTCAATGCCACATTAACAAGTAATATTCACAAAGGTCCAGTCTGGCAAGAGACAATTAACAGGAGATGTGAAAGAAAGCCAAAGGAAGGTGGAGGTGGGGGGTGAAACATAATGTGCTTGATGGCCTCTGGTTTGTGTTCACGAATACGAGGAGAGACGCCGCGCGTTGAATGAAAAGCAGCGATACTTTGAGTTTTGCACCCATTCAGATGCCGACTTAATGAGGACAAGCACACTGAAAAGGCTTCCTGGTTGCAAAGATGAAACAAGCGAATGAACGACAGTACGTGCGGCAAGCGAGTAACTTTTGGCAGCTTTTTGACCAACGGGGCGGTTTTCATACCGCTGACTCGTCCGTTTTTGGGTGCGAGGACGCTGTTCAATTTTAAAAGACAAATTGAACAGCGTCCTTGGTGTCAAGCACAAAATCACAACGGAGAGCGGTAAAGTTTGTCATTGTCGATCAAGTGTTCTTCTTATTTCATTCTTCGTCGTTCGTCCCCATTCCAAAATGCAAAACGAGGACTTGATTTTGCTCTTTTCTAGCCACCGACGTCCTCGTTTTTGGCAGAGCCTCAAAATGCAGAAAGCTTCAAACAAGGAAAAAATATTTTGCCTCCTTTAATATGTCAACCCTGGTGGAGTTTCAGTGCTCCGTCAAATGACAATCTAATGACGCTGCCCTTCAGAATTATTGGCACCCCTGGTTCAGGACGTGTTCTTTAGCTTCGAATGAATTCGTTTTTTTTCCTAATTAATAAAGTGCCAAAAAAAAAAATCCAACATTTAAAAAAAAAAAAAATCCCACATTAAAAAAATGATTTGGCTCCATCCAATCACATGTGCCACAGTTCTTACTGAAGTTAATCCGTTGCACAACTGCCTTCTGCCAACAAAACTGAATGTTTTTTGGCATGATCTTGAAGCATTTGTCCAATTTCTCACAATCATCCAGCTATCTGGCTTTGTTGCACAGGTTTTCAATGGGGTTGAGGTCTGGGGACTGAGATGGCCATGGCAGGTGCTTCCTTCTGTGTCAACGTTGTTGTTCTCCATTTGTGACGTCAATTCCCAGTTGTCTGGGATCCATTCTATTTAGCAGTCGTTAATGGAAAGCAGCAGGTCACGGCGTCTGCGACCCAAGCGTTAATCACAGCGACGTTCAGAAACGCAAACACGGACGGCTTCGTAGCCAGCGGTGGCTTCTCGCTTCGCCCGCAGTGGGCGAAGCAAATTGAAAAGACGGTGACAGGCGCACGTACGCACGCTTGTCATTCAAAGTGACAAAGCTGCACTCCTCCGAGCCGACGCAGGTGTACATAAGCGTTGTCCGCAAGCGCACCATCGCAAAATGTTACACAAAGAGTGAAGAATCCATTAGTGAGACGTTGCATAATGTCAGACAACGAAGGGGGCGGGATGCGAAGCTTCTAAAATGGAACAAAAAAAGCCAGATGAGATGTTTTGAAGTCTGAAGAAAGATTGGATTTGTTAGATGTGGACGGGTCGTTACAAATCTGCAATGTTCTTATTATCGAGCGATACGCGTGGCATGAGGCGGATATTTCCGTTTCACTGATTTTCATTTACTTCCTGGGGCGGTCTATAACTTCTGCTCACGTAAGTAACCAAACTTCGAGGAGTTACTGGCGCTAAGATGGACAAATACAAACTAATGGTAGTTTTACTTTATGTTCGGGTTGTCGTCTTTCACGTCTCCTGTTAATCCAAACATCCTGGCCACAAAATGGCCCTCTGGCCGGCACCCCCCGCTTCGGTAAAATAGAAATCTGAACTTTGAGATTTACAGTCAAGGTTCACACACACTGCTATTGACTTAGCCTCCACAACACTAGTGATGGGCATGACGGTTCTTTCAAGTGAACTGAATCATTAGAATCTTTCATCAAAATGAATCGTTCGAAAGGGTACACTAATGTAGACTGAAAATATATTTTTTTTTTGGACAAATCATCCAATTACAATTTAATGTTAGAGCACAGCACATTGTGTGTCCACATACACACCCTTTCGTGAGGCCAAGGACTGTGTGCCTCACTAAACACTTTTGGTCATTAAAATTCATACAGTCACCCTGATTAGTTTGAAAAAAAAAATATTGATGTTGGCCCCGAATTCACTTGCTATTGGATCGATGCATTTTAAAGCAGTGGATGCGTGTTTTTTTTTAATTTTGTTTTGTTTTGATTTTTACAGACTCAGCATATGAATCCATGCTTCATTTGTAACTTCATCTTCTATATTTTTAAATGGCTTTGCTGAAGACTCGACGAATGCAACACGAGTTTAACTTAGTAAGAAGCAGACATTGAGGCATTTGTTACCGTGGTGAAAGAAAAGAATGAAAAAGAAGGGGGAGGGGTTCCCTGTTAGATGTTGAAACTCGAAGAAAATGCCGCAGGGAGACGCAAAGACTTTGGCACTGTCAAAATCAACTTTTGACAGACAGGGTGAAAATGTCAGATGCCAAATCCAATATGTGTCGTTGTCTAATACCCCAAATGGGCTGTGACACGACAGCGTGCCAGAAAAGGAGAAATGTGACGAATATCTGCAGCTGTTTAAAGGAATCGCAAATGGAGTCCTCTTTTTTCCCTCCAAAAAGATGTGGCAACAACTTTTAATAGACGTGTTGCGCAATAAAGACGGCGGTGCAGTAAGCGACATATAAAAGTGTGCATACTCATCAAGTTTCAATTTATTCACGACACCCTCATTTGATAGTTAATCATGTCAATGCTACATAAATAACTATTAATAGAGTCAAAAGGGTTCGTGATCGTGACGCTTTGAACATGGGATGTATTATTTCCATAATTTCATATTCATGTTTTTCATATTTCTATGACAGATTATGTTGGGGGAAAAAAGTATGTATATAGTAGAAGGGAACAACCGTTGACCCCGGAAAAGATTGACATTATTTTGTGTGTGTAAAAAAAAAAAGGGAAAATATTACTTGTAAAATTGCTGGATTCATTTAGTGAGAGTTTGACCCGAGAATGGAATCTCTTCATTTGACACTTTTGGATTTAAAAGCAGGCTTGTATGGTTTTAGTGAGCTTCTATGACGGCTGCAGTTTCATATTTACATTTCTTTCCTCCACGTTTAATTAGTAGAGAATGTGAAAATGTTAAGTAAAAACCTGTTATGAAGTGTCTTAAAGTTAACAGTTTGTGCCGGGAATCAATCCCTAACGTAATTCAGGAATAATTTCAGAAACTTATTTGAACCAAGAGGTGCCACAATGTTGAATTCTGGCAGGAAAACAAGAAGAAAATGACAAGCTGGTTTGGTTATCTCCTCATTTCTCCAGCTTTCTTGCTGAGATCCAAAATTTCTGGGCACACGTGTCAAGACGAATGAAGGCCGGCCAATTTGTTGGCGATGCCAAATGTCCTTATCAATACGAGCGAAAGGAGCGGCAAGCATTTATCAGTTTTATTGCAGCCAATTTTAACAAATGCATCAAAGAAAGTACAGAAAGACGGACAGACGTAGCGAATTAAAAATGAAAAATAAAAAGAAATACGCCAGAGGACAGATGCCGAAAAAAAAAATAGCCAAGTACCGTAATAGAGTACTTTTAACGGTACTTTATTACTTCCCAACGCTGGTCTAAAAGAATGATGGTGCAGTGAAAATCTCAATATTTACAACTCCACTCACTTTTTATTTGTAACTTTTATGGCTTATAAATCGAGCAGCTCAGATCAAGTATCAGCCTCACCTGCTTCCTACTCCTCCTTCGTCTTCATTAACGCCAAATAAAGCACCCGAGCTGACGAATCATAAAAAGAACATGCGCAATTATTTGCATCGGCGTGTTGCTGCGGGTTCAACTCGGTGGAAGCAAACAGCGAGACAGACACAGTTGAGTCGCAGCACAGCAAGAGAAGCAGCTAATTATGCTTAGCGCTGCAGGCGCAAAGCAACAAAGTTGAAGTGAACTCCGGAAAACGTTGATTGCAACCAGACACATTCTATCGGACTGAATGTAAACACAACACTTGCATATGTACACACGGCACTTGCCTGTTGCTGAGAGGCTGCTCGCTCTAAAAATAGAAATCCATCTCTTGAATAAGCTTCATTTGCTGATTGAACCTTTTTGAGTGCAACTTCATGTAACGCGACTGCCAAGATGGCAAAATATCGGCGCAACCAGGCAACCAGTCCAATGTGCATTCGACTTTTCTTGCCACAGTCCAGCTCGGATCGCTTCCAGCGGCAAAGCCAGATTTTTTTTTCCGTTCGGAGGCCAGCAATGTTGGGCAATTTGTATCCAAAATGGAATCTATTTCATAGTTACGTGCATGTCAAAGTAGTCTTTCTTTCCAATTTTACAGTCTTTAAACAGGTAACTGTCTCTCAAGTGTAAGTTCCTTTTTTAAAAAAATAAATAAATCAGGCATTCATTCATTATAATGACCACTTTTTAAACATTAATATGGACATAATAGCGAATGAGGCGCGTTGTGGTTTGTCCGATTGGCGTTGCCGTCGCGTGACGTCATCGGCCAGCGCATAACTGTTCGAGTCCATGTTCCGCGGACCATAATGAGGAGAAGCGCGTTCGAAAAGCGACGGATTCTTTCTGTCAACATTCGCATTTTTTTTTAAAAATCCGAGATTTTAGATCTCGTTGTTTTTCTAGAGATGATTGACTACGTGCCATCTGATATCATTCATGTTATTATCATAAGGCTGCTTAGTTAGTCCCAGTTGGAAATGTTCCCCCCCTCTGGATTGTATCACCAAGGATCTGCTAGTTGTGATTTGGCCCGATGTACAAAATGATGTATTAAATAAATAAAATGTGCCAAACTGCATGATGATAGCAATATCCTGCCGACTGCGTAGGAGTGTCCTCAACTCCCCCGCATTGCAGAGAGTCTTTTGATGGAGATCTTCAAATACAATATGGCTCCACGCACACACACGCACACACACAACCCCCGCGCACATTTATTATTCAATCTTTATGATAATGACTTTTCCGCGTTTACTATCCCGACTTCCGACACGCCCTGTCACAACCGCTGTAAAACTGATGAAGTGTTTCTTCTTGTGTTTGTCTTTTTTTTTTTTTTTTACACTGCACATTCTGAATATCGGACTGTGACTTAAGCGACCATGGAAGGCAACTGAGACAGACACCAAGCTTGCATGCGCTGCGGTTTATTTTCATGTTGGAAAGTCTAGCACCATCCGAGAATAAAAACAAATATTGGGCCTCAATTGGGATGGTGTGGAATTTGGCCAAAATGGCAGCTTCAAACCAAAATGTCGGACTTCCTGTTGAATTTCAAATGTGTTCTTGAGACCTTCCGGTGCTTCCCGTCATGACCAACTCGTCCACCCAATTTCATGTTCATTGGTTGAATTGATGTCAAGCGGAGGCCTGGGTATCGAGTCAAATTTCCAAAATTGATTCGATTTGATACACAAGGACACGATTTGGTCCGATTTTGGATTCATGATTCATTTTGATGGATTTTTGACTCAATTAAGGATTTCACGCGGAAGCAATTTCACTTTGGTATGGAAGGCATTCTCAGAAGAACGAATGTTGCAATTCGTACAAATGTCTTCCTGTAACTCGGTGCATTAGTAAAAAATATGAATATTTACATTAAAAATTGAAGCCAATGCAATTCTATTAATCATGTCAATTTTATTCAACATGACCTGATCATAACAATCAATACATCTGCCTTCATGCTTGTTGGCGCTGACATCACTGCTGCCGACATTTTGTTTTGATACTTTCACGTTTATATTTGGTCCTACGAAAAGGAAAATTGATTCATATTGATATATCGTATTTTTTTTAAAACCAGCCCTAGTCAAGGGGCAGATTTATTTAGATTTTTGACTTTCCATGTGGCGTGACAATGTAAGTTTTGCCCCGACGTGTTCAAGCCCCCACATTTTTAACCATGATACACATGCTTTGCAAAAAATTGTCGGGCATGTTCACGCCCCTTCGTTCAATCAACAATGAGGATTCTATGGAGAGCAATTCCTTCACGATGAAAAAAAAAGTAGGGAGGTTGACAAGATAAACCACAGCGACCCCCTCCTGTGATTAATATCTTGCACAGACATATCTGCAGGTTTCACAGCCTTTCCAATCATCGCCGAAGCTCCGAGCCAAGCGGGACGGCCTCGCAATCCCCCCGGCTCACGCGTATTGTTACGTCTGCCGAGTATTATCTTACAAAGCCCATTAAGCTACAGAAACAAAAGAGGAGAGAGAGAGAGAAAGAGATTCGCTCTTGTAACATTACCAACACGCACACACGCGCAAAAGAAACAAGTTTAATCTTAGTAAATATATGTATTATCACAATAAATCCCAGCATGGCCCGGATTGCGAATATGTGTGCACGCAGCTCGGTGTCATTAAAAACCTGAAGTGACAAACTCAGAGCATACTAGTTAAGTCATGAGGATTTTTTTTCTTTTGCACACTTGCCAAAAGCCAGTTGGGAGAAGCTCCACGTCACCCACGACCCAAACGAGGACAAGCGAAATGGACCGAAACGAGCTCGGATAGGCTCGAGCACATCCGCAAGCCAAATGACGATAAGCGGTAGTGAAAAGAGAAAATACCAAGAAACTTGAAATCTTTATTCAAGACCGTGCTTCTCAATTATTTTCTCTTACACCACCAACCCCCCCGAGCAAGAAGAAAGCAATTCGCACTCTTCGTCGCAACTATGAATACGAGCATTGCGCACAATGGGCAAGGAGAGCGCCACTGTTACCTACTGGAGTGGATGTGCAATTACATTTTATTGTAGTAAGGCGAGGATAAAAAGCATGTTCCACGGGGTCACACGCCCCCCAAGGGGGTCCGCCCCACTATTTGAGAAGCACTGCTTCACAATGAAATATATCTTGCATTTTCAACGGATTAAACACCAATGATGGTAAGTTTTCTTTCCGTCTGTTTTTTTTTCCAGTGAAATAAGGTCATGCAGGGCCATTCCATGCCCCGGGGTGATCAGCTTGAAAAAGCCTGAAGATGGCTGAGCCTTGCAGCTTGGTGTTATCTGGTGTCAAGAGGCTATCAGCGCAGAGACTTTTTTTTTTTTTTTGCCCTCTTATATTGAGTTGTTCCTATGTTTTGAAGAAAAGATGTCACACGCGCTTCCCCTCCGCGGTGCGTTCACGCTGCTGATCAAGTCTGCCGTTGCCAAGTGCGAGGTCTGCAATCTCTTCTTTGCTGGGTGTCTTCACGAGATTGAAAGAGAAATGGAACACACTTGTTGCGTGCGTGTCACGCCGCAGCGCAGATGATTGAATGAGACGGCGAGATTGTCCGCTCATTCCGTCAAAAGCGTTTTGGATGACAACTGATGCACACTTCAGAAAGGCCTTAACTTGGTGCTCATATCCACTCGTGTTTCCAAGCCTCTTGCAAGTAAGTCTTGTAAGATTACGCCTATAACCTTAGAAAAATACAAATATATACACACACATAGATATATATATATACATATATATATATATACATATATACTTACATACATACATATATACATATACATACATATATACACATATATATATATATATATATATATATATATACACACACATATATACATATATATATACATATATAGACACATATATATATATACACATCTATACATATATATATACATATATATAGATACATATATATAGATACACATATATATATATATACACACATATATATATACACACATATATATATACATACATACATTAATTTTTTTCCTCATGAAATGACATCATGACATTGTTAGCCTAATAGCTTTGCTACGCAAGTAATTGTTTAATATTTTCATTAAACAAGAACAAAACATAACACAGGTTGTGACAGTTTTTTTAATTCACTAAATAACATTTTAATTCTTGCAGCATTTATGTTTTTGTTTTCAAATACATTTTCTTATAACTTACACCTAATTTAAAACAACATTTTCCATTCCCTTTTACTAATTAGTAAATGCACTTGACATGAACAACTTTATTTTTGTCATATGACTTTAGTCTGACTTGTTTGTGTTTCTTTTATTCTAACCCATTTAACAAATTCCAAAAGCTCCGTCATAATCCGAGCAACACTTGCACAAGAATATCCTTCTGCTCTGTAAGAGGGTGACGAATAAAAGTGATATTTGTAAAGCTGCACGCAAGCCGAGAGGCGAAAGTCGACTTCCTCGCGAGCCGATGAGGATTACGCCAATGTCTCGTGTCATCTAACGGCTTTTTTCACACCCTCTCGGCTACGTGACTGGAGCTCGTTATTATTATTGAATTGTTGTTCTCTTGCAAAGATTATGATTTTGAGCCAGGGCTCATTACGAGCAGCCATTTGTCTCTTTGGGAGCCGAGGGCATCGTTATGCAGCGCAGACGGCATACTTGACGGAAGCAATTACTCAAGCATCCTGACTGACCTTTGTATATATCACCTGGCATCAAGAACACGCCCCAAGTGCTGCTGGGAAAGTGGTCAATATGTGTTTTAATGCATGCCATGCATCACATATGACCTACCAATATTCATCTGATCAATCAAATCTGGCATCAGAGTGACTTGAACGTTAGAACTATGTGCCGTACTTTTATTGCACTTTTTTTTTCTAACGATTGCTTGTTTATGGGTTTTTATAATACACTCTTTGCAATACCCTTGCATGTGGGAAAGAAAAGCCATCGTCGCTGACAGAAATGGACATTTCGTACCAGGACGAAAGGGATGCTCATTTTAAAAGAACGCACTGAGCAAGGATGGAAGTGACTTTTTGTCCATCCTTGTAAATGCCCCTAACCAGGGCAAGTATCGCATGCACTTGGAGCAAAATGAAATCTTGTAATGAATTAGAATTAGAAATCCCTTTATTGTCATTGTACTCAAGTGTGCAACGAGATTAGAGAGAGATAATGCTGTTGAGAGTTCAACTGGAAGAGAGAGCGAAAGAGCTAGCGAATCAGAGAGAGAGAAAGAAAGAGAGACACAAAGTGGGCAAAAATACAGAAACGTGGGTATATTCGTGGAATTTCGACATTTCCTTATCAGCTCTTTGAATTCTTCAGGTGTTGTCATGAAATTAGTTTTTTTTTTATTCTTTGTTTAATCATACAATCTGGTGAAAAAAGGGATTCATTCAAGACTCAACGATACAAGTTAATCATAACGCCATTAAAAAGTCACATAATCATAAGAAGGAGCTCATTTTACGGTGAGACCTTTTCATGACGACTTTGCAATTCCGACGACACTCCCGCCGAGTCTATTAATATTAATAAGTCATCACTGTACAATGGCTCACAGAGAAAGCGTACAGAGACACTTGTTGAAGCCGTCATTTAGCGCCACTCTGTTCTCTTGCTGTTGGCCAAACAAACGACTGTAATTGTCCTTTAAATTTGAGATTTGTACAAAGTGAGGTTGAGTCACCAAGAGCTTGATGATACTTTGTACAATGCAATTTTCCTACAGCGGTTCATCAATTTCAAGAGTTAAAAACGCTGCCAGAGAGAGGGAGAATAATATCGAGCAGTATCGTCAGTTGCTAGGCTGCATCGTGCAGCACCTGAATAAAAGCTTCATTTTGTACATACAAAGCGCCTTGTCTCAAACGTGCTGGAGACAGCCACACACACGGCGACACAACAATACAACACACTTTGATACGTTGTCTCCAACAACCAGGAAGCGTCTACCGCTCAAAGCTTTCACATCTTTAAATATCCAAATGTCAGGTTACCAAACAACAGTGGGGGGGGGTGCATTTCACACCGAGGCCTTCGGTCAAGTCCGACACCATCATTTCATGAACTAAGGCTGAAGAAATAATATACAGACACACGTTTACGCACTACTGAGTGTTGGACGGGCTCGGCTCACGAGAGCTAGTTTTTCCTGAAAGGTCCGTCTTGAAAATGGCCTTGCAAGTATCACTGCAATCAAACCGACACTTTTCCCTCCTTCGGCCATTGTGAGTCAAAAAAGCAAGAATATAGTTTAGATTTTCGAACGTTTGGTCGAGTGAGACTGGTGTGGATTTGTTGATTCTGCAAAGCGCTGCCCTCTCACAAGTGAGTATCGAATCACAAGACACGTTCGTCACCTTCAATGTTAGGCCTGCGAGAAGGCCTTACAGTCACCAACTCGGGATCTGATTGGCTATCGCAACTGCACGTTCGCTCACACGGCACAGACGCCCGCACTGCTGATTCTGAAGGCGAAGACAAAATTTTATTTTTTTTTTTAAATGGCCACCGGTACTAAGAAATCTGCCTGGCAACAAAAGCGAGCTGAATTCTCATTGGCTAAAATCTTTCACTCTCTCTCGCTCTGTAATTAATTTTTATTGTAGATATGATTAGAATTTCTTGATTTTGTATGCTGACATATGACAAAGTCTCTTATTTTGTGAAATAAAATTGTTGCAATTTGTTATCACACAGTCGCCATCTCGCTTAAATTCTTTATGCTCTGCTAGCAAAAAGAATCAAGCCTTGGCTTGTCACCAACTAGAACAAACAAGACGACTCGTTCGCTTTATGGGAAGCTCGGCCCTGACCACATTTCCCTTTGTGCGAACACCGCCTGCGCACCGGAGAGGAAGGCGGTCAAGTCGACAGCATAAGTGCAGCCGGCAATGGAGCGATTTTTTTTACAGCGCTTGTTTGTACCCACGTCTAAACTAGCCAACGAGATCTTGTCCTCTAAGGCCACGCAAGCGCGCATGTGGATGTCTGCGATAGCGACAGCGCCCATCAGAAATCTCATTTCAGGGCCATTCTTTATGAACGAGCCTCTTCACTCGGCAAAATGTCACCTCATGCCGCCGGTAGATAATCAGAGATGAGTCGAGGAGGAGGGAGGGAAATCTCCAGCTTCTCTGTCAAATTGAGTGAAACTCATATTCATGAGCGTTAAAGCTCCCATTGGCAAGCAGTGATCACATTTGCTTGCGACGAGCACAAAGTGTTTGCTTATTAAAGTAAAGCCTGCTCGCTTCCTGAGACGCACGCCGAACATCTGATAAGAGCCAAGACACTAATATCATAATCACCTTCTTCTCACCTTCCTTTAATCCCTTCATTTCAATCTCTTGCACACGGAAAATCCCTTTACACTGACTGCCGCTAAATGTGTGTCATTTCCATCTTAACGCAACAATATGTCAAAATTGGACTGTCAAATTTGCTTTGCAGACTCGCAGATTTTTAGGAGATCATTCCCTCTGGGTTTGTCTCAATGGTGAGTCGTGCACCACGTATAAGTGCCGCAACGTGAAAAGCGGCACGACTGAAAGAGAAGCCGTGTAAATCACAGCAAGGGGAAGAGGCAGAGAAGGTCCGCTATCAAGCTACGGAGAGCAGTTATATTTGGAAATCTCATAGAACAGACAGAAAACTTGCCTTTGGTTTTCGTTATTATGTGGTTTGGTTCGATACGTTGGTGGTGTCAAAAGATACAAACACACACACACACAATATACATGATACATAACGAAAAAGTTTAATTGTACTGTAGCCCAATTTTTTTCAGAATTTCTCTATATTGCAAATATTCACATATTACGGTTGGATCCGGAACATATCCCCCCCCCCACGATGGTTAGTTTGGTGACCAAGCTTGACAGTATCGGACCCAGCACGGCGGAAAAGTTCGTTTGGGACGAGCATCGACACGACGCCAGCATTCCCTGGTTGTGTGCGAGGGTTTGCAAATGCACTGCCGCAAATCATTTTCCTCGCCAGGAATTAATGAATGGATGAATTAGTGTTGGCTGGCATCTGACCGTGGAAGTGTCACTTTCACTTTCCACGTCTTGTTGTGAGTTCATTGTTACATATTCATACAAAATCAGCTACGGACTAAATTATTCATGAATGAAATACTAATGCGCAATTAAAAACGATGTGTCCTCTATGTTGCACAATGTCAGAGAATTATTCAAATCGGTCAGTAGAATTTCACTGCTGGGCCTTTGGAAGGTCGTGCCGTGTTAGTTAGTTAGTTAGTTAGTTAGTTAGTTAGTTAGTTAGTTAGGCAGCATTTTCTACGTGTGGTACATGGTCACATCACCAAACAACAATGCGTTGACGACTAGCGTGCCGCTGGACCCTGACTGTTGCTCGAAAGGGGCTCTGGATGTTAGTCCAGCCTAGCTAAACATGTGAAAATGCAGTGCAGGATAATTATTATAGTATGTCCGGTAAGATATGTTTAATTTCACACTTGACAAGCTGACAAGCACTCCAGAAAGTCATCTTTTTGCATACAGGTCATTAAATAGTCCATTTTCCATAATATGTCGCCTTGAAATTAGATTTAATATCCACACAAGAAAAAAATATATAATCCTGACTGTTGCTTCAAGAAAAGTGTTGACCGGCCCCACCTTGGCAGCCGTCACGCCTTTCCGAGATGGCAGCCATGCAGAAACGCAGCGCACGGCAACATGAGCTCTCCGGCAAAGTTTTACCTCCTCCCGGGAGGATGAGGAGAATCTTTGAACCGTGATGTCCGGGTGAACAAGTGGCTGTTTACAAAGCAGTTGGTCTTCCATGGCCAGCGCGGAGAGGTCGAAAAGCAAGCCGCGTGCAGCCGACCAAGTAGCCGAGGCCGAATATGGGAGCTCATCCCCAGAGAAGGAACGCTTGCTGCCTTCAGGAAATGTACATTCGCATAAGTGCAGACAAAGGAAATAAAGAAGAACGGCGCGCTAAATGACTTGCAGCCGCAATCGATAAGATCAATTATGCTCTGCTGAGTATTTCGTCAAAAGCGCCTATCCATGTGATTAAAATCATTCAAATACGATTCGGTTCGTCTCCATACAGGAATCCTTTGCACCCGACAGAACTCCAGAATTTCGTTCGGTCACATCACAGGTGCTAATTTTGTCATAACCGTCGCTACACTGACTTTCTCTGCACAGGAAATGATCAACTTGGTGAAGTTCCAAAGCCACTTTCAAGTGACTGCTAGCGTCTGGTCACTACACGTCTCCCAATTTTGCAGAAACAACCACACCGAACCCCACACGCAAAAGTTCTGATTTATGTCGACAATAAGATAGCTTACGTTTATTTATGCCAGCAACGTATTGTGACAAGCAGATGACAGAAGGTACAATTAATGTGTGCATCCACCTGTTGTCATCCATACCAAAAAATAATAATCATCTGATGAGATTAGCATTTTCTCGGGATATCTTCAGTAATTTGTGACATTTTTGGGCAAAAGCATCAAATAAGGTTGAAAATAAACCAGCAAATTCTCATACAAGCGTTCAAATCTCTTTTGAAGGAACAGCAAAACATTGTCGAAGAAAAATCAGCTCGTTTGTCTCGACGCGCTCCTTTCAACGAAACGGCCCTTAAAAGATTGAATCGCCGACTCAAAGTGTGCAATCAGATTGCACCCGTTGTGAACTCGGCGCTGAGGTCGCAAACCCGACATGAGCGAGCGCTTAGCAACAGATTCCGCCGCATCACACGCAGGACAGATGGACTCAACAGCTGTCACATCCTTGTCGCTACCGCGTCTTGTTGTTCTCTTTTTTTTGTTGTTGTTGTTGGCATACAGTCGTTGAGATTATAAAACAGCGTCACTAACATGCTTGACAACTGCCCACCAGGGTAAATTTAAAGCTGCTTTGGAATTGCAAAAGTGTCACGATGTCGTTGTCGTGAAATCAAAGCGTGATGGCGGTGTCGGCGGCGAATACAAGACATCTGGTGAGAAATTGCTCAATGGCATTTAAGAGGTTTGAAGCTTCTAAATGTGCAGATGTAACGTACTGTGTGTAGTGTATAACTGATGGAGCAGCATCAACTACATCTACGTTACTTAAAAAAATAGTTTGTTTTTCTAGCTAAAATCGTAATTTAGGATGTAACCATGTGACGGAGTGGCCCCGTCCGCTGCCTCCAACCTAACACGCGCGCGCAGATACACGCACACGCGCGTACGTACCATAAAGCCGTTTTCCGTAGAGATCGCCAACTTTGTCTGTGCTCATGGAGTTTGTCGGTCAAACCAACTTTTTCTTTCCATAGTCCTCGTGGTCCACAAACATTTCCCCAGTATCCGCCTCTCATTCATAACACGCCACTGTCAAACCGAGCGCCGTGGTCACTTCCGGGTGTTGTCGCTTCATGCGCGGGACGTCTGTGGGTGACGTCATGGCGAAGTACCGGGTTTCAAGTTAAGTATGTTTTTGTTGTTTTGGGCAGCGAATGGTATATACGGAGCATTATTTTGGACTGATATATTCAATAAAATTGGAAGAACTCTACACCCTTCGGCTTGGCCATGGTCTTACTTAAGATCCGTTTTTGAACTCGTCACAAACTATTTTAATCAATGAATCATTGGCATTCATGGCAACCGCGTTGGTGAGCGCAACAAATTTGCAGAGTTGATTTTATATGTTTAATTTGAGGAACGATACAAGAAACATTTATGTAAACTTGTATTATTTTCTTTGTTGAATTGCAGCACTCAAAAAAGTCTAAATAAAAGTTTTTTTTGAAAAGTAAATTTTTTAAGTGGAATGTGAGCTCAAGAAAAATGTCTGGATCCAGAGGATATTTTCTTTTTTTGTGCAGCCACTTGAGAAAAAAACCGAAGTAAATTCAAATCACTGTTTTCTTCCCAGTGTAGATTCCGTTTTGCATACTTCTTAGTTGGCATCTTCATTCGGCTGTTTCTCAGTCCATCTCTTTGAGCTTTGTTTTCTGCTATTCCTCTCTTCAATTTGCTTCTTTTCAATTCCTCCATACTCCTCATAATTTTTATTCGTTACATTTTATGTGAGCGTGACTAGCCTCGAGGAGTCCTGCGATTGCCTCATATCTAGTCCAGCCCGCCTCTCTGACCCCAAATTCCACCAGGGGAGCGACTCCAGCTCACCCATGACCCGAATGAGGACACGCGCTATCGCAAAACGGATGTATGCACTTGATCCTCCGATTCTATGCCAGCTGCGTTCATACAGCGCAGCGCAAGACTCAAGAATCACTTGCCGTTTGACTCTTGGAATCAATGGCAGCGCAGCAACTGTGGCGATGTGGGCGGCCCCCGGCTGTCCATCTTCTGCCACCCCTCACAAATGATTCCATTCCAGGGCTGCGGAGTTAATCGGGCTGATGCAGTGGGAGCCCCGAGGGAGGCTGTTGGGGGGGGGCTAATGAAGCGACTGAGGGCTGACCATCCCCGACCGCCAACAAGCCATGTGAAGACTGCATTTGAGTACTCGAAGCTCCCCCGAACGTGAACCGGCCAAGCGCCAGCCCGCCGGATCAATTAGCAGGCTTAAGGTGGGGGTGGAGGGGACTTGTGGGGTCCCATCTGGTTTAACGCTGACGTTGTCATATTTATTGTCACGTCACTGTCATCTATCGTGGCTATGTCTTGCTCCGCCCCCTCCCACCACCACCTCTCCTTTAACCCAGCATTGATGTTGCAGCTTGGTAAACGGTAATCAATGTCTTCACAACTGTGCGCTGCTTTAAATGATTTTTTTTTTTCACTCCCGCCCTCCGTTTCTCTCACAGGAGAGACACGTCTGGCTGTATTACCAGCGAGGACATAAATCTGTCGACTTGCTGCGCACAGACTCACAAAGTATATTGAATTCAACTTGTGGACGAGTCGTCGTATCGTTGAATATTTTCATAAGTGCAATGGAAAAATGAGATCCTTGCTATGCGTGTCTTTGATTTGTGGGCAAGTGTGACAAATGCCGGCCTCGAAATTGGCAAGGATCTTACAGGATTTTTTTTTTTTTTGCAACATGAATTACAATGGGCCGTTTCTGCCAACCGGGTTACGGCTCAGTGCCCCTCCCCCGCTTATATATATAATGTACGCACCGCTTAAAAAACGATTCGTGATCTGAAAGTAGGCTTTTATGGAGACATTTACAAGAATGTCAGAAAAATGCCTCATCGATAAGAGCACAAAGTTGGCAGTCTATCCGATCATAAACCTGACAATGCATTGTTACGATAGCAAGAGTTCCACACGATGCTAACTTTTGCTCTTATGTCAGATGCAATCATGCTATAGTTTGTTTCCTCATCCCATTCAGAGTGACCTTCGATATTGAGTAGAAAATCCCACAAAACACTCGAAGATCTTAGCTGGATTTAGGCATGGAACAGCAGCCACTAACATACATATGATGTTTTCAAAATGACATTTGAACATAAAACTATCATATTACTATTATACTTCAGTGTGTGTTTGCCGAGGCTAACTTGCGAAGTAACCAACACACCAAGGTTCAATAAAAGGTCACGAACGTCCACCGCTGAGGTCCCGCCTTTTTTGACGGATTCCCATACCTAATAGGAGAGTTAGAGCTATCGATTGGCTCCAAATGGCTCACTTTTTTTTTCAACCTGAACAGCACTTAGCTCATCTTAAGTAGAGAGTGCGCACACACACACACACACACACGCACACACCCACACGCACACGTGCGCACACGATAATCAAAAGTGCACGTATGACCCCTTCAACATTGCTTACATCCCACTCCACTGGAATACTTGAACATTTGTAACCTCTGCCAAGGTCAAAAGTCATAACCATCAATAGAAGCGAGTCACCCACTGGAATGAGGATGAGGAGCCGTCATCCAGCATCCAGAGATGAACACAACAAACCGGAGCAAGTCCATGCAAAATGTGGAAATCCAAAGAGAAGCCGCCACGACTGCAGCCAAAACACTTGCCATGCTAATGAAACATGACATTAGATGCGCATTAACTTGCAACACGTGACTCATTTTGGTTGCTAATGTGCGCACAGCATGCAGCGCAGCAACGTGACGGCTTTGCTTTGCAATTCATTTTCCGCAAGGGCGATTTTTCATCAAACGGCAGCCAGTTGCACGCTAATGCGCGGACTTTTCCAGTCTGTCGCCATTTGTTGCGCGTCTTTTTGGCTGCTGGAGAAAGAAGAGGAGCGCTCGGTGGCGAGCGTCCAAGTTGCCCGAGCAAAACGCATCCCGTTTGGCGCATCAAGTGGCTGCAACGCACACCGGATCTCCGCGCGGTGCTTGAGGCTTGCTGAAGCTTTGCGCAGCCTTTCAAGTGCAAGCCTGAGAGTTGTGTAGCCGGGCATGTATTCTTATCATCCTTTCCAGCAAGACTCACTTTGCGACATCGCAAAGCACACAAGCTGCAGTTCAATCCGAGTGGCAACAAGTTACGAACATGTTCCACGCGCCATCCTCACGCAAACGCGCACACTATGTCGTCTTTACGCACACACGCTACCCAAAGTGTTTTGCTTACCTTTGAGTCCGACACGGAACGAGAATGTGTGGTCCCCAATTCTGCGAGGAGGCGGCAAATGTGTACGATATCCCGTGTGCCGGTGGTCTTCAAAGACCCCCGCGCGCGTCCTCTCCTGTCTTTGCATCCACGCCGCGCGTCTGGCGCAGGACGAGGCAAGCCGCTGTCGGCGCAGCCAGATTATACAGAGAAGCCCCTGGTGGTGATGGAGGGAAGGTACAAAACAGGGGAGAGAGCGAGAGAGAGAGAGAGAAATTATATATTTAATTTTTTTTAACATCACCAATATGCGTGCAGTGTCACACAGCAGTGTCTCCCACCCTTTTTTCCAGCCAAGCCACCCATTTTATAATACAAAAATGCTACAGCACATCTACCATTTTTATTTAAATAATGGAGGAAAAGCACCCCCAAAATAATGATGCTCTCCAATGTTCATACAATTTAAGGCCAGTTCAATTCAAGACTATGTAATTGAATTTGAAATTAAATTCAAGACTGACTTGAATTGGCAACAAGTGGATACTCAGACTCGTTGTGCCTTCTGCCATCTAATGGAAGTAAATTGAATTACACTGCCTGTCAAGATAAATTGCTGGCATCGAAAGAAGAACAAAGATAGATTTGTATCGTAATCATCCATCCATCCATTATCTGATCTGCGTCTCCTCACACTGGAGCCAATCCCAGCTGTCTTCGGGCAGTAGGGGTGGGGACACCCTGAACTGGTTGCCAGCCAATCGCAGGGCACACAAAGACGAACAACCATCCGCGCTCACACTCATGTCCAATCAACCTGCCATGCATGTTTTTGGAATGTGGGAGGAAACGGGAGTACCCAGAGAAAACCCACGCAGGCAAGGGGCGAACATGCAAACGCCACACAGGAAGAACGGAGCCGGAATCGAACCCTGCACCTCTGAACTGTGAGGCGGACTTGCTAACCAGTCGCCCACCGGTCCTTTTTGTAATCAATCGAGACATGTTGTCGTTTATATTTTTTAGTTAAAACGTAAATCCTCGAGTCAGCCACCTCGGCCATGTTTGTAAGTGACACGGATGTGCGCGGCGAATTCCACAATGGCGCTTCAGCAACACATGTATGAGCAAACTGGACCGTACTTTATTGAAGCTTTTCACATGATTCTTTTTTTTCCTTTGAGAGTGGGAGAAGGTGAGAGTGCCAGGTGCACCTGCTGCTTTGAAGTGGATCCCCTGCTATTCAGAGAGTGTGTGTGTGTGTGGGGGGGGGGGGGGGACAATGTGTTGGAAGGTGAGAAGGCCGATTAGTTTGTGCAGCGCCATCACAAGCATCTCTCTGATGCTTCATTCAGAGGGTTGAAAGCGGTAAAATAAAAAATAAAATAAATAAATAAATAAAGTGTTGTAGCAATAGAAATTTCAAAGCGGCATTTTGTGTACATCCATCAATCCATTTTCAATACCGCTTATCCAGTTCAAGGTTGCTTGGTGCAAATTCATTTGGAACGCGACATCAACTGACCAACAGCTCGTAAAATGAAAAACTTGGAACTTGAGGTACTCATAAATGAAGTTACCGCTGTACATTTGTCTGAGTCTGAAAATGTCTTTTTAAGCAAAGCCGTTCCGATTACTTTCGAGAATGCCCGCCGCAAAGCGGCTTTCACTCACCAGATACATTGGCTAACAACAAAAGTGAGCCGAAGGAGAACGCCAAAATACGCAGAATCACGTCAAGGCCCATATCATCCATCCGTCCATTATCCAAGCTGCTTCATCAGAATCTTTTTATTTGTACTTGTACTCCTTCCTAATGTCTTTAGGAATACTTTTTGATCTCTGTCCCATGCACTTTAAGTCAACACGACGCGACACAGAGCGGCGAGGACGCAAGTGTCACAACGTGCTGTAATTGCAGCATAACGACGGCGGCAGGTTTGTGCCCTGGTGCCCGCAATCGCTAAGCGCAGCCCGTCCCGGCAAGTACGGACCATAAAAAAAAATAAAAAAAGCCCATCTTAAATCAGCAACGAGGACGTCTCATTTGCAAACAGCCACGCGTTAACATCAGACGCTAAATCAGACACGCAGGCAACGGCAAGATGATGCGGGAGCGGAGCCGCAGACAGCTCCTGACTAGCGGCAAAATTCTTCCCGATGATCAACGGGAAAGACAGAAAACGTGATTGGTTGGTCCTCAAAATGACAATTTCCTTTGCGCGTAGAGCAAGGTTCAGCGTGAACCCGAAAATCATCAAGTCATATCGACTTGATGATTTGCGCAACATTCGCAAGATGTAATTGAAGTCGATTGCACAGAAAAGTGCTCATTGAGGCAGAAGATGATTCAGAAGGAAAACTGCGCCTCATTTTGTACTTTCCTATTGAGAAAAATAAAATGGGATCATTTCCTCAAGGAAATCAAATTTGAACTAAAAAATATTCCACTTTAATTGGCCAAAATGCACCTCATCAACCACACTGGAAAAAAAATTAAGAAAAAAAATTAAATCCAGAAAAACAATACAGAAAATAAACAAAATAAAACAATATTTATAATGATTTTCTTAAAATAAAGTTCACATAGGAAGGCCGAAGCTTGGGATCAAACTTTGAACGTCTGATCTGAACGGCGAGCGTGCGAACCAGTCGCTGGAGGGAAAATAATCCCATCACAAAAATGGAACAGCGGAAAAAAAAAATGCTTAAACTCACAAGAGAAATTCTCCTAACATAAGATTTTTAAAAAAAAATAAATAAAATAAGACTTATCATTCAACATTTTTATTTTGCAAAGGCACAGACTTCAGCAACGGTCCATTTATGTAAGAACCAAATTGTGGATCCAAAATGGATCAAATGATCATTTAAAAGTTTTTTAAAGCAACTAAAACTGAATGTCCACACGTTGGAAAGTGAAACAACTGATTTGTTAACTAAACATGCGAAATCTAAATTAAGAGCGAAACTACAGTTTTGTCCAATTGTTTTTATTTTTTATTGATTTTATTAATAGATTATGCAAATATTAAAATATGAAATTGGATTTGTGAAACCTCACTTCAGGTCCTTTGATGGTTGGGCAGTCGTCTTAAAATGTTGAAAATGTTTCTTTTAAGACTCGCAGTATTTAAAACGAACTTTTAACACTCAATGTCAAATAAGATCATTACCGTCAAAAGTATGTTTAATCAATCGCAATGATCTTGTCTGACAGTTTTATTTTAGGCAAAAATAAGTTCATTTAGGTTCAGTTTAAGAAATTCTACCTCACTTAAGAGTCCTCTTTTGGGAGTGTAGGTTGTTGGAGCCAAGTATGCACAGTTGCTTTTTGATGATTTTTTTTTTTTTCATTCGGCACAAGTGAAGTTTCAAGAACATTCAACAATGTTTGCAAATATCCAAGTGACATTTCTTTTCAGGGGTCAACATTGCAAAAATGACCCAGCAAGCGTTTTTATTTATTAAAACCAAAATTCATTAAAAAGTCTCAAGAAACAAAACTGAAGAGAAAGTCGACCGTTTTGGTTTGAAGCAGTAATTTGGGGCAAATGTCTTGCCTTGGACTTCGAAGGACATCTGCTGACAAAATGAGCTTGAATGGGATGCAAATATTTCTGACAGATGAAGAATCATTTAAAAATATATTTTTGCCGCTTTTTAGGGGAGACCAGCAGAAATTCAGCAAGAAAACCAATCCCACTTTTTGGATATGCCGAGAGTCCCGTCGCCTGGAGCTGGATCACAGTCTCCCAGCAGGGGATGCAAAGTGCCGCAACTTGATAATCTCCACTGATGCGACGGTTTCTTCTTTCAAGGCGCTTGCGATCTCCTTCAAAGACGAGCTGTCGGTTGAAACTACGCGCAGACTCGCTGCCACCGCACATCTATTCATACATTACAAGATCCTGGATCGAAAACTGTGTCTGGTCTCTTAGCGAGAGGAGATCAGAGGATCGTGTGAAGCGGTAGAGGAAAAAAAAACAAGAAAAAAACATGGCATAACATAAATGAGAGATCTGAAGCAAAAGTTCCCTCATTGGATTTAATGTCATTTGGTCAAACTTTGCAAATTTAATGTTACGACGCGCTACATGAATGCGTTTCAGCACCATTCGGAGATCTCATTTGTAGGCCAATGAGGAGAAGGATGGAAGGATGGACGGTTAAAAAATATCAAAAGGACAGTATTGGATTCAAAATAGTCACTGCATCACTAGCAGTCTACCTTCGCGCAACGCGCATGACAGTTCTTTTTGGTGAAGTGAATCATTACAATCAGTTCGTTCAAAAGAATCGTTCAAAAGATTCATTGACCGAATCGTTCGCGCCCCATGAGCTCCCCCTCCACAATACGCCCTCTTCCTCCGAGCACGGATAGAGTGAGTTTAAAAAAAAAAAAAAAACTTGTCGTAGTTATTGGAAATATATATATATATATATATATATATATTTATGAATTTTAAATATTTAATATATAATTTAATATAAATTTTAAAAAAATTGCAAGCAACTGGTCGATCGCAATCGACGCCGTGATATAGATGCCGATATATTTTAAGCTGATATATGGTCTACTTTGAAAATGGATCTGAATCCAGTGCATTTTGTTTCACGCAACCACTTGATGAATTAAAATTCAGTAAATCCAACCAAAACCTTTTTCGGTTCATCACTAATCACCAATGGATCCGATTTGTCCTCGGCAGTCAATCCATCAACACGCGTATGCTTCTCGTCCCTCTAATGCATCTCTCTTGAGAACACGCCGTCACGCTAATGCACTCTTTCTCTTCCAGTCTCACTGGTTAGCGCAAATCTTTTATTGATCTTCCTAAAAAGGTTTTTGAGGCCCTGCATGGCCTCCCTGTTAGTCTCAGGGTTGATTTGAAGTATTTTTTCAGCCATTTCGAAAGCCCCTTCATTGTCTGTGTTCCTCTTATCTAGCGCTGTTACTTTATCATATCAACGCTTGCACGCTCTCGGCTCCTTGGGTACTTTGAGAAAAAAATTTGAGTGGTCTTGACTCCTCGGCCTCACTGGGGGCAGGACGGGCACTGCGCAGCTTTGGGCAGCCAAGACAAATTTGAACAAAAATTGCGTCTTGTCATCTGTTGTGTGGAGCAGATTTTATTTTTTTTTTTAAAACAATGGTTTGGTTGATAGCTAGACAGCACCCCCTCCTCCCCCCCCCCAACACAAAAGGGTGTTCGCCCACAGTTACTCTGCTTCTTTAGCAACAGATGACGAGTTAGTTAAAATCATGGATGGTTAGATTAAAGATGCTCGACGGAACAGGTTTTGAGCGACTTGATGTGGTGCAGCCGCGTAAAACGAAAGTTTTGTTTGGCTTTGTTTTGCTGCATATTTGTAAGCTCACTATTCAATAGCACAAGGTCAGAGCTTTTGGGATTCAATGTGCAAAATGTTGCCGCGTCGGACCGAACAGAAGAAGGGCGCATCCAGCACATCAGCTTGACCCTGAATGATCGTTTTCTATTCAGTCATTTCAATAGGATCAGCCAACGCTCGAAAACTGCAATGACAATTTATTTCAGTGTGTGCAAGAATGTGGGGAAAGTAGGCAACCGATTGAGTGAGATGCGCATCCACTTTGGAGCCGTTCATCCCCGCCCCCGCCCTCTTCAAATAATGGTGCAGCCGCTGAGAATGACCCCATTTGACCTCACACTCGATGTCATGCGGCCAGATTGGACGCAAGGTCACAAAGAAAGCGGGATTGACAAGCTCGCTCGGCGCTCTCCATCTTGACGCACCTCAGACGGCAATCAGTCATTCCCAAGTTTGCTGCGGCGCCTCGCTCTGACACAAGCGGGCAAACCGTGATGGATTGACTGAAGGGGAGATGGAGCGCTTTTTATTAAAAATAATGCACCGCACTGACTCAACCCATATACTGCAGACATGTCAGAAGCGACACGTCGGCGACGCTTGGGACTTTGCTCCTCGTGCGTGGCTGTAATTACGTTCAATGCAGTCCAATTCCGACAAGCATGCTGATCCAACGACTTGCGGCTTTTTGACTCACGTTTGTTTTTCGAGATTCAACAACATAGGCAGGATAAAGAGCGAGATGATTTACACGGGAAAGTACGCGGGGGAAAATCGTAGGGAGACATTTTGTAGATGCAGAACTGGACCACATGCATGTGGAGCATATATATATATATATATATATATATATATATATATATATATATATATATATATATATATATAATACAAATACAATAAATAATAATAAAAAATAATAAATAAATAAATAACGCAAAATAGTATCGCTCTGGTTTACAGACACTGATGAGAGTGTAAAAGTATTAATTATCAATAATTATTACACTCTATTGGTGTATTTATAGCCCTCCTATCCTAACACCTTACCCTATTCTCCTTGATTAGAGGGTGACAAGGTTGTAGATTTTTAGTCCCATCCCATCCTACTCCCTCAGAGAAAAAAAAAAAACATACCATCCCGTCGGCGGCCATAATGGAAAAAAAAAAAAAAAAGATTCAAAAAAATCCTGTTCTTTCCCATCCTAGTGAAAATGACTCCTAAACTCTTCCAATTCTGTGGTGAAAAGTAAAGTTGACTCCCATTCCGCGGGGATCCCGCGAGAGTCCCGTGACCAGCAGGATTCATGATACACTTCCATTAGCCCATAAACTTTTGACGTGTAGAATTTGACAAAGTCACATTCATGGGAATTATTACAACAAACTTCAGTAGGTGTGAAACCTTCAGGAAGATCAAATACTTGCGTGCCGTACCATATTACATTTCTACCTTTGAGAATGTATCTGAAGCTTAATGCCCCTCAGGTAGTGGCCAGATCTTATCATGGAAATATAAAAAAGTCGCATAAAATGTCATTATACAAACGGAGCCATTATCTTTTTTTTTTGCATTGAAATCACATAAAGTGATGGCGAGGCGCTTTTCACATCTCACCAGCGACGCGTCATGCTTCAGTATTATCCGGCAATTACAGACATGGCTCACCTCTATTGGCTTTGCTGTTAACTGTAATTCTCTCAGCGTCGTGATTAATTTGATTTTCGCAGGCTTTGAGCGAGCCTCGGCTCTATAACGCCTTTAAAAAAAGAAAATGGTCTTCAAAGGAAGCAAAGTGATGCCAGTGGCCTCTTTTTTTTTTTTCGTCCCCCCCCCCCCTCAGTACGAAACTCATGTCCAACAAAACAATAATCACTTGACAAGCACTTTAGCCCAAATAGAAGGCCATGTGCAAGTATTCCTCATTGCAAGTGTGGCTGTTAGCGTATGCAAATGACATACGGCATCATTGTAAAGCAAGTGTGTTATTCGAATTGTTTGTAGCCCCATTAAGAGCCCCTCTGGAAAAGTGGCATGTTATGGCATTAATGTTGATGGAGGTGATTCACAATCTGCTGACTGGGCGAGATGGAGGAGAGATCAATAGAGAATGCATGCAGTGGAAGTAAATGCAGTCATTAAATCTGGCTCCTTTAGATGTCGAGGACCAAGCGCAACAACCATGGCATCCAAACATTGTCATCAGCGGTGGGAAAGAAACGCCAGTGCAATACTCAACTTTGTTTGGAGACATTTTTAGACCAACGAGGAAGTTGCATCATCATAATACGTATCGATTTATATAACCAGGGTTATTTGAGTTTTGGAATTTTTATTTTATTTTATTTTTTAAATGAATTTTCAGGGCGGTTTTGTTAGTTATTAGTTTTATTCCCCCAAAACACTTAGTTTTAGTTTTAGTATGAGATTTCTTTTTAAAAAAGAAAATGAAAAATTTGACACAAGTTGAAGATTCTTTAAAAAAAGACCATGGTCAAGTATTGGCAGTGACAATTCAACAAAAATATTATTTCAAAACATTTTGATAATTCAGGCAACTTTGAATCACAATAAGGTGCACACCACTTGTAAAGTTCGCATTTCTAGATTCATTTTATAAGGTCCTTAAATAAAAGAGTTAAATCAGTACTTATAGCCCAGTATTTTTCCCCACCCACAAGTATCTATTCGGAATGTGTCATTTTGCCACCTCGGCTGGTTTTTCGGAATGATTTTTGCATGACTCGGCAGCGGTGGCTCAGTCAAGCTGCACATATAAGTGCTCCCTCTTCCGTCGTCGGCAAGAGCGTGGCATTGCATTCTTATCAACTCCCCGTCCTCAACGCCGAGAAATTGGAATCAGTGGAGAAAGCGTGAGGAGACTGAATCGCGCAGATCGCAGTAGCAGCCTCTACAACCCAAGCCAAGTATTCTTGGGGCCACCACCACATTAAAAACCGTAAAGCTGATAAATAAATAAATAACTGAGAATGGGTTGAAAAAAGAAACCAATAACTCACTGGAGCTACATTTGACTTTTACAAAATCTCTGCGTCCCTTTAAAAGTGAAAAGATACTTCTCAACTGTAGGGGGAGACAGAGAGCAAAAAAAAGCCCAATAAATCGTTCTTAAATCCACAAGTAACTCTTTGCAGTTGGTGGATGCGGCTTATTTGAAATTTGAAATCTTTTCAAAGGCAGATATTTTATACAACTTAATGGTCACTTGCAGCACACACTGCGTGTGCCAGAATGAGATCACAGGGAGGTTTTTTTTTTCATGTTCTTTCACATCTCTTGTGTTTGATTAGGACTTTCTCAAGTCTTGAGGGCTGCGGCGGCCACATAAAGACGATCTTGATCAATCGCAGAAATTCTCTCCACTTCACCCTCACGCATCATACTGTAATGACTACTCCACACAAAGATTAATGTGCCGCAAAAAAAAAAAACGGGCTTTTAGCCAATGCGCTCATGTATTTGGATTCTCTCTCACACGCTATAACAAACGGCGCAATGCAAAAACAGCGAGTCGTCATTAAAGCTGGACGGATTTCAGCCGACGCAACAAAAAAAAAAAGTGATGAAAATTCAGCAGCTCGTCAGCCTACAAGCATTATTAATTCCCCCTCAGCCACACTCGTATTCTTAAAGAAAATGAATTCTGCTGACTGATTTGCTTTTGTAATAGCCTAATAGTATGCCACGGCCACGCTCGCCCGGCTGGAACGGGGAGAGGCGAAACTATCGATTGAGGGCCCGCCCGTCACTCGCTGGCCAAAGATGGATTTGAATGCGTTATCATAGTTGATCACTTTCTCACGAACTTTGCGATGATTGCAACCGTGACAAGCCAATCCTTACAGCCGACCAGCAACAGACTAATATTTGAAAGATCAAGCCGAGAACATTGTCATTACAGCTTTCAATGCGATGTTCATTTTTTTGCTCTATTTCAAGGATCTGGTGGGCGACCGGCGAGCACGTCCGCCTCACAGTGCAGCCTCCAGCTTTGGCTTTCCTGTGTGGTGTTTCCATGTTCTCCCCTTGCCTATGTGGCTTTTCTCCGGGTAATCCGGTTTCTTCGCACATTCCAACGACATGCATGGTAGGTTGATTTGGCCCACGGTGTGAGCGTGTTCGTTAGTGATGGGGAAATAAAGCTTCAAATTTGCTTCATGAAGCAGTTGTTGTATTTTTGGATTCCACTAGATGGCACTGTTGGTTTAAGAATTGGCAAGTCGGCGTGCTTTCTGAGAATCTTGAACAAAGAGTGCCTTTTAGAGGAGTGAAAAAATGTGAAGCTTCATTTGCTCATCACGATTGTTCGTCTTTGTGAGCGTGGCAATTGGCTGGCAACCCGCCTCCTGCCCGACGGCTACGATAGGCTCCGGCACGCCCGCGATTCCCGCGAGAAAAAAGTGCCTTAGATCATAAATGGATGGATTATCACTCCGAACATCGATTTACTTATCTTAATAAAATGAAATAAAGCAGACGCACCACCTACAAGATGTTTTGTAAGAGGTAAGACGATAAAGCGCATGGTTGTATGAAACATTTCTGAAAAGTGGGGCGGAAAACTTTTGAACTTTGTTTATCGTGATTTGATCTAAATAACAGAAAACAATAGAATTCCTTCATCACCAATTTGTTTTTTTTAACCATTTTGTTACAATGCAGCCCCAAATTGAAACCATTTATTGATCCGAATTTTATTTGACGGATCTTTTTGAAATGAAATGAAAAATTGATACAAAGTTCCACATTTTGACGTGTGTACGTTTTTGATGGCAACACAATTTTGTTGGCGCTCTTCTTCCTCTTTGATTTAATCCATTTCAAATGTTCACTTTGGTCACTTTTTCATGTCGTTTTTTTTCTTGTGAACGACCCATTTCAGATAAATAATTTATTTTTGTGGAATAAAACCGCTCAGACGAATGGAGGGATAAGGGCATGAAAGCCTGTTGTCCTTTTGTGTTGAACTATGAGTGTGACATTTCACCGCTCTGCACTTTGTCGCCGCAACATGAGGCCTGCATGCTCGATGGCGAGGAATTTCACGACAAGATGGAGAGGGCAACTTAATAGCCAGCGCTACTGCTTTGTCATTCACCCACCCGGCCCAGTCTTAGAATCGGCGCCGTAATTATATATCAGGTGAATAAATACAACACGACGACTATTGTACTCTTGAATGTCAAATGACAATTACTTCCTCAAGAGGAGGGAAAACAGGGGAGGCATTGTTGTTAAGTTGAATGCATGACATTCCCCCTTGCTGCATGTCAGACCAGACATGAGCCGTATAAGCACGCACGAATCTTCCCGTCACTGCAGCAACAAACAGCCAAAAGGCGGCTGACGAGATCATCACTCACTTGTCGCACGCAAATATGCCGAGGTAGCAAAAGTACTCACACCATGCCAGGGGTGCCCAAGTCCGGTCCTCGAGAGCCCCGACACAGCCTGTTTTAGATCACTATCAGACGGGATAGGTGCTCTCAAGGACTGGACTCGGGCACTCTTGCTGTAGGCTGCATAGTGAAAAGAAAATGAAGATGATTCATGAACCAGTTGTTGAGTTGAGCCCTCACCAGTAGAGGGCGCTCTCTGTTCAACATCGGGCTGACAGCACTTCTTCAAGCGATTATTTTAAACAAGCGCTCCTCAAACCTGATCCTCAAGGACCGGACTTTGGCACCCATGCTGTCGGCAACTGAGTGATGGGGAAATGAAGCTTCAAGATGATTCACGAACCAGTTGTTGAGTTGAGCCCTCAACAGTAGACGACATTTGGTCCCAGTAAACAGAGTAAAATTTGGGAGTAAAATATTCAGCATAGAATTCTCTGAATAAATCTTATTCTGAATGTTGCTGAAGTGAAACAAAGATGCCTACAAAAAGTACATTTACTTTGAGCCTCTGCAAATATTCTGGATGTAACACAGTAACGCATTATTTACGCGGGTTCATGTCTGGGCTGCTCTTCTGAAGGAAGACCGTTGCACTTGAGAACAGAAGGATAACGATGATGTTTATGAAAGGACACAAAAATCAATAACCGGATGCAAATAAAGCACTCGCAAAAAAAGCTGCAGTGGGAGAAAAAAAAAAAAAAAGAAAAAGCTGACAAAGCAGCTGGGGGGGTTCACAAGACGTGACCGAGAATTAAATCCCAAAACAAGAGCCAAGTGGCCGATTGGCTGGCGATGCAACAGGAGCGAGTGCTTGAGTCTTGTTTGATGAAAAATTGTATTCCTATTTATTATTATTAATAATAGAAATGTATTTCAGGCGTCTGACATGTGTGATCTCCAGGAAGACCTCATCATGCGGAATGGAAAGTATCAGGAAAGGAAATTGAGTGACTTGCTTTGCAAAATGTCAAGAGTCCAATGCAAGTTTTTATTCATGAATGCAATTTTTGAGTATTTTGGCCAGATTATTTTTCTTTTTTTGCAATGAAGAAGCCAGTAATAAGGAAAAAAATGAAACAGAGCCAGAAAAAAGATGAACAAGATAATTTTGCCGCGCTGGTGTTTCCCAGAGTTCATCATCTGGCGTGAATCTCGAGGCGAGACGCATCCCTTTGATTTGGTATTTTGAGCACTTTGCAAGTCCTGCGCATGTATGACATTCTCACGCATACTAAAAAGTTTGTTTACTCCCCAAACGCGCGTCGGAGCTCCCTCAGCTCAAATATTTTGACTGCGAGTCTCCAACACGTTGCTTTTGAAGCGGACTAATTGCTTTTCATTTGAATTTCCACCGCCGATACGTGTCTCGGCTCGTCTCCGAGCGCATGCATCCCGCATGATCAGTATTCCCCGTCTACCGAGCCATATGAAAGTGTCCCTCTTTTTCTGTTCTCGTTTAATGCGCCGATCTGCAGTGTACCCTGTAGGCAGCCATTAATGAGAAAGTCTTATTAAACCTTAATGGCGGGATGGATGCCAATAAGAGTCGGGCTCAGCCAATCATCGGCACAGAGAATCGCTAATTCACGTGGTGTGGAAGGGGGGGGGGGGGGAGTAGAACCGAAACGCGCCCACCCCCCACTCTGACCTCCAACAGAAGCAATTCCTTCATGACCTTCCATCTGAAGACTGACTTGGGGGTGGGGGGGAAAGGGTACGTTTGGAACAAATGGCGTGCGGTCGAGACAATGTCGTTAAGTTCACCTTCACATATTTGACCGACATACGAGGATGGACGATAAAAGTCACAAACATGACTTCAATATGTCAGAGTTGACAAAATGATGTGAGAAAAGAAGAAGTGAAAGGTGGAGGGCGTGGTTGAAACACAATAACGCACAAGACTTCTTTAAGCCACGATTAGCTTCACTGTTTTTTTTTTTGTTTTTTTTAACTTTACGTCCGTTTGCTGTCTGAGGACAATCGACAAGTCTGACGTGGACAAAAAGATTTTTATTTGACAAGACGATGAACAGAATGAAGCAACAAACTCGACCGCTCCACGACGTCACGAACCTGGCTAGCCTCTGGCTAGCCTTGCTAGCTGCTACGTGCTATGTGAGGGCTTGCTTGACGTTACAAAAGTGCAAGATTCCATTTCAACTTTAAAGCTTAGAAATGATGCAAGTGGATTCCTCAGAGCTTTGAATGGTCTTGAAGCGAAACATTTTCAAGAGTAGTTGGCGGCCGATCTTTTTTTTTTTTTTTTTTCGGGTTGGGCCAGAAGGCCGCACCGCCCAGCTCTGTCAAAATGTGAGCCAGGCATGCTAACCAATAATCCAGTTTGCTGCCATTTCTCTTGATACGGAAAGAAATATTTTCGTATTTTTGAGAAGCAAGCAAGCAAGAGTTTGGCGAGCATCTGCTGTCTGACAATTTCGCGAGGGGGGGGGGGGGGGTACCTTATGGCAGAAGCACAGACCATGATTCATTTGTGACCTTTCTATGCGTCTCAGATCAAAACAAATGAACACCGAGGCGGAGAGAGAGAGGAAGAAAAAAAACAATGCCACGTTAAATTTGGCTATGTCGCTCGCGGTGTGTTTAAAAGAACACACGCAGCATTTGAAATCGACGTGGACAACATTCCAGATTACCGGCGCTTCATCATCAACATCACCGTCACGCTGTTATTGTGCGGTGTTCTTCTCTGATTTGAGTCGGTATCGCCAGAAAGAAATGAATCGGAATAAAGATGAATGAAGCGGTGCATCCGATGGTTCGTGAACTGCAATGGAGGACTTGAAATATTTGCTTAATGTATTAAAAATGAAAAAGGTGACATTGGCATCAGGCTCCGTCGTCACATTTCCGACGCGATCTCTTTGATGGTGCCATTTCCAATTTATTCGTTCATATTCCATGCTGTTGTACAGTAGCAAATTTGGAACGCGGCGGCTTGTCTGGTTGTCTTTTGGCGAGCAAAGATGAGGGGGTGCGCTGCTTACGGCATCCTGGTTTTGAACGGAGGGAACGCAACACCGGAGCAATTCGACGCATATTCAGTGACTGGCACAAAAATAAATACATTTGGCGAGGACTTCTCAGAGCGGCAAATTGGAAGCGCCAGATATCGTCCCCCCTCCAAACGAGCCATCGCATGCTTAAGGTGTTCGTTATAAAAGCTCGGGAGAAATGTTTCAATAACTGTCAGAAGGTCAGACGGGTTCAGCCTCGTTCACGATTTCACAAGCTCACAAAAGAAGATGTCCTTGGACCAACGGCATCTTCGCTTCCGGGCAAGATGAAGGTTCAAAGCAATAAACGTGAACTTTTTTTTTTCCATTTTTGAAAAATGCTGCACTCGCGTTCTTTGCTCCCAACATAGTTGGCAACCTCAAGATTATTATTTTTTTTTTTTTTTAAATCAGCACCCAAATGGTGCAAGCGCTTTGGTGCGACATTCGGAACATGAGCAACACCAGGAGATGGAGTCACTAAAAAAATAAGGAGGGGAAAAGGGGCGTGGTCATCTCTCAACTAGAGGTTGTGGGTTCGATTGTGAGCATGTCCAAGTAAGTATCCCTGAACTGATGCTCCAATCGCGTCGATGGTTTAACTTTTTGAGGATTTTTATTCGCAGGGAGACGATTTGCCGTGAACATTTTGTCGGCGATCAGGAGGCTCGCCGCACATTAAAGGCATCTGCGAAGGCCGAGAAAGCGAGATTGTGTAGGATGTCGGGGCATTGACCCACTCGCTGTTACAAGAAGGAAAGCCGAGGGACTATTAAGCCGTAACGTGGTGGGTTAAATGTTAGTGGAATGATAAGATCTGCCGGCCCCGGGAATTGGAAGTTTTAATGTGAAACGGGCGCCTTGCTTCAACCTGGACGTCGCCTTTGTGCTTCGCACCGAATGGGTCACATTACAAGCCACAATGACGAATGGCAAGGATGCCTTCATCAGAAGCGCAAAGTGCAAAGCATCCAGGAAGGCTTTCGAAGATGGGAGGTCAGGAAAAAAAAAAAAAAGAAATGGGAGCTTTCAGGAACCAATGAGGCCAGGCTGTTGTCTCGTGCAAAAGCACTGCTCTTTTATCTAGGTCTCAATTATTCAAGAAGAAAGCACCCCCCCCCCTCGCCCCCCCCGAGAAGACAGCAGATATTGGACTCTACATTACCTTCCGACGAGGGAATATCAGGACTGTGGTACATTCCACCTGAGAGCCCGTTGCGGGACCCGGCGCCGGCTGCACCCCTAACGACATCATCCATTTCTCGGGGCCTCTTGGAACACCATCATGGTGATTTACAATTTATTCACATCTGCTTGTTGTGTCCAATTCCTTCGCAGCCCCTTCAGAGCGGCGTGATCTACTTTGTCTGAGCAAGCATCGACGCGCTACACAGCGTATTGGAACAGCATCTAAGGCTATGTCCATATGTGCACAGCTATTTTTACAGATTTTCACACACACACACACACACACACCCTCCCCTTTCCTGCAGCACAAGAAATCTCTTGTCACACCAGTTGTGCTTTAAATATTAGCACTATGCGTACAGCATGAAAGCAAACGGTTGGTCACCAAGGAGCCATCGTAGGAAACCAGAAGAAAGTCATTCCTGAGGAGACGAGTCAAAGTACAATCTCTCCAATATGACCACATTGTTGTTCCATATTTTTCCAATTAATTGGGCAACACCAAGACAGAGCTTTATTCATTTGATTCCATGCAAAGTGTGCTCCACAAGGTCACCACCGGGGGCACTATTGGTAGACATGATCTTGTGCTTGCTTGCACCACGGACAGGAATAGCCCGGATGCTGGCTCATCGACTTAAGGCAAATCTTGTTTAAAAAAAAAAAAATGAAGTTTATAAAGTTAAAAGTAAATCACTGCCATCGGAGTGAAACCTCCTACATAACAAATTTGGCCAAGGTCATGGATTTTTTTGTTGTCATTTCCCACATAGGTATTTAATTAATTAATTTAAATTATTTATTTATGTAAATATTTATTGACTCATTCATGCATTTTGTTGATAAAAGTCTTGAAAACGTCGTGCTCTCTTTGACAAAGCGATGTTTATGGCTGAAAAACCGACCGGTGTTTTTGGATGCAAAGATGCAAGGATTCCCGTCAGGTGCCGGTCAAATTTCTCTTAGAGCAAAACAATAATGTGAGGATCAAACTTGATTCCTTTAAGTGGTCAAAAGATTTCAGACAACGTCAGACTAGAATGACCATGGAGGCATTGATGGCAATTCTAGAAGTAAAATGACGTGATTTTTTTTTTTTTTTTTTCCATCATGTCGAGAAAGGGGCACCAACTTTGGTCCTCGAGGTGGGCGCCTGTTTTAGGTGTCTCCACCCTCCAGCACATCTGATTCAAAGAATCACGATCATTATTAGGCTGGAGACTTTAAGAACAGCATTTGGTGACCTTCTGGTGAACTTTTCTGTCCAAAACCTCCGAATTCGAAGCACTCAACAGTAAATGCTCTCACATTTCTGTAGTGTGCGATCCCACGTTCGTGCGATCCATTCATAAAAAAACACACGGAGCGACTGGATGATGGAATGAAGCAAAGGTAAGTCACAAAAAGTATTATGGAATGTAAAAGCATAATATAAAGCAATATTTATGGCCGTCTTCCATAAACAGATACATAGCACATCAGGAAGTGAAACAAACCGTCGACGTAAATTCAAATCGCAGCAGATGGCCAATTTCCTGAGACACTTCTCCTGTAGGCAATTTCAATATACTGGACGCTAAATCATATTATATGAGCTCTGGCTTCTGGAGGGATTATATAGATCATGTTGTTGGTGCCAGCTGTTTGAGTCACCTTGATTGACCTTTCCTGCACGCTCGACAACTCGCCAACATTCTTCAGAAATTTCATCCGCCGCCCCTAACGCACGCGACGCACATTCCGCATACGTTCGGTTGGCGGGCCCGCAGACATCGTCGGGTTCATCTCGCCCGAATGCAGCGCGCTCGGAAGAAGGATGAGCGAGGGGTGACTAACAGTGGGAAACAATCAATTGAAATGTTCCCGTTGACGGAATTGCCGCTGAGAACGCCGTTGCCTGGAGTGCACGTACAGCGGGATGGCCTCCATGTATGGATTTCTTATTATTATGGATGGTTAAGGTGCCGTCCACTTAATAGCGAGCAGAATGCTCATTTCATGTCTCCCTTCCAACTTTCTCACACTCACAGTCGCAGCGACGGACAATTTGGATTGTCCAATCAATTTACCATGCATGTTATTCCTAATTCTTCCTTAAAAAGTGAAGATAATTTACATCATAGCGCCCCCTGCATGACCAAAGAGGTAGGCCGGGGGAAGATCCACCAAGCTGACAAGTCAAGTCACTCCGCTGTGTGATATTAAAACACGATCACGTTATATCGCCAAAAGAAGCACAACTGCATTGACGGGCAGTGGAGGGGGCGGAGTCAGCCGTGGCTCATTTGCATAGGACAGGACCGCCCCTCAAAATGAAAAACGGTCCGTCCATTTTCAGCCAGGGAGAATTTTTTTCATCGTTCACGAAAAGCATGACCGAAATATTTCTCGTGGGAAGTGTTTTAAATTGTGAAAAAGTTTACAAAAATACGTTTCAGCAGGAATAAGTTCCCAATTGAGCGTTCCCGACACATCCTTTGCCAAACAAAGACATAAATGTAAATCAAGCAAAACATTCAACCGCTAAACTTTTTTTTTCTGTTGAGAAACAGGAAGTCACAAAAACTCACACTTGCGACTTGGACCAAACATTTCAACAGGTTGAGCAGATCTCGAACATCTGGTTTATTTTTTTTTAAGTACCTGAAAATAGTGAATTAATTGCTGAAAAAGTGATTTAAAAAAAGAAAAGCTGTTTGAGCCTTTGCATAATCATACAAAATTATTTTGAGTCCTTGTCAGAATAATTAGATTTTTTTTATGTTCCAAGAACGTCTGAAGTCCATCGCATGCATCAAATCGAGGCCACTCTCGCATCATTTCAGCTTACTTCAAAGAGCACAAAATCCAAGAAGCCTTTTTTTTTTCTTTACCTTTTGGCCAAAGGTTACGCTTGCGATGCTTCCCCTCGCTATCTCGCCATCATTGAGCTTCTTCCAACTTAAAATATTGTTTTAGTCCAAAGAATCTTTTTTTTTTTTTTTTTTTTTTACAGTGCTGCTAAGATAATATTTTAATTGCATTTTACTTTTTGCACGGTTGTATTTTATCACTGAAAATCTTTTGATTTTTCTCCTTTACTTTAAAGTGTATCTGAAGTTTGTTCTCTGTGTTTGAAGTCATGCATTTGGTTCTTTTACAGTATATTAGTTTTCTTTAGCCTTCATTGATTTTTTTTTTAATTTTATTTTGGGGTGTTTTGGCAGTCTTCTATTGTCCTTTTTTCCTGGAGCCCGTCTCAACACGTCCCTGCGAGGCCAATCGAGTCGTGATGAACAGCAGCAGTGTGTTGGCTGACTGTCGGAAGGTTACGGTTCCGCCGCGGCTGTGTTTGCAGGCGATGGATTTTTTTTTTTTTAATGTGATATGAATATGGCTGACTCAAAATAAGCCTTTTTTTGAGACTGCGTAAACAACATTGATTTGAATTGAAATCAGTCCAAAGGCCACAAAATTAGCCAGCCAGCACCTTTTTAAAGGTCATTAATCAAGTTTTGGCATCCGAGTCGTTTTTGTTTGCCCTCTCAGCGCTGTCATCATCATCATCATCATCGTCGTCGTCGTCGTCGTCGTCGTCGTCATCAGCAGCAGCAGCAGCAGCAGCACAAACACACACATACGTTTTAGTTATGATGAGCTATCTGGAAGTGAAATATCATCAAAAGGTTTTGCATAAAACGCGGTGCGACAGTGGCTTGCAAAAGTATTCGGCCATCTTGAACTTTTTAACCTTTTGCCACATTTCTGCATTTCTGGCCTAAAACATAAAAACAAAAAAACAAAACTTTTTTGCAATTATAGTTGGTGGCATCTTTAAAGTTTCAAGTTCCCTATATGCTTACTTATATTAGTAAAAAAAAAAAAAAATGGCGTTGGCGCTATTCGCGGCACGGGTTGTTCAGGTGGAAGGGTTGTGTTCTTTGTTATAACAATTGTAGAAAATTCTCTCTTGCCAAAAAAAAAAAATGGCCGAAGACGATCAAGCACGCGCGTCGTCTTCCTTTCTAAAGCATGTTTACTGCCCACGAGTGAATCTATTCGCAATGTCGTCTCTCGGCGTAGAATGTCACGGCGGCATAATCGAGGATGATCGTGCAGCTCTAAGGACAAAGCTCCATCTTTGGAACGCTTCAATGACTTTCCTCTGCAACAGGAGTGTTGCGTTTGCCAGAGGCGAGTCTGATAAACATGCGCGGCGTCATGGGGAAGGAAAGGTCAGACAGCCAGCCCGAATCACGTCTCATTTCCATTTTGTGCAAGTCCAAGTTATGGCCGACGCGCTCAGCGACTGGACTCTCGCTGTTGTGTTCGCAGATGAAGTTCCGTCTGGGCTGCTCAATTTTCTTGTTGTTTGTTTGTCATGGACAGACGGAATTGTCATCTTTTACCACCGTGTCACAGCTCGGTGGCCCGGAATGAAGCATGCTTCCTTTTCTCAGTCGACGGGGTTTTCCAAACTTTTTAAAGCAGAAAACTGTGGAGAGAGACCTCAGACGGGCGAAACGCAATTTATTTCAACACAGAAGCGATGCTGATTTTGGCTTCAGTTTGTTTGAAAAAAAAAAAACAGCGGATGATTTTTGTTAAACCGTAAAAGTATTAGAATGGCAGCGTCAATTCCTTTGTTTTTGTTGTCGTTGTTGTGAACATGTGAATAACATTAATATCAGACAAAAGAAACGTGGACTTAGACTTGCCAAGTCAATCACCGGTTCTGAGTATGAATTTTAGGTGACTGCATGGAAATGTTATTCACTTTGAGTTCATTTAATCATGTCTCTTCCAATACTTTCGGCTTCAAATAAAAAGTTGCTCTCTCCTTCTCTGGATGTCAATACCAAGAAACAAAAGTCGGAATTCCAAACTTTTGTCTGATATTCATCTTTTGATCTGAGACCCAAATGTCTTCTCGACACAAAAACAACAACAAAAAAGGAATCGATTTTGCGGTTACAATACTTTATGAGGGGACGATAGGTCGTGGCTCAAACTGTCACATTTTAAAGGTTAAAACATAAAAAAAACTCAAATGTGATTATAAAAAGGTCAAGATGCAGCCAGGGCTTGGTCTTCTTTTTTATTAAATTAATTTGACATGGTTAGAACCTTCATGCATATTGAATATATTTTGACATAATGAGGTCAAAGGGCGGCATGAATATTTCATTTTGCTACATTTGATTTTAGCAAACAGTGAAACGTTTAACGTGGAAATTTGTATTCCGAAGCCCTCCTGTACTAGATCGTCATCTTCATGATACTAAATGTGTTTAACACGCACATATGTGCGGCCAAAAACGAATGTAGTCACCAAAATGACGTGGCAAAATATGAAGTGAAGCCGCGCAGCCTCCGTTTCTCCAGCGGCGCTCGGTGCTCCGAGTCATGAGTCAAGTCGTTGGCATGCGCCAGCGTGCTTGTCAGGGAGCCATTTCATTTGGCGAGGTAATTCACTTCTTTCCCTGAATGGTCGTGCGAGCGAGTGAGTGACGCCTTTGAGCACTGCGACTGCGAGCCCCGCAAATGAGCTGACGTACGTTGTTAAGCGGCGCACGGCGAACTTCTCGTAGGCTCGATGTCAAGGTTGGACGTAATGGAAAGAAACATTCCCTTATTCCTTTTGGAAAATAACAAAATCAAATTCAATTGGAACCAGGGTACTTCCAGGGTGGTGGAATGTGATTATCACCGTCTTGAAATGAAAACGATGACAACAATTTTGTTTAGGGTTGCAGCAGCAGATATACTCCAAAAGGTTGTTTTTTTTCCCAATTTGAATAAAATCTCATTTAAGCCGCTGTAAACTGTGAGTGAGCGGAATAAATTGAGTAGATGAAGAGAATAGTTGTACTGAAGCAATCCACGGTTATATTGGATGAAGCTCATGAGCTGCCGGTCGCCTGTTAGCTCAGGAGCTAGCTTGCGGCTAAAGTTGAAAGGCGCTCTGTGAGACATATTCCGCCCAACAAAAGCTTTTTTGCAGATATATTTTCACCACTCAAACATTTTTTCACTTATAAATAAAAACCGTTTAGTTAGGTTGTCTTCAAGTAACAAAGCAAAAGAAAATGACTAGCATGCTAGCTAAAATCACCTCAACAGTGAACATCGTCCACGTGGATTTTTGAATCATGTCGAAACGTAAACGAGGTCTCCCTTTCAAGCAATGTACCTCATCTAATATCACACAAAACACATTCAAACTTTGGCTTTTTAGAGAAGAGGCCGCAAATGTTCATTTGCCTTAATTGGTCAAATGCTCGTCGCTATGAACAGGTCAAGATAGTTACACATTAAAAATATAGACTCGCTTTGATTTTTGATGGAATGCGGACACTCAAATCAACAGCAATGACTGACTCTCTGTTGTGCTTCCCGTCTTGCGTCTCACGGATCCATTACAGGGGAGATTTATTTTTTTTTCCAAAGGCATCTTCATAATCCCAACACCGATTAAACTACCATGTGTACCCCTTAATGCCATAGCAACCGATAGAAAAAGCAAGCATATTTTTGAGAGACAAAATGTTTCCTTTTTTTTTTGGGACACTTGCAGCAACTGTTCACCAAAACGCTTTTTGGCACGTGCATATTCCATGCAATCACGGTCGAGACGCTGATCTTCACACCTTTCCTGGCCTTCTACATGATGCTATTATGTGACGGGATGATTGCCAACGTCAGAAGATCATGATTTGCTCTTTGATGAATCGCAGATGAAAGAAAGAAAAAGAGCGTGGGCGGGCTAAATCTCCTTTTCTTGTTGATACGTATCGTCTCGTTGCCTGATGACATTAAAAGACCCCAATCTGGGCCGAGATGCTAAATAATGAACAAAAGTTTGATTCATACGCTGTAAATCGGTGTTAACATTTTGGATTCAAGCCACTGCAACTGCTTGTCGTCATTCGGGTTGCAGGTGACCTGTTCCAAGTTGCCGAGCTCCATTTAAACCTTTTCACTTTTCTCTGCTTGGTATATCGCGTGCACTTCAAAACACTTGCTCACAACCTTCACTCATCCTCACTCTGAGGAACATAAACGTCGTATTCTCAGCATTGCGCCAAAAACCGTTGAACCTGACTGAGCCTGGAATGCCAATTGATTTCACGCTAAGTGTAATCCTCTCCGTTCCAGGTGACATTCCGGAGCCGGGTCCCAAAAGTGTCACATCGTCCCCAATCGTCAGACGCTTAAAAGTCACAAGGGGTTCTTCGTCAAAGTGGCCCCGTTAGCGCAGCTGGGCCTGAGGGTGAGGGGGGGGGGTCCCTCTGCCCATCAGGAGCCCACGAGGACGCTGGATCCACCGGGAGGGTTCAAAGGTTGGAGTATCCCGTGAGCCAGGTTTCTCTTATCAAGCTCGAAGCTGAAAATGTGCTCTTATCATGTCACGGTTTTGGTCCAGGAGGGATTTGTCATGTTGGCTTCAAGTCACGTTGTCACTGCAACCCGACCAAAAACCTGCTAAGTCGATGTCGCCTTTCCTCGTGTACTTGGTGTCGAAAGCAAGAAGCGCAGCGCTTTGAAAACAAGACGGTCAAGGTAGATGAGGAGGAAAGTCGGAGAATTACGTCACCTGACGAGCAGACTTGGCAGCCAGGCCTGAACGCTTCCCAACCGCGGCTAACGTTAGCAGCAATTAGCTTTGAGCCACTAATCAGACGACGTTAGCGTCGCAAAATCAGCTTCTTAACCTGTTGTGGCGCTGTGTCGTCGAGTAGGTTCGCGTCCGGCAATGACAACAAAATTATTGCACAGGTTCCCACATCTTCAATTCAAATGATTTCTGATCTGCTTTTCAAATGTGGCAATTGTCAGCAGCCATCATTTGCTCATTCCCAAGTTTCCGGGCCACTTGATCAAAATTTTGTAGAAAGAAAAAAAAAAAAAGGAGCCATTGTCATAATCTTCACGGCTCTTGCTGGAAACTCAATTGGAGGAGAGTTTAACAACAAAGCGTCTGCCTGCCTGCAGATGTCATGTACACACACCCCCACACACGCACACGCACACGCACACCCCCACACACGCACGCACGCACACGCACACCCGCACAGAGGCTCCAGGGGCAGCGGCACGGCCACACCAAAATTATTTTTCCACTGTGACCGTGCCATACGGCGCAAGCATGCGAGGCCGTGTGTAGCCATGCCAGTCGACACACACCAGGCAGGGCTGCTTCCCGCCTGATAGTCTCGCGACCTTCCTCTTCTTCACTCCAACTTAAGGAGCAGAACACCGCATGCACCGTTAGCCGTGGGGATGGCCAAAAAAAAGTCCAGTATTGACATTGCTGTTATGCCTGCGTGCATCGATTGCTTTGTCGCTAACTTTGGGCTACTGATGAAAAATCCCACTGCATCTTTTTATCGTCAAACATTTTTCGGATGCAAGGCGAAAGCAAAACTAAAACTGCATCCTTTGTTTTTTGTGAGCTCATTCACTGGCCTTTTCTTCCCAGCAGACAACAAAATTATAGACCGTCGCCGAGACAGAGGGCTTGCATTCAAAAGCACAAAATATAGCAGCTGACACCTTCCTAAACCAAAGGGGGACCTTGTTGCTTTTTTTTTTTTTTTTTTTTTAAGCCATCATTCACAGGCGAGCACAGCCAGGCGAGGTTTAACAGTGGGACAAATAAATGTAATGGCTTGTTTTGTGCAGCCTGCCTTCTGTTGCTTCTTACCGACCGCCATGGCGGCTGTGATGTTTTTCATGTCCAATTGCCTAATGTCGTTGATATGGCACCCGATTATAGCATCAAAAGTCAGAAACAGAAGAAAAGATGTCGTCGCTCGTCCAAAGTTGCACTTTATCATATTGTACCGTTATGCTAGCCATGACGTCCGCTAGCCGGAGGCTGAGCGTCTGCAAGATTGAGAGCATTTCATTTATTTTATTTAAGTAAATAGAAAAAAAAAAAGGTCATTTCCAAATGTTTCCCCACCGTTTTTGCAGAACATTGTGAGAACGACACAAAATGCTCCTAATTGCCAGAATTGTCTTTAGTATTAGCATCCGTCTTCTTTTTTTTAATTCATTTTGACGATGGCATTTACACCTCGTGCACGGAGTAGACCCGGCTTCAATCGGCACGTTTGAACCTACGGGGGAGTACGGCGGAGGGGTTCATGAGCACGCCTCGAGGGGATCAAGGAGACGTCGTAACAGTCAACACAAAGACTGAGGCCAATATTAGGAAAGATTCAGGTCAGGAAATGAAGCAGCAACGACACACACCAAGAATCCAATTCAATGACAAGCGGGATACGACGGGAAGAAGATTTCGTTCACACCCCCTCATTGAGATTCAGAGTACACAAGTGGAGCAGTGAGCAGGTGCTTCTGTTACCCGAGGCTGCTGCTGCTTACGAACATTTTGTGGCGTGATCACGGAGGTCTCATTTTGCCCCCTTTGCCCCTGCTAAACATCGCTCACCATGAAAATGGTGAATTTAGGACGCAGCACAAAAAAAGTCACACGGCTGCTTCACGACGGATTTTCAAGTTGTCTTCATATTTGTTTTGTGTTTTTTTTAACGCTTTCATTGTCCGTTGCTCTTGTAAGATTGTATCTGTGTTGAAACTGCACGGCGCTAAAAGCAATGTTTTGTGCTGATGCAGTTCACTATTTGATTTACTTTCTGTTGGCCATATATTGTTGACGATAGTGGATATATAAACTCCACACACCAGCTGCTTATTTGGCGGGTTTTTGTGATATTAAAAAAATGACACCAAGATAAATAGTTTAAAAAAAATCACTTTAATGTGAGATGTACCCTGTAAACTATTTGAAAAAAAAAAAAAAGGGAGATATTTTTTCTCGATGGGAAGTTAAAACCAAATTTAAAGAAAGGGTCTACCAGGCGTTTTGTCGTTTGCTTTCAGTCAAACCTGGATCGCCGCTTTGCCCGTGTTGTGTTCTGGAGAGGGTGGAGGCGGCTAACAGCTCGGGAATTCGCAGCAATTCCATGAAAATGTCAAGTTGCGATCAAAGAAGTCAAATCTTGACCCATCTATCGGAAACCGCGATGCAGCGGAATGTAAACAGTAATTATCGGAAAAGCTAGCTTCGATTAGCAGCGTTCCAAGCTACTCACTCAGTTTATCATTTAACACAATGCAGTGTTATTTTGGAACCTGGAACGGATTACTGGCATTTGAATTGATTTCAATGGAGAAAACGGATTTGACACAAACGGACTTCTGAGGTCGGTGACAGAACATTTGATTTTATTGATGTACGGTGGCTCTCGTCTTTTCTCTTGTTTTGTTCTTCACGGCACTTCCTTTGATTTTCGTAATGCATGACGGGACCGCCTTGAAAAGAAGACGATGCACCTCGAGGGCTTCGTCCTCATAGAAAAGTACACCAAAGGTGACCTTCCGGGATTCCGCATGCGGGTCTTGAAAGTTTCAATATGGTTTGTTTACGTAAGCGGCTGTGGAATTTCAGATTACGGCAGCGGCGGCACGAGGTGAACTTTAGACCCCCTTCTGGCTGTCTGCGAATGTGAGATGATAAAGAATATTTTGTCACGTTTGTCAAATGGGCTTTGTCTGCACCACAGGCCACAAATTCTTTGACTATTGGTGAGGTTGTGCATGCAATTTGAGCGACTTGCGCTTGTCGCTTTTCCTTTTCCACTAAGAAGGCTCTGCTTGTCTTTCTGAATTTTTGCAGCGGCTCTTGGCACCTTCACAGATCATTTGATGCTATAAAACAAAGAACGAGAGCGCTTAAATCATTAATGGCGCAGCCGCGCTCGCCCGCGACTGTTCCTGGTGCGAGCGCGGGAAGAACGTGTCCTACTTGGAGTGATGCGGGACGTCAAAAAAAAAAAAAAAAAAGGAGGGATAACAAAAACAACAATGGGTTCCGTCGCCCCCTGATCACTTTTCCTTGCTTATAAACGGGCCTTCATCTGTTCCTGGACGGCTCCACGTCAGCCGGAGTTTAAGAGTCCCAAAGCGGGCTGCAGCCAGACGCAAGCAACAGCGACAAATGTCACAATTTAGTCTGATCACTGGCAGATCTGGAGCAGTTTTATTTTATTTTATTTATTTTTTTGCCGTCTGTGCTGCTGCTTCTCTCACACTTTCTCTCTCTCGGGCCGCTACTTCGCCTGTTTGCTGCTGCATTATTTAGGCAGCGGAGACGGGAGATTTATATGTGGTAGACGGCAGATATTAGCCTTAGTCTCCAGAAGACCAGATGGCCAATCAATATTTCTCAAGCCATTAATGGCGGGCGAAGGAGGGAGATCTGTTATTTAAAAATGAGGCAGCAATACGATTGCATATAAAAATGGCAGACGGGAGAGTGGAGCACTCACGGTCATATTTTTTCGGCTTTTATCTCAGCGCCACTACCCACACAGCCCTCCTGACCGCCTCTATCTGCCTCCTTCCTCGTGTTTTTTTATCCTTTGGCTGCCACTCTGATATAATCGGCCTCATCTGCGGCAGATACATTTCAGTCCCTCAGCGTGAGGACCCCGAGAAGTCCAACAAGCTCAAATTGAACCTTCAAAACAAATAAAAATAAAATAACATGACTTGCATGGCAACCAGCCGCCGAGGTATGATTGGCGCATGGCGATTTGGAATGCGAAGAAGGGGGGGGGTGCGTTTTGGGATTCCCTTGGCGCTGTCAAAGTGTTACCAACCAATCCATCAAGTCGACTTTAATGGGACTAAAGAGCGACAATGGTGACGGGAGCAAGGGAATTGGCAATATTAAGTGGCAGGCAATGAGAACGCGAGCCAACAATCTATTTGGAAACGCGGCAACGGCAACGGCGGGGCAAGATTTGTGATGTTTTCATTTACTTTGGTGTTCTTCACGTCGTGATTAGATTTGGATGACCTGCCGCGACGCGCAAATGTCGGTAAATCCCATTTCCTCATCAAAATGTGAAGACGTGCAAATCTATCAGCCGCCAAGTGCAACGCTGTGGCACCATCTGCGATAATAGGCGCCGTATTTCACATCCACTTGACATGAACGCAACAATACCGATCCATTTTAGTTTTGACAACGGTGGGCGGCTGGTCGCCGATGGTGTAGCGGTGCACTCGTCTGACTTGAGCGCCGGCGGCGGGGATTGGTTGCCGCTCAGTGATGCCGTCTGAGTGAACCCTACGACTGGCTGCCAACCTGTTTAGGGTGTCGTCAGCCTTTCTCATATTATATATATATATATATATATATATATATATATATATATATATATATATATATATATATATATTGCCCGTCAGACTTTTTTATGCTTGGAACTGTTGCATGAACAGCTTCAATTGAACAGCTGCATGCCGAACACGCCACGTAATCAAGTGTCATTGTGTGCTTTGTGCTCGCCTCCGCCGCTCACGATCGTCGAGTTTGCGGCGTGCGATGTCAAACGTGGCGAGAGCGCAGTTGCCATGGAGCGTTGGTGCCAAGCCAGCTGAACAATGCGAAATGTCTTAAGATGTGCATTTCGGGTATTTGCGAAATGTGCGTTGAAGATGGTCGTTAGAGAGCGCGCCGAAACGCAAATTGGCTCCAGAGAAAGACGACGAAAGTCATACACAGCCTGAGAGTTTAAAGATTAACTTGATGAACACCGCTTACCTATAGATTCATTTATACTCTAGAGTTCCAATTGAAGTTATATCCAAGTGTCATTTTGTTTTTGATAGTCTTTCCAGAACATATTAAAATGTGGCTTGAGGACATTTTAAAAAGCACATTTTTTTTTATTTTTTAAGAGAAGACTGCTATTTTTATAATATCCCAAATTTACGCCAATCCCCGATTTTAATAGATGACCATGAGTTCCTCAGACGTGCAACAAAAAGGTCAATTCACACTTTCCACGTTTGAGAGTGGCTAAAATTAGCCACTACCCATGTTGGCTTTTCTCTCCGTCACAATCGACAAGACAATTCCAACGTTCGCTCCTCATCTTCATCTTTAACTCAAAAGCTGTGCTCATCTCTGATCCAAAGTGATGCAACGTTACGTTCCCATCCCTCTTCCATGCCTACCCTTTGAGAAATGTTCTTGACTAATAATTGTCAGTGGTAGTAAATGGTTGGATTCCATTTGACGGATAGAAACGTCCATGGCAGTGATTCATTGGGGCTTGGTGTCCATTGGAGAAGATTCAAATATATGACCAAGAAACCCTTTAACATGGCGGACATGCAACTTTTTTCTGTTGTAAGATCTACGAGAAATGGTCGCGTCAAAAGACAAAACGGTGAATGTCTTTAAATCAGGATTATCCGAAGAGTCTGAAAAAAAACAAACGGTGCTGGCACACTGTTGCCAAGCTACGCATCCACATCAGCTCTTGCCTTAACCCATTCCCCTGGCTGTCATTGACAAGTGCACAATCATTTACATTTTAACTGTTCCGGAAAGACACGGAGCCCCATTTGGAGGCCTGCAGGAAGAGCTGCCTGTGGTTCTTAGACTCTTCCAGAAGGGTTTTTAATCGGCATGCATGGCTGCATGCGGTAGATAGCGCCCGCGAGGACAGTCGAGCATGCTTAAGACATTTTTGTTTTTAAAAAAGACCTAGAATGGTAATTAATGGAACCAAACAACATGACATGATGGCATGGAGTGATCAAATTAAACATGATCTCACAGGGGGAAAGAAAATTGCTCATGCCGTCTTGTTAAGCAGCATTCAGGAACATTTGAGTTGCAAAATCAGTGATTTTAGTTGCACATATTGGAAAATTAACATATTAAAGTCAGCTGCGATCCGCTCGGAGGAAGGAAGTGCAGCCAAAGAGAAGTCCCTTGTTCCTCCGAGCTGTCAGCTTCGGATGAACTTGTGTCTTTCGGACCCGCTCTCTTATTACATTGTCAAAGAAAGAAGCCAAAGTCAATCCTCTCTACTTTGCACAGCTCTCACGGGGCTCGAAAAACAATCGAACGCATGTCTCGACAACATCGCCAGAGATACGCAGATTACTTCGGAAGCTGCGTGTGGCAGAGGACTATCTTCCAACATCACACAAAGCCACAAACGATTGTCTCCAAAATAGTTCAGCAATTTACAACAGCCGCGGAATGAACATTCATTGGCAAATTGGTCGAGTGCTGGATTCAACCCAGCAAGGATATGAGATTAAATCTTGGATGGCATTGAGTGATTAATATTTTTTAAAAAGCCTTACTTATCCTTTGACTATTTTGGCTGTTATGCTTGTAATTTACCCTCTCTAAGAAGGTGCGTAATCAAAGTACATCATGTGTAACATGCGTCAAATTATCCTTTCACCTCGTCTGACTTGTGTTGGATACGCTTCAGTATGACTGGAGGCCAATTATCTTTTGAGACGTTGAAGAATGTTTCTTTGAAATTGCGACAGGTAGAAGCTTGGATGCGGTGGCTCACAAACCTCAACAAAAAGATCAATCACTTCCGTCAGTGAAAACGGAAGATTATGTTTCCAACGTCAAATATAAACACGTTGCTTTTATGACATCGGGGGCTTTATGGAAACGTGCATTTTCCCCGCGCCACATTCCGACCCACCGAGAGCAGTCATATCAAATATCAGCATATGTCCATTTCATCATTTGAGAGCATTAAATAAACATTTGTGATGCAAAGTTAATCTAGTCCAGCCGAACAACAGCTGCTTATGATGTGTTGCGACGACGGACGTGACACGAGTGTGCCATTATAGCATGACACGCCCCCAACTATAAATAATCCAATTTGTCGTCACAGTGAAGCCAAGCGCCACATATTCTACGTCATATTTTCGCGTCTTTGCTTTCAGGTAACGTTCTTTTGACTGGCGATCTTCTTCTCTCTTCGCCATTCTTTTCATCCGTGTCAAAAATGTCTTCATGTTGTCGAAGGTTTTGTTTAGTGCAATTCACATCGCCAGCTCGTTGCAAAACAAACCGACACCGTTGATTTAGTACTTGCAGCGCACAATGGGCAAGGAGAGCGCCACTGCCACCTGCTGGAGTGGAAGTGCAATTACACTTTATTGTAGTGCGGCGGAAAAAAAGTCCCTGGGTCACACGCGCCACCCACAGCGTCGCCCCCCCCCCCCCCCCCCCACTATTTGAGGAGCATTGCATTACAGTGTATGGCATTCAAAATGTGCTCGCTTTGATGACCGAGCGTTGCAGGATCCACGGCTCGGTTTCGCGGTCTATGACGATTCCGTTACAAGTAAATTCAAGGGCCAATTTACCAGGGCTTTAACTTGCCTTTGATATGTGTGTGTTCTATTTACTGCTGGTATTCAAGTTAAATGTGAGGCTATGAGCCTGGTAAGCACCTCTGCAAAGCTGCGGCGTGTAAATCAGCCGGCTTCACCCAAGGACGCGTCACCCTATCAGCGGCAAATTAAAAGTTGTTGCCTCTGTTTTGGACGGACGTCTATATATTTTCCGTTGCTCTTCGTGACAGCTGCGGGCGCCATGCCAACATGGCCCAGTTTCCAAAGCGGCGCAAGGCTGAATGGATACGAGCGAGGGAAAGTATATCATATCAGACTGTGATTATAAAGCCTCGTATGGAACGTGATCCACTTTGATGTATGAGGCAATCGGCCACAGGCTGCCCGTACGACACCCGTTGTCCTCGTGTCTTCATATGTCAAAACGCTCACATCCAATTTGAACGGCCCAATTTCCTTCCGTGTTCCTTTGATAACAACTCCAAACGTCCTCTGAGGTGCAGCATAACATCTGCAGCGGAGACCCACAACAAGGAGAGGCGCTTATTTTCAGGAAGAGTCACGGGATGAATGTAAAAAGGTAGAAAAACAGTCTCTGTGTCTCGTCAGCAGAGAGCTATGGATGGCTGTGTCAATACAAGGGACTCTTTGTTTTATGGCCGCAGCGCCTCGCCATCCATCCATGGCGTACAGGATATTGACTTAACGTTATGCACATTCTATTTGCGCCCTTGACCAAAGCAGATTTGTTCACAACTCTGACGACGAATTTCATGCCCACAACAAACTCGGACAATTAACATATGTCGAACGAAAAACGTTGCTAAGGTCAGCGAGATTATTCGGATATAAAAACGTGTCTTCAACCGTAACCAAACAGCCGCAATTTTTATTTAAAAGCATACTTAGTCCAAACAAAACAAACAACAAACCCGACTAATAATTTCGATCTAAAATCGAGTCAAGGCAGTTTTATTTATACGGAATAGATCGACAACTGATCTAAAACTTATTCCAACACGAAATCGATCAACGCTGTCGACCAACAATGATTTAAGACCGAGACTGAAAAGCAGTTGAACTTGAAACAGAGACTCAACTAACTTTCAAGATGGGAATTTTAATTCAAAGACGGCCGATCGGATTTGGGATGTGAAAATGAGGAACAATCGGACGCATTCATGATGACGCGTCAGAAATGAGGTGAGCCCCGACCGCGAGTGACATCGCAACTGGATTTCCCCGTCACTTTTGTATCCAGCAGCGCCGGACGCCAGAACGTCCCATTAACATCTGACAGCACGTCATGCGTACGCACCGAGCAACCTGTCGACAGGCTCCCCCGACAGCTGTGCACATCATCGGAACGTCACGCTTTCCCGATGGCGCCGAGCAGTTGATCGGGTTCGCCATTGATTCCCTCGCCGGCTCACGTAGATTCTCAATGGAAGAAGTTCGGACCGCCTGTGCCAGACACGGCTTGTGGACACGATATGTAATCACACAAGACTCAAAACAGTTGAATATTGTTTAAAACGCATATTACAACTTTGCCCCCCCCCCCAAAAAAAAAAACACTAAGGCAATAACACACACACACACACACACACCTCAATCATGCAGCATCAGGAATTTCAAATGGATTTTTTTTCACATGCACGCGACCTCTCCTGAGGTACACACACACACACACACACCCCCACACACACACCCCCACACACGTGCGCTCACGAGGGACGTCTACAACATTTAACCAGTTGTGAATAAATTCAGCTCAGCGAAAAAAAAAAGCCTTTGATGTGGAAGCCAAAGAGAGCGTGGCAGTTTGTCATCATGTCAAGACTTGTAATCACAAGTGTACGGGAGCAATTCCACGGAATTTGAAATCTTATTTGGCACCAAACACGCTCGTGAGCACAGCGAGCGCGTCGTACGACCGCATGCGTCCTCCCAAATGGGCCTTCCGCAGAGCCGCGACAAACGCTCAACACGAAGCTCAAACCATTCGGCGCCGTAAGAAGACCGAGAGCCTCTGGAGAGGATAAACGACGCGAGCAGAGCGATGGAGATGTCGACGAGAGAAGGAACTAACTCCGAGACGTTTTGCGGGTGCGTTTAAAAATGCGCAGATTAGGCCTGAGTGCTCCGCAAATGTAAATCATCTGGTAGGGGAGATCAAACGCTTTTAGTTGCTATCGCCCGCCGGTCCACTTTGCTTCCAATCAGAATAGAAATTGCCAAAGTTCTCCGTGGGTAAACCCTGAGAGGATAAGAAGTAGACTTGTGCCGAGGCCAGGAGCTGGAAAACTTTCTTCTCCTCTCTCATCCGCAGATAAAGCGTGTCCTCAGATGCACGGCAATACGCTCAGAGAGTTTACGTGCTCAAAGATATCAAACCTGACTCGACTCCATCTTATTTTCTCATTCAAACGCTTTCGCCGGTGCTCCGTGGCTCACTAATTTCAGAAAGTTTGCTCAACGCGAGTTCGAACGCAAAAGCGTGCCAAAGTCTGATTTCCAAAGTGACGAAAAAACAGTTTCAACTTGAAAGCAGTAGCATCAAGTCAAACCATTTGAGACACACGACAAAAAAATTATTCAGGTTTGGATACAAGTCATGACTGTGCAGCCCAATTAATTTTTTTCTTTTTTTTTTTTGCATCTATATCAATGAAGCCCTAAATCAAATCAAAATATGAGTTCCTGCCAGGAGTGATGAGGAAATTAAGCTTCAAATTTGCTTCATGAACCAGTCGGATTTTTTTTTTTTTGTATTTGTTCAAGATTCTCTGAAAGCACATCTACTTGCCAATTCTCAAAAACGTTTCCTTAAACCAACAGCGCCATCTAGAGGAATCCAAAAATACCACAACTGCTTCATGAAGCAAATTTGAAGCTTTATTTCCCCATCACTACTTGCCAAAGATGGAAAGATTTTTTTATTTTATTTTATTTCGTCCGGGAGGCAGCCTGAAGGCATCAGAAGTGGAAGCGGCGCAACTTTTTTCTTCTTTTCGCCAAAAAGAATGCATCAATGGAAGACATCAAAGCTTTCATCAGCCTAAAATATTTTGCTTTTCATCACACTTCTCCTCTTCAGTTGCAGCCCTCATCAACAAGGTTGTCTTTGGATGACATTGCCGACTCACAACGGCATCAAGCTTGAGTCGGGCCCGAATGGAGGCCATTCTTTTTTGTGGGGGGGGGCTCTTCCACTTTGGGGCCACGTCGTCAACGCTCAGCTGCTTTTTCAACAAAACCCGGAGCTGTTCATATCGACACGGGCTATTTTGTCGAATCCAAAATGTTTCTTCGGTCAATCATTTAATGTACCGCGTCGGCACATCGCGTAGACGGATGATCGCTCGGAATTGTCGGTTAGAAAGTGCGAAAACAACCGAAAGTGCTAAAAGGACTAATGGAAAAAGCACCCGAGGCAGTGAGGAGTACGCGGGAAAAAAAGAACATCTAAAAGCAGCGCGCACGCAAACATCTTAGCAAACAGTCGAAGCAAAGAAGATGCAAGCGTCTCAAAATCACGACAACGTATGAAAGCGGCAGAAAATGTAAAAAATACGCTTTGAGGTGAGTTCTGCTCCAAAACGTGGATGAGGACTTTGGTTGCAGAGACGACGAACGACTTTCGTCCTCAGCGGCTCGGTTTCCTAACATCCCCTCTTAAAATAAACATCATTAAATCGAAGCATTTTGGACTCCTTTTTACAAGCGCTGCAGAAAAGGCAACAAAAGCGCCACAAACAAAACAAATGAAATCCCAACCGGCATAAAGGAGCCGCACGTCAGCTTTTTGTGTCGCAAAGCACACGGGAGCCAGTGGATTTAGTCAAGCATTTCTGTTGTGGAAGTGGAACTCTTCATTTTTAAGAGTCAATTACTTTCAAGTGGCCCAAAATGTCTGAAAGGGATCAGCCAGCTGGGATGCTCCAGTTTTCAACAACAAGCTCAATTGATATTTTTCCATCCATCCCTCATCGGAGCCGCTTCTCCTCACGAGGGTCGCGGACGTGCTGGAGCCGTCTTGGGGCAGCGGGCGAGGTGCACCCTGAACTGGTCGCCAGCCAATCGCGGGGCACACAAAGACAAACAACCATCTGCACTCACAAACGCACAAAGCGCCAATCTAGAATGTCCCATCAAGCTGCTATGAATGTTTTTGGCATCAGATTCAGAATGCTCTTTATTGTCCTTGTCCTCAGTGTGCAACAACAACAAATAATTTAATGAAATATGTCAATTAAATTCATTAAATAAAAGATGAAATGTTTGTGAGAGTTCAGCATGGAGATGACTCTCGGGAAGAAACTGTTTTTCAGTCTGTTTGTCTTTGATTTGATCGAACCCGCGACCTCTGCACTGCGAGGCCAGCGTGCTAACAAGTCATGCGCCGTTGTATTATTATTTTTTTTTTTTTTTAAATCAGTAAAATTAAGTTAGCTAGCATTTTCAATTGCATCCATTTGATATCCATTTGGCTGGCCGGCCGCCTCCCGAGACTTGACAAATCTGGAGCGTAGCTAAATGTCCGAAATGTGCGCACTCATGTTCTTCCCCACTTCAGGCTGTTTTTTTTTTTTCTTTTTCTTTATTTTGAGGAGGTGATCATGATTTTTGCTCATATAAGATCACGTTTGATCCAAAATATATTTTCGTAGGTTGAAGTGCATTTGAAGTTAGGTGGCGATTGGTCGCCGTTTTGCTCACAGTTATCTTGACGAGGACAGAACGGCTGAATGGGAGACTTACTAGTTTGGATTTTTTTAGGACTGCCTGAGGAATAGTTCCCCATTGCAACATTTGAAGAAGTAGGATTTTTTTTTTTTCATGCGACGCATTAGAGGGGCTAAAACGCTGATGCAAATTCGACTGGTGATTGAACCAAATTGAGCGCCATTTGTTTAGAAGAGAACTTGAAAGTGTGGAATACTCGCAATGTTTCTGTCGGGAAAGATTGCAAAGACGTTTTATTGCCAAGAAGTGACAAGACGAATGACAAAAGGCGCCAGATACGGCAATGAACGGATGATCCTTGGCAGTTAAGTCCAAGAGCCAACAACAAAGTGCCCAAACGCAATTGTTTTCAATTACAATCCACTTCGCATTCGTTTATGTCGGCGAGAAAAGGACAAACGTTTTTGTGCTTGCTGCAATCTTACATGGCAAACAAGGGAGAAGACTGGCGAGACTTCAGCCAATCTCCTGATAATTTTAGTCAACATTTCAAACGCCACAAAATGTTTCCTTTCCATATTAAAAAAAAAGAATACAATGGCAGATGTAGACGACAACAAAACATACCAGAGGTTTGTTATTCTTTATCCTCTGTGAAAAACGAAAAAAAAAATATTGTATTTTACCGAGTCACTGAGGGCATATTCTATAAATGATATAGACCGTTATTTTTGACTGAGCGATAACATGACTGTATTATACTGCCCCCTAATGGCAAAAAGTGCACACTGGGGAAAATGGAGAAAGATGATTTGAGATACAAATTGTGCACGCGGTAAAACAAAAATTAAACTCATATGTCAAGGCAACACTGAATTTAAATTTTTCTTTGTTTTTTTTTTTTAATACACTCGTCGCGCAACATTTCTTTCCAGCTCGTCGGTCAGATTATTGGCTACCTGCGGCATGGAAGTACAGTGAATAGGGATTATTCCGTGTCAAAGGCCCATGGAGTGGATTTATCTGGATAATAATAACGTCCCGCTTTACCTTGAAAAGTGGCCCGTGTACATATATCGGCGTCGTAAAATCCAAATAGGACGCCATCGCAAGTCACAGCTCTCATTTATTTACATTTCCAAATCTCAGCGGTAAAATATTGACTTTCCTTGCGGTCTTGCAATTTAGCACATTAGCCAAAGGAAAAAGAAAGAAAAATCAGCCGTGTGAAAATTCACTACAGCCCACCCCCTTGGAGGCGTCAATAATGAATGGTTCGTGGTTCGAGGCTTGATGTATGGGAGCCCGGAGGGGACATATAGGACACATTAGCGAGGGTTGGGGTCGGTGCAAATGGGAAGTGAGTGATGGCGCTCAATGTTGACATCCTGTCACATATCCGATGACATTAGCACGTCAGTCGTTGTTGACTGCGGAAATCGTAAACGCACAAAATTAAAGGACACTCAAAAATTGTTGAACACTAACTTCGGGCAAACCGTTTTTTTTTGTTTGATTGGTGAAATCACTCATCAACCGCTGTTGTGTCGATTTCCCGCTAAACAGCGCCTGCCAATTAATCCAATTTGACACTTTTCCCGTAGCGTGTCAATGCAATTCATTGGATTGTGGCAAAAGCTAGTCGGGCACCGCTCGAGGCGTGGGTGAAATATATTTGTTGAAATCGTAACAATCCAAGGTGACGGTAACATTGTTTTGATGATTCTTGTGGTCATCTGTGATACGTAACTACGTGACAACGAGGACTTGAATTGCTAAAGGGGGGAGGCCGGCACACCTCGGTGGTCTTGTCAAGCTTGCAGGAGCTTTGTTGTAACTATCGTGGAATTTCCACTTCCGGTTAGCAAGAAAAGTTCAAAAGAAGGACTTGGACGGATATTTAATTGATCATAAATTCCTACAAATGAAACTTGAAACTAATAACGTTTATTTTTTTAGAGTAACATTCCATTCCAAAATCGTCAGCGAGTGGCTCACGTCGGCTGGTTGACAATCTCCTGCATATCAGCGAGGGGGCGTGGCTTTGGTCAGACGCCAGGAGGGTGGAGAGGGGGGGGGGTTAATGAATTGACGCTTCATTTAAATATTGATAACAGTTTCAAAATTGCAAACAACCCTTTTGATTCATTATCCAGAATGGATATTTAACGTCCTGAGCGCAGGGTGACTGCATCGACACCGGATTTCATTGCCAGCCGTCAAAGTTCACCCGCCATGCTCCGCCCACACGCAATGACGCACGCAAATGTTTCGCCATTCAGAGTTGCCCATTTGCCAAATGGACATGGCTCAAATGTTTGGGCAAAATGTTTTTCCAAACACGAGTTTTTGACTTTCTTGATTTGCAGGTCTACTCATGATGCACGTGCCTAACAAGTTTCATATTGCCTAATTAAAAAAAAAAAGTTTCCAGGATTGCAAGAGGCAAATGGTAATTTATTCGGTCAAAGAATAACTAAGCAATTTAAAAATACATTTAAAAAAAAAAGTTTTAAAAGGTCCTTTGATGGCCCACCATAATTTTCTGGGGTCAACATTTTGAATTCCAAAGTGTTTCTGTGGATTTGTTAAAAAGGATCGACTAACAAGTAAAACATGAGCATTTGTACGCCACGTGCTGCTTGATCCTTTAACTGGATCATGTCCTAATTCCACATCAACAAAACACCATCTCCTGTAAACTCCATCCCACGAAAGGCCACTGGCCTCAGAATTGCAAAGCAGCTCCAAAGTGCATCATAAATCCAGAGACAAAAGGCAAAAGTGAGCGGACAATTCAGCGCAAGTTGCTTTTAAAAGGTCTCGCGGCCCACACGAACGTCAGTCAGGGCCGTGACACGCGGGCCGGAATTGCGCTCAACGAGCATCACCCACTCCATGAGTCCACAAGTGCGTAACCGTCAGCATAATAACAAGGACCGAACTTCAAAAAAAAAAAAGAACAATAAATAAATAAAGCGCGTGGATGAAAACTTATCTGTCAAGGTGCACGTCCCATAAAACAACTTTCACAACCTTGAGGAAACAGATGCCACCTCACAGTGGCATCAGCATGGCAAAAAAAAAAAAAATGTTATATGCAAATTGCTCTCAACTTTGTCCTCCGGTTGGGAAATGATTTGCTAAGCTCAGCATTTTTCGGCAGCTTGAATATTGTACCTCAATGGCTACCCGTTTATGATTCTGACTTTTGAACAGAATGACAATCTCACCTGTTGTGCTGGCTCATATTTTCTACGTTATAATATCGGCATAAACACTGGGAAAATGCGAGAGAGTTGAACGTACTGTCTTCTGACAAGTCGTACATCCTTGGGGGACAGGAATAAAAACGTCCTTCTCGTTGGACAGCGCAGAGCACGAAAATCGTCTTGGAAAATGAGTCATGCTGCATGACATGGACGACAATAAAGGCCATTGACATTCTGAAGTTCATATCTAGACACAAGCATTCTTCTCTAACAAAGACACGACTTTCTCTCTTCTGCCCATATGGTCACTCCACAATGACGTGTTTAATCTTTTCGGAATTAAATCGGAATACATGTACACAAGCATACTATGATTAATTTCCACGCCGCTCTCTGGAACCAAAAATCCAATGTCATAGCTTTGCACCTGTCCAATTTGTTTCCTAAAAAGAAAGACAAACGATTGCATTTTCAGTCCTGCTATTTGTGGATTTATTTTCTACAATAAACTTGCAGACCAGATTAGAAGCGTTATCGGTGACAAAACGGCCGGATGTGAATGTCGAATGTGACGTCTTTATGGAGAGTACAAAGACTGGTGGCTCCGCTCTAGTTTGGCCCAACTCGTGGTTATATTGGGTGTAATACCTCTGTCGACCACTAGGGTAGCACACTTATTTAGTTTGAGACGGTTTGAACAACAAAGCAGAAAATATTTCAGCACTGCTTAGAGGTGTTGCTGGAGCCTGTCCCAGCTGACTTTGGACGGAAGGCAGAATTTCTACCACGGAATACTGACCGTGGTGTTTTTTTAATCTTAAAAAATCTTAAAAAAACAAAAAAACAACAAAAAAATACCCAATACTAAAACTAAGTGCTTTTGAAAAAACAAAAACTAATAAAAACTAACACAAAAAAATACAAAAGACAAAATAAAAACTAACGACATTCAAAATACTTCAACTCCAATCACCTCGTTCATCATTCAAGTCAACGGCACATTAACAACAATAAGCGATGCGCCTTCCCGCGCTGTAATACTCCTTCCTCGTTCACTCTTTAATGTCTCATTAAGCAAGGCGACGATATGACTCGGGGAAGTCAGGCTCCTCAATAATTAAAGCCTCAATCAGCGGCGTTGCGTCATCTCGCAAGCAGTTGTAAATTAGAGGCTGATTGCAGAGTTCACGCCTGTCATGGCGCTGCGTAATTATTTGAGGAGGTATGCTGAAGTTGCGCTCACACCCGATCGCCAAATTAGACCCCCCCCCAAAAAAATAAATGAAATGGTTGATAAGAATCGGGACATTGAGATGCACGGTTTGCTTTGCATTTTTAATGACGTCGCCAGTTTGAACTCATTCTGACATTTAATCAGGCAAAAAAAAAAAAACGTGTTTGTAACTTAGTAGGGGTTAAAAAAAAAATGAACCCAACAATTATCTACTTAAAAAAATAAAAGACTTACCAATAAATATGCACAAATGCATGTCTTCTTTTACTACCATAGAAATTTCATTAATGTAAAAAAATAAATAAATAAATAAAATATTTTCTGCCGGTCCACACACATTGACTTGGCTTTACACTTGTTTTTTTTTTGTTTTAGTAAGTTGACAGATTGTAAAAAAAAGTAGGTTTGAAGTTTCAAGATAATGGCTAAATTCATCACCGTGTTTACCATTTTTGAGGGAATTTGACACTTGCAGACCAAATTTGCGCCCAAAACAAATCTCACAAAATGTGGCCCTGATTACGTTTTTCGACAATCATTTGTAATTCTTAATTTGAAGTTGAACTCACCAACATCACACCTGCTGTCATGTCCACATGGCTCATTGCATACGTGTCACCTTTAAAACTTTCCCACTTCCTGTTTCTTCTTTGCACTTCCTGGCCCGCCATGAGAAAATTCCATAAAAGTCCTGAAAAAAATTGCTAGTGAACATGAATAAAGTGAATTTTAACGGCCGCTATTTAGATGACAGCCACGGCGGAATACAAAAATCAAAGCGAGGCGGCAACGGCAGCGGCAGTCTCCGCCACCCCCCCAGAGATGCCGCAAGTACAAGGAGAAGCTGAGGCTTGGACTTTATTCATTGATACCGCCCACTGTGGTAAAGAGCTTCAAATGGGCGGAATTACGGGATCAATAGTGTGATTAGCGCAGGCCTTGTAGCTGCAGACTGTTGTTGGCAATCCTTTGTACTTTGTATTATCCAACTAGACCCATGAGACAGAGGATGTGTTGCAGCTTCTTTCGTGCGGGAGACACGGCGGAGAGATGCATACATATTGAAGGGGTCAACAACATTTTTTATGAAAAAGGGCAACCCGTTTGAGATGCACTTCTGAAATGACAAATTTGCTCAAGTTACTGCTAGGATTAACTCAATGACTGCCATGGACGTTTATATTCGTCAATTGGAATCCATCTGTTTATTGCCACTAACAAATATCCATCCAGCCAGCAACGTAATGACTAACAGTTCCCTGCAGAGGGCGACGTTGCATCGCTTTTGGATTAGAAAACCGCAAAATATCAAATCTTCTCACGTCAATTATGAGGGCGATAAATGCTGCAAAACAAGACATTGGAAGATAATATGTTATATTTTCTGTTATAGGTCGTGGAAAGTGCGCGTCATGAAACGCCACGACGTTCAACACCCGCCACAGTTGTAGAACTGTAAAAATAGGATTATTTTGCCGTGGTGGAAAGCCCTTTGTCAATCTTGTTTCTGAAGGAAATGACGATATTCCATTACTGGGGAGCAGTTTTTAGAACTCGCCCGCGAGCACAATGTTGGTGAATACATCGAAATGTCTCAAAGCGCACATCATCCTCAGTGGACCACATTCCCCCCCATAAACGAGCCGCGTGAGGCAATTATGTGTGTTTTCAAGTCGAGGGTGCAGCCGCTGAACAGTCGCTAAACAGTCGGCAACAACAAGGTTCTCCCCAACATAGCAGATCCACTCAGCTCAATCAGTTGCCACCGTAGCACCTGCTTGAGGTGGACATTGTGTTCTATAATATAATTCCAAAGATATCCATCCAGCCATTATCTAAGCCGCTTATGAGAACAATTACTTTCCTGAGTGAAAGGTCATGCGAGCGGGAAGATCAAGGTGCAACATTAGAACGAGTTATTTTTCGTTAAAGAATGTATCATTTTTTTTTGTTGTTTGGGGTTGGGTGGGCGCTGCTACGGACGCGCGGCCTTTTCATTCATTTCAATGAGGAAAGATAATTTGAGGTACGACGGGTCTGGTTACAGAACAATACAAACTCTGTCTCAAGGCTCGATTGTGTCCCGGCGAGTAAAACGACTATCGACTATACACCGGCATTTAGAAGCGTGGTCCACTAGTTGAATGTCATTACAGGAGCAAAGTGGCGGGCGGCCGCCGGGACGAGAGGGACAATCGATGTTGCCAGTATCTTGGCCCTCCTAATCTCTGCCGCCTGGGCCAGCTGTGCTATCTGTAATAGATCTTGGGGGGATTAAGGGCTCCCTTCTGGAGACACTTCCCTCTCGTCGCTGAAGACCAGCGGGGCGCCGGGCGTGTGGAACCGGGGGCGAGCAGGCGGGACGGCAAGAGCGGGGCATGAGAAGAGGCGGCAATGTGGACCGGGAGGGGGAGAAAAGGTGGGGTAAAAAAAAATAAAAATTAAAAAAAGAAAGAGGCAAAGAAGGGAGAACATGGCGTGATGAGCAAAAAACAGCGCATAGACGGGACACGTGGGAAGTAGGTAGAGGACAGGGGGGGCGGAAGCCAGATGAACCGAGAGGAGGATAAGCACCCGGCCATCCGGGGGAAAGCCGAGAGCCCATGTAATTTCTGATTTCTCTAATCCTTCTGGCATTTATACTTTCAGCTGACAGATAATGAAAATGAAAAAAATGAAATGAAAAAGTTCCACTCACACAGCGCTGGCCGCAGGATTTTCTTTTCTTTTTTTGTGTCTCTTTTGTAATGCCTCGTTGGGCTCATGCGCTGAGTCAGCTAAATTCTATAAATAAATATAACCTCAGCTAAATCTATACATGTACAGCTCGAGACAGATAACTAAGTCGAGATCTAGACAGAAAGATGTTAAGATAAATACTACAGATTGTACATATTGACATTCTGTAGATAACTAGCTAGAGAGCTAGCTATCTAGCTAGCGACCTAGCTAGCTACATAGCTACATAGATAGAATTTCCTATGCAAAGACAACCCATCATTTTTTTTGCAACCTCTCATTCCCCCGAAAAGGAGCAGCGCCAACAAGGGGTGTTAATAGGATAAGAATGTGAGTAGAAAACAAATCTCTATTTTCAAAGCCTAAAGATACAAAAAAAATGCTCTTCACTCTGTTCTGCCCGTATCGCAATTAAATTCGGCCAGGCGAGATCAGCAGGACCTCCGCCGCTCTCGGCTCTTGTTTTACCTAAAGCCATGTTGCCCAGGGCCGAACTAATGCGTGCACTTCGCCTCGGGCAGGCAGACGGTAGTAGCAGGAGAGACGCGCACTTAGACAAAATATCAGCATGAAGTTCTGGTCTGAAGCCCCCCTCCAGTGATGACAAGCTTCATAAAGAAGGAAGGAATCTCGAGCTCATCGCCTTCCTCACCTGAGCTGCTGCTTTACGCGATCCTCAAGCACATTGTCACCAAAGACGCTGATTTAGAAAAAGGATTAGTTCATGGACAGAAATTAGTTACTTTTAGTTTGATGTTAAGTTTTAAATTTAGGTTTCTGCCCCGAATCAAATGCCTGGCGTAGTACCAAGACTGACCTGTGAGGGGCAGCTGACATCCAAATGCCATAAAAATACAAAGAAGAAGAAAGATACGACGCTCATAAGAAGAAACAAGGCTAACTGTGAGGTAGTCTTTCAACTACGTTCATTTTGAAAATGGTACTTGTCATTTTCATGTTCTACAAAAATTGTTAAGTCATTTTCAAATTTCCAGCAGCACGTTGACGCCAACCGAGAACCGATTAAAATGTAGTTCCAGATCCACACAAAGGTGTGGATCAAAGAATTATTTGGGGCATTTTGTCATCTAATTTCTTTAGCACGGAGCAAGCGAGGCAGTGACCCACCTGATCTTGTCGAGATCTCTTGGAACGGTGAACGAGTGATTATTCAGCTATCAGAAACGGATGGACACATTTAGCTCACATTATTTTTGTAACATTCATTAACAAACCCCACTTTGTTGGGAGTCACCCCAAATAACGTAGCGTCACTTTTACCTCGGAAATAATGCGGAATTCCCGTGAGAACGCGTTATTATGCCGTGCATAAGATGCATCCAAATAAAGATTACATGAATTATCAAATGAAGGGCAATTATCGAGCCACCAGCTATCATCCGTCCTGATAGTTTAATTAAGGCTGCTGAAACGCAGAGCCTCAAAGCTCAGCTTGAATTGGCGCCGCCTCCTCGTGGCCAAAGGATTGATGACTTCTGCGGCGCCCAAATAAAATAACGCGACCAAAAAAAAAAAAAAAAATGGCTGACACGGGCCCGGACCGAGGCTGCATTGGTCCGTACTTGTACGCGTTCGGCTGTTGGAGCGGCAGAGAGTTGTTTGCTTTTAGCGAACGCCACAGTCCGTTTGATCTTTGTTTGATGGAGGGATGTCGTAATACAGATTTATAATAATCATACACGGATGCTAATGGGAATAAACCACCTTTGTCAAAGCATCCAGGCAGGGGGAGAGTAAAATGGATTAGCCTGGAGTGTTATTTCCCCCTTTGCTGGCCGTATTTCACTCTGAGCCAAAGCTGGTTGCCTGTTATGCATGAAATCGCATATGGTGTCGTATTAAAAAATAAAAAAATAAAAAAATAGGAGGGATGGAGGGGGTGGGGCGCTCAGAGGGTGTGGTGGCAAATCCAGAGTTGTGACGCAGGAGCAGCGCTTGGCGGCCCGCTGCAGCAAAACAACTTAATGTCAGCCGCTAATCTAGTTGCAGGTGTTCGTGTATGCAAAAGAACATTTCACACATATTCATTTCAATAAGATGAGAGTCAAACGCTCAAAGGATGATTATTCGGGCCAGCATGTATGAGGGGCCAATGCTGGAAAAACAACCGCATCAACCGACGAAAAAAAAAAATCACTTTCATTGAAGTCTACTTAGAGTAATAGCGGCCCAGCCAGCCCTGCAGCTAATAGGAAAAAAAAACAAAAACATGCTCACCCTAAAAAAGTCTTTGATTTCCAAACCATACATATACCATCAACTATAATCCCCAAACAGTTTAATATCACTTCAAACTCATTTTAGAACATTCTGCTTAAAAATGACCTCAGTTTGGAAAAAGGCATTTTAGGAGCACATGTTGTCAGCCCAACCACAAGCCAGGCTCAAGTTAATTAGCTCCACCCAACTTGCTGCGCTTCATCAATCACTTCAACGTGCCTCCTTGACAGGCGAGGCTTTGGCGCCATCTGGTGGCTTTTTAGAGCATCAACACTATGAACATCCTAATCCTGTACTCCCTCATCTCGACTTTTATAAATAAATTGACCAAATTGTGACATCCCAGTTCAGCAAAATTGTGAGCTGTGAGCTCATTCAGACTTTTCTGGAACCAGGCAGATTCTTTAATTTTACATTTGATGGGTGGGCTGGCAGTCCAGACATAATTTTTATAGCGTGTGTAGTTTTTGTCATATACAATATGGATGACGTTTTTGCACTCTTCTTAAACAGTGTGTGTGTGTTGCGGGTTGCACGGCACAGCTAGGTGCAGCTCAAGCAATAATGCGCATTAAGGCCATCCGACATGATGGACGAGACAGTCCACCTCGCAGGATATTGCCATTTTTCCACGGATGTTCCCTCCATGCTGCCGTCTCTCAGGCCGCCGCTTAAAGGCTATAAATACTGAAGAGAGTGACGCCCCCCCTTTAACGTTTGCTCAATTTGAACACTTGCCCTATGACAGCAAATTGTGCTGCCCCCACCACTCCTTCTGCAAATAGCACCATTTTTGCATTCAAGCTGCTTTTTATGACAGGGGAACATCCATCATGAGGCAAAGTGGGAAGAAAAAAGGAAAAAAATGCAACTCGATGAGGAAGCGCGGATATTTCAGCATTGTTAATTTTGCTTTGTAGATGATCATTTTAAAGCGTTTTGCTAACTCTACTCAGTGTTTAGAAAATAGCAATCTGAGGGGGGGGGGTCCTTTTATGGCCCGGAGGCCACAATTTCCATGAGTTCCGAAAACAATTTGAAATGTGACTCGTCAGACCACAGCACATTTTTTTCCACTTTTCTGCGAGTCCTCCCAGAAGAGCTCAGGCCCAGAGAAGCGGTTGTTGCCTGGTCGACTTTTAACTTTCATCTTGAGATGTAGCTCTAAATTCACAGAATAAAGCTGCCCATTTTTAATGAAGAGCCACCTGAGGTCAGATTTGTCCAGATTCTCAGAATCTTTTGATATTGTCGACTATTAAAAAAAAAAAAACCAAAACCCTAAATAGATGGCAATTTAAAGGGACACATGATTGATGTTAACGTTGGCACTTCTATAATAGGTTTGCATGTAAAAATGACATCAGCACTAAAATGCTTCCTCTAAAAGACTGTAGTGATTTACGGGCTTTTTTTTGGTGATGAGATTTATGACAAATTGGCATGACCCGTGTTGGAGCTCGGCTTGTTATTTTTTTTACGGTTTCTGTGTCTACATCACAGCGGGCAGGCGAGCGATGTAATATTGCTCAAATAGTCAGTTGTGTTGTCTAAAATGGCGACCGATCGCTTGTCCACTTCAACCTGTAAAAGTGTTCTGCGCAATACTTTTTTATTGACATCAAACGTGAGCTCATGTGATCACCGCCACAAAATCAAAAATTGCGTGCCGATCGATTGTCCACTTCCACAGGCTGAAGCGGACAAGAGCAAGAATGCGCGCACGAACCCCCACCTGGTTCTATTTTTGGACATTGAACAATGTCGCGTCCACTCTCGGGAGACGCAGCGGGCGGACATGTATCTTGAAATATTTTTTTGCCACTGACCGTTGCGTGAAAATCGGCTCACTTTTTTTTTGCGTTTTGTCATGTGATTTGCTTTCTGCAATTTTGCAATATTTACTAAAGAATTCACCCATTGACCTCTTTGGTTTCCTTTTATTTGCTTTATTTGCTCAACATGCAGCCGGTCATATTGACCCATCAACATTTTCGGTGTGGCAAAGCAACGATCACAAATGTGTTTTTAAGTGGTTGCAACAGTACATTAAAAGCAACACGGTAGCACTTGAATTTTCTGCTATTTACGGTACGATGAAATGAAGTAAAACCAAATACGTCGGAAGATTCGTGTAGACGTCCGACAGGCCGACAAGGCTCCGCCGTAGAGATCGGTTTGGTAAAACCTCTCGAGACGCAAACGGTCTGGACCATTGGTGGAAGTTAATACTTGATGAGCAAGCAAAGGTTCGCTGCACAATAAAAAACAAAATCTGATAAATGTATTAAGAACATCAGCGTATATACTCGAAACATGAACACTGAGATGACTTCTGCCATTTGGTGGAATTTTCTGAACCCATCCTTGGAGTTTCTAAATGTTGATATGTTGCACTCAGGCTGAAAATCATTTTGACCGACATTCATTTTTGGGTCATCAATATAGAGATCAGTTTTGTGTGGAATATTCAGTGTCTCCGAACGCCCACGAATTGCCCAAAAACAGGTTGAGTCGATGAATGGAACTGGCGTGTCAATCTAGTCGAGCTGAAGATTTTCGAAGTTAAGGAGGTTGTTGGCTTCGGACCAAGCAGGGTGTTGCGCCCCATCCATGACCGTGGCGACGGTGTTGCCGCTCGCCAGCCGATGGCTGCCTCCGCCGATGGTGGCGTCGCAATCGGGGCAGCCTCGAGACTCCATCGCCCCGCCGCACTCGGTAATGACGTAGATGTGGCCGTTGGGGCACTTATACCAGTGGCCGGAGCGCATATTCATGGCCGAAACGATCATCTTCCTCTCATCGTCGGTGATCCCCAAACCGGGGACGTGCAACTTTCGCTTCATCGTCTCCAAGGCCTCGTACCCTCTTTGTTGGTCCTGCTCGGTGAACTGGCCGAGCTTTTCCAAGGCCTCTTGCACAATTTTTATGCTTCTAATATCAATATCGTTACTTTTCCCAAGTTTCATGGCCGCGTTAGAAAGGTTGATGAACTCCGCCCATTGCGTGAGCCTCAGCAGCTCTCTTTGCAAATCAAAGAGCTGCTGCCGAGAACATTTCCTGTGCAAGCCATCGACCCACGAGATGAAGTTGTCAGAAGTCTTCCAGAACTTGGTGACTTCAGCAAGTGTTTGGTCTTTTACGATCTTCTGTAGTTTCTGAATCCTTGTCAGGAAGTTCAGCTTGTTTTCCAGCACCCAAATATCGTTTGCCGAGATGTGTTTGCTCGTCAGGATCCGCTTCATATCCATGTGTTGCTCCTTCCGAAGCATGCCATCGTCAAAAAGCGTCTGTAACTGAATCTCGAGCTCCACGCTGCGATTTTTCATTTCCGCTTGATCCCCGTTTATCTTTTCCTTCACCAACTCGATCACCTTCAGACTTCTGTTGATGTGCGTTCCATAGCGTAGGTTCTTGCGGATCGGCGTTCGACACTTTGGACATTCCTTCAGCTTTATGGCCACCTGCTCTTCGTTGCTCGCCTGCTGCTCGTCACCCATGGCCATGTATATGTCCATGGACTCGTGTTCAATGATGTGGCCGCAGTCTTCCAGCTGGATGAAGCGAGCCTCGGGGTCATCCTCCATGCCAAAGAAAATTTCCGTCACTTCGTCCTCATGACAGACGCGACACTTGCTCGGACATTTGTCCCCACACAGGCCAATGCATGCGTGGCCGCAGCTCAGCGTCTGCGCGCAGGGCCGGGTACACGGCGGCCGATCGCACGGCTCGTGGCACAACTTGCTGCAGCTTTGGTGAGGGCACTGACAAGCGCAAGGCTCGTTGCACGGAACGCAGGGCTCGCCACAAGTCTTCGTGCACTTGCTGTGGACGCAGCAGTTCTCGCAAGGTTTCTGACAGGGGGGGCAGTCACGGGTGCATTGAACCGCGCACTTGTGGGAACATATGAGAAGACGGTCGCACTGATGAGCACAGGGGAAATGGAAGCGACCGTTGTAACACTTGCCGCATGTTCCGGGACAGGCGTGGCCGCATTGAAGCAGCCGTTTACACGGGGTCGCACACGGAGGCTCATCTTGGAGAGTTTGGTAGAAACAAGCACCCATCTGGCTGTGGCCGCACCTTAAGTGCAGCATGACGTCTACCGTGCACTTGCCGCACGGCAGCCCGCACCAGTTGGCGCAGCCATGTCCACATTGGAGCGTATTCTGGCAAGGCATTTTGCAAACGAAAAGGTTGGGATCCTCGTGACAGGGCACCATTTGTTTGTGCTGACACTTGGGGATGATCTTCTCCACCGACACCCGACATTCAGTCGGACATTCTGCATTGCAGGCCCGCGGACACTTGTGCCCCAAATGGCATAGAATTTTCAGACAGTCCTTGACGCACTTGTAGTCGGTGTGCTCCCGGTCGTAGGGGTGGCAGACGCTTGCGCACACGTGACCGCAGTCCAAACGGAAGTCGCAGAGTTGGGTGCAGCCTCCCTCGGGGGCCTGCTTGAAATCGTCCGCACAAGAGGCTCGGACTTGCCGTTGCGGGTGATTCTGGCAGCGCAGAGTCAAGGACTCGCCGACCTGAGCGTTCTCCTTCAAGGTGTCGAAGATGTCGCCCCACAGCTTGACCCGGCCCAGCATCAGACTGTTGCCGATGCAGTAGAGACCTTTCTTGGCCCGAGACAAGGCCACGCAAACGCGGTTGGAAATATTCAAGTAGCCCACCTTACCCTGCGTGTTGCTGCGCACCAACGACAGCAAGACAATGTCATTTTCTTCTCCTTGGTACTTGTCCACGACATGGACCTTGACGCCCGAGAATTGGCTGGCCGGCATGAGACGGCGCAGACACTGGAGCTGGGCCGTGTAGGTGGTTAGGATGGTAATCTGCTCTGGTTTGTATTCTTGAAGGAGGAGATAACGGCAAAGAGCAACGACAAACGTGGCCTCGTGAACGTTCTGATGGCTTTTGCCCTCCTCCAATTGTTTTTCCAGTTGCTTGTGCTCCACAAAGAACACATTGCTTTTCAGGCCCTGTAAAAGAGATTTGGAATACAAAGTTTATACTTGCAAAAAAGGACCAACATTTTGATCAAATATGGTTCAAATACAGAACTCAAATGCTTTTTTTACTTCCCAGAAAAGTGTTTTTTTTCCTTTTCATTGATTTTTGGTGTGTGTGTGTACACTTGTTTAAAAGAGCATCACTGATGATAAGCCAAAGAAGGGTTCGCTTTCACTGTCTATTTTGTGATTATTTTTTTTTATTATAATTTTTTTTTTTCTTACCTGACAAGTAGCACTGTTGCAAGGACGCCGTGTACAGAATTTAAAATAGGTTCATCACATTTTTTTTTAATAAATCCAACATAACGGAGCCTTGCGGAAAATATTTTTTCATTGATTCCAGTGATCACATTGCAAAAACATGCCCACGCTAACAAAGACGAGCGCTAGAGAACATAATGCATGGATGACTTCTGAGCAGTGGTGGGCGCTCAAGGCCTTCTCTGCTGGCCTCAACATAATCAAGAAAAAAAAAAAGATCATATTCTTCACATTGATGTCATATTATATCCTTGCGTTGTCTTTGTAGGTGAGAGTTTTTACCCAATCAGAATTCAGCTCGCTCGAGTTGCCGGGCAAATTTCGTAATACCAGTAGCACGCACTATTTGAAGCCTTCAGATACAATCGGGCGGGCGTCTGTTCTGTGTCTCAAGGGGTCTTTTTCCGTTGATTGACAGTTGCGATAGCCAATCCGATACAGTGAGCCTTCTCGCAGGCCTTACGCTCAAGATGATGAACACTTTTTGTGATTGGATACTCACTCGTGGGGGGGCAGCGCTATGCAGAATCAACACGCCCGAAAGTCATAACTGCAACCATTTGAAAATCTAAAATATATTTTTGCTTTTTTTAAACCACAATGCCCAAAGGAGGGATATGTGTGGATTTAATTGCAGATGCTCTTGCAAAGCCATTTTCAAGACGGACTTTTCAAGAGAAGCTAACACTCACTCAGTTGTGCCTAAGTGTGTTTCTGTATATTAGTTGTCCAGCTGTGGTGTCACAAATGAGGGGGATTGCAAGTCGGACTTCACTGAAGGCCGACATGTGAAATGCACGGCCCGCGACTGCTTCGGAGGGTTCAATGTTTGGTCATAATGCAAAAAGACGCGCGTCATGTCGAGGCAACGCAACACAAACCTTAATGTTGTCAAAGTTCAACACAGAAGGATGGTTTTCCAGCTTTTTGTAAATGTGTGGCGTCAGAAGGCGGGCGATTTCTGGCCTCATGCGATGCTGAAACGTAAGCAGGGAATAAATCAGATCTGGTTTGAAATGTAGCAAATGTTACAACGTGCGGCACACCAGTAAAAATCACTTCCAACCTGTTGGTTGAGTCGGACAAATGGAAGTCCCATGTTGACCAGCCTCTCAAACATGGACACGCCCATTTTGAAATTCCTCTCCAGGTCATACTCTGTGGAACTGGGGCGCAGCTGTGGAATTATTGATTCACGTTAAGTGTTATTGAAGGACATGTTGGGGGCGGCACGGTGGACTTATTCCGAGCACGTATGCCTTAGTCGTTCTGAGTTCAAATCTGGGGTTGGGCCTACATTCTGAAAACAGGCGTGGTAAATTGAAGACTGCAAGTTGCCGTGAAAGGTTCGAGGTCCCCTGATGGGGAACATTTCACTCAGTTCATTAACTTAATATTTTATTATGATTTTTTTTTTAATTTTAGTATTTTTTTATATTGGGCATGGGTATTTCAGGGATTAACAATCAATACGTTGTCTTTCAAGCTTGTCAGCAAAGCAGTTGAAATTTAATCAACGGTGCCATCTTCTGGTTTCTCAATTGCTGCATTACGCCATGACTGCACTTTAAAAAAAAAAAAATGCACAGAAAAAAAATGGTTTAACAAAAAATGCATATACATTGATTTCACGCATTAAATTCATATTTCACCAACATGACTGATTTCATTTTGTGCAATATTCATATGAAGTGAAACATGCATGCTCCTTGTTTTTTTTTATGTGAATATAATTTTTGAAGACTTTTTTTTCCTGTGCCCATCTGTATAAAAGACAGAATTTATAAGCATGTATGAAGAGCATTTGTTCAGCTCCATTTAACACCAAACATGGCTGAACTGCAAGATCAGGCCAAAACTCGTTTTATCCACAGAGTGCAATTCAGTTCAATTGACAAGCACACCTTTAAAAAAATAAATGAATAAATAAATAATCAAAATGATGGAAGCGATTAAAGAGCAGACTTTGAAAATGCAAGGAATTGTTAGTCTCTGAGATTTTCGATTCAGTGACCCCAATGACCACTCGCAGGCCTTTGGCACACTCTTGTGGCATCTTTGAGCATGTGCATAGAATGGAGTGCAAAAAAGGAGAAAACTCAGCAGAGGCTAACTGCGTTGGTTGGCCGTGAGGTGTCGTACCTGCTGATGGTCTCCAATGAGAACGAGGTGCTGACATGCTTGACTCAGTGCGGTGACAATGTGGGCCTCGAGAACCTCCGCCGCCTCTTCTACGATCACCAAGCGCGGGCCCAACTCCTGCAAGACCTTGCGGAACTTGGCCGCTCCCGTCGTTGTCATGCCGATGACCTGAAGGCAGCCAGAAGCAACAATGAGGACCGTTTGACTCAAGCAGTTGCCATTCCAAATTGCCCCTCGGTGTGATTGTGAGTGTGATCGGTTGTTGGTCTTTGTGTGCCCTGAGATTGGCCGGCAACCAGTCCAGGGTGTTACCCCGCCTACTTCCCGAAGATTGCCGGGATTGGCTCCAGCACTCCCGCGACCCTCGTGAGGTGAAGCAATGGATGGATGGATTTCTAGATTTCATGTGTGTGTGTGTGTGTGTGCGTACTTTGGTTTTCTTGAAGATGCAGAGAGCCTCGTTTCGTTTGATTTCAGCGTATCGGTCCGTTGCTTGCTGGTATTCCTCTTCACAGATTCGCGATGCCTCACGGATGTGAGCTCTGTAGCGGACCATCCACAACCTGCAGACGCACAACAAGGCCATTTGTGAACAGGCAACACACACAGATTAAAATATTAGACACACCTGACGTCAAACCGTCATCCTGGGTGGATGGAAATTTAGTGCGGTCAAGCGATTCAATTTTTTTTAATGAAAGAATGGCAAAAAAAAAAAAAAAGGAAAATCCGTCATTATTTGCAATTAACCACATTTTTCAACGACTATTTTTTTCGGGTGAATCTTGGAACAGATATTTACTTGAATAATATCATGGAATGGATGTAAAATTTCCAAATATGAAGAATATTTCAATTCAAAGACTGTTCTAATAGCTTTATTTGATCCTTGATTATGATCACACGCTTTCATCTTTACAGGCATTTTTCTATGAAACAATTCTCCAAACTTCGTACATTTCGCTGTGCCGACAAAGCACCACACTGGAGCCGTGTTGGTTTGCAAGGCCCAGTGGGAACTTGAGCAAGATGCTTTGTTCTGAGATGATGTGCTGAAGATCGCAAACAGCTAACCGCGCAGTTGTGCAACTACAAAGTGGGTGCGGTTCTGAAAACCGACCGGTACAGTCGCCAACGGTCGGCCATGCTGAGAGTCCAAATATCCAGGATTCTTTGTTCCTCTGCTTCACTCATCGCCGTCTTGTTGGCCAGCTCTCTTGCGACTTTGCGCTTTATCTTCTTCCTCTGTACCCGTTGAAACTGAGAGAGAAAAAAAAAAGGATGAAAGTGGGGTACACAAATTTGAATCTTTTACTTGTTGGTAATGAAAGCAATTGGGACAGAGTTTACCATCCATTCTTCCTCGGTCTGCTGCGGTTCTCTTTGGTCCTCATCAATGCTCATCACCAGCAGAGATTCCTTCATTAGCTCGAAATCCATCGCCTCCCTGTGACGTTCTTCCTCGTCATTTCTGCCGCGTTTATTTTCAATGTTGTCCTCAATGATGCGCTCGGCCTGGATCAGATCGGCCTCCTCTGCTACTTCAACGAGGTCCTCGTGCTGCATCTCCGGGACGACCTCATCTGTGTCATCACAAACGGGATTTTCAATGATGCCTTACAACTTTTTTGTCTGTTCCATTTACAGAAGCAGAGCTCTGATCTTGATATTATTTTAATGCAAGCCTGATTCTGATTGGGGAAAATCCACTTCCATGCGCTTCTTTGAGCTATTTCTCGTTGACTGCTGACTGTCACTTGCCCATCACTGACGAGATGTTCGGTCACTGTTGGTGTGAGGTGAAAACCTCGTCACTCACCGTCATCCATCCATCCGTCCTGCGTCTCCTTCTGCACCACGCCGTTGGGACTCAAACCTAACCACTCCATTATCAAACTGAACTTGCCAATCCAAATCTGGTGATCCTGCGGTAATATTGTTTTTTTCCATTTCATACATGCACACACACACACACACATACACACATACACACACACATACACACACTGATAAGTTAGCAATAATGCAAACATGGCATCTTCTGCAATGCAACAGCATTGTGCAAAATGATACAAAAATAAAATCAACATTTGGTTTGTCTCAATATTGTTTCCATATATATATCGTTTGATTAATGGTGTTTTCAATTATTACTAAAATAATCAGGATTTTTTTTTTCATAAATCGAACTGTCCTGTATGGAATACATGAAAATGAAATACAATTCTACTCCTTGCTCGGTTGCCAATAAATGGCTCCTGGGGGCTCCTTAGTGGTCATGGGACCTCAGGTGTGATCGTTGTTAATGCCTTGGGCTGGCCGCGTGTATATTGCGCAATACACAAATGCACGTGTTTTTCCAACATACTCACAAGTGCTTGGTGTAAACTGTTCCAGTGCGCTTCATTCATGAAACTTTGAAGGAAGTTCTCACGCAAGACACCAGTCAGAGAACAATGAAGTTTCTGGTTGTGCTCTTTAATCCTTCCCTCCAAACCACGCAACTCTGAGTGAATCTGTTTGACACATGAAGGCATGACTCAACGTCAGACTTGGACATTCACACATTTAATCAAGTGGATTTTGCTGAACATTTTTTGCAACACATGCTTGAGAAAGTTGCGTGCTTCTAAAATGCATGCGTTGCCACAGCCTTTAAAGTCGAACAACCTCAAATGTGGAGTTCAGCCGACATTTTCTGGGACAACGTGCCACACAAGTCAACCAATGTTACGACTTCAAACCTCATCAAGCACCACTTAGAAATTGCCAATACGGAACAATATGGTTTTGGAAACCACTCCATTATTTCCTAATGTAAAAAGCGGCTAGTGTCTTTACACTCATTTGGTCTGTTTCAGATCATTTTATTCCGCATTATAAAACATCAATTCAGTGAAAAGCTCACCTCGGATAATGCGTGATGAAGGTAAGGCGGTAGTAGCAGTCTGAACGCAGGAGCCAGCTCTTTGAGGTTGAACCTTTTCAAGAGCTCACTGTTGCTGCGGCCCCCCACTCGCACAATGCCCTTGGGCAGAAACTTTAAAATCCCTTCAATGGACAAATACATCAAATGTGATTACATGAAATAAAAGTCGATCATCGTGGATAGGGAACATTTATTTCATTCTAATTTTCCATGTTGCCATCCACGATCTGAGCCGCTTCTCCTCACGAGGGTCGCGGGGGGTGCTGGAGCCTATCCCAGCTGTCCTCGGGCAGTAAGCGGGCTATTCCCTGAACTGCTTGGCAGCCAATCACCGGCTACCTACGGCCGTCTTTGAAATGTGGGAGGAAACCGGAGCACCCAGAGAAAAGCCACACAGACACGGGGAGAACTTTCAAAGTCCACACAGGAAGGCCGGAGCCGGAATCGAACCCACGACCTCTGAATTGTGAGGCCATCGTGCAAGTCCCCCACCATGTTGCCATATAAAATTCTAATTTGACCATATGCCGAGGCTCATAAACAGGACTATGGAAGTGAAATAATGAATAAACCCAAACACTTGTGTGTTCCACATCAAAGCCCCATTTTAAAGTTTTTTTTTTTTTTTTTTTGCTCAATAAATGACCTGGTAAACCTAATTAAACACCACATTCAAATATTCTTGGAGCTTACCCTCAAGGAACTGATCCAACGCATGGTTAGTGTAACACACTACCAGCATTGGCGATTTTCTCTCTCGATAGTTCCAAAGAATTTCATTATTCAGAAGAGCCTGTGCTATCTTTAATCCCACATGGGTTTTTCCTGAACAAATTCAAACACAGGAAGAAAAAGATTATTTTTACAGCTCCAAAAAAAAAAAAACATTTCTGAATTGATAAATGTTGACGAAAGGAATTCATCTTACCAGTGCCGGGTGGTCCTTGTATGATGGCCAGCTCCTTGGTGAGAGCCAGTTGGAGGGCTCTCATTTGGGAATCATCCAAGCTCAACATCTCCATCTTGGGCCAAGCGTTTTCATCCAGGCTGTGAAAGGGTCTGAGGCCCTTCTTAGTATTAGCGATGGATGACAGGTCATAAATGTCTCTTCCTGGAAGATATGCTGGCGGGTGCACGTCTGTACGACACTCCACAATATACCTGCGAGGGTGAGACATCATGACATCATTCACCAGTTGTGTGATCAAGAGGGCACGGCTGCATCTATCAACTAGCGTGGTAAAGTACAGCTGGCTACAAAAAAGTGAATGGTAAATTCAAGGAAAGAAGGAGACAAAAAGAAATGGGTTCCCAAGACAGAGCCCTGAGGAACGCCCAGAAGTAATGAGATATTATGCACATTGATCATAAAAATGTAAAGGATAAATTGCTGAATGGAAGTGAATGATTTTTAACGAGTATGCATGCAAGAAAAACTTGAGGAGAGAAACGTAACCTTTCGAGGGACTACATCTCCGTCACTTCAGAAGTCACGTATTGGAAATCACAATTAACAAACTACAAATAAAAACCTATTACAAAATGGAAGATGACGGTTGTGTTGAACCATCAATAACGAGATCTCCATCTTAAGACCAGTCAATCTCAAATCTCGGGTAATGATTTGAATCATCGTACCTAATCAGGAATTGGGAGACCAATATCTCAAGTAACTCAGTTCCGATGAGTCCTAGGAGAGCATTAGGAGAATAATTGATGACTCAGACTACCCAGAGTCCATCTATCAAATGAATTACATTTATAAGCGCGAATTGTAAATCTTTGTTAGAGCTTGGCCAAAATGAATCAAACTCGGAATGGAAATTCATACACCAAAGCAAGGTTTTGTCTAAAACACACACACACACACACTTGCAATGTTGCCTACCTCTGAAAGGGCATGTCTTCCTCATCTTGTTCTTGCAGGCCTTCCAGAATATACCGATAGGCCTCAAAGTAGGCAGGGGTCTCTACCATCAAAAAGTTCTCATCTTTCTGAAGGATTAAATAAAATTAGGCTCACCACCGCTGGTGTGACCAGTTCTACAACCAATAAGTTCCCGTACCTCCATCCTGGCCATCTTGAATCTGCTCTCATCCGTGAACATAATGGTGACCTTTCCCTTACTAAGCTCCTTGGGGTCTCGGTCTGCCACTGTGGCGTACAGGAAGCTGTCGAATTGATCGCAAGAGAGGCAGACCAAGGAACCGTAGAGCAATCTCTTGGAGTTCTCCCAGCGCACAAACTGAAGAGGGACAGTTGAGGTTAGGGCGATTAAGCGCAGTCATGTTTCACTCACTAAAGTGTGTCATCTCATTTCAAGTCAACACGTACACGCCTCACAAACAAGTTAGGAATATGTGACCCTGGGGAACATTCTTATTTCCCGCCGTACTACAATAAAGTGTAAATGCACATCCACTCCAGTAGTTGGCAGTGGCGCTCTCATTGCCCTTTGTGCGAGTATTAACTCTAGTTTGTAGGTTTGTTTTGCAATGAAAATGCTATTATTTATAGTTGTAGCGGGGGGGGGGGACATAAAATAATCGAGAAGCACTACTGTAGTGGTAGCTGGCCGTGTTGTAAAGCGCGAGATGTCCATAAACAGCAAGAATAATTTTCGCCAAGTGTAAATGACGCAGAGTGCGAGTCATTCAGCGTCCCATCACTCCGAACGGATCATTCGCACGCAATCACGCCCACTCTCGCAAACTTCTTGACTTCAATTCAATCGCCGCTGGAAACGCTCACAACGTATTTGATGTGAACTGAGCATAAAACAATTGAATATCACTTTTGATCAATTGGTAAGTATCGTCTTGGTCTCTTGATGTGCCAAAATATGAGCAGGATTATGAAGAGAATTGTTGCATAATCATTCCAACTGAATCAAATCAGGCACTGTGATGGCGGATTCATGAATCAAACACTTTGCCATTCAGCTTCTTGTTCGAGAGCAGCAAGTTGGGCAAGAAATATCAAAACATTGAAAAGTTGGTCAAAACCTTAGAGAAGACCAAATTAAGTGCACTTCATATTTGTCCTGAAATTTCACCCAAAAGCCATTTTGCAGGTCCGAGCTAACCTGGAGTGGCTGGACATCAAACTGGATAACGTAGACAAGACCAATCCGCATGCACTTGGGCGCCCCCAATTTCACGTCAAAATACACAAAGATGTCATCAAAGCTCCGTGTCTTCATCTGCGCATTGTTTGCCTCCATGTACATCTGCCGTAACAGCTGAATCCCTTCACGGAGTCGCCGCACCAAGTCCTCCCTCAGGAGCCTGAAGTGCGTGTCCAGGTAGATGAGAGTGTTGGTGTATCGCTGTGAGGTGATGTTGGGTCGGAGGAAAGGCCTGTGCTCCTGTTCAAACTCCTCAGGCGTTGGGTAGATCGACATGGTCCTGAGAACTGGTTGCTCATCCTCTTTACCTAGGTTGGGAGAAGGGAGACTTTTAAATCATTTTCAGAACCATGACTACAAACGGGTGTCCGAAATGTAACCGACAAGACCTGCACCTCTTCTGAGCAGCAGCAAAATCACAACTCCACATTCCGAAGCACACCACGACCAATTAGAGCTACATTTCTCTTACTTGAAATACCTAAGGGGAGGAGTCCATAAGTGTCCCTGCGTGGGTGGAGAGTTCCTTCCCAAGACTTTTCCTGGGGGTGCGTGACGAGACCCTCAAGTCGTGCCACTTTTTCCACCACCTCAGCAGGTACAGCAACTCCTGCTGTCCTCAGTCTGTCCATGGAGGCTTGGAGCAGCGTCAGTATCAAGCCGACAGTTTCGGCCGAGCTTGCGGGGAAGTTGGTGAGGACCTAAAGATGGAGTACGATTGGAGAACCAGGAAACTCCTTGTTTTAGCGGCGAATGGATCTCCTTACCTGTGTAAGAATCAACATAATGTTTTCCAGGTGACGTGGATATTGTTCCCTGCGGTCTGGTTTGCACTCAGACTTCATGCCTACCAGGTAGTGGGGCAGGCTGGTGCGAAAGAAGCCCGAGTCTTTTAAGATGTTAGCCAGGCGCTGCAGGGTTACTCGATTTGAGCGAGAGCTGAAGGCTTTGCTGAGCACAAGGCAAAGGAGTTCCACAAGATCTTGCCTCATGTCGGTCTCCAGCAACACATCCGGAAGCGCTGGATGAGAGGAAAGGGTGAAAGCGATGGCATCGGGCTCCTTTTCAGAAAGCTCCAGGAGGGATTTAAAGCCCAGCCGGGGACCATGCGGTGCGCCGTTTCTGCTTGTGGAGCTCGCTCTGTTACGACTCTGAGTATCATTGGTGCCATCTCTTCTTCCATCTCCCCGATTACGATATTTCTGCCTTTCTCTGCCCCTTGGATTTCCTGTCCCACCAGTGCTTTGAGGGGAACCGTTTCTGCTTCCGGTACTCTTATTGATTCGACTCAGACTATGACCTGAGCCTTCTCTTCTTCTGTCTTCCGCCATACGTCGTCCAGTCGAGCTGGTATCTTGAGGAGCCTGAGGTGTGCCGTCTCTGCCCATCTCCGCTCCCGACGTCCCTCTGTTACAATGCTGACTGACATCAGTGCCTTGACTTCCTCCTCCTGCCGCCCAACCATATCCTTGCCTCCCTCCAAACCCACGACCTCGTCTCCCACCAGCAACTCTCCCTCTCTCAGCTCCTTTCCTTTCCCTGCCTCGGAACGCTCCTTTGCTCCACAGCCACAGATCACCTTCATCCTTCTCCTCCTTGCGTCCAAGTGCTGCACTACCTCCTCGTCTCCCATCTGCCTCCTCTCGCTGATCACCACTCATCCCACGCCTTTGACTATTGTGTGCGCCTCCATGTCTATTCCCTCTTCCTCCACCGATGCGTTGTCCGCTATCTGGGGGAATGTCACATGTGAGAAACAACGTAAAAAGAGAATATTAGTTTGGAAAAATGAAGCTTCATAAAGCGCTTGTGATCATTTCCTACTCCTCCAGATGGGACTCTTTGATTAAAGAAAATGTATTAAATTCCCATTGCACTAGCCTATATCTGCAAACCAAGAGCACCACCTAGACGCGAGAGCAGGCGTGGGCAAACTACGGCCTGGGGGCCACATGCGGCCCGTGAAAGGTTTTAACCTGGCCCGCCAAACTTGAAAAAAATTAAATGAATAAAGCTTGTTAATGTTTTATTTTCTAAATACTCTGGTGTGTCAAACACATATTTTCTTGTAAGGCTTTTGTTCATTTTCATTTAAAATTAAATGTTTTTTTTTTCTCCGATGAGGTGAGGTTACCAAAACACTCCATCCATCTGCGCCTGGTCCGGCCCGTCTGTCAAATTTTAGAACCCATTGTGGCCCACCAATCAAAGGTTTGTCCACCCCTGCTCTAGAGGATTAAACAAACATCACAAGTGCTTCATGAAACTTCATTTTTCCCCAATTGGTAGAGAATATCTAGAGCGAAACATTGTTTTTATTTCCTGTTAAAAAAAATAATAAAATTCTCACTTTTGTACTCTTTTTGTCCTCTTAACATTTCCAAGGTCTTGCTTGTACGGTTTAAGAAAGCTGCTGAGTCCTGGACTGCTACAAATGGGAAGATGAAAACACATTTGAGCGGGTTGTGCATGCAACAAAGCAATTTGTATAAAGACAAGTGTCACATGTGGAACGGGATTCCAACCCAGAAGCAGACAGGAGACAAAAGTGATGACGTTAAAGTATTTTTCTACAAAAAATTCGAAGGAAAAACAAGCAGGGATGGAATCACAACACATGGAAGAATGCTGACACCATGCAGCAGTTTCACTTTCGATTAGCACATGTGCGCCCTCTGCAGGCTGAAAGTAAGATCTGCACATACACTATAATAGAACTATTTATATAGCGCATTTCACAAAAGCGGGAGCTGTAACAGTGCTATCCATATGGTGTGTTGAGTTATATGCTCTCATTCTATTCTTTATTTTAAGGAGTGATATATTGAATAATATGCCAAAATGTCAATATGTCTTTATTTGTATTTTGTTGAATGTCATGTCATATTTATTGCAATGTTAATTATATTTTGTAACTGTCGTAAATCTCTCATGTTTTACGTGCGGACACTTAATGCCCTTTTATGGAAGTTGGCTGTGAGAAGGCTTGTTGTGTCGTGTGACAAAGAAATAAACGTTGAGACGAAAACATCCTGAAACTATCGATGTGTTATGTCGGTGCGGTGAGCAAAGAAAGAAATATGGATTACGAAGCTGCCAACTCAACATGGTGTAATATAAATTTGCAAAAAATTCGCACACAAATTAACAGACAAACAAAAGATACCAGAAAAACATCACTTGAGCGAACTGCCAAAGATGAAAGAAGCTGGATCGAACACCAGCACTGATTTGCCGATCTAATTTCAAATTACTGTCCAGTTTAAAACCAAAGTTTGAGACTTTTGGCTTTAGATAAGATGCCAACAGGGTTGAAAGGAGAAGGGCCACTGGGATGGGCAGGTAAAGGCATCTTTCCATTTTCACTTCGACTAATTCAACATCACAAACATTCACTCGAATATTCTGATTCATGTACTTGGTCGTAATATTTGTTAATCATGGCTGGGTAATATACAGCCTGATTCCCGTATCATATTATAGCTTAGGTAACATGAATATAATTGTAATTACAATTATTTTGCAAACATCACTGGGCTTAAGTTACTGAGAAGCAATAAAGTTTGTAGACTATTAACGAATTAACTAACACATAGGTGGAATTTCAAACGTTATAAAATAAAACTTACATGCTGTGTCATGCGTCCGCTTGAAGCTCTGCAACGATAAATAGCGCAAGCTCACCACTAGCACTTTTATAACCGAGCTTTGTTGCGATTTCCCCTTGACTTTCGTTTTCCTAGCTTCAGTAAAACGCGCGCGCGTACGTTCACGCGTGCACGCACACGGGCGCGCATGCGCACCCGCACTCACTCCCTCCATGAATATTAAGTGTAGGGTGAGCACCATTTAAAAGGAGCAGTGTCACAGTCATTGTCGGAGTAGAGGAACACAAACATATGGTCGCACCTGTTTATCATGGAGCATAAAGTAAAAGAACATGTCAGGTGTTTAGCTTTAAATAAAATACATCGTGCTCACCAGTCGTCGTCATGCAAATTTAGCGGGTTTTTGTTCCCTCAGATCAGAACATCACAACGGGAACGCGTTTTAATAGCAGAAAAATAGTTAACCCTTGGTTTAAATAAATAGTTATCGAAATGAGTATTTTATATAATGGAAAGTGGCGATATGTACTGTAATGTTCAAGCTCAATTCAACGAATGCTAATTATAATGGAGAAAATGGTTGGTACTCTTCCGAAAAATAAACAATAATAATAATGGTATTAATAATAATAAAGCACCAGTCTGCGGAACGTAATTTGGTACTGGCTACACAAACCAACGCATACATATTACATACACACAAAGTATTTATTTATGTATTTATTTATTCACAATAATCGTTTATTTGTTTTGGTGACCAAAATGTATCTTTTCTCACGTGCGTTGATCGACCCCGCCACCCACACGCCACGATGTCGCCATCTTCTGGTCAGTAGGAGAAATGCTATCGGTGACAATTTCTAAATCTAAAACTAAAATATGATAATATATTTGTGTCTTGTGCTATATTCCTTTTCTTTTTCGAATTAAAAATTGAAAATCAAACTGTTTCTTGACTTTTCCTTACTCGTTCCATATCTGGTCGTATTTCAATTTTGTTGTTTCGATGTTAAAATGAAAATCAAATAACCAGTCGTTTTTCTATTTTCAAAAATAGTTTTAGAACATAACAACCAACGACCAAAAGAGACACGGACCTTAATTAAGTACAAATCCGATATTGTACTTGTAAAATATTTGCTTGTAGGACTGATTTTCAGGAGTTGATAACCGCTGCAGTATGTCCAGTTAGAACACAATATTGTCCAGATGAGGAATAATCAAACCAGTTTGGTCCATGTAATCTTTAATTTGTTTCGATATGGATGTGTTTGTGTTCAGTTTCTGTAGAGCAAAAAAAAAGAAAACATGAGCGGATACAATGGAAAGCCTCATCGACACAACATTAATTGCCGTAGTCATAACCATAACAAATCAACAAAACAGCACAAGCAACATTAGCTGAAATGCCCACAAACAAATCGCGTTCCCACAAAAAATTATATTTTATGTTGAGTCACTTACATGCTAATGCACGCACACCTTGTGGTTGGATGGCTTCGGAGAGAATGACTGTACATCCCTTGTCTGTTACCTTTCGTGAGTCCTAAAATAGGTGGCTAAAAACATGCCCATCTAAAATTCAATTGTATGAACAGGCGAGCCACCAGAGGGTGCTACAACGGCATACTACAAAACAACCTGACCTTTTTAACAGTACTGTTTTCAGTAGAATCAAATGTTCTTTTCCGAGCTTGTTGTTGCAGTGTTGTTTCAATAAAGTATTTTAAAAAAATCCTCGCGCGACTACGCATGCGCGAAGCTATGTTTTCACTGTGACGTATCAATCCGCCGCCGGTCGCCCTGGCCGTCAAAACAAACATGTAACGTCACCGGTTTCATCACGCCACCAGCAGCTCAGCTGTCTCATTCACGATGGACACGTCCGGGGAGAGGTTCAAGTTGGAGGCGCCGCCGCGAAGCGAAGCATAGCGCAGCAGAGCGCCTAACAACGACCCCTGGACGGCCCGTGCTAGCCTAATAGGCTTGCCGTGCTAACTGAGCTGATGGCAGCCGTGGAAGATTAAGTCAAGCACTTGGCCTCAAAAGTCAACGTGGACAGAGAAAGAAAAAAGAAGGGCGACACTTAAAACAAGCAGGGTAACATGAAGACATCCAGAATTGGCACCTCCTCATCACTGTTAAATGGGAACCAAAATGACGGTAAACAACCTCCACCCTTTAGATGACATTCATTTTGGGCAATGAGCATTGGTTTGGGTTTTTTATAGTTTCAATAGATTACCTGATTGCTAATTGCGCGTGTGCGGGTAGAGATGCGACCATCATTCTTAATGCTTTGATCACGAGCAAATGACCTTTGACGTCATATGTGACGCCATCGCGCACTGTCAGAAGGCATGTTAAGACTTATCATTATGGCATCAAGGGAATGATCTAACAGGTGTGGGAATTGGGGGTGTGGGGGGGGGCGTGAAAGTGATGCGCTAACATTAAACCAATACCCGTAATTGTGGGGGTCAGGGGCACGACAAAAAACTAATAAGAGGTGACAACATTTCCACAAAATTTGTGTTAAAACTCCCCGATCCTTATTACTTAAATGCACACACAAACGGACTAATTTATGAATGACGCAAAGATGGTTATGGCAAAGATCCTAAACACGGACAAATAAAGTGGCTAGACAAATTAATGAATGAGAATTATGGCAAAGAAACTAACAAGATGCACTAAACAAAAGACAGCGATACCAAAACACATGAGAACTCACAATACACAGCCAGCCAGCCAGCCAGCCTAACCAGCAGCCAAGAAGTCCTTTTCCAACAATTCCCTGGTGGCACACCTGAAACCAAACTGTCACTCCCCGCCCTGATGAGCAGGAGGCGTGGGCCGCAATCAAGGTTAAGCAGTGGGCGAGCTCCTGCACACAGGCGAACAAATTTAGCAGCCACAAAACATTAAGTTAATGATGCAAATAGAAATGCAGTAACTCCCAGCATTCACAGTCTTGCCTATTTGCATCCCGTCCCCCACGTGTCATCTATACTCAGAAAACTCACCTGTTTGCAATGTTTTTCAGAAACGCCCAAAGATGCTATCAAAGTCCATAACTTAGTATGTTGACGTTGTATATCACGACTGAGCGACACTTTCTATGTTCGGTAGGAACTGGTTTGTCTGTAGAAGTTACACAAAGTCTCCATAACAACTCCAAGCGCATTTCAAGTGCGTTGTTTTTTTTTCTAAACTAATCTGTAAAATATTTTATTTTTGAAGGGTGATAACCCTAACCCTAATATAAGCATATCTAAACATTTTGTTTTGTTTTGTCTTTACTGGTTGTGTCAGGACTCAGTCCCTAAAGCCCCAGCAATGAGTCCGTTCCTGTGCCGCAAAAAATTAGACAAGCACTCCTAATATGGTATCAAATATAAACTGCTTTCTCACCCTCATTCATCTTCAGTGACGCACGAAAAGGCGCCATACAACCCACTTTTGTATCTTCCGTTGTACATTTTCAATTAGTCCTTTTTTCGGGAGCCACGTTGCACCGGGCAGCCTTGTTATCATGCTTTTGCAAACAGGCATGGTGACAGTTATTGATATTGGAACACAAATGGTGGCAGAACAGTTGATATTCTCACGCATAAATTCTTTATCTTCTGCGTAGAATTACTAACAGTGCTGCAGCTAAAGGACCTCAGATTAGCATCCTAGTTCAAAAGGCCTTTTGGAATTGAAAAGGGTGCCAGTGTGGGTGATCGAACGGCGTGTTTTATCAGACCGGCGGCAGAGGAAGATGGCCGACATTGCTCAGGCCTTGCGGGCGAGTCCGGCGGACGTGGCGGCCCTCAGGAGGATGGCCATCAGCGAGGGTGGCCTGCTGACGGACGAGTTACGCTGTCAGGTGTGGCCCCGACTTCTCAACGTCCCGCCCAACATCTTGGAGCAAGAGCCTGGTATGTCCGCAATTAGAATTTAATTTACTGTACTGCAAACCTCAGCTAACAAACAAGAAATGTCACTGAAGCCCCCGTTTGAAAGCGCTTTGATGGTACCATGACATCTCAGGGCGAGTATAAAACCCTGATTAGGTGCGTTATTTGAACCAGAAAATAATTGAAGTTGGTGAATTTTCTCAATTGTAAAAATGATAGGCTTCACTGTACCATACAGTCAACCCCTCTTATTGCGGGGCTACGTTACACTTCTGCTTGTTCGTGTGAGATTAATAAAATAAATATGCTGCTGACTTGGTTTGGCCCATTTTCTTTGCCAACAATAATTTGAGACACAAGCTCTGTATGGTGACAGTTAAACTCAACAAGCCGCAGTTTGGCAGATGGGAAACAATTGTTTGAAAACAAGGCATCAAGCTGTTTGCTGCCATTCCCAGATAAGAGTTACTAACAAACTAAACATTAAACATAATGCACTAGCACTACCCAGTCAGAGCTGGGCAACAATGCAGAGTCGTCAACAACAATCAAACAACTGCAACTTGCCAACACACACGGTAGCAGCTCACGCTCACACTTTCCGTGCAGAGACGGTGGAGCGGGACAACAACAAGGACTACAACCAGGTGCTACTGGACGTTCAGCGCTCACTACGAAGGTTCCCTCCTGGCGAGTAGCCCCAAAACACAAATCCCTCGGCGATGTTGGCGAACGGTTAACCGGGATGGCGGTTGCGTACGTGTGCAGGTATGCCAGATGAGCAGCGGGAGGGCCTCCAGGAGGAGCTCATTGACATCATCCTGCGCGTCCTCAAGCGGAATCCTCAGTTGCACTACTACCAAGGTTACCACGATATCGTCGTCACCTTCCTCCTGGTGGTGGGCGAGCGCTTGGCGACGGCCCTCGTGGAAAAGCTCTCCACGCATCACCTCAGGTGGCGCGGCAACTCAGTATTTTTGGGATGATTACCGAACAAAAAATTCCAGAATTTAACAAACATTATTATAAAAGCAATGGCAACTGTTCCGCAATATTAGATGATGATTTTTTTTTAAGGTGTTCTCCTTTGTGCTCTTGGCCAGGGACTTCATGGACCCCACCATGGACAACACCAAACACATCCTCAACTACCTGATGCCCATCATCGAGAGGGTCAACCCCGAGGTGCATGATTTCATGCAAGAGTAAGTGGCATCTTTTACTTTGCAAACTTTTAAACACCCAAATTCTCCACACAGGAGGCGTGCAGTTTGGGACATTTGTGATTAAACACGTGCCCGCTGCATGCGCCACATACACAGATCTGCACACCAAACTGAGCAAGTGTAATTCCGTGACTCTGTGGGGTTTTTTTTTAACATTGTCACTTTGTAGTCAAAAAACAACACTTAAAAAAAAATGCACATTGTTGCGCTTACCAGGGCGGAGGTTGGCACCGTCTTTGCTCTCAGCTGGCTGATCACCTGGTTCGGCCACGTGCTGTCCGACTTCCGCCACGTGGTGCGGTTGTACGACTTCTTCCTCGCCTGCCATCCGCTGATGCCCATCTACTTCGCAGCCGTGGTGAGTCCCTTTCGCCGACGTACCTAATAAACTCCTCCGATATTTTCTTAAACCTGCATTTGGAGAGATGGAAATTTCATGCTGTAATTGCTCAAGTAATTACTTAAGGGATTTGCTTTTGGTAGTGGCAAAAGTATCCAACACATTCATGTTCAAACCATTATATTGGGAAATACCTGAAAGTGGTTTGAAAGCGAACCTGCGTGTGCGCTACAGATTGTGCTTTACAGGGAGGAGGAGGTGCTGGAGTGCGAATGCGACATGGCGATGGTGCATCACCTGCTTTCGCAGATTCCTCAGGATCTGCCCTACGAGGCCCTCATCAGCCGAGCGGGGGACCTTTTTGTCCAGTTTCCTCCGTCCGAATTGGCCAGAGAGGCTGCCTGGCACGACTGGTACGTCGCCGTCTCCCATTGTCTCGTGGACCCCCTCTCGTGCATCGACTTTTTCAGCATGATGTCACCTGTACAATCGGGTCCAGAAATATTCACTTTTCCAAGTAGAACTTAACAGTTGAAGTGCTTCCTATTTTTTAAGCGACCGAAAGGTAATTATGAACTGAGTGTTGCCGCAGCGATATCGCCATTAAACGAAGGAGGCGGGTCTAATATTGTAACCAATTTCTTCTCCCTAGCATGGCGACCACCACTTTTAAGGACTTTGACTTGGCCTCCACGCAGCAGCGGCCCGACTCGGTGCTCCGTCACCGGCGGAAGCAACTCCAGCTGCAGCAGGAGGCGCTGGAGCGCTCGGCGGTGGCCCAGCCGTCCGTGACGCGCCGCTTCGTTCGCTTGGCAGTGATGGGCCTGACGGTGGCTTTAGGGGCGGCGGCGCTCGCTGTTGTCAACACTGCCTTGGATTGGGCCCCCAAGCTGGACCTCTTTCCGTGAACCTCCTCTGAACACCTCCCCACCACCACCCACAAATGAAAGCCCTATTTAAGAATATTGTTCCATCCTGCTAATCGAGGGCTAAAGGGACCGTTTCCAGCCACGAGTCGCGGAGATTTGCAAGCAATTGACGGTCCCCTTGTATATAGGCCACAAGATGGCGGCAAAGCACAATTTTTGTGGGATTGAAACACCTCGAGTTCCTTGGCCACAAGATGGCGGCACAGTACTATGGTTGTCAAAATGAAACTTGTGAACTCGCTTCAACGTAGTTCCTTGGCACCAGGATGGCGGCAAAGCACTACGTTGATCAAACTGAAACTTCTTGACACCAAAGAAATACTGTATTTGCTTACCCCCAAGGCATCCAATCCAGCCCAGGGTAAATGTTGCTCCTCCCAGACTGACATACAAGTTTGCCATCACTTAAGCATACTTCCTTGACACCAATTACTCAACTCTTCCATTTAAATGGGGCTTTGGCATCATCTTGTGGCTTCTTAAGGTGTTTTAGAGCACAAAAAAAGTACATGTTAGTTTTCAGGGGATAGGGTCCACAGGAAAGTTTTTTTTTTCCTGTGGAGCCTATTGGATACATTAGTTTGTGAATAGTAAAGCGCAAATATGCGAGGCGAACTGTACACCAGAACTGAGGATTTCTTCTCTACTTGTTATTGAGGGTTAGGAGGACTGAGTTATTTTCATGGAAATGTATATTTGTGGCCTTTGCTGCCAATTAGACACACGGAGTGTGACTTATTTACATTGATAAGGTATTTGATATCAAGACAAAGACCAAATGAAGGATTGTTCAAAACCTCTTCTAGTCACCAATTTCTTTGAATAATCGAAAGAAATGGCACTCAGCTGCATTGTTTCACTCAAATGGCTTAACCGTCTGCCTCTTCTTTCCAGCTGTACTCGCCGCATTCCTCAACTATTGGTTACTTGGTCATTTGCTTCTAACCAGCCGAGGTGGTTTTGTTAAAAGCAGGACAGATTTTCGTGCCACGGGCAACACCTAACAAAGACAAAACCTCAAATAAGAAGAAAATGACTTGGTCCAGCATGTTAAAACTAATCTCCGGTTTGGCTTTTTCTTTGGTCTAAGGCAGCGGTTCATGAAAAATACACAAATATTTTCCATTACCATGAAAGGTTCAATAAAAAAAGTGTCCCTTGATAAATGTTAAATACAACACTCTTTTGGAAAAGACATGCAAATGTATTGAACTTTAAAGTTCAAAACATCTGAAAGAGGCTATAATTTTCTTATACCACTAGAGGGCGATGCGAACCATTTGGAGAACTGATGGAGGGCATCTGACGTGTTAGCATGTCAAAGCTCTTCAAATGTTTTCTTGTGTTTGTGTGAAGCACTTTTGTCACCACTGCTGGAAGGAGTGCACTTTTTTTTCTCGCCTACAAACAAACTGGTGCTGAACTTCACTAGTTTTCTTTTTTTTTTCATTTTCCACCAGGCAGTGCAAAGTTGGACTGTACTTGTCATCGATGGGGCTTGAGCGAATATGAGTAGCTTTTGGAATCCAAGTTTTCTTATTAACGTCTTTGCTTCAAAACACTGGACAGACGACTAACTGAAAATATTATTTTAAGAGGAATTATTTGTCACAATGGTGTTTGCTGTTCATGTTGCACTAGATTTTTGTGCGTTTTTTTCCTTTTGTTTTAACAAATATAACCTACTTCTGTAAAGTTGTATTGTACAAGAGAATGCTAATAAACTATTGAAAGGGGACACATTTAACATTTTCTTCAGAATTCCCAGTTCCCAAACGTCCCAAAAGCATTTCACAAACACGAACAAGAATAATGACCAAAGTAATGTTAGTTCATATGCTGCTCTGTGTGCATGTGGGGCAAAGAAAACATCGATCATAAGTACATGCGTCAGAAGTGCAGAACAGACTGCTTGCAGTTTCAGATATTGGACCGATGTAAATGCAAATGGCAAATGACGTTAACTTGTTGACAAGGTGGACATTTTTGGTTGATAACATTTCATTTGCACATGGTGGACTGTGAGCAAACTGACTGTACTGTTTTAACACATTTGTTTTGAAATAATGAGATGTTTTTCTATGGACTGATATTCTATGAAACTGAGTGGACATGTAACGCTTGACAACGTCCTACTACGCATGAAAGTTCTAAAACAAGTGTTAATATTTAATGTGCAAACAACTACTGTTTAAAAAGATTATGAGCTGGTCGTTACGTTACTCTAAACATTCACAACAAGAGTCAACACGAGATGCTGATTTTAAGAATATAATCATGCAATCTTGTTTTGTATTTTTTTTTAATCCAAGTCGAATAAGTAAACTGATACATGTATAAAACTTGGATCAAAAAGTGCATAGCATACAATACTGTAAAGCAGCAGTGATTGTGATATATATAGATAGACAGATATCCTGCTCATCTGTAAACAAACATACATCATCATGATACTTGATAACTTGTAGATTGTGATGGACAAATGAAACTTCATGAAGCACTCATCCTCTAAATGGCACTCTTGGACTAAAATTGAAGTGGAAATGTAATTAATTTCCATTGCACTCGCCTTTATTTTTTTAAAGCAAGATCATCTTGTAGAGGAAAAACATATCACAGGTGCTTCGTGAAGCTTCATTTTCCTATCAGTATTTGTAGGTAATGGTGATTGTATTTCCCATAATTAGAACACCTGATGTATGGAAGGGCGTCAGTGGCAATTCATGCAGTTGGGATGGCATGGCTGATTATTCACTCGGCATTTACAGCCTCCTGATGTGTCTCCCCTGCCCTGTTGGAACAAAAATAAATGTACAGTTTGATCATCAAGTATCGAGCAACAATGAGTCCTGTTTATTTGTGTGTGACGTGTGTTCTACGTTGGGTCCCCAGCGAGCTTGTTTGGTCACCCAGCAGATTTCCGTGTTGCACACCGAACAGCGGAGCCAGTCGCAGCCGTCTTTCTTTTGAATGGTGATGTTGCACTGCGGACAATTCATGGCCTTGCCGCTCCGAAGTAAATCCTTTGACAAAAACAAACAGCAATTGCAGAAGGTAAGTATTAGATGGGTGGTCAAGCCATCCATTTTCTATAGCTTCCTCCTCATTTGGGCTGCGGATAAGCTGGCGCTAGTGAAGGCAAAACGAAATTTGAAATTTGCTTCATGAACCAGTTGTTGTACTTTTTGACTCCTGTAGATGGCGCTGTTTGGGTTGAAGAAAAGTCAAGTCTGTGTGCTTTCAGCCCAATGTCGAAGAGAGAGTGCCATCTCGTGGAATAAAAAAATACAACAACGAGTTCATGAAGCAAATTTGAAGCTTCATTTTCCCCACCTCGCTGGAGCCTCTCCCAGCTGACATTGGGCAAGAGGCGGGGTGCAGCCTAGACTGGTCGCCAGTCATCTCCAGGGCACATAAAGACAAATGAGCATTCACACTGGACAATTTTCAAGGCAGAGTACTCATAAAAAGCCCGCACAAACACAAGGAGAACTCCAACTCCCCTGCTCCCTGTCACTTGGATTAGGCCCCATTTCGCATTTCTTGAGGTTCAGGTTATATATGTTACCTGCAGCAGGTGTTGGGTCTGCTGCGCCACGTGGTCTTTTTCTGCCCGTTTTCGGAGGTCATCTTGATACTCTTGACAATTCATGTCCTCATGAATGGCCTGCAGAAAAATGGGGAGGAAATAAATGTAGTTATTTCTCCGCACAATTGGAAAGAAAGTACAAAAATGTGAACAAAAAGCAGCTACCTTGCAGTGAAGGCAGTTGACTTGCATGCAGAGTTGGCATTGGAAATGATTAATTTCGTCCTCGTAAACGCACCTACGAAAAGCCGTTTCAGCATTCATTCCACATCTTTGAGAACCGGATCAAGGGGAGCACAAAAAAATTGTAAACGGTCTAAACATGGTCGTCTGATTCATTTTGCGTTTGTGGAACAAGAATTTAGCATATTAAGGCAGCCGGTTTTCATCAACCCTACAGCGCTGCCATTTTGTCCTGTCCCACCTGTGCCTTCGACTGAAACGGACGACATGAAAGTGCTCCCGGGCGGGCATAGCGAACGTCGCGTGATTCAAAACAAGTGAGCCGTGAAATTTGCAATGCGAGCGTGAGGGCACTTTGACGTCACAAACGTTTCAAGTTTAAATGAAAGAACACTTTGCAACAAGTAAAAGAAACAGCTCTGCAACCTTTTGTAGCCTTTAGCGAACACTCGCACACACAAAAAAAAAAAGAAAACAACATGCGGTGCGTTTGCAAGCATCTGCCATCATACACACGAGCCTCGACAGTTGGGGGTGCGACAGTGGAAGGTGTGTTCCAGGCGGCTCTCAGCGACGCTCAGACGTTGTTCCAGAAAGCGCTCGTACTCTTGTGCCGTGAGCAGCTGCAAAGAAATATCACACTTGAAATTTCATTTTTAGGAATTTATGCAAGTCACTAACTGTAGGTTTTAGATGACGTCATCAATTTTCAAAAATATTTTTTTATAATTGCCTCTATTAATTGCTCAAACCATAAATGCAACACAAAAGGATCCAAATGAGTTGATTATTTTGAACTGATTCGACAAATTATCCATTAAAAAAAAAACATTGAAAAAAAAAATGATGTATTGACGTGGTTCTCTACAGACAACCCAGGCTCAATGATGGGTTCGGAAAGGTGTAACTCGGGCATGATATTTTGAATTTAAAAAAACCTGAAGAAGGGTATATTTGCGTTATTGCATGCGTTTGCGCGGCGTTTAAAAAACTCGAATACTGCAGATAGTCGGATTTTGAAAGGTTTATTGACTGCATGTAAACATAGAAAATTTGTGTCTGGGTAAGTGTGACGTCACACTTTTGGAGTGAGGATGAATTTAGCTGCATGTCTCAAAAAAAAAAGCAAAACCAAATGATGAGATGCCGGCAAGCCAAAAATCAATCGGCATGCAGGCGCAAACTGTAATTTATTTGCGTTTATCCAGTTCAGTAGCATCGCTTGATGCGCACCGCTGCGTTGGACTTATTTTAACGTCTTCATGACCTTGTGGGCGTGAGCGTGAGCGTTCGCTATACTGACCTTCCGGTCGCTGCTGCTGTTCGTTCAGATGAGCGGCACCGGCAGACAGAATGTACAGGAAAGCCCAGTCGCCGTCACAGCGTATGCCGTGACTGTACAGCGTCTCGTGGTCGCATGCCAGCCGCTTCCCGATCACCCAGCGCTGCAGCGCCGGAAGGAAGCCAAATTTCTGGTTGATCTGGTGCCGGAAATAAAATTGCATGTCGACACGTTCAGTCGCTCAAAAAATAAAAGAAATTGTGACCTGCTCTGTGTGGTGATGGACAAATGAAGCTTCATGAAGCACTTGTCGTCTGATCGGCACACTTGATTTAAAGATGCAGTGGAAATTTAATACATGTCCATTGCACAAGCCTTCATATTTATAACAAGGAGTACAAAATATCACAACAAGTTATTTGCGGCACTGCAGGATCTCGTGAGGTCTACCTAACTGTACCTCGTCTTTAAGTTGGCCAATGCTCATTCCACACGAAACCAGAACAGTCACCGCCGTGACGCCTTCAGACTGCGCATCCTCCACACCCACGGACAACCTAGAAAAAAAACAAAGGGTGGGGTGTCGGTCACAGAATATCCACAACGAAGGGGGCTGCCCAGACAACAACATTTTCTTGAGCTATTCAAAATTCTGTTAAAAGAAAAGAAAAGAATTTAGTTGCACCGGATGGTGTCCTGAGTGGCGTCTAGGCTGCCGATGCTGACGCACACCGGCAGTGAGAGTCGGCACAACTCCCGGCTCAGAGTGACAGCCTCTTCTTCGTTTCCAGTGCTCAGAGCTTCACTCAGACGCCTCGCCAGCTCCTCCGCTGCAAGCAAAAAAAAAAAAAAAAAAAAAAGAAGATTGTGGAGCTGTGACAATCCATTCATTATCCGCTTCTCGTCATGAGGGTCGCGGGCGTGCTGGAGCAAATAATTACCATAACATCAGCTGCTAGGATACACCAAAATCAGGTACAATGGCGAGCATAAAATTGCACAACATTTGCTGTGGGGGATAATAAATTCACGTTGGTTGGCATGTTAAGCAAAATGGTCAAGATCAAGTTGAGTCAACCAATACAAATTTTCGCTGACATTGGGTGGAATCTTTATACCTCCAAAATAGTCACTTTACAGGAGACTTGAAAAAATGCCAAGTTAATTCAAACATTAACGTTCCATCGTCAAAGACAGCAAAAAAGGTGAAAAAGTATTTTCAATTCTTTTAATTGGGTCAAAATTTGTAAAAAAAAAAAAAAAAAAAAAAACTAAAAAAAAGTTCATTTTAGCTGAAAAACAGAGTCTCAAAAACTACGTGCCACGTAAAAGCCAAGTTAACATTTAGATGAATAGATGCTAACATACCAGCCGGCGTTCCTCCAGTCGCCATCATTTCATGTGGGAGACCAAACCAAACCTTCGTGTTACGTTGAGGTGTCAAAAACCACAAACTCGCGAAGTTGGAAAAAAAACAACAACAACAAAAACCGATTAGTTGGCGTCTTCCACCCACGTCTTAAATGTTCCAAGAAACAAATGAAAGTGAAAATGGTTTGACTCCAGGAAGCGAAAACACCACGCGTGTCGGTCGGGGAAGCCAGCCCGTGAATCTGAATGACTGTTTATAAACGTCACTACGAGAACTTTAACTCAGTTTCAACACAGACGAATTGACAGCCGAAGTCGCCTTTTGCTCCAAGGCTATCGTGCAAAGAAAGTCAAAAAGCCACAAAGTAACCGACTGAGGATCAAACAATAAACAAAATTACACATAGAGATAGAATTCCAATTATAAAACAACTGACACAATTTACTGAGGACAGCATAAATATTACTTAAGGACTGCACTATTAGAGTATGTAAAGTTCTATGATACAGTAGCATTACTTTGTGAAATGTATTTGTTATAGTATTAGCACTTAAATAAATATGTAAATGTGTGTTTGTGATTGTTTGCATATGCATTAATTTGATTACTGCATTTATCAAAGCAGGTGCTTAGAGGGGGGGTACCTATTCTGGCAGGTGCTGCCAGAATCAGTCCCCCCTGGTAACTTTGCCGAGGAAGAAGGGATCCTGCTCAAACTTGCCACACATACTCAAAATGATCCAACAAGTACACAGAATAAGTCACTTGATGGTTGGGGTTAATATTTTTGTGATTAGAGGGGGGTACCTATTCTGGCAGGTGCTGCCAGAATCAGTCCCCCCTAGTAACTTTCCTACTGCGTAAGTGGTCAGTGAATGCACCTCGAGTCCGACGCAGAACGCGAGTGACTTTATTTATTTTTTTATTCTTTTGCTACTCTTGACGCGGCTATCAGTGGTTATAAAAAAAATAAACAAATCAGTCAATTGGAATACAATTACGTGTTCTCTAACAGGATACCCACCTATCTGTATTTTGCCACTTAATTTGATCTCGCTGGAATCACTCATCCTCTCCCCTTTCCATCGTGTTTTGATCACTGAAATTCCCTTATGGTAGCTGCATTGATTGCAAAATTTCTTTGGTCTAACGAATGCAAATGCAGGTAATTTCCCCCCGATTTCGGCGCAGTCAAACGCTTACTTTACGTGTTAAATTGTAGCGAATGGTGTGCTGAAAACCACACCGACGAAGACTACCACTTTTATGGAAACCCTAGTTTAAATTACAGCAAATCAAAAACACAAAATCATACATTCTTCGTGCCTTTCAATGAAAACAAACGTAGTAACATCGCGCCGCCTTCAGTCAATGCGTGCGCGCTCCCGCGACAGGGGATACAGATTTTGGCAGGGGGTAAGTACTTTGGCACGACAGTCTCGCGCCATCAGGTGTCATTAACGCTGTCACCACCCGGATATGTCTCGAACTTCAATCAATGTCGATCGATGCTAATGTGAGCTTGTCTGTCAAGACGTCTTCTTGCACTGACTCAAAATAAAGCATGACTGTAGTCCCTTTTTTTGTCCAGCAGGTGGTCGTGTTTGCCAAAAGTTGTCTCTCTGGGTTTCACAGAGTCATGAACGCCTCACTTGTAGGGAAATGAGCTGTCCTTTCCATAATTTCATTCAAGTCGTTGCGAATATTTTTATTCTGTTTCGGGTCGGCTGGATTAAACAACTGAAGTCGCCTTTGGGTCTTTCACTATCACATTACGACATTTCATTTTAAGAGTGGGTGTTTTTGTCGTGGTGCAAGTAAAACCTGTTGTTTATACGATGGTACAGTCGTCTCACAGTATAGATAGCAAAGTCAAACGATAAAATTTAGTTTTTTTGTATTTTACCATTCAATTGTAGTTGTATCCCCCTCCCATAAAAATAGTATCGGTAGAAGTCAACAGCCAACTACTACTTCGTTTGTTGGCATGTTGTTTGAATAGATTTCATAGTTTACTACTGACCGTGAATGCATCGCTTCTGACAAAGATACAAGGGCCGAATTATTTTTGGTTATATTTGTTGTATTAATGTTTGTTAGCATATATTATCCCATTTTACTTTATACAATAATTTTTAAATAACGTACTCGTTCATTTGAAATCCTAAAATGCAGGGCTTTTTCTACGCCGAACTCAAAGCAGCCAATCGCAGCGTCTCCAGCAGGGGCCGCTCGCTCTTAAAAGTTGCATCTCACCTGCTCACCTGACACAAAACCTCCCAGCACGTCGACCACATCGGCATCCTCCTGAGCCCGAAGAGATTCTTCATTTAGAGTAAACATGTTGGCCTGCACGGAGATGATCACCATGTGTCTGCAGTCCGCCAAGCGCAAACATACTCAACTGCAGCAGCAGCAGAATCAGCAGCAGAGCAGCGGACGAGAGCTCAGCATCCTTCATGATGTGAGTGCTGCATCCACCACCATTGTTACTTTTGATGCTCCCTTTGGAGTGGGAAATAAAATGAGATGACAGCTTATGTCCGGTCCTCACCCAACCTGTTTCATCCGTACCTGGTTTAATGACCAGCTCATCAGAAAGCTTTGCAAAAGCTTGATAATGATCTTGTTCATTTCAATCAAGTGAGTTGGGACAGGGTTACAAATGAAACAGGCTGACTAGGACCCCGGACTTGGTAAACCCCCACTTAATTTGTGTTAATTTGTAATGCTAGATTTGCATTTGTGATGATAATGCAATGTCAAATTGGATTGAGGACAGCATTCATGTTGTGTGTGCGGTTTGTAAAATGACATCACAAATTAAGAGTTGCAGCTCCCGCCACTGCATGATAACTTGAATGTCTTCCTTGAGCTTGTGTGCATATGTTTTGGCACGAGGGAGTGCTTGACACTCACACAGAGTTATCGATCTGCTTTTGATCACGTGCGTGTGCATGTGAGCGACTTTCGGCTTTTATTTGTGTAGAACTAAACAAGAGATGTTTAGAATATTTTGTCCGTCTGAGGCACAATAAAATCCAATCGGCAAAAAAGAAAATTCCGTGAACACCTGCCCATTTTATTTCGATTTACTGAAAGACACAGATTCATGTTTTTGTGGGTTCTCGAAAAGTTGGCTGGTACGAAAGCCCTTCCCGAATTGGAAAGCAGACCAGTAAACTGTGTCAAGCAAATATTTTAAAGAGATACATTTGGATTTACAGACTCATATCCGCATGGGTAGATCGTGGAAGTTGCGGACCTTAATGAACCTCATCTTGCAACAGTACAATTCAATCTAAACAGCCGACAGCTGAATTGCCCGTGCACATGAACATGCAATGAAGACTTCCAGTAACAACCCTGGCTAAACTGAGCTCCTCCCCGAAACGCAAAGATCTTCAAGAAGTGTCGGGCGATTGCTACAGGTCAGAATCTGTGAATTTGCGAAGAGTCAAGTCAGGGTTTTTAACGTTGTAAGACGTTTAGTGTCCACCGCAACTGAATTTTGAAAATCCTTTCGATATAAATGGTTTTACGTGCATGCTAAACACATCCATGCTATCAGCACCTCTGAATACCAAACAAGATTCCGACTGCTCGCGCTGATTTGACATCTGCCGCCGCCATGCGGCACTTTGAGATGCAGCGCTGACCTTTTGGCGTCGCGCTGTAAAAAGCTGCATTATCGTCCTCTGACACGGGCAGCAATCAGCCTGCGCATCTGACTCCCTTTTCATTTCTATGGGCTGAAAAGCCCGATTGACAGGACGACGAGGCCTCAAAAGGAGAGCAGAGGTTTCTTTTTTTTTTTTATATATATCGGCTGGCTTGTGAGCCAAACACCGAAGCAAACTGATGAGAACGGCAACCTTGACGTTGCTGAAACAGAAAATGAAAGCAACATCTCCCGTTCTTAATTACAGAAAAGACGTTTACTTTAGTTTCAGTTTCTCTCCCGCAAGTCGTTAGAGGCTCCACAGCCGAATTAAAATACTGCTCCGAGCGAGGCTGAAATGAGACCAAACTTCCCAAGCTATTCAGATGGAAAACAACATTTTTGACCAATTGATATAAAAGCAAGTTTGACGTACTTCTAAATATTGCATTCCAGGAGAAGAGGAATTCAATGCCAAAGTCAGAAAAAGCGCGACGGAACGTCACTCAGACTCTTGTCTCCTCACTTCTGAAAAAAAAAACAAAAAACAGAATGCACAAATCTTGTGCATCAATGATTAAACCGCCATGAAAAATGATGTAAACTCTTGATCTGTATTTGTTTGTACCCCCCAAAAATGGAGGCAGCTTTACTGACTTCCTTAATGCTTCTTTTATTGTTAAATGATTGCTGTTTTTGTTTTTGTTTTTTTCAAATTACAGTGGAATCTGTCAAATGCAAAATGGGTGTCCAATCTGAAGTCCCCGCTAGCATGTCATCATCTTGTTGCTATGATATGTCGTCATTCATTCGTTATACATCCTTCCGTTCGGCAGAAAATGCGATGCAGTGGGAACGGCGAGTAGACGTTCCAGAGTAGAAAGCGACAATTTTTCTTTTAACATGAGTCATTGCTCTGTGTCGAGGTCAAAGACATTTTCTTTCAACAACTGCTCAGAACTTGGTCATAAAGACTTTGTTGTTCAGCGCCGCTCGCAACTGAGAAATACATGCATGCCTCATTTATGAATTGTGACGTCACCATAGTTTGGAAAATACAAATCTTGATGGTTACGAGATGCTGGGTTTTTTAATTCTGTCTTTTCTCTCTCTCGCTTTTAGATTTTCCGCCGAGCGGACAAAAATGGTGAGTGAAAAACAATTTGTGTTGATGCTTGTGTCCTTCTCGCACATTTTTGCTTGCTTTTTTATTCATGTTATCTGTTGCTGGGCAAAGTTCAGAGGGCTTCACTGGAATTGCCTAGCATAGCTCAAAGAAAAAAACTAAACAAAAAAAAAAAACCTGACTGACTCATCTTACCATACGCAAACATTGAGGTGAGTTTCTGTTTGCTGTCCATCAAAATTTAGTTTGGGCTGAGTTTAAAAAAAAAAAAAATCGATTTGAATTGATTTCTATTTTTATCGCCCAATATATCCAGATTTTTTATGACATATTTTCCCCACAAATTGACATGACCTCACGCGAGATCTTGTCACGACGCAAAAGTAGCGTATCAAAACAAAATGGCGGAAGCAAGAATTGCTGCTTTGGTTTTTCTGAGAATCTCTTCCCTATCTAAGTCAAATTGCTACCGCGTGAAATCCTCGATTGAGTCAAAAATCAAAGTGAATCGTGAATGGAAAATGTAATCGAATCAGCTTCTCGTGTATCAAATCGATTTTGGAAATTTGAATCGATACCCAGCCCTATTCACGGCCGAGACTCATCTACTTTGCTTTTGCGATCGCTCGGATTCAATTTAGCTTCTTTTTCCACTCATTGGGAAACGTAAATGCAGTCTTCGGTTAACGCCGACAAAATTCAGCACTTCTTATTTATTGAAGTGTGTTTCCTGTAAAATGAAAAAAAGGAATAGGCCTCATTGTTCGAACACTTTCGCAGAATCTCGCAAGCGTGTGCAGTGGATTGTTCAAACCGGATCGTAAAAGGGAATCATTTATTTGAAGGATTGTACGCGTTTCCATATTATAATATTTCCACGATATGAACGACATCCACCGGCGGACAACAATCCAGTTTGGCGACCAACCTTCCCGTGTGTAATGTCGTGCGCTTTTCCTGCGCCTTTTGCGTCGGCTGCACATGCCCTGCTCCATTTACTTTGTGTGCGGCTGAAAGAAGATGCCGGCGCCGAAACAAATCTCGACGCAGGAGGCGTCGACAGGGACATCGTTCCATTTACAAGCCACGTCATCCCGATGCTTGAGAAAAGGCAATTACCGCCACGAGTCCGACGGATTGTTGCGAGGGGGAGATTCCGGTGGATGGTGCGCTCGTCAAGATGTTTTTATTGTAATGAAGTCGGCGGGGTGGGCTGTCACGACACCCCCCGTAAACAGTGATGGATGACGGTAGATGTGAAGGCGGAGCACAATCAGAACGACAATCTTTGTTCATCTAGCGCCGAGACGGACGGAGCAATTAAACGCAGCTTCAGCTCCATGACGGAAGCTGCGATCGCATTCGGACGGCAGATTAGCTTTGAGGTACACTAAACTGGTGAAAATTTGACCTTGAGTCAAATTGTGACTTAATTGAAAGCAGATCATTTTGAACAGAAACAGAAAATGACAGTTCTAGTCATGTTGGCTAAAGATGGACCCAAGTGGCGGAAAGCAGGTGTCATCTTTCGAAAAAAAAAGAAATTGATTTTCAAAAGTAGAAAAAAATCCAAATTATCAGAAGACAAAAATGTACGACCCAAGGAATGAAAGCTCGACTTTGCTAACGTGACACATGACAGCAACAGCGACTGAAAGAAAGCTGGCAAATAAAGACGAGACAACGAGGCACACCTGGTCAAGACAGCTGTGGCCCGAGGGAGTCGATTGGTTGTCGCAAGGGGGCGGGGCTGACCACAACAGCTGGAAACGAAAAAGCAAATATCATAAACACGCGGCGTGACGGACAAAAAAAAGTTTTGCGAGGACGTCCGCTTCCCGAGAGGACACATTTGAATATTTGACACTTCCAAATGGTGACCACTAAAATACAGCCAGGATACACACTACTGACTTGCAAAAATCACTTTTTCCACTTAGTGAAACTGAGCATTTGTCTGAAGAATAATTAAAGAATGAATAAAATTAAGAATAAATGTGAAGAATAAAAAAAAAAAAAGAAATTAAAAATAAATGGAATCGGCTGTGGGTTATTGGCTAATGCGTAAAGTCAGGAATTATAGAATAAATAAATAATGAATGTGAATTTATAAAGCACTTTGGGCAATCTGCGGCGAGAATAACCTTTTACTTTTCAAAAGTTCAATCATTTGGCTCTTGTTTATATTGATCCTTTACAAACTTTGGGAACTTTTTTTTTTTTTCCTTTTATGGCGAAGAAGAAGAAGAGTTATGACGCCGTCTTCGTCCAGTCAGCACTGGCGCTTTTCTCATGCATGATTCATTTTCAGACTCGGAATAGATTGCAGCCAATAGCAATGAGAAGGTTTCAGGGTTTTGTTTTTGTTTTTTTGTCTTTCTTTCTTTTTGATTACCACCGGGAAGGTTGGCACCAAATTCACTCTCAGCATTCTGAGTGCGCTCGGGCTATTGGTCGGGTTGAAATAAAAGATGGCTTTTATTTCACCCCGACAAATGAACACTGCAGAGCTGTGAAATGCACTGCGCCAAATTCACCATCCCATCCAGAAAGCAAACAAAGAAAGGCACGTGTTGACGACGCATTGCCGCGTGCGTCAGCCGCTAACAAACGAGCTAATCCTCCACCTGGCCTCGCATCTGAATCGCGCTTTGCCGTCTTTTGACACCATCTGGACGCCTCCGTCAGACGATCCGGCGGTATTAAGAACTCCCCTTTGCTGCATAAAAAACTGTTATTCATTTCAACGTTGCACTTTGCCCTCCAAAGTTGCACCGTAATTTGAACCTGCATTACTGAGTATTGGCTTCTCTCAAAAGGTCCATCTTGAAAATGGCCTCGCAAGCGTATCTGCAATTAAATCCACACTTTTCCTCCTTCGGCCATTGTGGTTTAAAAAAGCAGGAATATATTTTAGATTTTGGAAATGCCGTCAGTTTTGACTTCCGGGTATGTTGATTCACCTTCACCGTAAGGCCAACGAGAAGGCCTCACGGTCATCAACTCGTGATCTGATTGGCTATCGCAACCGCCTATCAACTGTAAAAGCTCGCTCGAGACACAGAACAGACGCCCGCGCGATTGTATCCGAAGGCCTCGGATGAATAGTGCAGGCTACTGGTATGATGAAATCTGCCTGGCAACAGGAGCGAGCTGAATTCTGATTGGATAAAAACTCTCACCTAAAAATAAAACACTAGCATATAATATGACATCAATGCAAAGAATATGATCATTTTTTCTTGATTCTGTTAGGCCAGCAGAGAAGGCCTTGACCGCCCACCACTGCAAAAACATGTAAAGCAGGGCATAGAACAATAAATCTAATAATACTATGAAATCTGTCCAAATGAATGGATATCGTGGACATGGAGACAGTTCTTGGTTCGCCGCAGTGCGTCTCGCATCATTGTTAGGACACTTAGGTCCACGCCTCCTTTGCATCCCTGGCAATGCTAATGCTAATGCTAAAGGTTCTGTCTGCGAGTGTACTGTAGGTTGCAGAACAGTTGGCTCGGTCCATCTGTTTGGTGCTGTTCTTACTTGTTTAGGAGAAAGAAGGTGAGGAAGCACTAAAGCTCGGTAACAACAGCCTGATTTAGAGGAACGAAGGTGCCAAAGCGTCACGTCGGGGCATCGCCTGCGGGCTGAGGTCATTACAAGCCTTGTCGAGGTGGCTTCAGCTGAACAGATGGCGCCCGTCAGCCTTCTGTCTCTCCGAATCAGCCGAGCGGAACTTCATGACAGGATCGTTACGGGGCCGACGTCTCGCGGGCTCGGGAGGAGAAGTTTTGCAAAGCCGGATGAAAAGCAGCAATGACGCGTCGTCGCTTTGCATTTTGTTTGCCTGACAGTCTGCACCTGGATGCAACTTGCTCCCACTTCTACTCGTCACGTTTCATCACGTGACCTGACTAAGCAGCACCCGCAAATTGTTTGAAAATGACAAATGCGGACAGCTACAGATTGTTGGTGGGTTGCAGATGACAACTCAGCAACCACTGCAACGCTGCCTCATTTTCTGTCACCGCAAGATGGGAACACCGTTCGGACCCCGGAGTGGATAATTGGGAGCTTCCCCGTCCGGAATTTGCTTAGAGCAGGCAAAACAACAGCCGCCGGTCCATCATTGGCAACATTTTGGGTGCTGGTGGACAGAAAAGCAATTATACGTTTTTGTGTCTTTGTCAAACCTTTGTACGCTCTTGCATTTTCTTCAACCAGCTGCGAGCGGGCGTAAATTCAAAGGAATTGCGACGATATGTTGTGACAAACATTTCCAGAAATGTGACAGAAGCTGTCTTCCTTCCTTATTTATTTTTGTGGTGGTCTTAGATGACGGCAAGCTGTCGTTTGAAGAGTTCAACGCTTACTTTGCTGATGGTGTTCTGACAACAGAGCAGCTGCAGGAGCTTTTCTACTCCATCGACGGGCGGCAGAATAAGTGAGTTGAATATGCACCCTTAAAAAAAAGAGATGCATCGTAACAAGAATCCACCCGAACGCGGGTGCAACCTGTCAAAAATGTTCTTATTGGCTACATTCTTGCTTTGTGAGATGCGCTTGTGTCCTAAAAAGGGCAATTTAAAATAAAGAAAAGTGACCTGTTTCGATCGGCTCGAAACAATAAATTCGATTCAAGATTCGATTTGTTTTGATTCAGTGGGATTATAATACGATTTGATATTCGATTTGGTACGGCTGTAGCTTTTGTCATGTTTACATTATTTAAGATGCAACAACATGTAAAAGCTATCCGAGGCCCATTTTGAAATCGAAAAATTCGATTGTGGTGATTTTTCCGATTCAAGTGGGTTTCCGTTGCGCTCACATGTCACGTGATGCGTTTGAATCGTAACTGATCTCTTTTCTTGCTGTGCTCCGTGCAGCAATCTGGACACTGACAAGCTTTCAGGTTGGTGCTTGTACTGTCACGTTCGTCCATCTTCCGTCAGCGCACATCTTTTGGCCTAATTGTTAGCAAAATACTGTGTGTGTGTGTGTGTGCGTGTGTGTGTGTGGCCTGGATAAAGCCTGATAAAGTAGGACAGAGGCTTGTTAGTGTCGGTGGCAGCCAACTCGTCAAACTGCTGCATTCTTCATCCAACAAGCACGACAACGATTCAATTCCTTTTTCCCATTCGGTTCCTTTAAACTCAGTTTGGATTCCAAGTGGTACCGTCGTGCATGTCATTATTCTATCATGAATCTCCGTTTGCCATGTCGACTATTAGGAAGAAAAACAAAAGAGGCCTTTGTGTGCGTGTATGGTCTTCATAAAATATGTTTCGGCCACAACTTTTTGTAAAGCTGATGATGAGTTCCATTGCATAAACATGTTGTGTCACTTTCCCGTGCGTAGATTATTTTTCTCAGCACATCGGGGAGTACCTGAACGTCCTCTCCGCTCTGGAGAAGCTCAATGTGGCCATTTTAAAGGCCATGTATAAAACGAAAGAGGTAAGAGTTCATTCAGTTTAGCGGAGGTGTTGAGATTGTCAAAACTGAATACAGATGAATTCGCCTTTTTTTTTTCTATGAAAAGGTTGGATTTTAATCCTGATTGATGATTTGCGAATCTAGACTTTGGTTCCTTTGCCCTGTAAAGGGCTGTGATTGTCTAAATAAAAAAAAAGAAATTAAAAAAAAAAAAAAAATTTTTTGCAATTTGAGCAAATTGGAACAAACATTTTTTTTGGTTGGGGACTTTTATCCGAATCCTCACCAGATGAATTACTTCTTGGACGGCCCGCGGCCCGACACGTTGACCTCAGGATTGTTTGAGCCGTGAACCGCGAGCCAAGTGTGCTCATTAAAGGAGACAAGCGCGGGGAAAATGCGTGCTGCATAATTGCACACGCCGCCTTAATGAGCTCACCTTCCTCCAGTTTAGACGCGAGCGACGAGTGGGCAAATCCTGGGAGGTTTTGCCGCCGACTGCTCGGTACGTGTCGAGCGTTTGCTTTGACAAGGAGCTGCTGCTCTGTTGCGCAACGTGTCAGCGGGATTCCTAAGCGAGGGTGCGATGGCATTTGTGTTGAGGGGCAAGGGCAGCTCTTAGCATGTCTATTAAAAGCCCGTCGATTTTATGAGTCATTTGTGTGCCAAGTCGATCAAATGTTGCTGTTATTCATAGCGATGGCAAAAGTACTCTCCGTGTTCTTCGAAGTATGGATCTATCTGTCTCCAGTATGTAAAGGAAAAACAACGAGTAAAAGTAGAACTTAATTTGTACGGATTCAATTTCTGTACTGATGTAGAAGTGAAACAATCCAGACTCTGAAATGTACTTTAGTACAAAAACATACTGAGAAGATTAAAAAAAAAGTTGCTGTTTGTTTCAAACCAAGCGCAAGCTAGCTTTGGCTAACTTTTTATGCTAGCAGAGCAACCTTCCTTTGTGAAAGGTTGTGAATTGATTAGCAAAGAAACGCTAAAAATGGCTTTCTGTTTTCAGGAGTACCAGGACTCCAGCGTCCTGGGTCAGTTTGTGACCCGCTTCCTTCTGCGAGAGACGTCCGCACAGCTGCGGTCCCTGCAGAGGTCGCTGCAATGCGCCGTGGAGGCCGTCGATGAAGCGAGCGTCGACGGTCTGTCAGTATCAGCGCGAATATGATTTATTTTCTTGTTTTTTTGTATTCCACCTGTCATATTTGGTAACAAGAAGTCCAGTCTTGAAGTCTTGCCAAGCTTTGAAACACAACGAGCGAGAGTCATAAAAAAAAAAAAATCGTACTTAAGGCAAATAAAAAAATCAAACATTGAGTAAGTTGTCCTCAGCATCTGGAACAAGGGTCTTTGTTCACAACCTTGTGTTGAATTCAATTTTCAGGGAGTACTCATAAGAGTGAATAAAAAGCGGTCTAGAATATCCCGGATAAAAAGAAATATTAATAATGTGGTTACAGAGCGGCTTTTTTTTGTGTGTGTGCGCAATTTTCTATATTGTGGTGGCTAATTGGTGAGTCATTTCTTGACTGAATAAGGACAACGCTGAAGGTCATTAAGAAGTATTGAGAACAAAAGGTTACTATATATATATATATATATATATATTGTGACAAATTGAAGGGAGAAGAATCCCGCCCCTGCTATTACAAAGACATCAGCCAAGATGGCGTCGGCAGCAAGCAGTGAGGAGCCTCGGCTAATGATTTCCACCTCCGACTGGTTTCCTTTCAATTGATGTCGCTCTGGAATGGTGGAATGTGCAGAATTCCAGTTCAAACGCACGTCTCGCTAATAGGCCGGACGCTATAGCGTGTGTATGTGTGAGATGTTGAAATTGGATATGACTCATTTCTGCCGCAATTTATGTTGGAAGGAGGCTTTAAAAATCCTCGCACTCGATTAATAATAATTAATCGAGGCTATTTCGAACGAGTGGACGTCACACGGCTTTGATTAAAAGTCATTGCCGCATTGTGACCGACTTCAAATCAGGTTGTCAATTTACTAGTACGAAAATTCTTGCTCGATTTTTATGGGAAATTAAGATGGGGAATGTTGGAAATATTCCAAATTGGGAACGTTCCACGGGAATCACAGCAATCATTTTTTTTAGTCTTTGTTCCATCCACTTATTCAGTTTTCTACGTTTCAGCGTATATCACTCGCCATCACGATGCATTAACAAACCCGTTTTCCTTCCACGTGGCAGAGGAGAGTTGAAGCCGAGGGCCCGAAGCTGTGGTCGGGTGGACCCTGACGTCCCCTCCAACAACGTCGTCCCATGCTCCCGAAACGCGGGTAAGCGCGATTTCAGTTCATTTGTAACCATGTGAGAGACAAACCTGAACTAATCCAGCGTCAAAACTGTTTTGGACCGATTTTGTCGAGATGAGGAAGCCGAGTGGAACGCTCAGATCGGCCGGCTGCAGCGGCTGCTTGATAAACTGGAGTGTCAGGTGTGAAACCTTCACATTCTCCTGTTCTCGTGCTTCCCTGCGCCACCTCACGCCACTCTCTCATCCTCTCAGCGGGGTTCCCGAATGCAATATTGAAATTCACAAGATGTGCGCACACACCTCGACACACATCATCTTTTTATTTTAGGATCATGTCGAGTGTGTTGCAATGTGGTCTCTTGCACACTTTCCTTTCATCACCACGATGCTGGATCGGAAAATCGACTTCTTGCTCACTCATCAATGTCGCCCATTAAATGGAACTTCCAAAAGTATTCTTATTCTGTGTTCTTATTGATTATTATTGGTTTTTCTCAGAGTCCGAAGTTGGAGCCTCTGAAGGGGAACACGACCACGTCCGCAGCCGTAAGTCAACAAATAACGCAGAAAGTCAATTCTACCACTCGTCCGCAACCCGTTTTCGAGCTCGGAACGGTTCATACAAATCGAATTTCGCGGACTGGCAAGCCAGGTGACAGTTGGCTGATTTAATTCAATCAATACACCAAATCAAGAGCATGGTCTGTTTTTTTTTTTTTTTTTTTTTTTTTAATTTTATCGGGAAATTCAAATAGCGCCATCTGGTGGGGCACTGACATTGCCATTCTTTTTGCAGTTCTCTTTTTTTCTTTGCATAATTTGATTAAGCGAAAGAACTGTATTAAACAGCAATTAATGTCTTGTCGCTATGCACATGAAAGTCATCAAGACAGAAATCGAAAGTTGATGTTGGACCGGAATGGTATAAATGCTCGAAACGCAGCCTGCAGTCTGACTCACAGTACAAAGAAAAAAGATGACGCTGAAGGCCGCAACAGCCCTGAAATGTTTTCGTGTGTCATCTCGTTCCCGACAGAACGTTCTGCTGGTCCAGAGAAAAATGGTGGTGAACGACAGCGATCTGGACAACTTCCGCAAAGTTCTCAAGAGCTACGTCGATGCCACGTCGGCGCACTCCGACAACCTGCAGTCAGTGTCCTGTCATCATAAACGGACCGTGATTCACGTTCACGCCGCACACTAATATTTGTTATATTATGGCCATTTCAATTCAAGTTGTCCGTATATATATATAAATATATATGAATGAAATTTGGAAAATCCCACAATTAATGGTGACTCATATTATTATATGATGTTGTGTTTCTTTTGCTGTTCTCTCTTGACATCAGCGTGTCCGTTCCAAAGTTTCCGGAAAAGTCCTCTTACGTGATTTATGAGTTCTGGCGAGACCGCCTTTCCTGGATGAGGTCAGTGCCGGCGCTCATTGTGTTCGTCAGCGAATAACTTTATGTGATGCGTCTGTTCAATTTCAAGTATTTCCAAATGTTTGATTTCTCACAATTGATAAATCATTCATTTCCCAAGATTTTATTTCATTTTTTTTTTCACTTTTCAGCTACCTGCAGTCCAACAGCAGCAAAGACTTCCAGCGCTGCCTCATCAGCATGCTGGAGGACGCTGAGATCGTATCGACCATGTTGCTGCCAGGTGTGTTTATACGTATAAGTACGTCAATGGGCGTGAACGTGTCCGTGTCGCCCACTTGTCTCGTTTATGTCTTTCAAATTTGGTAGCAATCAGACCAAATCTGTTGGATGCACAACCACCAAAAGGATTCTTAAATAGTTGCTTCAAAGCAAAAATGCAGACATCTCACTATCTCATTATTTGTTGGAATTTTTTGGTGGGTCTAGTCCGGATAGACACAATGACTAAATTGAATGTTACTATGTTACTATTATTCTTTATTTTTTAATTCCAGGGGTCGTGACCTAGCGAATTCTTGTTCTACACTTTTTATTGGCTTGAACATGGCAGCACAATTCAATATTTCTAAATCTGGGAAAATACTCAAAATGGTGATTTAAGTAAGCTCGAAATAGCAACAATGAATGTCAATGAATGTTTTTTTTTCTCCCTGCAGCTTCCTGGTGGAATATGACTAACAACTGAGTGTCACATCCACTGCCTACAATGCTGTCATACGGACGCCAGCGCATTAAAACCCACTCACCCGCATGGCCACACACACGCGCGCACACACACAGAAAGGGGGAGAATTGAAAATGCATCCATGTGTTTGAAGGCCATGTCGCCATCCTGCTTGCTTGGTAAACTTGTTGTCATCTCAGCTGCTCATTATTTGGCGATGAGATGCTCCACAATGTACATGCCGTATAATTCTGTACCGCTATCGCTTGGTGCTTGAAGGCATTTAAACTCCAAACATGCATGGCAATACTATTTAGATTGATAGAAAAATGCAGTACGAGCCTTCTGCGTTATCATATTGGAGAAAGCAGAGGTTCCAATTTCAGAAATATGTTTAAGACTTAACTGGACTTTGACTTTGCTTATCCCAAGTAATGACTTACTTGAAATTCAGTGGATGACTGGACTGGACTTTTGACACAATAACTTGGGACATTCTTGAAACTTGAGTGTTAACTGTAAAAGTAACTTGGGACAAATGATACCCCATATTTTTGTATTTGTAAATACAGAGCAACAAGATTAGGGATAATTGCTCTAAAATGACCTTTACCTTCCTCATGTAAATGTGTTTCGTAGTCATAGTTAATGCATGCATCGAAACTCGTGGATCATTTATGTGCTATTAGCACACAAAGTCACATGTGAAAGCGTTGTGTTTTGTTTCAGTTCATGAACTGGCCTGAATTCGATGTAAATGAATAAAAATCATTCAAATGTGTTTTTAAAGAGGGCATATTATGGAAAGTGGCATGCATCACATTTGCAAGCGGAACATCCAACTCATTTTTTCCTCCGCATCCCCTTGCAGCGCCCTGGTCGTCATGGTAACGAAAGGCGCATGAGACAGACGCCTAATCGGAGTGATTTCAAGAAGAGTGTGAAAAGTGGATGTGAAGTGTAGTGGACAAATTAAGCTTCATGAAGCACGTGTGGTACATTTTCCCTCCTCAAGATGGTCATGAATTGGTGCAGAACAAATATTGCAAGCTTGAAATCTATCTTGAAACCAAGAGCACCATCTAGAGGAGTGAAAAAACATCACAAGCGCTTGAATAAAACTGTCCATAAGGTTTAAATGTGTTAATGCATATAACCAGTAGGTGTCACTGTTTATTATAGAACTTCCTCTATCCAATCTTGAAACTGTGCTGCATTTGTAAGTTGTTTTACATGCTTGGCAAATTGGCAATTTAGCCATTTGTTTTGATTTCCCAATACGCGATATGAACGGATAATTTTCTCTATTTAAGTAACGCAGCGCAATGACACTGAATTGAGCATCTTAATGAGCCTGAAAAATCGGGTTAAGGGAGAGAGAGACTACGTTCTCTCCTCTAATTGGATAAAGCTCAATTGTCTCGCACAGATTCTTTTTACCTAAAAGATTACTTATTATCTGCGAGCAGCCAATGAGAACTAATTGTAGCGACTTTCCACCCCCATGTGAGCAGTTCTCCCACAATCTGCTCATATGAAACAAGCCTCCAACAAAATGAAAATATTTGGCTGATTAAAAGTTTCTCCTTTTCTCAATTAAAAGAAACTGAAAGTACACTAGCCAGCACTTGAATTGAAATCATCTCCCATAAAAAGCCTGTAAATAAAGTTTGAAGATAAGGGTCTATTTTTTAGATATACTTGGAGCTCCTTCTTTGTTCAATCAAATGATTCCAATTCATGACCTCGAATTGTTTTCGTACAAACATTTAATGCCTTCGTGTATGTTCGTGACGACAGCGAATTCCGATTGATGTACAAAAGTCGCAACGGAAGTCGGTTGTTTCTGAATATGTAATAACAGTATGCGACCACAAGGTGTTGCTACAGCTTCATTTGCGAAAAGTAATGTTGCAGCTCTGAGAACGATCATTTCATACACTTGGCCACATTGCCAAGAGCATTTCAAATACCCACACTTCCACTTCCTTGCCAACATCCTCTCGTTGTATATTACAAAATGCGCTACTCACGTGAGCAGACAAACTGCTTCTTCCTTGACAATCACACCGCCTTTGTGATTCAATGATGAATAAATTACATCAAGAATTAAAAGAAAAACATCGATGACTGCATTTTGTTGCATTGAGTTGTCAGGTTTGCGACAGTTGCTGGTATGAGTGCCCAACTCTAAAAGCCTTTTCACGCTGCACTTAGCAGGGCACACTGCGCTCATTTCCCGCGAGGTCACAATGACGGGAGGCCGTGTCACGTCGCAGGTGACTCAAAATGTTCAACTTGGGAGTGGCGCCGCTGTGACATCAGACGGGCCGTACCGGATAGGACATGCGTCGGCGGAGTGATTTCAGAGCGCTCACTCGTTTAAAGTAACTTGTAGACTCAAATGTCAAGAAGCTTAACCTTTAATGAGTGCAATTGGATTTTTTTTCCCATTTAACATATTCATGTCAAAATGACCGAGGAACTTTATCTCCATTCCTCAGAAACAAAAGCAAAAAGAGAGGGAAGAACACAGAATACATGAATTTAGCACAAAAAAAAACATGATTCAAAATGCCAAGAAAGAAGTCACGTGTGCCTACAAAAAGTAAACATTTTAACAGCATTTAACTCGGACAACAATAAATTGAACCACGACACATTTTGCGTGGGGGAAGACCACCGTAATTGACCAACTTCCTTTTGAGAAACAACGACAACCGTGCTTGCACTTTTGTTCACGTGTGTATTTAAAAAACGCTGAAAAATGTCTGCGCGAATAGGTCATGCTGCTTTGGAATGCTTTGTTTTTCTTTTGTTTTTTTCCACATTTCGATGACACCCTAAAGGTAAATTGTTGTTTTACCCGACAAAAGAGTTGCTAATAAGCATCATAAAGTCGTGTCTGGCAGGTGTAAAGAGGACACGGCGTCGGATGTGAACTTAACAGGCCTTTCCTCCTCACAAGGGGAGTGAGGCGGGGGTTATTGTGATCTGGAAAATGTATTGGTCGAGTTGTAAAAACAGCCCCCCCCCCACACTCTCAAAATAAAAAAAAAAGAGGAGAAGGAAAATTTCGGGGTGAGGGGAACCGGAGCTGTGGCCTGCGGATGAACCCATCGGGGACTTTGCTTGCTGGGGTCATTCCAAGTTCAGGTCTTTCCCTCGCTGACTCTGCGAGAGCGGAGGAGCTGTCCATGGCTGAAGGGGGCCTGCTCTTGACGGCCTCCAGCCCCCCCCCCCCCCGGGGGCCCTGTAACACAAACCCATTTCCAGCAGGAGTTCTGTGTGAGTGCGCTGGTGGTGGGAGACATCTAGGTACACCGTCGCAGGTCATCCCGAGGCTGAGAGTGCGGTGGAGCGCCATCTCCGACCATAAATATTCTCGGGCGGCAACGTGACTAAATTCGGGTTTTTCGTGTTTATAAAAATGAGGCCCGCACGAGACTAGCTTTACTTTATTTAGTTTATATTTTATTTACACCAAAAAAAATAACTTACTAAGGTATTGACTCTTCCTACAATTGTTCTCACAGCAAAGACATTTATTTCTAAATCCAATCTACTTGAGGGTAATTGCCAAAGACTGCGAACTACAATGCGCAAAATCGCTGTTTTGGGGTTGCTGTTGAAAATTCTTTAAAAACTGGGACACAAATATTACAAATATTAACTCATTCACTCCCAGTCGAGAAAAAAAAAGGATATTTGACGTCTTAAGCCGTCAATGGCAGTAAATGAGTTCATCAAATCTTTTCCCCAATGGTTCAAATGCATTTAATGACTCAGCAATTGCTTCATTTATTTTAATGGTCTGTAAACCTCCAACGTACCGTATCGACATCATATTTTATGGGCCATACAAACTCGCTCTTGTTTTGAAGTGTTTCTTTTCCACGTGTGCAATACAACACTTTATTTGTGTTAATTATGGAGACGCGGGTGGAATCAGTCAACATATTGCAACGGCATCCCATTGGAGCAAAAATATAAATAAAAATGGAATTTTATGACCTGAACTAAGCTTGAAATGAATTCTAAGTCACAGAGTGTCACGTTGAGATGGAGCTTGAGGAGGACCCAAACGCCGGGAAGCGCGGAGTGGGAAACTTGAAGGGTATTTAATCAACAAAAACAAAAGGCAAACAAGGAACTTAGAAAAACTAAATGATCAAAAAAGCGCAAAACAACGGACACGAAGACAACAGCTTGACAAAACTAAACTTTGACTGTGAGACCGGAATGAAAAAAGGGACATGAAGGACATGAACATCACAAGCAGGAAACTAAATACAAACACAGTAACGAGCCAACGAGGAGCACCTGGACCAGACACAAAAGCTTGGAGGGAGCTGATTGGTTCACACGAGGGACCGGGACGACAAGTACAGGTGAACACAATCAGAGCACAAGACAGACACGAAACAAGGAAAAACATGAAACAAAATACGAAATCAAAAACAACAAATACAAAGAGGAGGAGTGCATGTTGAGTGTCAACCGAGTCAACACATATCTCGGTATAGTTTTCGTGGAATGATTCAATTCGGTTCAAATCGATGCACTCGCATGATGTACATCAAAACCGATTCTCCGATTCAAATTGTTGTTTTTTGTAAGACCCCACCTGTGCACAGTACAATTTAAAAAGAAAAAAAAAAAAACTTTTTCTGGCTTGAAAGTGACTAGAAATGAGCCCCGTGTCGATCTCCAAGCATGTCGAAAAAGCCCCAAACATGTCAAATGGGGCCCATCTCTCTCTGGACGATCGCAGAGCAAACGGCAAGTCTGGGGTGGCCAACTCATCAGGCAATTTGCACAGTCCGCCCAGCATGGGGCCTTTGAGTGGATAAGTGGTCCCTCCCATAATGTCAAGCGTAAGCCTGAGTGAGAGCGCCGGCGGGGAGTTAATGACACGCCGACTGGTGGGCTTTCAAGCCCCCGTGACATTTTTTGCTTTCTATCGTCGGGGAGGTGTTTGTTTATTGGGGGCGCCAGTCTGCAGCGACACGCCATTCATTTGCATTTGCGACGGCCGATGACTCATTCAGCTCACTTGCGCTCGTCTTCCGATGACCAGATTGCAATAATAAAGCCTCCCAAGTCAGAGAGCGGCGTGATGAAACGCTCGGTGACTCATCGAAGAAAGAGCAAATCAACATCCTGACTCTCTAACAACAATTTTCATAACGCTGCGGCACGTGGTCGTCCAAACAGCAACTTTGGGGGGGGCGATTCTGACCTCTTGCAAAGGAATTCAAGCAGACACGATCCAAAAACGGATGCAAGAATTGCAACGCTGCTTTTAAATAAGCAACCTCGTGTTATCATGGAAATGTTTATAAACAACTTTTTTTGTAACTAATTAATAATTACACATCAATTGGGAGGCTTGTTTGAAAATATTCAAATTATTCTCTCAGGGTTGATGACTTGATGATGAAGTCACATCTCATTTAACTAACTCTAGAGGAAAGTTGGAGGCAACTATAAATTGCTGAATAATTTGGAATGCGTCCAACGATGACGTTCCAATTGGATCTCTGCGCGAACATTTTCAACCGGAGGTTCTCGCTCGTTTGTTTATTTCAAATGTGCACGTTGGTACTCACAGGAGCATTTGAATGAGCCAAACGGACAGGACCTCAGGTGGAATTGGGCCCGCGGCACAACTTGGATTGTCGGCTGCGAGTACGCACTAACGTCGATAGAGCAGACCAAGACTATTATGTGAAAGTTAATTGCAAGATTAGGTGGCGCTTGGGAGTTAAAAAAAAAAAACTGTAACTCATCCAATTTCAATACTGCTTCTCCTCATTAAGGTCACGACTGAGCTGGAGTCTATTCCAGTTGAATTTTTTTTTCTCTGATGCTTCCGTGCTCCGTGTATATAACGATCCATAAAGTCAGGCCGAAGCCGAGATTCCAACCCAGAACTTAAGGCCCCGCTAACCGCTTCCGTCACCGAGATCCGTCGAACTGATAAGGCCTAATCGTTCTTTTCTGAGTCAGCGTTTTTTATTCCCACATCGTAAAAAGATTCCGTTTTCACTCATTCACTGCCAGCCCAGGAAAAATGAACGTACTTTTGGGCGTCCATATCCGTCAATGGCAGTGAATGAGTTCATTAGTGCTGTTAATTTTTTATAATTTGTGTGTGTGTGTGTGTGTGTGTGCAAAAGAAAACAACCACGTCATTTCCAAGCGGTCGATAAGCATGTTAGGGACGTCTGGAATTTAAAGACGCTTACTCTGGATGTTGGCGGGCAGATGCCAGCAGACAGAGTGTCTTGTTGACAAGAGTGTGATAGAAATGGAGAGCGAGGAGGAGAAAGCAGGCGGTGCGGGCGGCCCAAGTAAACAGCATAAAGGGAGAGGTTGAGACGAGTTGAGAGGAGACGGGGAGGGTGCGAGGAGGGGGGGGGGTTGGTTTCTGTTCATGAGTAGAGGACCTCCCCATGAACTGTGCAGTCGCGAGCCGGGTCATTGGGGCGAGGTTGTCAGAGCGTGCCTGAAACAGTACACCCGGGGGTTCAGCCAGAGTTCACACACTCGGCGTGCAAGATCCATGTCGCTCTGCCATGCAGCACGCACACACTTATAAAGTCACTCCTCAGGTGTTTGAGTTCCCAACAACCACTGAAGAAAGGCGTTTTTGGGTTTGAGCGGTTTCATGAAGTGCGTCTGCCTTTCGTGACGTCTTGTTTTCACCAAGTTGATCTGGAGTAGACGCCGTCGATGTAAATATGCGCACGGGGAAGCAAGGGCGGTGGAGCAGATGTAACGAGCGACGTCGCGTCCCGTCGCAAAACGCAGCAAAGGGAGATTTTCTTTCATTCCAGTCGGCGTGCTTTTAAATCGGAGAGGCCACTAAGCCAGATTGCCCTCGGAGTGACTGAGCTCTTTGTGGGAAAGCTGTCTGCTTTATTCCCATTGAAGACAGCTTGGCCCATTGTCAAACCCGGAGCTTGACCTGGTGTTGAACCCAATTGTCAAACTTGCCGTGGAGCTTGGGACTTTGGCGGTGTGTGTGTTGGGGGCGGGAAGGGGGGGGGTGGAGTTGAGCGTTTTGGCAGGCTGAGGTTCAAATGTTTGTCGTGACTTCATAAGCTGCGCCTAATTTGGTTTGAGAAAGGTGGAGTTTCCTGTCCCGCCTTTTAGAAGGCCCGTTTGATGATGGCCACCTTCCCCCTTCTCCCGTGCGTGGATTATGTGTCATTGGAAGGTTTTGACAGACAGGCGCAGCTGTGGCAGTCAGGCGCCAGAGCACCACGCCCTCCAAGTCCAAGGCAGACACAAGGCCCGGCCGGGCCCAGAACAATCCCGCCTTTGTGAATCTACTGGAAATCATCAGCGGCATCCAAATGACCGTAAGCTGCAGATACAAGCCAGATGTTGGAATTCCTCGACTCAGTTCAATCTCAGTCCAGTCTGGCTCATCCAAGCCCGGCAGCGCAGCAGTGGCAGCGCGGTGGGCGGGGCTTTGGGATGATTCTGTTACATGAAACCCGCTTTGGCCTCCAGAGGAGGAGCGGGGGAGGTTGATTTGCCACTAAAAAACATTTTAAATGACTCACAACCTCCAACAGGATGCAATAATAAACCCGGAGGACAAATGTCAATTATTAGGACTTAACCCATTTGTTAGCTCTCAGTTTTAGGCCCGCTTGAAATTGGTTCAGAGGCCAAATAATTCCAAATTGGGAGACAATTCATTTACTCAACATATTTTGCAGGTCTGAACATCCTGGTAACTCAACGCTCCCTCTTGCGTTGTTTTGTACATAACAGCCCAATTTGGGGCTTTTTTCGAGACAAAACTAACAATTTTTGTCAAAAATAAACAGAATGTTGGGTCAACTTGACCCAAATAGTGGAGCTGCCCATTTTTTTGGGGGGTTTTGCAAAATTGGGTTATTTTTTACCCAACTGCTTTTCGGTTGATAAACCTTATAAGAAGTGGTCCCCAACCTTTTTCCACCGAGCACCGCTTCATACGAGTTCATAACTTCTGTGGACTTGCAACCGGTGTTAGAGGGGGGCGGGGGAGCTGGCACTTGTCGCTAATCTTACTAGATTTTGCTGGGCAAGAGCAAGCCCGTCTAAAAACGTTTGTGTGAGCGAGAATGACCATTGAAGGAAATCCACCCAACCGTTGATCGGGTCCACATCTTGCGGAAAGTTTTTGTCTTTTTTCTCGTATCTCTTCCTGGCCAGTAAGTGAATGGCAAGGCTTTTCATATTATGACCACACGAAAGCTCCACGCAGACACGTAAAAACGAAATAAGGCCTCCACGTCTTTGGTGTGAATCTCCAAAAATGAAGACAAAAATCTCCTAGCATGAGATTTTTTTTTTTTTTGCGTATGACATCAATAAGTCAGACCCGTGCTAACTTGAGCGTTTAGCAGCGGGCGAGGGGTGAGGGACGGAGGGGGCTTTAAGGCTCTCCCGTGAACTCACATCCTCGCCGCAGAAGGACTAAGCAACGGCTCTCCGGAGGGATGCTTTCATCCTGACGCACAAGCTTTGTGTTTGGTCTGTTTCCATTTAGCTAAAAGTTCAGGTGTAGTTCACCAAGGCCGCCCGCCTGCCCACGTGACCCGCTTCGAGGCGCCGGGCTCGGGAGGCCTTTGTTTGTGTAATAGAGCTCTGCGATCTCTCTGCAGCTTCTGTGTCAAGCGAGAGCGAGCGAGCGAGAGAGAGAGAGACATCTGTGAAGCTTGTCATTCAGTTTGAACTGAGGGCACGTCTCAAGATGCCTGTCCGTGCTAACTTGACTGCCGTTTGACCTTCATGTCCACACTTCAGAGATAGAAGTAAATCAGCGGCGTGCAAGGCAAAGTCATGTTTCAAGTCTTAACCTTCAAGTTTCAAGTTAACTGTGGCAAAAATCGAGCAAGACGAGCAACGATTCTTGTTGCACATGAGCCGCTTTGCATTTTAGTATTTGTAGTGAGCTATGCTAACTTTCACAATCACTTATTTCGTGATGGTTCCTAAAATTTCTTCACACAAAACTTATTTATGGACTGTATGCACGCAGCACCAGAAGCTTCCGGTCAGGGATCGACACACGTAGAACACCGTTCATGTGATGTTACCCTCGCCCAGTGCTCCTCAATTATTTTCTGTTACCCCCCCGCCCCCAGCAAGGCTAAGGAGAGCGCCACTGCCAACTAATGGAGAGGATGTGCAATTACACACGGAAAATAAGCACGTTCGCCAGCGTCACACGCGAGTTGAAATGCGATCATCATTGTCTTTTTTTTGGGGTGGTTATGGTGTGACGTAATATTTTTTTAAAAAAATGCCTCGGCTCAATAAAGGTTGGGAACCACCAGCTTGGATTTCTTTGCTGAAGCGAGCATTGCATGAGCTTCCAAGCTCATTCTTCACTCTTGCTCAAAGAAAAGAATATGGTGACATCTTGCTATCGGGATCCTTTCACGAGAAAAAGCAAGAATAGCAATCCACCACCAACAACAGAACAAAGAAAACATATCTATCTTCTATGACCTCATCGTGCAGTCGTCGTTCCAAATGCGCAGCGTAATCCCGGCGACGAGCGCGACCGCGTCCCCGGCGTGACCCACATCTGATTCACCTTGAACGAGACGGGCTCGCAAGCGAAAACAACGCCGGGTCACGGAGTTCACTCGCAACTGTGACGGTCTTGCATAATCATAATAAATACATCTCGACGAGGCCAGGCCGGGCCGGGTCGGGCTTGTGTGGGAAAGAAGACTTTTCAGGAGCGCCGTCCCGCTCCGGTGCCTGGTGGGCTTTCCAAAACGCGACTATTGCGGCAATGTGAACTTTGCTTGACCCTCCCACGCCCTTCCCCTGCGAGTGTTGTTGCCTCCTTCACTTGGCTTTGTTTGTGCCTCAGCGCTCGCCTCCCACTTTCGCGCCGCTAACTGTCGACACCGCAAAGCTGAACACTGGAGAGCGCAATGTGAAACACGGCCCCGTGACCTCGAGGGATCCCGTTTTTCCAAGAGGGATACAAATTGCTCTTCCTTTTCCTTTTGAAATCTGCGTACGCTAGAAAACAGTGAGAGTCGTGACGATACGACGAGAATAATCCCAACGTGTTTGATTAGAGAATGTACCAGGCCACCGGTGTCCAACTCCGGTCCTCGAGGACCACTATCTTTGCAAGTTTTAGACGTTTCCCTCCCTCACCACACCTGAACAGCTCGTCAGCAAACTTTGTAGGAGCCTGACAGAGATCCTGATCATTTGAATGAGCTTCGTTGGAGGTGGCAAACAACCGGCCCTCGAGGACCAGAACAAAGTTTGAGACCACGAGAGCATGAAAATGACCTCGAGTCAGTGGCAGGTCTGCCGGAGCAAGAAAGCGCACGCTCATTTCTGCACTTCTTCGGTCGGGAACATGACGCTTCTGCTGCACGTGCTCACGAAGGTGCAGATTTGAAATGTTTGTCTTAAATGTTGTGATGTCATTGCCAGCCTTGCACTCCCCCAACTCATTTCTTTCAGTGGATATTACGGACATTTCTCAGAGAATAGCAAGTGGTTTTTTTTTCTTTTTTTATCTTTATTGCGGCTCCAGCTCACTGCGCCGCTGCTGTTCTTATCTTTTATTTTTTTTTTTTCCCTCGATATGATGTTCTTAACGAGCCCGAGGCAGTGCGACACGAGCGCTGCGTGTGCAGCTGTAAAAGATTCGGATTTATTGCAGAACAAACGTTATTTGCCTGCCTCACTCGAGAATATTCCCGACGTTCCTTCTCACTTGACGTGCCCGCCGCCCCCTTTATGGATTTGCATGGCTTTACCACATTTATCTCCCGTGCTTGTGTGTGTGTTTTGACGGACACCCTCTGGGCTTGTTGCTCCCCTCGACCTTTAACACCAGCGTGTACAATAAATCTCGCCGCTCGACGGGACAACTGAGGCGTCGCGGCCGGCCCCTTGCCGTGGGTTAGGCCCGGGTCTTTTTATCACGCGAGTCATCCCGTGATGGATGAACCCCAAGTGCCGAGTGGCCTGGCGGTGAGAGGTGGATAAGGCGTCGACACGAGCGCCACCTCGCCGCCTCGCCTTTGCACAACCGTCAGCTCAGGACGACATCCACGTGTCCACGTACTTTATTGCAGGTGATAGTCCAGTCCCCTAAACAGTGCCTGTTGAGTGCGGGGAATTTGAACTAAACTACTGATGCTGTCAAACATGCGGCCCGTGGGCCGGATCTGGCCCACAAATGGGTCTAATACGGCCCGTGAGCAGATTCGGTAACAAAATAAGTACAGCCCAACGGAATAAACGGCCAAATGGCCAAAGTTAAATATGACAACTTCAACAACTGGTAACGCCAGGAGAGTATGCAAATACTTATAATCTGCGTAATATTGACACCAATTGTTTTATGTTCTCGATCCTGATTTTACAGGTCTGGCCCACTAGGTCATAGATTTCCTCCATGTGCCCCCTGAGCTAAAATGAAAAAAAAAAATAAAGTAATTTCAAGCATTGACTTGCAGAAAAGGAAACATGCTCAAGTTAACAAATTAGCTCCAGTGTTTGCAAAGCTCAAATAAGCAACATTTATTGACATTATTTTTGCACGAAGCCTTCAGCTTTGAACACACATTCTACATCACGATGCAGAAAGCCAAACAAAATCCAGATTTGCCGTCTCATAATCATAACACACCATCGCCCTCCCTTGAGGTAGGATTAAAAGTAAAAATAAAAAGCATGGAGAGCATGCAGGAAACATTTCAGAAAAAAAGGCTCAAATTCCTTTGAAAGCAAATTGCAATGTTGCGCTCGGGGGTGCGTGTCTCGCTAACTCACATCTTCGTCTTTTGCAAATGAGTAACCCAAGAGTGGACAAAAGCCGCATTTTTATCTCCGAAAACACACGCTCACACCTTTCAGCGCTCAGTGTGATCGAGATCGATCCCCAAATATAACACACTTGCTAACCGTTCACACCTGAGACCGAGCAACGCAAACGAGTCACATGACACCAGGGAAGGATCATTTGGACATTTTTCTTGTCAGCAATTTAGACATCCAGAATTATTTTTTAGTTCGACCAGTTGCACACTGACCACTTTAATTGTCTAATTTTGTCCTGTGAAAATTGGATATTGACATGAATGTAATTGTTTGATACTTAACTCCATTTGAAATACGAAATCTGACATTTAGGGCCGTCATCACGAAGTTTTATTTTGGGAAACTGGCTTTTTTTTAACCGTGGAAAAGGCACAATTACTATGATGTGTATTAATTATCCCTGTTTGCTAAATTATTGTTTGATTTGGCAACAAATGATGGCAAGTATGCAGGTCTGCGTGTCAGTTTTACTCACATCTTGGCCCTTTTTATACGAGTAACAATGGAGCGGACAAAAACGCACACTGACTTGCCGTCACATGTGGGCAGGCAGTCGGAATAAAAGTGAAATGCCAAGCAGACACTTTGTGGCATCTGATCACAGCTGAGAATGCAAGGAAATAACCCCCCCAATGCAAAAAATAAATAAATAAAATCAAAATAAAAAAATCCCCTTTTTCCACCTGCGCCGGGTCAGTCACCCTGCCGCTGAAGGCCTTCAGCGGAGAAAAGAGCCTTCCAAGCCCTCTTTGATTTATTCCGTATTTGGCTAACCTTGCTCTGAACTTGCCCCGGGAGATTTCCAAACCATTTTAGTTCTTCTCTTCCAGCATACGCGAGCGACGTGCCTCCCTGACCTATTTCCATCCCAAGGAGCAGCTCCGTCCCGCTCCGCTTTCGCAACAGCTCAGCCTGACAATGAGAAACAGGCCCCGCAGAGGAGGCCCGCCAAGCTCCACCTTCCTCAAACCAGTGTGGGGGGGGGTCACCTACCGATCGCAATGTGGAGCTGGGATTGTTGAGTCGAACAAGGCAGGCCTAGATTATACACACTCATAATGCGAGGTGGGCAAACTGTCGTCCGTGGGCCACATGTGGCCCTCTCGGTTCTCTAATCCAGCCCAGCAAAAGTAGTTTTTGAATTTTCACAAAACAGAATTGTTGAAATCCAATGCATTTATTCAGTTTTTCATTTCCCCACCTTTTCTCAAGCCCTTTTCACACTGGCCTTCTAAGCCGACTTTCTTTTTCCCTTCTCGCTATCCTGTTGTGCAAGATATCAATACGGGACGGGGGTTGCGGTCGACCGGCAAAATTACATGCTGACATGATCAGAAACCCAACTTTCTAAGTCTAATGAGATCCAGTGCTACGTTTACCAACCTCACAATCCAGTGAAATGGAAAAAAATAAATAAATCGGGCACGTTACCTGATGAATCTGCGTTAAATCGGCCGTACTCGATCATGATATGAATGTCAGCGTCAAGCCACGAAACAAATAAAAGCTTTGCGCTTTTGCTGACTCGCAGGTAGTGCGCCATCGATTGACTTCTCGTTCCCCGATAAAAGAGCATTCATGGACATTTTATGTGCTGCGTGAGCCGCAGCTGAGACGTGGAAGCAGAAGACCACACCGCGCCTGAGCGAACGCATCTTAGATCATCGCAATGACAAGGTCCTGATCGACATGCTCATTACGTTCCAGGAGAATTCAACCCAGGTTGGACAGTAGATAACGTCCACCGGCTCCTTGTTTTATGTCTTTGACAATATCCTGCGTCACCCTCACTGAACACACGCCTGACATAAATCGAAAAATTGCTACAGGCGTGAAAACCCAGATGGTAAATTCTTGAAGTGCACACAAAAAGGTCATCATCTGGAGAACTGCATTTTATTATCTTCATTTTATGCAAATAAAAACAAAGTCTAAAAAAAAAATGTGACTAAAACAGGAGGCACAGGTACAGACGGCTTCTAAGAAGGCATCTCTGTCCAGTATATACAAACAGACGTGCAGAAACACACTTTCCCTGACGCTCGAGCTGGGTGAAGCCAAAGTCCTTAATCCCATATTCCACCATGCAGATGCAAAAGTCCCGCTGCCACGGCGTCGTCTCCACCTCCAAGTACCATTAGGTCCATAGTTTCCTATTTCAACTCAGAGGTAGCGCGGTCGCCTTGAACCCGCGTCGGGGCCTCATGTCCGTCCTTTGAATGTGTTCATGCAGGTGTAACTCCCCGTAAACTTGTGAATTTCTTCAAGTGCAACTTGTGGCATGAAGCTGGAAAGTTGAGAAAGGACACGGGTAGAATGTTAGCAAGTTGAAGAAAGGTTTCAAGAAACCCCATTCGGACCCGAGCTCACCTTTTGAGAACGACGAGCGCGTGCATGGTCCAAGGCAGGTAGAGAAAAGCCACATCTGCACGAACCGCATCCACAGTCTTCTGGGCGACCACTTCCGGCCGAAGAGGTGGAAACAACTGAGGGAATCTAGGAGAGAAACCACAACGAGGTTCGGGTTACATGAAGACGAACCGAACTCTGACGATGAGGGCTAGATGGTATTTTTTCTATTTCAAAGTCTGGTAATCTCCTCTTAGACCAGAGGTGGGCAACTCTGGTCTTCGACGCCTGGTTTCTTGGATGTTTTACTGTATACGTTTCAGTGCTCCGACGCAACTGATTAAAATGATTAGGATCGTTATCCAGTTTCTGCAGAGCTTGCAAATGAGCTGAACTGGCCAACCCCGGCTTTGACAATATCCTTTCTTGGGTGGATGGAAAATGGAAAAGTCCTAAAATGGTTTAAAACTAACTAGGAGGAAAAGAGTTACTTTGTGACCTTGAGGAGTTTTGAATCAACTTGAATGGCCATGACATGTGGGGTCCCTCCAGGGTCAATACTTGGACCCCTTCTGTTTAGTCTATATATATGTCACCTTTGGATCAACGACGCACAGTTATATCTATCGTAGAAAGATGCTTTAGTCGATACACAATGACTATTTTGGAAAACTGTGTTCTAGTCTATCGACAAACAAGATTGAGGAGCTTCTGCATATTCAAAGTCAAAAACTAAACAGGAAAGCGTTTTGCACCTGACTCTCATGCCCTGGAACATTTCGGTGTTGGTATGGAAGGGAAGAACTGTGGTGCAGCCAACGCCGGGACAGTCCAGCAGGCCCAGCGTCAAGCTCTCCATGAAGGCCAGAGAAGAGGCCTTGGAGGTGCAGTAGTCGATGGCCCCAGGGATCGGCGACTGGGACAGGATGGAGTTGATGCACACCACGTGACCGTGCTGAAGCTCCAGCATCCGAGGCAGAAACGCCTTTGTGGTCTGACAGAAGAACGGAGAGAAGCAAAGAGATGTCATGAAACAAAGAAGGGAATGAAATATAGCCCCGAGTCGAGCCGCAGATTATTTTTCCATTTCCATTTAAAGGATAATTGAATTTCCGTCTGCATATTTCAGTCTTATGATCTCCACTTAGAATAATGATGCCATGACTTCCACTGGCCCCGTCTGAATCTTTCAGGAAATGAAGCCTTCAGAAACATTCCGCTTAACCGGCACCTCTGCACTTGTCAAGCTTGACAAGTTTGAAAGTTCTTCAAGGGGAATTCAGAAAGTCCCATGTTGAGCCTTTTATATCCTTCCCATCTTGGGATGGATAACGTCTAACAATATTGCTAGCTTTATGACATTTGCAAGAAAAAATCATTCCGACAAACAGATGGAACGTGTTCATTGAGTTTTAAGTTTACGCACCTCATTCCTGCGTTAAGCATACCAATGAAAGTCGTTCCAAGTCAAGCCATAAATGGCGTCCTGTTCAGAGTACGTCATCCAATGTCGGTAAACTCTAACACAAGCTATGTTGCTAATGCTAATGCTGCGATTCAGGTAACTATTGATGGAGCTAATGCTACGCTTGATATTATTTTGACCATCACTACAAAATTTACTACTACTCATGCCTACTGCTCGTATAACAACTACCGCTCAGACTAGTCTTAGCTGTTAGCGTGACTTAATATGCCGTTTTTCTCATACTACAGGTACAGTAGCAGCTGGTGACCAGCTCTCACTAGATCCTTGTTTTGCTCCAGCAACATGCTGGCCCCGCTGGCCGGCTGCAACTCACTTCTTAGAGCGGGTTGCCCAGTGCCTGAAACGTGGCCATTTTGTTTTGCTGTTCTTTTTCACCAGCAACATCCGCACAAAAACACAACAAATCCGCACCGGTGTATGGAGTCTGTTTTTTTGGGGGGGGTTATCACTGGAAAGGAGACAAACGACAGCAACCGAATGACTCGCTGATAACCCCGCTTACCCAAAACTGTCCCATGGTGTTGATGTGCTGTGATTTGAGTAGGGCATCGTCGTCGCTGTCCATCAGACTTTTGCCGTGGACCACAGCTGCGTTGTTCACTAAGATCGTCACATCTCCAACCTAATAACGGAACACGAAGAGAGGGAAAAAGGCAAAACATTGGCAAGTGCACTGCACGTCTGCTTCTATGAGATAATGCATTTTGCTGCACCAGAGCTGTCATCAACATTCTCCGCTCTTATTTTGACATTTTAGCTGAGGTCAATCCATACGCCAGATGGGAGAGAAGAAGCAACTCCGAGCCAACAAGCACGCTCCGAGATGGAATCACAGGGAAACAATTCGCTGAGTTTTATCAATATGGAGTACCTTTTCTCGAACAACCTTGGCTTGCTTGTAAACCTCCTCCCGATTGGCCACGTCGCAAAGGAAGTAGTGGCACTCCGTTCCCGACAGAGAGATCTCTGCGGCCGTCTCTTTGAGGCACTTCTCCGTGCGGCCCCACAGGATCACCTGCCACCAAAAGCCGATCGAGACAAAGATCACCAAAAGAGACAACGAAAGCCTGATTTGTGTTTCAGAGACGGCGCTCCGTCATCAAGTCGCCGTTGTCAGGCTTGTATATGAACACATCACCAGACACAAGTACCGTATTTTCCGGACTATAAGCTGCTACGTTTTTCCTCGATTTTGAACCATGCAGCTAATACAACAGTGCGGCTTTTCGGTGGATTTTTATTTCAGCAGTAGGGGGCGTTGTATCGTTCAGAAAATACGCTAAATAAATGTCGATTTTTTTTTCTCCCTTGGTTCTGTTCTGTTGTAATTAGCAAAGTTGTTGCCGTGTTAAACGGCACTGTTTTAACAATCTGTTGTTGTACCTTGATGGGAATTCACAGTACGAAATCGTTCTGTACACGCAGTAAACAACTCATTTTAGAAAACATGGAAAACTGCGGCTTATATACAAGTGCGCCTTATAATCCGGGGAAAAATTGTTACATCTTGACACGATAATGTGAAGTCATTTCCGGAAAAGGAAACGTGCTCACAATGTGCTCTCTTGCGAAGCGGTGTTTTACGTGTAGACTCTGGAATAGCAGACCAAAAATAGACACCGATACAAATATGCTTGCATAAGTATGAATTTGAAGACAAGGCCAAAAAAAACCCACAAAAGCCTTTTACGTCCGTCTTTGGTGTGAAAGACAAAGCAAACATGTAATTCAGTCGTCATCCGTGGCCAACCAAATAATGTGAGCGCCTTGCACAATATTTCTGGCAGTGAGACCACGTCGAACGCCGCAGATAAGCAACGCTCTTTTCATTGAGAGAACAGAGAGGCCATTTTCACTCGGACAAATAGTTTTGAGCCTGATTAAAGGCGTGTGTGTGCGGTGTGTGAATGAACTGTCTCTTCGACCACCCGAGACCAAATGAAGAGCCAGTCATCTGGGCAGGGAACACGGGGTTGGGTGGGACATGGTGGGGGGGGGGGCGAGGGGGAGTGGGGCGGGGTGGGTGTACTAGTTATTGGGCAATTAGATCTGTCAGTCTCCGGGGTCAGGGAAAGGTAATGAAATCAGGGGGTGAGCCCTCCTCATCTCTCCCAACACAAATTCTCAAAGAGATTACACGGCCTTTTGAGCAGATGAGCCCTGTCATTTCTGCTCAGCAAGTCTGAAAACGTGCGCAAAGTGCTGAGGGCGCAAGTGTGCGCTTTGGCCGCTTGCCCACAGCGACTCGGGCTAATATCGGAGGGGGGAAAGTGCGGGGTGGGGGGCAGCACCAGTGGCTCAGGCCATGCTGGCCCATCGATCTGGAGTTTGAAATTAGCGATGAACATTTGAGTTTTGTTTGAATTTTTTCTCTCTCTTCCAAGGCAAACAGGGTGAGACGGGATCAACAACGCTGCCGGCGCCACATATTTCTGTGACAACATTTTTTGGTGGTGCTGGAGCCTATCCCAGCTATCTTCGGGCAGTAGGCGGGGACACCCTGAATGGGTTGCCAGACAATCAAAGGGCACACATCGACGAACAACCAACCACGCTCACACTCATACCTAGGGGCAATTTCGAGTGTCCAATCAACCTGCCAAACATGTTTTTGGAATGTGGGAGGAAACCGGAGTACCCGAAGAAAACCCACGCAGGCACGGGGGAGAACATGCAAACTCCACACAGGAAGGCCCGCGACCTCTGCACTGTGAGGTCATCGCGCTAACCCGTCGGCCAGACCCAAGGATGCTTTTCAAAAGGCATCAAAGACGTTTGCCTTCGTGAACGGGATGCTGTGCAAGAAGTTCTTCCAACGTGTCCAGTTTAGAGGCAGTGCAGCGAGGGCCTTTGCATGGACGGCCATTACTGTTGCTGTTTGGCAATGAGGCCACAGTCAGAGGTTCAGCAAACAAGGAAATCTGACACCACCATCTTAGAGCCTCTGCTCACCTATTAGAGTTGATTGGTTCTTTTTTTTTTGCCAGGTCATGAGAGATAAGCTCAAAGCAGGCAGGCCCTGATGAATAAGTGAGAGCTTTTAATGGGATCGGATTCTTGCAAACAATGCTGACAAAGAACCCCCACACCTCACCCCCCCAAAAAAAAATCTCATTAAATGTCAGCCCTCTAACCGTGCTCACCTGTTAAAAAAAAACATTTGACTCATTCAGGTTTATCAGCCGTCACGACGCTCAGTAAGCTCAAAGCAAACAAGGATTAGCAAAATTGAAAGGAAACAGAAAGAAAGCCGTTCTCATGATTAACACCCACTTCTCAATCAGTCGAGGAAAATTGACTTATTGACTTAGTCTCTTCTGGTCTGTGGAAATTTTGTCCCACCAAAATAAAAGCAGACACCAAGATCCAAGCCACATTTGCCACACCATCCAAATCCTTGCGGACGCCGCGCTTGCAGTTTGCTCATTTGCATATTCCAGGAATTGGAATTGGACAATCCAAATGGGACATAAATATTGGATCTTTCTCCCTTGGAGGAAAAACCAAATGAAGTGAGTTGTTTCGGTCAAAACAGCACATATGAATGCAAGACCTGCAGTTGACCACGTCCTACTTGGTGTGCTGAATCGTCATCTAAAAAATTTATATTCCAAACTTTTATAGAGTAGTGTTAAAGAGCCGTTTCAAATTAAACAGCCGCCGCGTATTATGGCCACTCGCTAACATTTTGCGCTCTTCAAAATGACGGCCAACAACCAATTGTTGAGGTCAGCGGAAGCGGCACCAAGCCAAAGTGGCACCGCTTGAAACGACGGAGAGCGCCGTTCGCTTTGCCGCAACTCGACGACAGTCACGTTACACACCGATGTCCGACCAAGCCGCCCGACCGCCACCACCACCACCTTCAATTTCACACCCGCCACAGTAAAAAGCGACAGAGGAGCGAGAGGCGGCACACACTGAGGGGGCAGCGGGAGTTCAGGAGGCAGTCGCCTGCTGCTGTCTAATTACTGCAGAGACAGCAAGGTCACTTGCGGGGCAATACCCAGCTGGGAGTGGTGTGCTTCCCGCCTCCGGGACAAAACACACACACGCACACACACACAAACCTGTTGTCAGCACTGCGGCTTTCGACCATGTTGAATTGCACATTTTTAGGCAATGAAGTGGAATTACTTTGTTACTGAACTAAGGAGGTATCCGTACTTCATTTGGACTTTGAATCCATAAATTTGAAAACCGAAATGTATTTTCTACGGCTCACGTTGTCAAAAATGGCTTCTTAGGCATAGACAAGTTAAGGAGAAAGAGATCCAGTTGAGATCTTGATGGATTGAGATCTTGGGCTCCTAAAAGATGAACAAAAACAGCAAGAAGGAGAAATAACAACGAGGGGACATTCATGATGACGATGTAATAAATTAAGCAAAACAAGATTGTCCCATCTCAGAGAAATATTTGAAGCTGTCCAATGAAAGAGTGATATGTGGCAAATACTTGTCTTGTGTCAGCCTAAAAGCTTTTGCCATTTAAAAAATCTCTCTCTAATTTGAAAGAACACAAAAAATATTTTATTTTTCTTGTTGAAACGAGCATTTTCTTTGTCATTCAGTTCACAACGCCAGCAAAGCCATGTTTTGCTCGCATAAAAGTTGAGCCAGAGCTAGCTAGCACTTAAACAACAACATTAGACATTTTCTAGAGTGGGATTGAGTCAAAAAAAAACTTTTTTTTGTGATGTAGCCTTACAGTAGCTAGCAGGCTAGCTAGCTAGCTAACTGCACGTCACACTTTGACCGTCGATGCGAATAAAGGCGATCAAGTTTTTGGATTCTGGGCACTGTGTCATTTTAACCTTGCCCTTGGCAGAAAAAAAAGAAAAAAAACTGAAATGTTGAAAAAAAACACTTAACTCAACAGCTCCTTAAAGAAGTACCACTTTACTTCGTTCTCATACTTCGCACGTTTTCAGCAATTATCTTTGCACATGGATAATGTATTGAGAGACATTTCCAAATTCTTTTAACGACTGGACTTGAATCCGTTTTCATGCTTTTGCAAGCCTCTTTTTATACACGTGTCAGTAATTCCACTTAAGCGCACAGTATGACTACTTTTGACACCTCTGCTGAGAGTTTTTTTTTTTTTGGAAACCGTCTCTAAGAATTCTTTGGATGATTGTTTTGGAGCAACGTTCTGCACCAGTTCTCCTCCATGAGTCCAATCTCCAAGGATTCATTCATCAACTCTGCAGTTTGCCTTTCATGCAGCGTGGAAGTCGGCGCAGAGGAAAAAGGAAATTCTGGCCTGACACTCACAAAGGAGGGCCGGTTGGGGGGGCGGCGCCGGTTCACATCAGAGGTTAGCCTCATTCAAAATGGCCCCGCTGTTTCCTCTTGGCGTCTATGCAGGCAGGAGGTAGTTTGTCGCGCACATTAGCACAGGTGTTGTTTTCAATGCCTTCACACCTTGGTGGCCGCCCAACAATGTGGCGCTGAAAAAGCACGGCCACATCTTTTGTTGTGCAGCTGCACTCGGAGAAAGACTTTTGGAGAAAAATTCTTTGGCTTTCTTATCTTGTTTTCATCTCTCTTTTTGGACACTTTGGTTAATTGACAACAAAGGTAGAGTGTCCAAAATTTTTACAGAAAAATGAACGAATGCAAAAGCCACTTTTCACTTTTTTTCTTGTTTTAGGATTTTGGGATGGCCCATGACCCTTCAAGCCATTAAAATAGCGCCGCCCCTGCACTGAGCAACAAGCACAATCATTTGTAAACTGATCTTGAATGAAGTTTGTGCTTGAAGATCTTTAATCTCGTTGCACACTTGAGTACAATGACAATAAATGGCTGCCAGGATGGCCGAGTGGTCTAAGGCGCCGCGTTCAGGACCCAGTCTCCCCAGGAGGCCTGGGTTCGAATCTCGAATTTCCCCATTGTGGGACTAATAAAGGGAATCTTATCTTATCTTAAAGGGATTTCTAATTCTAATTCTAATTCTAATGCGATACTGCATACACGCCAATCTGACCTTTGCCCTTTAGAGAATGTGGAGGAAACCATCTTTGATTTTGAAAGCGTTATGACGAGAAACTACATTAGTTGTGAATCGGCTAGAAATTGGAATCATAGCATTTTCAAAATCACAAATTTTCAAGAAAGGTGGAGGCTGTTCAAAGTCTGCTGGGATATGCAGAAAATGAATGAAATCTTCCGTCCAACTCTCGATACCGCAAGAGGACACTTAATTAGGTACGCGTGCACCGTCCAAAGCAGGATTTCCCCACAGTTTCAGGCCCAAGAGCTGACTTAGAAATGCGGTAAATTATGAACACTTGCGCAAATATGTAATGATGGCCAATATGGGCAAACTTTAATCCCAGTCTGCGAGATGTTGTGGCTGCTCAGCATCCTTATACTTGATAAATGAAGGATTGATAATTGACAATAGAGCAAACACAAAGTGGACTGTGCTTGTTTTGGTTGAAAATCAAAATGGAATATTTTCTTTTCAAACGATACTCAGCTGCGATTCAGCAGTGTCGGAGAAGCATTCATTTAATATGTTTAAGATTGTTTGCATGAGAGCAGTTTCTCATATGAAGTTTTGCAACGGGAGGAACCAAAAGAGACGATCGCTGTCAATCAAAAGTCAAGTATCGGGTACTATTTGGCAATCAGTCGTTGCATTGGAGCGTTTGACCAAATGACGTGTCCTCTGGATGACTCCTTCAAATGCTTTTTCAAGAGTGCGCCTCCTCGAAATGTCAATCCCAAATCGGCCCTTCCCACAACACGCGTCACGTGTCAACTCCGCTGCTGTTTAATCACAGCAGCAGTCGGCCATAAAACCTCGGCGTGACCCCAGCTCTTGTGTAATACTCCAAATTGCACGCACTCCAATCCGCAGACACAACAACAAGTGGAACAAGAGGATCTTTTTTGTGTGTGTGCGTGTGTGTGCTTTACCTTCCTGGCGCCCTGCTTGGCAAACTCCTTGGCCAGGTGGCGTCCGATGCCGCGTCCCCCTCCCGTGATCAACACCACCTCGTCGGCCAGCTGCTTGCGTCTGCTCGGCACCAGCCAGCACACCGCCGAGCGCAGCACGTAGAAGAGCACTTGGACCGGGAAGAGGAGCACCCGACACGCGCTCCTCAGCTCCATGCTGGAGAAAAGTCGTTTCCTTCGCAAAGTCTCACCTGCCGCCCTCGCTGCTCATGCGCACCTTGGCGAGAGTGTCGGCACGCCGCAAAAACTCGCGTCCGAACTTGGTGACGTCGACGGGGCGACGCTTCGCTCGCTCATGCCGCCTCAAAGCCCACTGCACCAAACTCTTGTGCGCTCCGCGAGCCGCCGCGCGCCGCTTTTATACGCGCGCCTCCCGCCGAACGTGGAGCGTGGAGCCGAGCCGAGCCGAGCCGAGCCGAGGGCAGGCTGCAAAGGAGCAGGAGGAGGGGTGGGGAGAAGTAGCCTTGGTGTGGGGGGCTGGTCTCTAATCCTGATTGACACACTCACTGGTGTGGAGGAGCTCCCAAAAGTGGTCACCCCACTGAGCTCCAGGGGGGTGAAAAAAAAGAAGTGAGTTCACCTCCAGTGATAGCTGCTCTATTAATGAGCTCATTAAAAGTTCTTCTTTATTTGGCTTATCAGGTGAGCAAAATAAACAAGAAAGGTATCAAGTGGGATTGAAACACCCCACAGCAAAACCGGTTTGAACCAGAATATCATTTTTGAGAATGTATAAATTGGGGAGGCTATTCATCAAACCGAATCGCATCGTTCCGCTTTGAAATATATCGAGATACGTATCGAGCCGTCTTGCATTGGAGAGATTTATCTTTGAAGTAAAGCATTTTGACTCAAATGGATGTAAAATGATAACCAAAATAAGTCAGTCTTGAACTAAGCAGGACCATATTGAATCCAGAATCAAAGCATCCTTGAACGGCTTCACACCATATAACGAAAATCGTATTGAATCATCCTTTGTAATCGGAAAAGTCAAGTTAAAAAGTTCAAGTGTAATCAGCAGTTGTGTGCTGTTGGGTACTAATGTACTCCCCGTTGAACTAGACTAGACCGTTTATTTTTGGTGGGCATTTTCTTTTGTTTTACTTTCCTGGTGACCTTCAAAAACACAATGCCAAGTTTTTGAACTATGGATTAAAAAATATGATTGAGCTTGTCTCAGTGCGAGCTCGTTGGTGCCACAATATTTTAAACAAGCAAACGTGAACATCGTTATATTTGTAAAAGCGGAAATTCTGTTATAGTACCTCTTCAGATTGTGCAGGTCATCAATTGTCAGGTGAGCATTCGTATAAACGGGTGTAAATATATCGACAAATGTAATCCACCTCAAAGCGTGTGCAGTCCAAAATAAAAACAAAAATGTATTTATATATTGTGAATGAAAAATATGGAGTGGGAAGGGAGCAAAAAAACCTGACCACCTCGCATCATTATCCATCACAATGACGATTGAAAAGAAAAAAAAAAGATTTGAGAGCTCCAACAAGGATTCATGGTGCCACACAATAATGTGTGTGTGTGTGTGTTTGTGAAATAAAGCCCACCAGTGTTGAGAAGCCAAACACAAGCCAAGTAAACAAACATTCTGGAATCATAATGCCTCAGACAAAAAATCCAGCCTGGGATTTTTGCACAATGCAAGCGAATTTCTGCGCTGCTGCCTGTCGTTGCTTCGTGCTCGCGGGGGCGGAATCATCATCTTCTCCACATTTTGACATTTCACACAAATATGGAAACAAGCAGCACAAAAGGTGATGGCCAAAACATAAGCATCACAACATCTCTTGGTGAAAATTCATTTCCTATGCCATCACTGCCATCTACAGATCAGATGGGAAATTTCAGATGATTTTTTTTTCATTTGACCAACACGCATTCTGAAAGGGTTCAGGTCCGGATAATCCATCCACCCATCTGTCCTATCCAGGACATAACGAGCACCATTAAGGATCATTATTTTTCACGTTGTCCTCCACTCTCGACTACAAGCGACTAAACAGCCTCCCGGTCACACAAGGACACGAAACCATATGACGGAACTTGAACAGAGAATCGCCTGACCTTTTTTTTTTTTTTATTCATTATTATTATTTTTATATTGGCCAGGAATTCTCTTGTTCCCTCTGCTAATTGGACTCATGTACTGCCGCTAATGTTGACATCCCTGACGGCCTTACGAGTGTCGCAGAGCTCACAAAAAAAAAAAAAAAAAAAAAGCTTCCCGGGTTTGTTTGTTGCTTTGGCGGCTGCGGTGGAGCATCATCGGTGTCAGTTTAATTGACACTGCTTGTTAGATGACACGCTTCATCCCTTTTATCACCCTCCCCCCTCCCCCCTCCCTCAAATATTACCTCCACTTGTTCGATTATGCGCACTCGCATGCACCGTGGATTTCTTCCGTCTCGGTTAATCCAGCTCCAAAGACGCCGGGGATGTTTGTGTATTTGTTTTGCGTGCAACGCTTTTAAAACGGCAAGAAAGTCAAAGTGGGAGCGAAGGCAAGAGTTCACACGCAGCCATGTCACAATACACATGTATTCATACCTCAAATGAAAGATTGTGCTGAGAACTTTCCACAATTGTAAAAATGTGGGCCACACAAAATGTCAGACGCAAGTCGCCTCAAACGGATGATTTTGCTTGGAAAACCAAAAAAAATAGATTTTTCAAAAACCCAGACTACAGCTTCGAAGCTGCAATCGGGTACACAGCAGGAATAAAGTCCCAGTTTTGTTTTTTGTTGCATATTTATTTTTTAGAAAATAATTGCATCTTTTTTTAGAATCTAATGATCCAACCATGCGGGGTGGTCTTGCAGAGGCAGCCGCTGCGGCAGAGAAGACAAACTTGGATGGAGGTTAATGATCATCTTTTGATGAAGGTTCCAATAAAATCTCAAGTAGTCTGAGGTGAAATGTTTTGCAGTATCGGCAAATGGAAACAAAGCAATTTCATGTCTGCATATTCTTTGAGCTGAAAACTGATTTTGGCAAATCACACATGCTCGTCCTTTGCTTTCCTTTCCTCCAGAAGATGATAACCTTCAAACACATTGTGAGAAGAAATGAAGTCTGTGAAACGCGTAGCTAACGTCAAAGTCGCTCGGCCTTTTTTTTTTTTTTGTCATCAAAGGGAACGTGGCTTCTTGGGAGAAAAAACTTTCACTTTGACTTTTCCCATCAAGCGCTCTTTTTTTGACTTTTTTTTTCACTTTTCAATTAAATCTTGAGAGACTCAATATTGATTCATCATTTGCCGTCGATCAATACATGCATCAAAGTGTCCCGTGTTTTATCTTTCGAGGGCCTTGCCTGAGCGGACATGGAGAACCACAGCGTTGTGGACGAGAGGCCGAGTTTGGGGTGGACATTTGCTACGTTTCCCGAGGAATTAAACAACTCCGGAAAGGACATCTAAATCCTTTCTAGAGAACGCTAAAATCCAGGATGAGTAATTCCGGTCCTCGAGGTCCGGTATACTGGATGTTTTACGTTTCCCTGTTCCAACACACCTGATTCAAATGATCTGCTCATCAAAACGCTCTGCTGAAGCCGGATAACGATCCAGATCGTTTGAATCAGGTGTGTTGGAGCAGAGAGATGCATACAACAATCAGGATAACGGCCGTGGCGGACCGGCGCTGCCCACCTTTTTGTTCTGCAAAGCGACTTGATTGAGGCGATGAGGACGCCAAGTTGACTGAAAACTCGTTCCGGGAGACATGATTCCGTGCTGGCTTCGGTCAGGTGGTCGATGCGGTAAAGTCCTTTCCCCTCGCGCTTGCACGACCATCTTTCGCCCCGAAAAATGAGTACTGGAAGAACAACTGCGCTACTCCAACAAATTGGAGACTGAGTTTCTCTTCTTGTCTCAGCACAAGTTAAAATGCGAGCCAACCCAATCGGTGGTGACATATCAGCTGGGGGAACGAGGACCAGGTTCCGAATCTGCTTGTAAAAAGCGTCAATTGCAAGCACATCCATCTCATGCTAGTTCGCTCCTACGTGATTGAAAAGAATGTTTCTGGTTTCGATTTCTCGCAGAAATTCAATGGGCACATCTGGGGAAGCAGCCTGAGGACACAATTTGTGGGCTAAGCGATTATCAATGTGGACTACATTTCTTGGAGCAAAGCGCTGCATTCAATGTGAACACCGTTTTTTTTTTTTCGGTTTACTCTAAGCATGCCTCTCAGTTGTTCCGCGTAACAAACCCATGTCTGTTTGAGTAGCTAACTGCGTTGCAGTGCATCAGATGGAAAAGGAGCTAAATAAATAGAAAGGAATAGAGTGCCTCCAGTCGGTGAGTCAACAAGGAGCTGCATGGTGACTCTCCGTTGGCGTCTCGTCTTGTTGTCTCGCATCCGCAGGTGCGTAGCATGTTTGCCGAAGGCAGCGGTTTTAAAGGCTGCATAATTTAAGCACCCCCCCCCCCCCCCCACAGGCGAGGCTGACAAAGTGTGCCGGATGCCGCTGAAGGCTGAATGAAGGCTGCGATGATTGCCAAACTCGGTGTCGTGTCACAGCTGTGCGCCATGAGAGATGACCGCAGGAAATGATTCAATTTCACTTCCTCGGCTTGAAAATGATCAATTAATGACATTTATCTTTGTTCATCGATGTATGCCGGCAGCGGGTTGTTACAGGCAGAACAATCCAATGCTCTTCTACTGGAAGGGAGAAGAAGGGACAATAAATTTGTGCATCCAGACGTTGCCATTTACAGCAGACTATGTAATGCATAGGTGTCAAACTGTGGCCCGCGGGTCAAATTTGGCCAGCAGTGTCATCATATTCGGCCCGCGAGGCTATACCATTTGACATTCTTTATGATCATAGTAACACTTTTTCTTGCTTCTCCAACACATGGGCTTGAATGGTTGATTAATTTTTTGGGGTATTTTTAAATCATTTATTACGATTCAAATTGTATTTTTTTAATAAATGAATGGCATTGATGTTTTGGGGGGAAATTTGATTTTGCATATCTGGACTATTAAGTTATATCTTTTATAGTCATAAGTGCTATTGTTCCACATTCAGTGTTAAAGCAAATTTTGTTTGGGACCATATTAAAAGGTTCATTTTTTTCAATGTTGTTCAAGTTTTACTTTTTGGACCACTGTGTATTTGAGTTTGACAACCCAGATGTAAAGGCTTCCATTGAATCAAGATTTGTGTTCAAATGCGAACAAACCCAGATTACACAGTGAGTAAATCCATTGGTCCAAAAAAAAAAATAATTTAAATCATCGTGAGTTCAGTATTCATAGTTTGTAAAATTAGTGTGTCGTTAGATTTTTTTTCATGTAAAATGCCCCAAAATAAAGGTTGCGGTCAAAACAAAATGTTTAATTTCCAAAAGAACTAAACAAAAGGCAAACAAGGCACTTGGATAATCAAAAATACTAAAGCAAAAACGATAAGAATCAAAGTAAAAAAACAAAACAAACACTCGCAAATATTGACATGGAGAAAAACAAAAGCAACAAGACATGGCACGAACGAAGGCAAGCGGACAACTGACATTGACGCTGACCCGAAGGAAACACGGAACTAAATACAAACAAATTGACGAGACAATGAGGAACACCTGGGCAAGACGCAAAGAGTTGGAGGGAACTGATTGGCTAACACCAGAGACCTTGATGACAAGCACAGGTGGACACAATTAACTAACGACGCACACAAAGAATACTTGGGAAAAAAAAGAAGCAAAATACTAAACCAAACACAGCCAAGACAGATCACGACAGGAGTCGCTGCTTTATGGCGTTTATTCGTGTTATCTCAGCAATGCGTCCTAGCTTGATTAAAAATGAAAACTTATTGGCTGGATGGGGAGGTTTCACTTACAGTCTGGATGGAGAATTGTGGAGGAGTGAAGATCGATAGTGACTAATCTGTGCGCTGGGCACGTCGCACCGTCCTCCCGCCTTCCTAACAACACTTCACTTTGCCGTTGGAGCGTTGATTCAGTTTGACACAGTTCAGTCGAAAGCTAACGACAGCCGCCCAGCTGACCCGCCACAGCACAACTCCGAGGCAGACAAGTGTGCGACGAAAGCGACCCCGCTGCGAGCCGAGGCCTTCGGTCCGGAACCGCTCGTTTAAGGCTTTCGCGCCGCTGGAGTGGCTGCCGCCGGACGGCAAGTCCGCCTTTTCATCCCGATGGCCAAGATAGGCGTCATTAGGAGAGCAAATTTCTGGAATACGTGTCAAATCATCACTTCTCGCGGGCAATTAAAGAGCAGCGTGCCACCACCGCATGGCAAGAATATTATAAAAGAAGAGGTCACGCACTCAAAGGCGTAAAGGGCGACTATATTAAGACGACAAGTTGACTTGCCGGCAGCCTGACATCAGCCACTTTTGCACTGCTTGTTAAAGCGCCCGTTAGAAATGTCGGAGCTCACCAACCGATGGAAAGTTCATGCCGGCGCCACCGTCAAATGAAAAGCGTTAATTACCTATTCTTGTAGTCTTCCTGGAATGCTCCAATATGCAAACGCTCTTTAGGGAAGATTATATTTTCATTGATAGAATAAAATGATCCGTGTTAAACATGAACTCTAAAGTACCGTTTCACCCCCCCCCCCCCCCAAAAAAAAATGTCAAGCATGGTCTTTTTTCTATATTTCATTCCATTTGTATTCCTCATGACTGTTCAAAATGGTAAATGGCACTCTTAAATCAAAAAGGTCGGGAATTAAACCGCTTCTCTCTGGCGATGGGCTGCCTTTTTTTTTTTTTTTGATAAATGTTCAATCAGCATGTTTAAAGATTGAACATAAAGCCAGAAGTGGCTATTTTCATGCCGGAGTCCAAAGATACGATATGAATATATATTAAATATAGAAATAGCACCCGTAACTGAGCCTTTTATTTCGGTGCACTTTGTAGTCATGAAAATACAGAATTTGCAGATGGATGGAATCCGAGACCGAGACGCGGCATCAAAAGAGGAAAGTTCGACCAAAACGAGAATAAAGTTGAGGAGAGAAACCTTTCCAGAACTCGTTCTTGGCGAGTCGGAGCGAAGAAAGCGAGTGGAAAAGATCCAGTCCCAGTCCAACATCCCGACATTGGTTCTGGTGCAATGGGACGGGAATGCGATGGGTACCGGACAGGAATGGGCTGTCGGGACATCGCTGGAAGATTGGCACGTTCGGGAACAAGTAATCAAATTAGTATTCCATATGAATACGGCCAAGAGAGAAAAACTGGAGAGGCGCGTGATCACTCCTCAAAGAATATCTCAATCGGGCAACCGTGCGAATGGCTTGTCGCCGCCACATGAACGTGTTACGGGCCAAACACGTTGCAATATGTCTCTCGGGGAACAAGATCTTTGGACAGCGTCAAGCTAGCTAGCTCGCATTGGAGGTTGGGATTTTGGCATCAATTGCTGTGCTGCGGCAATCTTAGAAATGAAGTTTTGACTCTGCATCACAGCCGCTGTTAAGAATGGGCACACTTCCCGGAAGTGAACTCGTCTTTTAAAGCCCACTTTAAAACTCTGACTTTTTTACAATTTGAGTTCACACATTCTTACATGTGAATTTTTACTCAATCACTCTTAAAAATCAGTCAAAGCCTCTTTTGAATCCGGCAGAATTTTTCAGCTGAATTTTGGGACAGCTATCAGAAATCGTGAAACCTTTAAACGCTCCTTTGGAAGCCTGACTGATTAGCAACAGCAGCTGTCTTTGGGGCTCAGCGGCTTGAGCCTCTGATTTTGGATGCAGGTGTTGTGGGCTCGATTCCTGAGCAATTTTACTTTTGAATTGTTCCTTAAAAACCACTCTTAAAAGTCAGGACCCTACATTGGAAGCCGAACTGTCCTTTGACTCTGTGACCGCTTTAAAAGCCAACGTCGCACCTCCTTCCGCTTCCAAGCAGCCCATTTTTAACAGCGACTATAAAACGGAGTCAAAATGGTCATTTCTGAGATTGTCCCAACACCGGAATTGACACAAAAACTCTTGTGGCCAAAGTCACAGGCGCAGCCCACTGAGCGCGTACGAAGACAGCTGTCATATCGAATCGCCAATTTTCAGTTAAAAAACTCAGCTGTCGGGATGTGTGACCTCTTGTTTCAAAGGAGTCGAAGATTCAAAGGAGGGCTTGGCATCCACACAGGGTCCGGATTTTTTTGCCTGAGTAAAAATTGAAGAATGCCTGAAGTACCGAAATGGAACCTTGCACCTCTGCACTGTGAGACGGACGTCGTTCACCAGGGCCAAGTTGGAAAAAAGAACCGGAAAAAGTATCCACACATTCATCAAATGGCTCTTAAAAAAGGATGTCCACCATCTCCGTTTGTTCCTTAATACAAATGTTTTTATTAGTGTACAAGTCAAAATACACAAAGAATAAGCGGCACGTCTCGATAACTTCTTTGCGTCTTCCTTTTCCCTTTTGAACTCGTCAACTGTGCTCATGATGCAATTTAAATCTTCTTTTCAATCTTTTCACTTCCTACTAAATTATTTTCTGTTATCTATTTTGTGTTCTCTGAACAAACAGACAAACAACTTCAATCAGCAAACAAATAGAGCAAATGAAATGATAAAAAGATGAAATTATATTGAAAGTAAAACACAAGCAAATGGAGAAAGATTTCTCATTGTTTTACGGACTAATATTGGGTTTGCAGCGTGCAATTTTTCCCAACTTCCACCCCCAGCCTCATTTTGTTTAGCTGCAATGATGTTCGATCTACAGCCGAGGTCGCTATTGAGTGACCAACATGTTCCATACAGTGACGACACAGTTTGTGTAACAACACACTCCTTGAGTTTCGTCGACGCATCGCGATGACGATGCAGGACACTCACGCCCTTCTTGTTGAAAGCAAAAGTCCAATTTGAAAGTGGCTTTTGAGTCAGCAAGACGGGACCGGAGCCATTCAAAAGCACACCAAACATTATTATTATACATGAGGAATTAAAAATGAATGACGATGAACGAAACACACCGAGGAGTTGTATAGTTTGCATGCACGCGGCAGTTCTGCTCGCGAACCATGAAAAGTGCCTCCACGCAGATGCGCATTTTATTGTTTCCGAGAAGTTAATATCTCAGGCAACTTCCTTTATGGCCCTTCCCACCAAACACGCTTTGCTCGAGTCCGCAAAGCAGCAGTCACGCCTCAAGTTGAAACATTTCGTAAATTTTCCAGGGCGCAATTTTTGAGAATTTACTGTAATTAATTTGAGTCTAAAGATTCCAGTTGCTTCATTGGCTCTGAAACATTTGAAAGGGAATGTGGTTATTTAATGTGTCATTAATGTACTCTAGTCACAAATAAAATAAATAAAAATAAAACTGAAAGTGCCGAGCATTTAGCACACGATTGTGTTTTTTCGCCCTAGAAATCCGCATTTTCAGGTTGGGTGTGGCAAAAAAAAAAAAAAAAAAAAAAAAAGTGTAACTGAACTGAAGTTAGCGATTATAAAAAAAACTGATACCATGTAGACTAACAGACTCCTGCGTTTAATTATCTGAGTTTCACTGTGAGAACAAGTTTAGAGACGGCCTCGGGCATGATACCGTTTGCCTTGCCTCATTTGTTGATCCAAACACTGCCACTTGCTTGTTTATTTTAAAGAGCGAACATGCTCCTTTTCTATGCTGCGCTTCTGTCCAACCGCTTTCGATCTTCTCCGGTTCTTTATCACACGCATGTGGAACCAGAAGGCAAGGGCTTAAATGATGTGAACGCTTCCCGAAGATAATGACATGCAAATTCCTCCTCTCTCAAACGCAGTGTGTGCTCTCAGTATTCCCAGAGATCTTGCGCAGAAAAAAAAAAAAAAAAAATGGGGGGAACCCGTGTTGATGCTGGAGCTGACCCGAGTCATGAGTCATCCAATGCGATGTCTGCGGGGATGTGTGCAACTCCCATCCCATTAGGGGCTTAATTACACGGAATCAAAGTGTTTAATTAGGAAGAATCAAAGACGCTTATGTTGATGGTCAACCATCTGCGAGCGACCGGTGGCAGCTTAGTCGCTCGACTGTGCCGACGCCGCCGCTCGCCTGTTGTTTGAGTTAAGTTCCGGAGAGCAACCTGTCAAGCTCCAAGCATTTTTCCGTTTCCTGCCTGAGCCACATGATGGCGCTGTAGCAGCACGTCTCTCAAGGGATGCTGTCAGTCGTTCAATGAGCCCCCCAGTCATAAATATTTACATCATTCGCCGCACATCTTAATGACCCACCCCCGGAATACGTGGCGCATGCACAAAATGACAAGTTTGTATACGTCTTAAGACGTTTGAGGACACCAAACTGCTCCCAAAAAAAACTCAGTCGGTTTTCTGGCCGCCAAAGGACAACCACTGCGCCTGAGGCAAATGTTTTCAGAAGCTCAGCGATTCATATTGCATGACACGTCCATTTACATGTTGTTCGATTTGCGCAGATAATGGCGTCCTTTCCAGGACACTGTGCCAGTTCGATTTGTGCCCGGTGTACCGCAAGCTCAGTGATGGATGGTGGCCGTATCGTCCCATTTGGATAATGTATACTTACGGCAACACTTATTCATGAGTGGGATTCGGCGCGACAAGCTGAATATCCAAAATGTTGTAAAAGTCACTTTATGGCAAGGCGGAGCCACAAATCCCGAGGAGCAAACTGTTTGTGAGGCAGCGCATCCTGCGTTAATCTAAGCAAACAGTAGTCAGACGGCCATTAGGGTGCTAATGTTTTACATTTATGGTCAGAGATTGCTAATAAAGGGGCAGTAATTGCTATAAAAGTAAAATGGAGCAACATTGTGGTTGTGTTTTGCATGAAAATATGCACAAAACAGACACTTAAGCTATTAACTCCTTCATGTAAAATACACATTTAGAACAGAACACCTACTTTTAGGATATATTTGAAAATTAGCACGTATCCCTTTTCACAGCTTCAGTGTGACAGTGATACCAAAGAACAAAGTCTAAATCTCCGGGGAACCTCAAAGATCTTCATGACCATGATCCAAAAGGAAGCTGATGGAGAGCGTCCGTCACAATCCTCACGTCCTTCTAAACGCTGGTCTGCAGAGGCCTCTTCTCAGGGAGCGACAGGACAAAGGGGAAAAGCAGACCCTTGGCTGCAGAGGCCACACTCAAATTGTCATCGGCGAAAGCCGGAGAGATCTCGTCCGCCTCAAATCTCAAGGTGAAGTGACGGCTGACGCAATAGATGTTGTCGCCCGTTGCCACGCACTGGAAAGCGGGGCAGTGGGAGAGGCGTTTGGAGCCGCACTCGTACCACAGTCGGGCTACGGTGTGGTAGCGGTACACGCTGACCCCCAGCAGAGGGTTGACTTCAAAGCGATACAGAAAGGGTCCCACGGCCACTATGTCGGCCGTCTTGTCTTTGCCGCCCGCAAGAAGACTCCCCCTCCAGGTGTCGCTCTTGGGACTGTAGCGGAGCAACATGTAGCGAAGACTACCCCCGGACACAAACAGCTCCCCGTTGCAAACCGCCACGTGATGAGCCACGGCGAAGGTATCGTTCGGCAGAGAGGCCACAAAAGTCCAACTGTCTGATCGCGGGTCGTAGCGCTCCACTGACGAGAGGCACTCCCCACCGATGGCGTAGATGTAGCCGTCCAGGGCGGCAAGTTTGCAACGGGGCCTGGCTTCATTCATTGGACTGATCTCCTTCCAAATGGCCGTGAGAGGATTATAGCAAAACACTCGCTTGGAAGGGGTCATCTCACCCTCAGTGCCTTGGCAGCCCATGGCGACAAAAAGGTAGTTATCCATCGTGCACATGGCACAGGCATTGCTGATGATTTCTTGTGGAATGGAGCAAAGTTTGTGCCAGCTGTCTCTGCAGTCGTCATAGTAGTACGCAGCGCTCAGGTTCTTTTTTGGCACCCTGCAGTTCTTTGAACAGTCGTGGCAGTCCATGTCCGCCACCATTACGAATCGTCTTCCTCTAGTTCTCTGCCTCTTGATAAGTTGCAGTTCGGCATCGGTAAGTCGCCTATGAAGGTCCGCATCCAGGAGTACTTGTAGGTAGTTGTTGGACATAACTTCTAAGGCCGCTTGCACCACTGACCGCTGATCGTGTTTTTTGGCCAAAAAGAGTGCCTCCAAACAGTTCCCCAGATTCAGTTGACTTTTGAGGTTTTCCAAATCAGAACGGTGTACCAAGAGACTCCCTGCTACAGCATCCAAATCAAACTGTTTGCTCACATTTTGGCATTCATATTTTGTCAAAGGGGTGATCGAGAGGGGACCAGCGTTGGTTTCGTTATAAGCGGGAGATACTGGACCTGGCAGCTCTGACTGCGCTGTAGCAGCAAGATAGCTCTGTTTGCGTAGAGGTTTGGACATCATGGAGGACCTCAGCTTTGGGTTCCCAAGGAAGGATGGTTCGTCAGGTTCCACGGGAGGAGGAGAACCTGTTTGGATGTCGCCACTGCTTCCAATCTCTGCTCGTTCGGACTTAGACTTTTTTTCATTCTGACCCAACAAAACGTTTGGGTCGGTGGTACAGTGAGAAGAGGTTTCCACGTAGTATTCATAAATCTTTCCATGCACTACCTGGTCTTTGGGACTGTCCAGCACCAGCTGAGCATCCTCCACCTTGACCTCCGCCTTGGAGAGAAAGCTGGAGTAGACGCCATGTCGTTCCAAGTCCTGTCTTAGCTCCCTTCCCACACCCAAACCGCCGTCCAACATTTTTAAAACGTAAGGAGAGCGTCGGCCTTTCGTAGTCGCGAGTCCACACTTTGCTGCTTCGGAAAGGTTCAGATCACAATTACCGGATGACGATATCTTGGCTTCTTTGCTAAAATGTTGATCATTGTGTGACTGGCCGCATTCCTCCCGGGCAACATTAGCTTCTGTCGGCCTTTCGTTGGCATTGTCAGCTGACGGCGTATCAGTGAGGGAAGGTCCGAGTGGATGATCATCTGAGTCATTCGTCACCAGGGTTGTCTTGCATCTCTGGCAAGTCTTTTGTTCTTTGTTATGCTGAACGGGACCTTGCTCCGCGCCCCGAGAGCTGTAGAACCTGTAGGCTAATGACACAAGAAACACTGTCGCCAAAGAAAGACTTATTTTGAGCAGCAGCTGCATGTCGAATTGGATTCCTAGAAGGTCTGCGATAGCCATGGCAGCTGCAGCAGCAGGCGTGATGGCGGTAATGACTGGTTGACTGATCCTTTTGTCAACGTGGCTCAGCTGACAATTGCATATTGGCTGGTTTTCATTGCAAAAGAGCTCCAATGATCCGATGACGTCTGCTCTTTGCCTCCGGGTGTAAAATGAAACCTGCGGAGGTACATTTGCATCTCTTTGGAGGCGGAGCTCGGGTCACGCTACACCTGTGGTGAGTTCGATGCTGATTCAACACTTTGAAGCAAGCACTTAATAAAGATCAATATTTGGTTGAGAGATTCTCTCATTACCTCATGTTTTTTTTTCTCTATAAAATGTCACCCAAGACAAAAAGACCTCGGTGCCTTTTTTTTTTTTTGTTGGCGTAGGTTTTACATGCTGCGCAGGTCTTCAATGTTTTATAACCAACTGACTCATTCTCCCGGCACAGTTTGAGCTGCAGGTTGAAAGCAGGGTTTAACTAAGGGGCGGGGAAGGACAATAGTTGTATCAAACACATCGCCACCAGGATCCGTCTGTTTGCACAGTTATGCCGTGGATCAGAACCTTTCTCTTCCACATTGGGCTCTGGCAGACGAAGCACGTGACCGCTTCATTCATTTCCATAAAAGCTGCGTTTACAGCTCAGCCGCTTTCAGGCTGTCATGTGCGCCGCAGACGCACTCGAGCGAGGTTCTGGTCCACATGAAAACTCCTGCATTGAACTTGACTCTGTGGGCGGCAGTGACCTCTTCTAGGGCTCTCGGTGAAATAGTTGGAAATTGAAGCCTTTGACTTTTGAAAAGCAGTCGTCTGGTCTGTAACCGGAAGGGTGAGGGGTGACGAAATATTTGATGATGAGTCGTTCCAGAACGAGACACTGTAGCAGAGCATCCTCACATTGCTCACTTATTTTTCGAAGCAGACTGGAGAAATCAGATGGTTTGACTTCATCGTTGGACCATTGTTAACGACTTCCTTGAGAAAGTGCACAAAAACGTTTTTTTTTTGGGACAACGGTTACCGAGATTCACTACTTACAAACGCTGACAAAGGTCACAATTAACTCGCAGTGACACTGCCGACGACTCGCCGGGCATACTTATTATAACGTTTGCAGTTGATTTTGTACGTGTCTATGTGAGGAGGATGATAATGTTCGAACCTGCAAAGGTTGTTTAGAAAATATGCTTTCTAAGGTGTTGCAGGCAGAAAGGAAGGACATGTGTCAGCGATTCCAGATGCTCAGTTTTGTCATGTGATAGCTTTGAGATAAGCGCATCACGGAGACTAAAGTCTTCAAGCCCAGTATGACTTGTGAATAATTCACAAGCGAGCCTCTGTGACATCTCGCTGATGGTCTTAACCTTTGTTCTTAGCTCGGTGAGCCGTTCGGACCAAGATGAGGATGACATGATTGTCTACTCGGGAGGGACGCACTTTCTCCTCCTTCTCCTGATAATAGATTACAGATAAACTTGTTGTCCGCACGCCACTTGTTTAGTTCACTTTTCGTTTGTTGCAAGAGGAAAGGTTAAGACCTAAGAAAAGGCAAACTAAACAAAAATCTCAATTGGCATCAACATTTCCTTTATTTTGCTCCTCGAGAGTAAAAAGAAGCAAAAACGAGTCCTTTTCTCGGGAGATTATTTATGCAACTGGAGAAATTCAGCAGGCTTTTCGCAGCTTTGATCAAATGTTGTCAATTTTAGGTCATGTGACCTGATCGTACAGAATTAACACTGCCCATTCTCATTTACTTCCTCTCCACTCATACAATTGCGATCTGATTTTTATTTCTTTTTGTGCCTCTTGAATTCAAATTAAATTGCCGCGTTATGATGAGATGCAGTGGGTGCACTCCACTTTCCTCTCAGAGTTCGTGCCTCTTCATTTTGTTGCACGGTAATTATGCTGGAAAGCAGCTCGAAAACTTGCGGGGCCATTTTGCAGCGTCATACTTTTTGACTGTCGGAGTCTGCGGACATTTCTGGGATGAAATCCTTTAAACCTTCGCCAGAACATGCATGTACCGTCGCTTATCTCAGGTATGATTATCGATGAAAAAAGACGATGAGGGATTATGGCGTTAAATTAACCTTCAATTGGAAACGAGCTTTAGTGGTTGATGATTAGCGCTCCTCTTCAAAGGCTTGCCGAGGACGTTGGCATGTTGTTGAGCGCCAAGAAATTTCATGTGTATGATTATGGTGCCAGCAACAAACGGAGTCGCCTTGTAAACGAGCCCTGCAGCCGCAGTTAGGCGCAAATAATACACGATAGAAAAACACTCGCCGGTCACAACATTAGGTACACCGTGGCAACCCAGCGAATTGATTGGAATATTATTTCTTAACGTTGCGGTTTTACAACTGCATTGAATCATCGTGACAGCTTGTCTCAAATTGTGTACTCTGCTCTCGGAGGGAAACATGGCATGTGCAAAACTGAAGTTCATCGGGAAGGTTACAGACAAAGAATGAAATTCAGAACGAAAGCGGCATAAACATTTGAATCGAGCGCATCGAGTACAATAAATGATACAACCGTACACAAACAAATAGCAAATGCAGACCACACATTGCATCAGTAAAGCTAATCTTTATGGTGAAGGTCAAACCCAAAACACAAAATGAATACATAAGTTGCAAAAAAAAAAAAAATGCACATAAAGTACGTCCTATGAATAAAATCACAATGTGTCGCAAAGACACACTCACACAAATACGCTCGCACACACCTGAGGAAAGCAGTCGGGGCATTTGTAAAGCTGCTTCCACAGCAAATATAAATAAAAAAAAAAAAATCCAAATTGACCCCAAAGGAATGAGGCAAATATCAAATGGGTGACTACTTAATTACTTTCTGATAAGTACGGTACGTTTTGCCTTGACATACAAATAACCTGACTTGCACGTTTTTAACGATACGAGGCTTCTCTCTTTGACTTTCGACGAAGCACCCACCTGACGTGAAAACGTGTCTGTAAGTTGTTAAATCACACTCCAAATTGAAGTTTTCTCTCAAAGTAAACAAAAATCCAAGACGATTACATTTGGTGAAGTTTGCGACCAAACAACTTTGCCTTAGGAATGCTCCCGTTAGCCTAATGGTAACACATAAATGTTAAGTGCCATTGTCGGCCAATTAGCATCACTTTGGTGGCGTTTTAAAAACCTTGAAGAAAAGGCTATTTCAACACAAACAGTGGCGGAAGATATTTAGAAGGAAATTCTTTTGACGGGGTTGCAGGAACGAATTAATTGCATTTCCAATCATTTCAATAGGGAAAGATGATTTGAGAGACAAGCGTTTTCTGTTTGGAATTTATCATAAAATATCTTCTGCAATAGAGTAAGCCCAAGAGCTACTAAAGGAGAAAATACGCTTTTTAGTCGACTCTATTTGCCAACATGAGAGGAAAAAAAATATTAGCAATATTGCTCAGTTTGATGCAATAATAAATAATTAAATATTGTTCCATTATTTTGTCGCCCAAACAGTGTCAATGAAAACTGAGCACTATCATCATGGCAAATGAATACATTTTTATTTTTTGTGTGTACAGAGACAAGTGATGATTATTCAAAACACATACACGCGTGTCATAAGCAACGCCAAGGCGTGTCAGTTTGATCAGCTCTTCACCTTAATACAGGTGAAATGAAACAAATGCAAACAACCCTGTTTTGTCAGTCCGGCGTGAGGGAAAAAAACCCAAAAAACAGCGGCTAATCTCGGCAAACATCCGTGTGAGAGAGTGAGAGAGCGAGAAAGAGAGAGTGTTACGTATACACACACACACACACACACACCCCCGCACACAATGTAGGTCACTTAAGATAGCATGACAAAGAAACAAACTGCAGCAGCAGTGCAGCAAAAAAAAAAAAAAATATCGGAGGATTCAAATCAAACTCACATGCATCACAATCCTGAAAACATCCGACATATGAGACAACACTTCCTGTCATACCGGTATAGGCTGGAGATTAAAAAAGCCAAAAAAATAAAACAACTTTGATGGGATACAGAAAAGCCGTTTTTGTTCTGTCAGCCAACGTAACCGTCCCTCACCGCGACCTCATAAAACCTCTTTAATTATCTGCATTATTTACACTGATGTACACAAAATACACTCAAAAACAGATTTTTTTTCCCAATGCATTTAAATTCTTTTTGTACATTCTGAGTGGTTAAAAAGAGGAACAAAAAAATGAAATAACACAAAAAAAGATAGTTGTATAGTACAGAGCTTGTTCTGTTTAAATGTCTGCATTGGCCCCGCCCACGCCATCCACTCTTCTGCCCCCTTGTGGTGCTGATCCGGTGCATACTGGGACATGGAGCAGATGGGTGCGGCGCATTTGTTTTTTTTTGTTTTTTTAGGGAGGCGTTGCCTGAGCCACTTTTCACATTTGCGTGGAAAAAGCAATGACACTTTGACCCCCCAAAAAAAGAAATTAGAAAATCATAGCCGAATGCCATCTTAACAGTTTGAACTAATTTTATTGGTCAACAGGCAAACGTAGGACAAGAAAAAAAAAGTGTAACTTGGAGCGGATTTAAGGAAGGAGCTTGTCATGTTCATCATGTTCTTTAGGTACCGTAATCGTTATTTTCCATACAAAAAAGAGGAGGAGCGCCACCGTGTGGCAGCACCGTCGCCTCAACAGAAATTCTGTTGAGGGCCAAAAAACACTCGCGAGGTTGTTGAAAGTAAGCTGACATGTTGTTGCTTTTTTGAATGTGTGTGTGTGTGTGTGTGTTATGTGAGAAGGACAAGTATGTGTGTGTGAGTGCGAGCGTACGAGTTTTCACGTCAGTTCCACGGTCACTGTGAGGACGAGGGCCATCCACGTGATGCCGCCCACAGCGTTCATGTGCGAGGCGCCACCTGAAAACAGCAAAAAGACGCACCGTCACACACCAACGTTACATTGAACATGTGAGAATAAAGTTCCTTAAAAAAAAAAAAAAAAACACCATTGGGAGTTGGTGAAAAATTCAAAAATTGTTTTTTGGGAAAAATGAATGTCACAACCGTTACATTCAAGAGCTGCTTTCTTTTCTATGCACAAGACAAAGTCGAAGACGTGCATCAGTCACGACAGTCATGCCGTCTAACTGCGAGCATGGGAGTAGTTGACTTTCTTTTGGTATTGAGACGACGGGCGCAGCCAATCGAAGTGGGTTTTTTCATTCCCTTTTCAACTCAGCAAGTCATCGGCCTTAACGGGATAAAGAACTACAAGAAGATCCCAGCTTGCAAGCAACTGCGCCACAACTTAGACCAGATTTCCCCCTGTGGGGTCGAATCGATTTTCTGTCACCAAAATCAGACACGCCAGGTTTGTGGCATTGAAAACGTAGCACGGCCTAACAAATTCCCAAACAGGGTAAACTTGACCTGGCACAAAAATGAGGATGCACCAGTTGAGTGTGCCGGTCTGCAAAAATAAGGCCCGGCGACGGCTGACTTTGACTGACATGCGTTTTTACGTCCAAGTGTCTCAGTCACTTCAGTGGACAAAAAGACGAACATTTTCTGACAAATATTTTCTCTCCTCTGTGACTACTTTGGATTTCCTGCATATTCAAAAGCGGTTTTCGTCTATTCATTCGTCTTAATTGCAAATTTCTGCATCAGTCACTACAGTGCAAAGCGATGAAAAAGTTGCCTGCTCATGTCTTTTTGCCTGCCACGATCGCTCAGGCCTGCCATCTCATGACATGCCGAAAATATCTGCGGCATGCAAGCCCAATAAACTGCTTTCGCATATAAAGCAACAGTTGCGCATCATTAGCGTTGCTGAAATCACCCTCTGTTAAGCACGACACATTAACAATGTAAATGAAAGAGGAACCTCTCACACATACGGCACGAGCCGCGCGCCGTCATTTAATGAGAGCGGCGCTCGATGAAGTGGCAAATTCATTTGAATGGACCGAATGTGTTATCGCCGCATATTCCCTTTTGCACGTGTGTGACGGCCACGTTTGGCGTTCGGCGCAGCTTTCGGGAGCAGATGGCGAGCCGAGCCGCAAAAGCGGCGAGAAGAAATGGACGTAGGAACAGACGTCAACGCTTACCTTGAAGCGCGCAAACTGCCTTAAAGAAAAGCCTCTTTTGAATTGTACATTTTTGCAGTTGATTTTTCACAATTTTTTTTCTGCCGAAGAGCTCCTCAGCTCGGCTGCTTTCCGTTCTGCTCGAACATGCCAGAGTTTGCTGACATTTTTTAAGACAATCAATCGGATCGTTTTTCCGTCATTAATTTTGATTAGTCACGTTGTTTGACTTCTACGACTTTGTAGATTCGGAGACAGTTCAAATAGCTTTTTTTTGCTTCTCAAATACAAAGTTGAACGAACCGATAAAGTGGCTCAGCTTTACTGGGCATCTTATATTCTTGTCATTTATTTCTCAAAACTCCAGCTCGCAGATTCACCGTGCCATATATATATATATATATATATATATATATATATATATATATATATATATATATATAAACATTTTTTTATTATTTGAGTAGAGAAAGGAAACCGCAAGCTCGGCGGGCAAAGCCAAGCCCCAAAATTATGAGGCAGGCAGGCGTGCAAAGCTCTTGGTCTAGCATGCTGCTTGACATTAATTATGTCTTTTTGAAATGGTTGCCATCTACATCCCGTCTCTGTCCTTTATTTGCTCTTCATTGCTTTCACTCCCCCTCTAGCTGTGGCTTGGGGATCCAGATTTGAATATTCAAATGCCAGCATGAGTGCGGGAGCAGGTGTGTCACAGCAAGGACAGAATCGGGTCATGCGCACACAAACACAAACGCGCGTGCAAGTTAAACTGGCGCACAACAAGGTCACCGCTAACGTGGCCGTTCGCTCAACGACTCGATGCCGTCTCAGAGAACTTCCCGCGCTAGTCAGAAAAATGGATGCTTGTCGTGTCAGGATGCACGTTGGCCCTTCTCTTCAGGCCGCTGCCAATGGTTTTGTGCCATCTTTTTCATGACAACCCCTCAAAATGCAAAAGCACAAAAAAACCCCCCAAAAAAACCCAACTAAACCCGTCACAATGAGAATGGCGTAATTATTTAAAGGTTTAGAAAATGACGAGGATTAAATACAAATGCTACCAAATGAGAATATATTTATATAGCCAGGAAATTGGTTTTATACTATTATAAATGTCACATTGATACAAAAGCACTTTTATTTTACAGTCAAAGCGATGCCACCGAGCGTCGGAAAAAAAAGAATACAAGAGAAAAGAGAGAAAAACAATCCAAGCGATGGAAAAAAAAGTTTTGTTCTTCCTGTCAGTTGGATTGCGATTGTCTTTTGTTGACGGCAGAGCGAGACCACTCCCACAAGTGTGGCAAAGCCGGCTGGCACGGCCTCAACGCGGTCCGAGCCAAAAGTGTGAAAACCAACAGATGGCCGCGCGACTTGCGTGTGTTCGCCAGGCCGCTGCAAGTGGACCACAGAGGATGCGCTCGCGCTTGGATGAACACACCTTTGCAAGATTCACTGCAAACAACCTGTTGTTGTTGTTGATGTATGACACACGCACACATATCAAAAGTGTCTGTAACATGCCAGATGAAGATGTGAAGTTGGGCATTTGCACCAAAAAAGGTGGTGCCGTTCCATCAAAAATGGCCCCCATTCAAAGCAATTTGAAAGAAAAAATTCTAATGTTTTGCTTTTTCCAAGAAGAAGAATGCGGCGTCACATGTTGCGGCCAGAAAGTGAGAGCTTGGACATGTTTTTGTTTTCTGACACCAACATGGGTGCGAGCTGAATATTGATCCAACTCACGTGTGTCATCCACTTCAAAAGTTTGATGAGGCTTGTTATCTTTAAACCAACATTTAGAATGAATTTCATTGGGGGACTCACCCCCAAAAAATAAAAAAAATCCAAGAAAGCAAAATACAAAGTACACAGGTGGTCAGCATTTTGGGACGATTGTCTTTCAACTGGATTTTGACAAGCATTCAAATCCATCCTCCATTTTATTTTAACATATTAGACTTTAAATTGTAAAACGGTTTGATGGTCCCCCCCCCCCAAAAACACAGAACTCGGCTCCCTCCACAAGGTCAGAATTTGAACAAGCATCTTGAAAATTCATCCCCTGAAGACAGTTTGACTCAGTGACAACGTGCCATTTGTCTATCATGAGCAGACCAAAAAAAAAAAGTCCAAGGAAGCTATGCCTGAAAAGATAGTCAGCTGACATTTTCAGGAAAACAAAAATATGGTTCCATTTCATGTTAGTGAAGTCTGACGACTAATAACCTAATATCTCCTGTGAAGACGACACCCAGAAAAGATTCAATGGCGCCCCCTACTGGCAGAAAGCCGACACAATTCCCTCCCTCTCACTGTTCTCAGGAATCAAATGGACGAGTCAGAATTTTGCGTCCATTTTGAGCGTCTGTCAACGATGCCGTTCGCACCTCACAAAGGACGCCAAATCTCGGATGTTTATCCAGGATTTGTTTTTTTGGGCTGCAGAGGATAATCTGTGCTGACCACGCACAGCGCGGCCCAATCCAAAAATCGTCATCAGCGTCTCACACGGCGTGAGCTACATTTAAAAAGTAGGCGGCGCATTGGAGGAGGAGACCCGGCGGCACCGGGAATCGATTTTCGTGGGAAATGAAACAGATTGGAGGCCTGTCGTCGCAGCTTTATGGAAAGCCGCTAATATTCCAGATCCTTAAAATCCAGCAGCAGGTTCATGTACGAGTAAATCCGTTGTCGTCACTTGGAAGACAATTTAGCCCACTAGTAACGTCACTTTGGCGTTCCAAATAGAACAAGTGTTACTCATGAAGCAAAACTGTCTTCTCGTTGAAATGTGCACACCACGAGTACGACGAGTTAAGTGCTAGATGCTAATTATGAAAATGGTAGAACCTCACCAAACATTTCTTTTACTTTTGTGTCAAAGTCAAACATCGCGAGTGCACTGGTGCATTTTTAGCCCACTCGTCACTTAGTCATTTGCGTGGTTGGAAAAACTTACTGTTCTGGCTCTGCGTGTTTTTCATCATGCTTGGATTTTCTGTGAGAGACAAAAAAAAAAGGTTATTATTGACATTGTTTGGTTCAGGTTCTCATCTCCAATGAGAACGACGAGTGTAAGCTGATAATGGAGTTGGGGAACATAGCGAACCACAAGTAGGCTCTGTTCGTGCTCAAGGATCCGAGTAAATTACTTTGTTTTTTTTATTTTTTTACTTTAAGTGATTGCAATGTGAGGAGAAAGAGTGCCCCCTGGGTAAAAACAACGCCTCCCCAGCTATTTTGGGATGCTAAGAGCTCACATCTGAAGTGACGTGTCAACGCGGGGGTGCGGCGCTTTTTCTGACTTGCACCCATTTTATTAGGTACATTTCTCAAGGAGAGCCAATCCAGCAGACAAAAAATGTTCGGCTTCATAGAGTACGTTATGAATTTGCTGTGGGGATTTTGGAAAAATGGACTGTCCGTTTCATTTAGTCGTATGAAATGTGGTCGGCAAGTCTTTTTTTCAGCAGTCTTTGAAGATAAACTTGAACATCAAAGATAAAAGTGAACATTCTCATTGCAAAGGCAGAATATTTGTTTTGGATCTCATTGGCGCATGTGTGCCTAATATTGTGGCCTTATTTAGCCTTCAAGAATGAATGCGAAGCACGTCTGCAAACAACTTGCTCGTCCACCTTTGGCGCTTTCTCACTTTGCAGCAGCTTGAATGCCGAATGGCGACGCGCATTATCGGCATGCCGACGGCTGGCGTCGTCATTACGTGCGATAATTCCTGCCGATGTATGTCGGACATGTTGCCGGTGCCGAATGTCTCATCTCAAGCCGCCGAGGTCAGTCCATCACCATTTACTTTCCCGAAGTAAGAGTAGGAGCCATCTCCAAGGAACGGGGGAGGACACATACGACTCACGGCCAATGACCTCTTCGGGGTGCACCGCGTGTCACGTACACGTCGATGTTCTTGCGCCTTCCAAGGTAATGCCTCTCTGCCAGGCAAAGGCAAAGGGGCCTCAAAATGATTGTTCCTCTGAATGAGTCAAAGTCATTGAGTCACTGACGTTTACAACATGAAATCAAATTTGCAAAAATAGCCAAAAGCTAGTTTTAAATGAACCGAGCATTCAACTTGGTGGGCATGCCGATCATGAATATGTGATAACTACGTTTTTGCAGTTTCGTTTTGAAAACTCAGACCTAAAAAGACTCAAGGAGTCCACCAAGCTACAAGCTTAGATGAAGAGCCCACCTGGAAGATATTTATAAACGGCCCCCACGGGGGTTCGGATGTAATAAATCCGTCCCGAACCCATCCTCCTTCAAATATCGTCGACTCGATTGTATTTCGTACGCCATCGACTCGGTTGTGATCGTTGTCTGTTGGGGATCGTGCAAGCGCCGCTCCAAAGCTCGCCATTGGTGGACTGAACCCATCGTTAAGAGAATAGTCATCTCTCTAAGTGCAGTCTTAAAAAGAAAGTGTTGCCGAGCTGATTAGGGACACAATCTTTTATTAATCGCAATCTCGCCGGCGCATTAAAGATTGAGCGGCAAAAGTGGTCGCATAAATCGCAACATTATATTTCACGTTTAACGTCGATATACATTTTGTAGAGCGATGTCATTTTTTTTTCGGGTACGGTGTAAAGAGCATTCCACCTCATTGTGGTGCTGTCCATTGGGACCCTGAAAAAAAATCATCATTTGGACTTGGACTTTGAACTTGATCGCAAACCTACCAAAGACTATGAGGCGGGTGTGCGTGTCCGTGGAGCCCAGAGGATTCTGTGCCGTGCAGCGGTACATGGAGCCGTTGAGCTCGGCCGGCACGCGCTCCAGAATCAGCTCCTTGCCTTCACGCTCGGTGCTGCCGTCCAGCAGGCGCCCCCCCACGCGGGTCCAGGTGAAGAGAGGCTCCGGGAACACCTCGTTCTGCGCCGGCGCCCAAGGGGACGGAGGATGGGGTGGGGCCGTTGCAGAGGAAGAGATTAAGAGCAAAGGATCCATGAAAAATGCAGCCTGCCCCCCAACTGATTCAACCGCGAGTTAACAACATGCATTAATAATCGACACTTCAGTTTACAACAGTTTATTCCCCACGCAGTTCTTAACCCTCCAGTAAACAAGCCCGTTTCTAAAAATAACTGCGCCGAGTCGATTTTTGCGTGTGTCACTGTGTTGGAGGATACGTCCACGCACGACGGTCGACGGAGTCGCAGTGACAAACACGTACATCAACTCGGTGGTACGAGCTAAAACACGGACGGCAACAGTTGGAACTGATTTCCTTTCGTCACTCGCACTGAATTTGAGCAATCCTCCGTTTGCATCGACGAGGTCACGCTGTCCATGTGTCAAGAAGCGCAAAGGATTTCCACGTCTGGCAAATAATTGCGAACTGCCTAAAACGGGGGTTTTCAAACTCAAATACACGGTGGGCTGAAAAGTAAAACTTGAGTCGGTTGGCTTCACAACAAGCAGCAATTTGTCGTAATGAATAAATCTTTCGAAAAGAGGCTTCAAGCTGTTTATGGCCATTCCGAGTTAACGTTTAATGTCAACGTCAACGTAAAATAAAGACAATTACGCAACGTTTATTTAGAACAAACGGCAAACGTTGCAGATGACCTCACGAATGACATTCTTAACACGAAATAAAAGATGAACCGTTTCCGATTTTGAGATTTGGAGTTAAAAGCATTACATTTGTATCTCAAGACAGAACTGTAGGATTCTTTCCTTGCTTTGGAAAATTTCAAATTCTTGCTTTTGACCTCAAAAACTTTGGATAGGAAATCTATTCAAACCAAAAAGTGTTCTTCCGCTTGTTTGTGAAATTTGAAGAATGCTGGGAAACGCCACCCCCCCCACCCTCCGAGTAATTGTGACCACTGCTCTCCCTTTTGCACCGCGGCTACTTCCAACACTCCGAGTTGGATCGCTGCTTGAAAAATGAAAAATACGAGTGAAGATCAGTTGAGGATAGCAAGCAACCAATGCCACTCACAAACGTCTCAACTCAACAAATAATGTTTGGGAATGAAAATCTGCGCTCCGTGCCGCTTAAACGAGCAGCGATGTCAAATTGAATCTCATACATAACGCAACGAGGGGAAAAAAGGAGTAGCGCCTAAAAACCTGCACTGCCGACCGAGTCGTCGTCGTGGTCCATAATAAATTCCCCGAAACAACACACCGTGGGGCTCGTTTGCTTTTCGCTTCATCTCACGGCGGGAGAAGGGCAAAAATAATCGGAGGATGCACACATTCTCCTTTTTTTGCCATTTGTTCAAACGACATGCTTTCTCCTAATAACATAACAGCATTTAAGCTGCAAATATACCACCAAATCTGATTTGATAACGCTTTAGGATTTAAATTGCGGAGGATTATTTTCCTCCATTTGAATTTTCCAGATTTTGTCGAGTGTGGCCCCTTTAGAGAGCCTCGTGGTTGACCGGGGTGACTGTGACTTTGCAGAAAGAACGGGGTGTGCAAAAATTAACCGAAAAAACAAAAAACAGTCAGCCGGCTTTAGAACGCCTCGTTGTTGCGGCATGGAAAAGCTCTTTGAGGTTTGCTCCAGCCACCGGACGATTGAAGCGGATTTCTATTCACACCTCAAACATGTAATTATGTGCAAGCATAAAAAAGATGGCAGAAGTAATAGTCGTAGAAGGAGGTTGCAGAAGTGGGATTTGATTAACAGTCGCCAATTGAGTGAGGCTCAGTTTCACACATTCAGCCGACACGCCCACTGAGTTGGATCATTGAAACAATGGACTTCGTTTTCATGAACGTGGAGCCTCATTTTACACAAGCATCCTTTTTTTTTTCCAATCAAAATTTGGCAGGCTTTTTCACAACACTGCGGTGTGTCAATTACAAGACATTTATTTTCACTTTCGAGTAGCTTTCGTTCTATCAGTTTCCGCGCGGCGCCTGCAGGTTGTGAATCGCTGGCCTATCGTATCATTGTGGAAGAGAACAATAAGACTGTGAAAAACATGATCAATGTTCAACAAAAGAGTAAAAAAAAGAAAAAAAAAAGAATTGAAATTGTCCACTCCCATGCCCACATTCGATTGAATTATTTCACTTTGGTTCTGTTTCGCCCCAGACTTACCCCGTGAGGTCCTACCTGGAATCCTTGCACAGTGATGCGCACCGTGTCCCCGACTTTGGCCCTGCTGGGGGTCATAAAGAGCTTCGGCCCTTTCGGTGCAGCTGAAGGGGATAAAAAAAAAGAAAAAAATAATGAAGAGGAGCACAAGAGGTCATCACACTGCGCATGGAGAATAGAAGCACCTGTTCCGTCACAGGACACAAATATCATTTCCTGTCAAATAAGGTCAGCAGGCAAAAGGCAGGGTACCTCGCAGGTCCCTTTATCAGAACAACGGCGCTGGATTTATTCCCCCTCCGAGAGGAAAAAAGGGACTAAATTGGGTGGATACTCATTACCGGAGGAGAATGGGAGCGTGGCGGGAGGAGTGTGGAGGCGGCGAGATAAGGGACACTCGGAGAGCTAATTCCCTTGTCTTCCTCGGCGGCTTTCATTTGGACCCGCTAAAACAATGTGGCTCTGGGAGCACGGCGCTTCTAATATTCCAAAATTAGACGGGGTCACGATACGTCCCGTATGTGCTGAGTCCTGATAAAAAAACAAAAATGATTTGCATAAAGTTTGAAAAGCCAAAAAGGGTGATTTTTCACGGCGAGCCGGTGACCACATGATATCGTCTGAGCAGGTCCAGCGTCATGTGATCCGATGAACAAAGAAGCGAACGGCGCCGCGAGCGGTTGTAGACGAATCAACTAATTAATCAGGGATGAGAGTCGAGCTGAGGACCCGCTATCAATAACACCACTCGTCCTCCATTCATTTGCCGCTTTTAGCTCTTAATATAAATCACATTAGACGCTTATTTTCATTGATGAGGGGAAACTAACGGACAAATAAATAAAAGCAAATAAATGAAATCACTGGACGGCTATTTATCTGGCTATGCGAGCTAATGAATGAATGTCTTTTGTAAGACTACAAGGCGGAAAAAAAAGATCAATTACACCCTTTTATTTGCAATAAAACACAGCATCTTTCTCTCTCTCTGTGCATATATATATATAAAAAAACCTTTGAAACAGTAATTCATGCCCTCGTCACATCTCTCCTGGATTACTTCGATCCTCCATCAAGCGTCTCCAGTGGCTCCAAAATACTGCCGCTCGCCTCTTGACTGGTACTCGTAAGAAGGAGCACATCATTCCTACTGTGGCGTTCCAAGCCTCAGAGAGATGGATGCTTTTCCGTTGGCGCTCCCTCTTTTTGACCTCCCGCTAAATGTTAGCCAAGCCCCCTTGCTTCCCATCTTTAAAAGTTTTCTTGAAACGTAAAAAGAAAAGTACTCTTTGGCTTTTGACTCAGAATGAGACTTGGTTTTTGGTTTTACAGTTTTGTTGCTTTTTAATGTTTTCGTCATTAATTCGCTTTACTGTTTGATGTTTTACAACTCCTTTACGCTCGCACTTTGTATACAGCCGTGGATGTCTTAAGGTGCTTTATACTTACAGTTGAGTTGAGAAAGAGAACAAATAAACTCAAATAGGGCCGTTTTTACGGCTCCGGATAAGTTCAATAGAACAAAACAGGAATCTGTGAGTAGAACCTCAAATAAGCGAGGGTTTTCTCTAAATCCTTGTTTATTATTTACAAACTCCCGACAAAAGACCGAAGCACATCAGCAAAGGGACTCCCAAAGTAGGACAGCGACGTTGACCAATAAAAATGATAAATGCCTGACATTTTCAAGATGAGAGAAAGCATCAACATATTTTCCTTGGCAGCCGAGCGAAAGGCGAAGCACGCGTGACCAGACTGGCCGTGTCTTCTCATGCCCAGGACGGATGGCATTTCACAGGCGACTTCTGGCAATCGGAGGAGCGTCGCCGTTTTCAGAGTGTCACACGCGGAACCCGTCGGGCATTTGGCCGTTAAAGAAAGATGATGGCCAATTTCTGGGATTGGGTCCAGTGGCGACAGTTGGCGTGCGACGTCAGCCACCCTTGATGAGGGCATCAGGCGCCCAAACGGACATGAGGCCAAACGGCTCCCAACCGAGAGTCAGGCACGACTCCCTCGGACGGCAGATATGGATTTGGAATTTTAAAAGTGGCGGTTGGTCGATACCGGGCTGACTAAAATGCAATCATGAAAAATTACAAGAAAAATATTTTGAAGTACTGCATATGCATCGTCACGGTCGTGTTTGTGTGATGACGAAGACGGTTTGAAAGAGTGCGGATGTACACAGCACTCCAACGATAAAGGAGAGGGAGATAACTTATTCTGCTTTGATGAATTTGCAAAGAAAAAACTGCACATATGCAATATTTACCGAAGGAACAGCCCTTTTTTAACGGTTACACGCCTAAACATTTCAATTTATTCCTCACGACGGTCTATGCCGACCGTGTACCAGAACAACGTTTTGCGACCAACATCACGCTTGCACGAAAGACAACTTTTTGCCCGTGCATCAGGTGCGCTTTCACATCAACAGGTGCGGCCAGCTGCACTGCAGACCGAAAAGTTGAGGGCAGCCTGTCGCATTTACTGGATGAGCGACTTGGTTAAAGAAAGAGAAGGCGAGAGAATTCAAAAAGGACCGACGGTTGGATCAGACGGCGGCTGCATCCAGGTGAATCCGGCCATGTAATTCCTTTCACGGCTCCGAGCGGGAACACTAAAGCCACCAGATAAGACGTATTGATGAGTGGCCAAAACTAACACAAATAACCGCACGTGTGTACACACGCACACACACACACACAAATTCTCATCCTCTATTCACATGCCAATGCCATCTGGAGCGGAGCATCTGCTCTTTGATTATCCCTGACTGGCAAAGCAACGGCGACGTGAGGTCGTGTTGGACCCGGTGCATGAAATAAGACTTGCGCTGCCCGTGTAACAACGTTCACATTGCACACCTTTGCTCGCCGAGACTCAACGAAAAAAGAGCACCTTTTAAATATTCAGGCGCCGACCTGAAACTCTCATGGACAGAATCCCGGAGCGAGCGCGCCAATCCGACAAGCGAGACGCGCTCGTTTCCAACACCCCGAGGCCCGGCCGGCCGGCGTCGGCCTCTCGTCCCATTTATATGGCGAGCGCGTTGCCCTTCATGAATATTCAAGACGTGGAATACAACAGTGGTTCGTTTGTCAGAATGTCGCTCCGTTTCATGTGACGATATTAAATCGCTGAAAGATTTATCACTTATGGCCACAGAACACACCGATTCATTTCCTGACCCAAAGCAGCATAAAGGGATTTCTAATTCTAATTCTAATAGCACGATACGTCATTTTACCCGGAAATTCGGTGTGGAGGACGTTATTATGCAAGTTCGTCCAGCAAAAAGATTGAGAAGGAAACGATCAGAGAGAGAAATATGCACGTGACAAAAGTCTTACTCGGTTGAGTAATTTTGTACATGGTGGGGTGAGCAGACCGTTTCGAGATGCGACAATGTGTATACAAGCAAGCCAGTAAAAAGGCAATTTTGGATCGAGCGTCAAACAAGCCGTACGTCTGCAAACCTGGCTGAGAAGACTTTGCTCTTTTGTGACTCAAGTGTTTTGTTTTCTCCTCCGCTGAAAGTGTGCTGAGGAGTGTTTGGCATTCCAAATGCGCTCTGACTCCACGGCTCATCCCGTATTCCCTTTTCCTCTTAAAACCAAAATCAAACGTCTGATGAGGAACACGATGGTGATAAACGAACAACTTCAAACAACTTGTCAAAATAAAAGCTACGTTGACATTTAGCAAGAGTTCTTGCCCAACTTGTCGCCCCTCCGCGGGTTTGTCATGGGTTTAATCATCCATGTTGGGGGGAGCGAGCTGTTCAAATATTTACCGCACTGCGTGAAGACCGCTCATGTCGCCGGCGCTCTGACTGACGCTGCTGACTCAGTTTTGCGCGTGATGAACTACATTTCTCCTCTCAGGGGTGGGCGGGACTGTGACAGCTATTGCTCTCCGCCAGGAATTATTCCCGATATATGCGATTCCTGCTGGAAAAGTGAGACCTGGCAGCAACAACAGAGCTAAAAAAAAAAAATTCTCTCTTGCTGTCATGAATAAACTACGATAAAATCATCTCATCCCATTAGATGTGATTTAATCATTTATCGAAACAGAAGAAAGATTTGCAGCAAGGAAGAGCATGCAACAAATTCACAAAGCGGACGTGAAATGTACGTCTTTCCAAATCCAAAGTGACCTTCCTCAGTTTAAGATTTGGACCGCATACGAGGCAACGTAGGAACACCAAAGCGGGATGAATTTTTTTTTTTTTGTCTCACTTTTTAAAATTGGGCTCAAAATTTAACAATTCGGTAGGAGTGTATTCATTTCATCTCAGCTCTTGACTCGGACAATGTTCAGAACAAATGGGGCGCTCGTCTTGACACTAAAGCGGAACATGGGGGAAAAAAAATAATTGACGAAAACGATTTGGGGGAAAATCTGCATCTGAAGTTGCGTCAATGACTTACGGGAAAACATGAAAAAAAAAATCTTTTCATACACGTGTGACAACAATATAAAAACTATGGATTTCAGTTTGATGAAGTGTTTGTTTTTTTTTTTGCATTTGAATATTAATCGAAAAACAATTCATTCATTCAGACGCTGGAAAAACGATTTATATTATATTATATTTATATTTCCAGTTCCACAGAGTCAAAAATATTGCGTGGATCCAACATTACCTCAAAAAGAACACCATTGCAAGTGTATGACATCAGCTGTTTCTAAATGATCCGATTGATAAAAAGTCTTTAAAAGTACCTTGTAAACATCACCCCAAAACTTTTAACTGACTGATCGAAGATGAGAGAAATGCCAAATTGTGCCAGACCTAATTTGCTTTTGCCAAGTCGGTGCGGATGGATTCACTGTCGACAGGAGAAAGGAGTGTCCCTCCTGCGCTAATTGCGACTGGATAGGAACAGCCTCATTACCGAGATATGGACATGTGCGCTCTGGCACCAAATCTGCCTGGCGCACAAAAAAAGTGAACCCGTCTCAAAAACAACATTGGAGCCGTGAGTGGTGCAACAAGAACAGATGTTAGCGCCAGCGCCCGCTTGGTAGAAAGAAACATTATTAGCAGGCAGCGTGATTCCGATGTTATGTTATTGATTTTGGAGAGAATACACAAAAGTGTGTCTTCTGCGAGTCTCTTTTTGCACGATTATGCGCGCTTCTCATGCATCACGAGGCTCGTCTGCAGGAGAATGACGCCAACGTTTCGCCTTTGAAGTGTTAATTGGAAATGCTGGGAGCCATTTTTGTGTTCAGTTGAGACAAAAAACAGAGGGGGGTTTGTGCGTTCATCTCCAAAAAAAACAAAAAAAAAAAAACAATACTTTACCACCAAAAGTTTGACTCGTTGGATGTATTCTTTTTGATAGTTTCACAAAAATGCCCCTGCTAGTGAAAAAAAAAATCGTCTGAACTACTGAGACGCACAAATTTGAGAATATAGTGAATCGTGTCTGAATTTTCATCTCTCATCTCTAATTTAGCTTGACTTTTTCAATAATGGTGGTGGCGTTAACTTAATCTGGCGACAGACAGCCGACAGTGCCGAGAATTGGCCTGTCACTCATTGTTTTTGCATCCGCACACTTAAATTTCCAATCTGCTCGGCCGCAACACAATTAGTTAACGTCAAATTTGAGTTGTTCCGAGGACGAGAGGCAGTTGTAAGAGGGAGAGAAATGAGCAAAAGGAGAAATTTACACAAACACTCGGGCACTACTGGGTGCTGGACGACCTCGACTCACGAGAGTTAGTTTCGCTTTTGAAAGGTCCGTCTTGAAAACGGCCTTGCAAGAAAAACGGCAATCAAATCCACACTTTTTCCTTCTTTGGCCATTGTGGGTTAAAAAAGCAAGATTATAGTTTTGATTTTCAATCGGTAAGACGGTCCAGTGTGGATTTGTTGATTCCGCACCGGGCTCGTCACCTTCAACGTGATGCCGGCGAGACGGCCTTGCTGTCACCAACTCGCGATCTGATTGGCTATCGCAACTGTCTATCAACTCAAAGAGCCCGTTCACTCACACAGCACAGACGCCCGCACGGTTCACTCTGAAGGCTTGGACAAATAGTATCTGCCACTGGTGCTATGAAATCTGCCTGGCAACACAAGCTAGCTCAATTCTGATTGGATACAAATTCTCGCCAAAAAATCCAACACTGGGAAATTATATGATATGAATGTGAAGAATACAGTTTTTTGAAGATTTATAATTAGCATAGCGTCTATGCTAACTTCCATTATCCCATTTACGTTGTACGCTGAAAGATAAGCTAGGACTAAGGGGATAGTGCAGGATCCGAGCATTCGGGATCCATGGTGGAGGCACGTGCCAACCAAGAAGCTTTTTTACTTATTTGGGATGCAAAACAACGGTCGACCAGTCAATGACAGTCGTATTGGTGGAACCGCCTTCGTTAGCATTCCATTCAGTTGTACCAGAGGTCATGGAGGCACCTGAAAGCCAAAACTGTGTTTTTCTTTCGTTACTTGTTAGAGTTGAATTATTGAGTCTCTTCGGGAGTCAAGAAAAAACACGGCGCTACAGTTGGCGTTTTTGCAGATCTGTTCTGACAACTTTTGGGATAGATGGCCTCCCTCACTCTTCTTTCAAGCCATTTTTTGTCCCCAAAAGAGTGCCGTGTCTCTTTGAGGTGCAAGTAGACAGCTGAGTCTTGACCTCAAGAGTTGGTCCGTTTGTGTTGTGACGTTCGCATTTTCAACGCCTGCTTGGTTTCCCCGATAGATAAATCAGTGCTTTGCTCGCTGCACTGGATAGCACACACTCGATTGTTTTTGTGAGGATGTGCAGTCCTGTCAAGGTTGGCTCACGGGGCTCCCAAGTTTGAAGACTACTCGAATGTTGTTTCGGTTCTAAATTCTACTCTCATTGATTTTGTAGCTTTAACTTGACCTTAAACCTTAAAGTTTCTACAGTTGATGAGCTCAATTTGATATTCCAGTTGTCCAGTATGGAACCACAGCCATTTCCTGACCTGAAATTAGTATTTCGTTCAATGCCCACACAGAAAAACTTGTAACTTTAGATGGTCCACAGACCCGAGGCAGCGAGCAGGTGCGTAGGGGTGGAGGAGTTCAGAGAGGTACGCTGGGGCGAGGCCATTTCAAGACTTTAGGACAAACAAAAGTATCCTAAAGCGATCTTTAAAGTGCACTCGGAGCCGATGAAGAGAGTCCAAGATTGGGGTCATATGATCCGTCTTCCGAGCTCCAGCTGCCGAGGACTGAGTGCAGCTTCAGAGGGGATCGTGCCTTTTCTGTTGCCGGTCCTACCCGAGCTTCCATTCAATGTTGGGCAAGCCGCCTCTTTGGCCACTTTTAAAACCCGTTTGAAGACACGTTTTTATTCTTTAGCTTTTGACTCAACATAAGATGTCATGTCACTGTTCTGCTATTCTTCTGGTGTCTATTGATTGTCTTTTAATTTAGGTTCTATTATTACACCAAATGGAAAGTGCTTTGTTACGGATCCAGCTGTTGTGAAATGCGCGATAGGAAGAAAGAATAAATTGCTTGGGTTTGATCAAATGAAGCTCCTCACCTCACTTCAAAAATAATTCCTTGGTGTCAAGATGGCACCAAAACAATATGTTTAAATTAGAAATGGATTTTAATCTAAGGTCAAAATAGCGGAAAGGTGAGGTAACGAATAATATAAGGTTCCCACATGAATCTACCAAATTCATTGATCAACTATAAACATGTGGGGGTTCCCTGTATATTCATTTTGAAGCCACAAATTAGTACTTTGTGCACGTTCTAGCTATAATGTGACTGCAATTTCTTTTTTTTTAACACGTTCAGCACAAATGGAAATGCAAAAGAAAATGAACACAACGTACCCAACGTGACCTCGGTTTGCATGGGCATGGACAGCGCCGGGTGTTTGACCTCGCAGCTGAAGAGGGCGTCGTTATCCAGCTGCGGGTTAAGGGTCCACGTGAGCCGCGCCTGCACCACCACCGAGCCGTCGCTTTGCGGGATGTGCGTGTGGCTGAAGTAGTACAGCGGGTCGGTGCTGTGGACCCAACGGGGGAACTCTCGGCTCACCACCGTCTCCGGGATGACCTCCGTGGCGGGGCTGGGCTCCGAGGCCTGCAGGCCCTGAGTGTGGACACGTTGCGGCCGTTCTGTGTGCAAACGCGACGGACGGCTCTCGGGGTCCAGCAGGGAGAGGGAACGCTGCAGTTTGGTCTCGTCCAGGTCCCGGCTTATGAGCGGCCTGGCTCCTCGGAACCCCGCCGAGCCGCCGCCCTGATCGCCGGCCGATGGCTGAATGTAGGAAATCACTTCGATCAGCTCACCATCCCGCTTGAAGTACACCTTCGACACAACATGAAACGCACAATTGAACAATTACGGCAAAGTGTGTGTGTTATGGAAACCTTCAAATACAAACATACATTTTTAGTGTTTGTAAAAATTGGTGCGTTTGAGCTTATTGAGGCCCGCAAAAAGATGATTAATTTGTCGGAAAAATAATGCCAGATGATTTCAAGAGGGCTTGCTTGCTCGGGCCGTAATTACATTTTGGACCACTGACTGAGGAAAAGGACGCCAGCAGCTCCAAACAAAACAACACTTGTTTGGAGCTGCTGGCCACCCAGCAAACATACGGTGAAAATTCATCAAAGCGCTAAACTGCGTGAAGGGACCGACAGCACGTCTCATTTGGGGCAAAGCGGAAGATAATACCCTTGAGGCTAGTCAACGCTCGTTTGGATCTGGACAAAATAAGCTCTTGTCTAAATATGATTGGACCACCACTGCGAAGACCCAAAATTTGGGACCATCCAGCTATTTGGGTTATTGCTTTTCCTCACCAGCAGGGGGCCCCAACAACCGGGCCGTGGGCCGGTACGGGGGCACTTAATGTAGTTGGACTTGAAAGTTGGTAATCTTCAACCAGCCGAGCTACCAAGTCATAGGCGGAGAAACTCCGTACTGGTTCTCTACATAACGTGTTCCCAGAAAAAAGCGGATAGCAAAATATATGAAGTACTTAGTGTTGTTTTCGTCGACTAAAACTATCACAAAGAGGAATGACCAAATGTGACAAAAACTAATAAGCATCGTCGTCCAAATAACTAAGACTAAGTCTAAAAGGCCTGCCAAAAACAACACTGCTTCTACATGGTTGTTTCATTTCACCGTTGATGTGTGGGCAAGCACTCCAGAGACTCACTCTCTTGTAAGGAAGCAAGTGAAATGTGTGAAGAATCTTAAAAACATGTAATCTTTCCCCGTTAAGGCAAAGAGACATGTTAAAGTTCTGGGGCGCAGATCACATTCGCATTGTCTCTCATAATAGCACTGAGCGGGTAAACGAGTCGCGTTCATGCTGTCATTCGCACATGCCCTGATGTGCAAATAATAATGGGGTTACCGGTCGCCATGGAAACGCAGCCACTAACACCCAAACATGCACTATGGAGCGAGCGCCTTTGAACCGGTGAATGTGCCGCCTGGCTGGCAAGCTAATGATGTCGATTTTGATGCGGCAAATACGAGCTCGTTGATAAGACAGCAACAAAACAGACAAAGAGAAGAGGAACGGATAAGTGTTGCCCCAAAAATCCATCGCATATCTTGCGTGAACGTAATCACTGGCGGCAGGCTTCAGGGGCTCGGAAAGTATACGTATGGATCCGGACGCTTGTAATGCGAAGATGAACTACGCTTGCGAGTATTGTGCCGCTGCCGAAGGGGAGAAACGACTTGTCACATTAAAGAAGACTCATTCTCCAAAAAGTCAGCTTGGATTGCATTCCGGGGACCGTACGCGCTTCCCTCCATGTGAATGTAAACATATCGTCGGCGGCAATCCCTTAAAGGCCGGGTGCTGCTCATATTTGTTTGCGCTCGTTATTGCTCCTTTCGCACTCAAGGCAGCGACCCTTAAGGTGCCAAGTGCCGCTCGTGGCAACATACATTCTCTGAAGTTTAGATATAGGCGATCACAGTGACTCGGGAGACACCGCGACTTTCTTTCAGACCGAGTAGAAGTGCTTACTTTTGAGTATTCTTGCAGTTTTAATGGAAATTGGTTTGATTTTAATCACATATTGTTAAAAAAACCTCAAATGAAGTGGTGCTTTGCGATACGGCACGGTGGACGACTGGTTAGCAAGATGACCTCACAGCGCAGAGGTGCAGACTTCGATCCGGCTCCGGCCTTCGTGTGTGGAGTTTGCCTGTTCTCCCCGTGTCTGAGTGGGTTTTCTCCGGGTACTCCGGTTCCCTCCCACATCCCCGAAACATGCACGGTAGGTTAAACGAACACCCGAAAATGTCCTTAGGCATGAGTGTGAGCGTGAGTAGTTGTGTTTGTGTGGCTGGCAACCCGTTCAGGGTGTGACCCCGCCTACTGCCCGAAGACAGCTGGGAGTCTGTGGAAGTCTTCTTTATTGTTGTCGGCCAGACTTTGACGGTGCCTCCTGCCCGGCGGCCAAGACGTGCACACCGGAAGGAGTCGTAATGAAATGATCACGATGCTCCAACGGTTTAATTTGAAATTCCATTAAAATTATGTTATTACGACTTGGGGGAGGGGACGGACGGGAACGGATTTATGTAAAAGGAGAACGAGACTATTTAAGTTCTGAGTGCTTTGAGTTCCAAGCGTGGTCACGGAACAAATGAAACTCGCATGTCAAGGCACCACTGTCTACCTCGTCTTCTAGTTTATATTTCACAAAGACTAGACTAGATTAAGCCACCTCTCCTGCCGTGGATTGTCTTCTCAAGCGGTTGCGGCTTCTCTGAGGGATTTCTCAAATTGAATTCCTTCAGTTGCGTAATGAAATTACAATGCTCATCACTCCCTTGTGACGATTTCACCAAGCATCATTTTCAGTCGGGTGTCGTTGTTTACTTTGAAGAATCGCCGCACGGCAAGGTGTATGTGCTGCTTCTGTTGTGTGCACCTTGGCCTCTAGGGGGCAGTGTGATGCAAAGTAATTTCAAAGAAAGACACAAAGAATATTGTTGCAACCATCCTGAGGTAATAATATGTACGTTCTTGCAGGGAAGAAAGAAAATACGCACGTCTCAAATCTTTCTATATTTGATGCATTTGAATATTGGTTATTTAAAAGTTTGTACCGCAACCAAGATGCTATTTAATAGCATAGCATTGATATGATGTTTTGATGACAACAAAGGCTTTTCGCTCAGCTTTCATGTTGGCGGTCACAGATTGTTTTTGCAAAGTTTATAGCTAGTTTGTTCAGCCGCTTGTTTATTTTGGGTGCGATTCCACTGTTGACCACTAAATGGCGGCACACTGCACAATGTAAATTTGAAGAAGTACTTTTAGTCATTTCTGACAATGATTGAATGTCACATCCCTTTTAATCCTGCTTTTTACACCTACAGAGAGCAATGCCTGTCTGTAATTTTATAAATTACAGGATTAGTGACCAAACCGTGAAATGACAAGTTTGTTAGTTAAGGAAAAAAACAACAGGGTTTATTTTCTGTAAAACCACATTTTGTGTTGTCCAAATCGGTTATTTCTACACTGCTGATTTCTTTGATTGCGGAAGGTGTTGGTGTTCGCATCCAAATAAAAGTGTAATTTTCTTAATTTTTGTGATCGTTTTACAGTTCCATTCTGAATCAACAACTTGAAGCAAGTTGACGCGGGCTATTTAGCAAACAGACCAGGAGGCCCAATTGGAAATGGATTTGGATTTGTCAACAAGGCATCTTGGGAAAAAGCCTCAAACACATTAGATGAGCCACTCGGGAGATCGGTGAGATGTGCTGTTAGCCGAGTGGAAGCGCTCACGCGCTTCTGCTTTTTGCGTGCCAGATGGAATTGGTGAAAAAAAAAAATCGGCCTTCACTCGCCCATAATGGAACTTTCAGAAGTCGTTAACTTATTTTTAGACTTGTACGACTTGTACAAAAGACAGAAATTGCATCGGTAGCTTGACTCAGGAGTTGAATTGATTCAGTGACTGATCTCCAAAGTCAATGTGTTGTTCTCACATCTCAAATAGGGAACGGACAAATGTTTCCGTGTTTACAGCCAGCAGCTCGCGGTGGCGTATCTGTCACAGTACGACTTTGCCGGTATTGTCCATAAAGTTTATTTCCGATGAGAAATGGGAACAAATTGAACAGAATGTGTTCTACATTTTTTTTCAGCAGCATTTCCCAAAGCTGTCCCTAAATACAATTTCTTGTTAGTTGATAGAAGAGAATAGAAAGATTAACATCTTTCAACTGGAGGTGAGAGACTATTTTCTGATCTTGTTGTTGCCTCCTGAAGTTCTCCCCCCTTTTTATTCACAAGATCACGCACAGATGAAAATCCTGCTTGTGCAGACCCAAATAGAAATATATATCACCATTCGTCTATTAAATATTATCTTTTGGGAAAGTGGATGCTGTGTTGATTTCACTCTTTGATTTTGTTCCTCTTCCCGAGTGCATAATTGCATTTGCTTGTGTAACATTTGTGGCTCTCATACATGTCAAAGAAGGATGCTCAAGTAAAACTTTTAGAGGAGCGCTCATACAATTGTCAACCTTGACGTCGAGGTTTGTCAAAGCGAGATTGCTTTTTTTTATTGTGGTCGCAGTTGACGACAGTAAAATGGCTATTTTCTTTTATGGCTCTTCGTGTCAAAGTTGCTCATCAGTCACAAGAGAGGACGCTAGTGTGTCATCCCAAACACGTCAACCCGCTGGTTTAGTTAGTTTTTTTATTTTTATTTTTTTAGAACTTACAACAACTGACCAGTAGGTGGCAATATAAAGGGCGAGAGTCTAGCGTCCAATGTAGCGACTGATGCGCAACGGCGATTGAACCTTATTACAGTGGACGACAATCAGAAGCTGTTTTCTTCTCAACGCATGAGTCAAAATGTCAAAATTATGCGACTCCCATCGACTGCTTAGTCGTGAACGACTTTTTCTTATTAAAACTTGTGTTACTTTCCCCAGCCCACTGAGTTTTTTCCCCAAGGTTTTTGTTTTCATCTGTGAAAACGTTACGCTGTAAAAGGCAAGCCAACAGACTCCTGTTCCCTGTGCCCCTGTTGCTCGTTGTTTTGTTTTTTCATTTCTCTTGGCCGGGTTGTCACAAAGCGAGCGTATTCCGATTGCGAGTCTTACGAAAGCTTACCGGTGGGTTGCTGTGTCTAGGAGGAGATGAGTTTCCACAGAAGTGGACTCAAAGAAAACATCTTTTGAATCTGCTTATATTGGACACTCTGGAAATTTCATTCATTTGAAAAAAAAAAAAAAAGAATAGCTTGAGAAGTGGGCAATATAAGAGACGGTTAGCGGGGGTGGGGGGGATCGGATGTTCCAGAGAAAATGAGGCAGCAGCACCATCACACTGTGTTTTTTAAATATTGACATCATTCCAAGTCCGTCTAATGACCCGTACACTTTGTGTTTAGTCCTGTGAGCTGTAAAAATTTAATTTTCCAAACGTGGATCTGAGTTTGACAGGCGTTGATAACAACAACGACAATAAAAAAAAAAAAAAAAGAAACACTAAAGTGTCTTCAAATAGGAGCGAAAACACTGATTAATTTTCCTCAAGTGATTATGAATCTGCCAGAGGATGTCGCTCACTGTGAAACGTGTCAAAAAATAAACATTACATTTCCCACAGTGACACGGGCACATCGCCGTGCCCCTCGTGTGATTTTCCGACATTCAGCATGCAATTTGTCACGAGAAAAACAAAAAGGAAAGCGGCAAGCTAGCAAACATGTCTCATTAATTCGCTGCTGAAAATAGAAAATTGTAGATAACAACGTAGCCCACTTCCCTACCTGCCGCCGTGGGAGGCGGGATGGGATACTTTGCGGCTTCTCTGCTAATAGCATTGACGCTAGCAGCCCCAAAAACTAAACAAACAAAAAAAAGAAAGAAACAGTTTGAACCAGAAACTGTGTGAATGATTTTCAGAGGTGGGCGACGCCGCAGTCACATAACACAACAAATACGGCTTCTACTTTATCTGTCAATATAAACAAAAAAAAGGCTAAGCGAGGGCAAATTCAGACGTACAAACCCTATAAAGTGAATTTAGAGAATTGTTTCTAACGACATTATAACTTCAGATACTTGCTGCAAACATGAAAAGGCTCATTTTAGAGCAGCCCGTTGTCAGCGGTGAGAGCGGCGGGAAAGGCAGGATAGCAAATTGGGAGAAAGAAAAGTCGGAATTAAACAATATAAGAACTGAACGTGACTGTTTTAGAGTGCCTCATTGTCCGTTTTAACGACATGTACGTCAGGGAAAGAAGGGATTTAAGCTAGTTTTGACAAAAAAAAGGAAAACTGTAAAAATCTGACATGACTTCCAGCCTGCGGACAGGAAGTGCGCACTGGCGTGGCCACTTTAGAGTGCCTCGTTGTCAATTTTAACTGCATGTACGTCAGGGAAAGAATGGAGTAAATCAAGGTAAAAAAAAACACTCACAGTGTTTGAAATCAGGGAGAGAATGTCTTAATTTTTGACACTATTTAGAAATGATTTCAAACTGGCAGCGTTGGTCACAATACACTTTGTGGTGTCAGAATTACGAAACATTTGAACCGCCCCACCTTCCACCACAAGCTTCATGTCACTTACGCATTTAATTAGAAGACAAAGTCATTGAACATCGGGAGACTTATTTGGAACCATTAAAAAAAACGTAAGTCATGAGTTTGCTTGTACAACGACAAACGACTTTGATGGAACGCGCATTCCTCCCACCGCTGCTGATTTGAAAGCAAACTCAAGCCCGCCGTCCATTTGTTTTCATTGAACAAGAGCCGCAGCGAAGGCGCACAATATGACTGCGGGTGATGTTAATAATGTGTGAGGGATGCGTCTTGGAACGATTTTTTTTTCACTGTTATTGAAACGTCCCATAGAAGAGCGAGCGTCGTATCGCCGGACCGGGCTGCCGCGCTGTCGATCACGTTTATTGTCCGCGTTATCAGCATCCGCTATCGTCTTGTTGGGCTGCAGCAGGCAGCCGCTATCAGCCGCTCCTTGCCAGCGTTTTCATGCAACGACGCTGCCTGTGAACATGTTAACGGTTTGTCCTTCAGCAGATCTTAAGCACATGCCAGGCACGCCTCTCAAAAGGGGATGAGAGCGGCGACACCGAGAGGTTCTTTTCTCTCTTTATACTTCCGGCAGCTACCGTTCCGATGGTATTTTCTGCAGTGTGGCTTGCTGCGTTGTCTTGCATGATAATTATTTTACTGCGGAAGGCAGGCTTCGCAGAGGGTCAAGGGACGAGGGAGTCGCCCGCACGGAGTTTTCCCGTTTTTCTGCAGGGTGACACGCCGTCTCCCAGTGCCTCCTGTGAGCACATTCTCCGTACAAAATGATTGAAAATACGGACGATAATGCGGACGAAGCGGTCGCGAGGAGCCTCCGTGAATCGTGAAAATGCTTTTTGGAGGGGAATCGCCATCTTCGCACAGAGCTTCTTCTTCCTTGGAGGATGATAAGGCGTGCCTGACATTAGGGATGTGCCGATCGGATCGCCTGATCGGAAATCGGTACCGATCGTGTGATTTCAGCTGATCGTTGGATCGGTCCAAAGAGATTTTTCTTCATTCCTTGTATATTTTTTAAAGGTCACAAAAGGGCTCCAAATAATCCAAAGCTATAAAGAGCTTGTCAAAGGAAACAGTAATGGCTTAATTTGAAAGCACATCATGCGATGTTGGGAAAGGTCAGTAAGATAAAAAACTCACACGCTCAATGCTCTCATGTACACTGCAGCAGAACATAAATTGTATTCGGAGCGACAAGGAGATGCAAAAGGATGCGAAAACACGAGAAGCCAAAAGATATTTCTAAAATGTCTGATTATATTGTGACGCTGCCTCGAATCGCCAAAAAGTTGAGAGAGCGACAGGCAGGTGATCAATGGTGACGCGTCCAAACGACGTCACTTCAAGTTGAATTTCCCGGCTCCTTGCATTGAAATGAGCTCATAAATCAATATTGTCAATTGTAGATGAGAGAAGCCGACGACATTGCGGCGTGGACTCGGCATTTTAGTCCGCACGCACCAATAAATAAATATTTAAACGTCTTATTTACCATTAGATTAATCCAATACACTCGCAGGGAGGAATCTCCCATAATTCCATTCCACCATTAGCATCCCCAAACATTGCTACAGAAAATGACATTTTTTTTTGGCATCCTGCACAGTCATTTGTATCGTATTAGCTAACTTTATGCTAAAAACGCGCAATAGTTTTTAGTACCCCAAAAAGTTTTGAGTTGGCGTTATTGTCGTTTGTGACGTGTATCATATTTCTGTGTGCATTTACGTCTATATTCGTTTGGTAGAAGCTGCAAACATCAGTGGAAGGAGAGGCAGCAAAAAAAGCTCTTTGCGACTTCATCGGCTTTCTATCATATTTAAAAGCGACATTATCGGTCCTGGTTTTTCAATGCGCGCAACACTTTTGCGCTTCGAACGTGTTAATGAGAGGCACTGGGAGGCCATTAGCGCTGACATCATCGCCATCTTGGCAACACGTCCGCACATATGAACACACCCCGCCGGCTTTTCATTCACGCAGCAACTCAAGCTCTCTATGCTAAAGGCGTCACATTTTTTTCTTGCCAGGTGATACATGATGGCACAATGCACGTGCGTCCAAGGTGCTAAAATTGTTCACATGACTCGAGACGCATCATTTGAAGGACGCAAGTTGTTATCATTATGTTATTAAATGAAAGGCTGCTCGGCATCATTTCCATGCGATGGTGAAAAAGCTCTTTTATCACAACAAACGTACGGATCTTTCACATTTGATTTTTGTCTTTGATAAGATGGTATCAAAGCTCCCGTTTGTAACTCCGCCCTCAGCTTTGTCTGAAAGGCACAACTGGAAAAACAATGGCCTCAGCTGTGTCTGCGTTGTGTTAAAATGGTTTAAAAATCCATACTGGCGAAATCTGGTCATGAAAATCAACATGTTAGTTTTTGTTTAATTACCTCCGCTAATAATTTGTTGAAGTGTCATGGGGAGGGGGGTGTGCTCTCATGCTCACCTCTTTGCCACCGGGGAGGCTCCCCTGACTCCCTCGTGGGGTGGCCCTTTCGAAAAAATGTGTTTCCATAATCGTGCGAAAGATATTGCACAAAAACGAGGTCAACTGTTCTTTAATATGGAACAAGGATTTGTTTTATGTCTGAATGAGTTCTGATCCAAAATTCCTTCCGAAATGATAAAAATTAAAGCTGTTCTCAGTTTCAAGTTGGTCTTCAAACATTTCATTTTCACTGGACCAATAAGAATGGGACTGCTTAAGTTACTAAGTCACTCAGATGTCTTTTTTTTTTCTCTCTTTTTGGTTTGTTGACATACTTTGACAAGGAAGTCGTTTTGTTTGACTTTTATTCCCGCTATACACATTCGTAAAAGCACACAAACTAGGTTGTATTATTTCATTCCCTCACCCAATGAGATTCAATAAAAGAACCGATAAGGAATCGCATTATTAAGTGATATTGAAAATAGAATAGAAAGTGCAAAATTCTTCATTGTCATTTTCCAAATAGCAATTATTAATCGTATAAACTCACTTTTCCTTCATTAAAAACTACTTGAATTCATTCCAATTCAAACGTGGATGAGGTGTGATGTGATATAGTTAAATAGTAAGATGGCAGGGAAAGCTTCACGCTTTGGTGACACACACACGCACAAAAACACACCGGAACGCGAGAAGAGGTTGAATCAGCCAGTACGAGTGAGAACACCTGTGTGTGAAGGACTCACTGTGTCTCACGGGAGGAAATAAAAGATGAGCGTGCGTATGTGGGGGTGTGTGTGTGTGTTACATCCAATGGAGTGAACAACATGTTTGGCTGATTAGCTTTTCGACAAAAGCACTCGATGAAGTTGGATGACTTTTGCAAAGTTGCAGCGCAAAGTCTTTATTATCCGCCCAACTGATGCGTGGGCGTGCGCACACATTTTGAAAGTTGGCTGATAACACTTTTTGCTTGGAAATGCGGAAAATAGAAACGTTTCGATGGCAAGTCGAAGGCTCCCTGTTCAATCAGCAAATAGCTTGCACGATTTCGGCTTCTACGTCTGCACATTATGCACACACACCAAAGAAATGACACGGTCTGGATTTTAAAAAAAGGAAAGAAAAAAAGCTCACAAAAAGTTTTTTTTTTTTTTTAGATTGCTCAAAATCAACAGTTTTGCTTTGACATAAATATTGAAAGCTGCAAGAAAAAGAGTTGAGAAATATTAGCGTTAAAGTCCGCTAGCTTAATGCTAACACTTAATGGAAAAGGGCGTAGACGGGCAAGATAGGCAACACGACTTCTATTGATTAAAAAAAAAATACGATTACTGCAGATTATTCATTGAGAGTGGTTGAGTTAAACTCTTGTTGATTCGTGTCTGCATGACTGCATTATGCTGCCCCCCGGTGGCCAAGTGGCTCAAACCAGAAGGATGAATCGTGATCCAAACACCTTTTCATTCTTGAAGTTACCCGCAAAACGAACAAATAAGATCAAAACATTTTCACAAAATTACAAAGGTAAACTTCTTTTTTTTTGCGTGCTGATTCCGAATCTGCCCTTTTTTTTCTCTATCACATCAGGTTTTCATAACATATTAACAAGAATATAACATAATTTTATTATTATTACAGAAATGTTGATGAATTCAGGGTTAGGTTCAGCAACCAGTGGATTTTTTTGGGGGGAAACATCATAGCTATAAAATACAACGCACGGTGAGATTCATAATGCACAAACTTTTATAGATCAAACTTAAAAAATGAAATGATCTGAAACGACGTCGTCCTGTGAAATTTGCTGCCGACTACTAATGCTTGAAATGTGCGCATTCTGGTCGACTAAAAATAAACATTCTGATTTCAACTTATTTTTTTCTCAACTCAGCTACGTCAATCACAGCGTGCCACCCTCTTGTCTAAATCAAGAGTGGCGCTTTAAAACGCTCCCCCCTCCCTCCATTTGAGGGGGGGGGGGGGAGCGAGCTTCCCCACCGAGCGGGCACCTGAGACGGAAATCACGTTCACCTTGCATTCACCTCTCGTCGGGCTTGTAATAGCTGGAGATTCGTGCGCTGTGGCTGGAGAGTGCATTAGCATGCCCATGTGTGGACACTGATTAATGACCCAGCGGGGGGCGAGTGGGGGTGAGAGGAGGGGGAGGGTGCGCCTCTCCAGCTTCAGGGCCGCCCCCGCTCGGGAGAATCGGCTTGGCCCATTTGTGCATCTCATCTACTCGCCGCACTTTAGCAATCGTGTACCTGATAAAGATGAAGATGATGTTGCCACACAGTAAGATTATCATCTTTGCATAATTTGTTTTCATTTTAATGTATATGTTTATTGAAGATTCGGCGGTTCTAAATCACTCGTGAATAATTTGACATGGCAACGGAATTAAAGACGGAGTCACAATGATCTTACGTTTCATGGATGACCTGGACTTGGAAGCCTCAATCGCGAGCCAAACCCTGATTAGAAACCGTAATGTACAATTACCAAGCCCAAAAATTTGAAGTCCCAACCGAAGACATTTACCCCTGGTTTGAAACTCCAATTACAAAACCTAACCTAAGTCTTAAATCCCATCCCAGGCTTAAAACCCAACTTTAAAATGTCTGGAACTCGACTGCCAACCCCCAAAACCAGATTTGAGACTTGAACTTGAAACTCTCAACTCAGTTTGAAACCCGAACGCCGACATGAATTCAGTAGCCACTTTGCACTTCTCACCAGAAACATCTGCTTCGTCAGACACGAAATACAAATTGGCGTCAAGTCCAAGCAGCAACTTTGGCGCAGATTTCCCGGCTGCTCCACTGATTCCTCTCGCGCACTCACATTCAATTTTGGGCGTTGCCATGGCAATGACACAGCCGCTCAATTCTTTTTTAGAAGTCAGTGTAGCATGTGAATGATTTTCCTTCGGGTCAAATTATGAAGGAAAGCCTTTGGAGCCTTTCTTCAATATATCGTGCGTGACGTGACGTCAAGCTTGACGTCCTCCCACTTCCTTGTTCTGACTTTTTAAGACACTCGGAGGATGACTTTGTCGTTCTGATCATGTCTTACGAGGCATTTCGGCATCAGTACCGGTGAACAGCAACAACAAACGAGGTGGGGTGTTTGGGTATTGTGGGCCCGCCCCCAACTCACCGAAGGTGCGGGCTTCCCCCCCTTGGCGGTGCAGACCAGCGTGAAGTTCTGGGCTTGGTATCGACTGAACGGCGCCGGCGTGTTCTCGGCCATCACTGAGATGTTGTTTGGAGGAGCTGAAAGATCACAAAACACAAACAAGCGGCGCCGTCATTCGTACGCCCCAAAAAGTTTTGGGTGAATAAACTCAAAATTGGTTGCGTGAAATAAAATCAACTACAAAAATGTATCTGGACCCAAATGATTAGACAACAAAAATATCTGTATCTGGTTTTATTTTGTGCAACCAGTTGATGATTTTTTTTTTCCGTGATGTAAAATCCTAAGCCTTCTTGATTTCAAACCTTAACTTCAAATCTTAACCCCGGCTTGAAACCCGAATTTGAGCCCACACCCGCCCGACTTTCCCGAATCCAAAACCCGTGAGCAAGACAAGACGGCGTTCAGAGAATGAATGAAAATCTTCCCGAGGAAGCAAAAGAAAATCACATTTTCAACACGCCTGCGTTGAGCACCTGAAATGCCAACGTGAATATTTCATCGAAAACACGCCGTCTGATTTCAGGAAATATCAGCCAAGAGTCAAAGGTCAAGAGTCGGTTTGCTCGACGGGGAGGCGACGGCAAAGTAAACAATACGCATCCTTCAGCTTTGATGAAATCTTTTTTTTTTTCATTTCTTTCCTTTGAGCGCAAAATTGCGGTCGTGGTCATCCTGAAGGTTGCTTTGGAAAACCTTTGCATGATAAACTACGCAGTCCGTTACGCAACGGTCCCATTTCACATTCCGTCTTTTTCCAAAGCACAGCATGCAACGTTCATTTCAACGCCGAAAACCAAACCTTTGAAAACCCAACTGTGGATCGCAAGTCTAATGTGAATCTTGAAACCCTAATTTGAATCCTTACCCACGTTTGAAAGCCCCACCAGACTTGAAACCTGACCATGAAACCCTAACTACTGTGTCTTAAAAACCCAATTTAAAACCCGAACTCTAACTTGAAACCTTGTCTTGAAACACAACTTTGAAACCGTGGTTTTGAAGCTCTAGTCCTGACTTGAAACTTTTATTTGCAAAAGTATTTTGAATTTGAAACGCTAACCACCCGGGCCGGATCCCTTAAAAGGCAAGCGGAGTCGCCGTCCGCTCCCTCAAGTCGCTTTCGATCAGTCAGCTTCCCGCTTTTCGGCAGAATCTCAATCCATACGGGGGGAAATTTAGGACGGAAGATGTAGTGAGTCTGCGGCATTGTCGTCCAAAACGACCATCCGGCCCCGCGGGATAACGAGAAAGGTCAGCGCCGCGGCTTTAATGTGTAAATCTATCAGGCGCTCTTAAAGAGACATGTCAGAGCAATGAATTGATTAAAGGCAGGTTGGGGATTTTGCCGCTGGGCCGCACGGCGCCATGCCGGCGCACCTCTTAATTGCTTATTGATGGCATTCATATGCTTGTAAATTAACCTTAGGACACTCCATTAGCTCCCTGACAACCTGGTGCCGTGCGAGAGTCGGAGCGACAGGCTGGCAAAATATACTTAACCTGAAGAGAGGCGCAACACTCGCTCGCTTGCTTGAGACCCTACCCTTTTGTTTAAAAAGCCAGACCCAGACTTGAAGACTTGTTCGGAAACATTTGCATTGGCTTTCGCTTGTTTTAAAACACAAACCGAATTTGAAACTTTAACACTGGTTTAAAAATCGTCAAAACGATGGCTGCGAACCCGACTTTGAAAGCTCGGCCCTTGTTTAAAACCAGAACCCAGACTTGACATTTGAATTTCTCACCAACTGAAGTGAATGCATAACCTCACATTGTCATACATTTGGCTCTCAAAAAACAATCCTATCATTTCGCGGAAAGACTTTTCTCATGAATTTCATATTAATATTAATAATAACAACACTAACTCTCAAATCACAGCCCTCGCCGGCCGGATAATCATTTCTAATCCCATGACAAGTACCTTTGCCAGCGAGCCTCTAAAATCAGCGCTCTTGACTTCTTGCTGCATAAACTGCGGGGATGAATAATTGATCACGACACGCGCTCGTTTCCCGCCACGTGAGCGCTGGCAGAATGAAAAAAATAAATAAAAAAACCCAACTCAGATTGTGCAAAGGATTAAGTTGCTTGTCTGCGGCTCTCCTTCGATTGCCCACTTCTGCTTGGGTCCATTTTTCTGCACGTTCAAGCAACAGAACTTCTCTGAGAAAGGAAAAGTTCAAAAACTGAGCAACTTTTTGGAAAAATAAAGTCAATCTGCAGCTTCCTTTAAAGACTCCATAAGATTTCGGAGTCGTAACTCAGGAGTCTCGCCTTCCCCCTCCTTCCATAATGAAAGACGTTCGCTGAGCTTCCACGCGGCGCCGAGGCAGAAACATCTCAGCTGGAATTCCGATTGCGTCGGCTTCTGCTATTTTGCCGGGAATTATTAATCATATTGCCGCACGTCAGATGAGCGCTGCGGATGTGACATTCATTTGTCCTCTCTGTTGGCTTCAAGATGGAATTTATTCAAATTCCTGTGAAAATGTCACAACGGCCGATCTTCCCATTCGGAAAAATACAGGAAGGACTTCATTTTTTTGTCCTTCGGGGTGAATCAATTCGACATGTGATGTATTACACGTAGCCCAGAGACCGAAGATAACGCTGCATATATCCTTGCAATCGTCATTCGTTTGTGTTTTAATTTTAACTTTCTTTGTTATTTAATTATTGCTATTTTCAAGTGTTTTCTTCCAGCTGCAGCTGTTATGAAATGTGCAAATAATTAAAGTTGTATAACCTGAAACCGTAACCCTGCCTTGAAATGTTCAGAGGAATTCCTGACTTTGGTTTAAAAACAAAACCATGCCCTATTTAGTAATCCTGCCTTTGAAGCCTCAAAAAAAAAAAAAAAAAGAAAAAACAACCCTAACACTGTCTTCAACGCTTAATTTGAACCTTAACTGTGTTTTAAAAACTTAAAACCACAACCCTTGGCTCTTAATCCTGTCTGGAAACACGAATCAGTGGTTTCAAGTCCTCAAACCAAACATGCCTTCGAATGTTCACCACCGCTGCCAAATGTGCCAAAAGAAAAAGTTGAATATTGGAAGTTGTAAATGCAACTCAGACATCATCGAGCATCACCGTCCTGACCTTGAAGCTCAGAATTGTACGCGTTTTACCACCAACAAAAAGCCTGCGGAGGCTTTTTTTTAAATTTTTTTGGAAGGCAACATGAATGAATTGTCGCCATGGAAACTAGCACACTTTTTCTGAGTAGCACCGTTGGAAAGGTAGAAGCACTCAAGTTCAACTACCTGACGTCAGCAAGGTCATCGGGACTATTCAAGTCGTATTAAAAGCACGGCACAGCAAAGCTTTGGCACGAGCGCTTGTCACGTGACGTGCATTTAAGAAAGAAAGAGAGAGAGAGAGAATTGCAACTCAAACATTAATCCCAAACTCCATTTTTGAAACTTCTAGCCCGATCTAAAACTTTACAATCCTAAAATTCACAAACAAGCTGGGAGAGACGCTCGCGCTAACTGTTGCAAAACAAACTTGACACATTTATCCGTCAATGGCAGTAAGCGGTTGGATTCCGAGTTTTATTTTTGTTTTGTATTTTGCCAAAATGCTGCTCAGTGAACGTGCGATGTCAAAAATGGCTGCAACGGAATAGTTCAAATTAAAACAGCACCAAGACACTCGAGATACGCAAAAATCTGCTTTTCTTCATCTTTTAAGTCACGTCAATGCAATCTGTGTCACAATTTACCTTTTGATGGTGTAAGGGGGGAGAGGTCATTCAAATAACAACGCGACAAATATATCTCATCAGTATCTTGTTTTTGAAAGGTGGCACAGGCTGCGTGCGTGGTGCTGTCAATTACCGCCAACGCTCCGTCAAGGGAATCCTCCGCACCTGTGTGCCCAGTTTGTGTGCACAGGTGCAGCTGATGTGATTTCGGCGCATGAGAAGCACCGGCGATGTTTTCATTAATGCCAATAACTCGGGCCGCCGATCTTCTCTTCTTAAACGAGAGCATATGGAGAGGCTGCTGTTTCGATGATTAGAAATGGTTCGGGATTCAAAGGATTGTCCCCCCCCCCAGCGGTACGTCATGTACCAAATGTACGGCAGCGGACGTACGTGATCATACAGAGCGCTTGTATTTCCGCGCGGCTCAAGGCCATTTGTGTTCACAACGGTCCTTGTAATTGCATACAAAATATATGTTCTGATCATGAGTCATCTTTTAAAGAGCCCCCACTTTCACTCCGAGGACCTTGGGCGATACGCCATGAAAGCTGCAGTATTTTTTCTCTCATGCTTAGAATAAAGTGATGAGAAGGAATTTAGTGAAACCTCATCAATTTCTTGTTCACTATTCATGGATTCACCCCCCCCCCTCGCCCCCCCTGTGCAAACGACTCAGCTATTCGCTTGTGTATTTTGGCATTCTTACGATAATGCCACAAGATGGCGGCAAAGAAAGGGCTAATAGGAAAGGAAAAAGAGAAGTTTGCTCTCGTGCGTAAAATGTCTGACGGTATATTTCTTCTCCAGCCGTGGTGTCATAAATAATCGGTATATTTATTCAAATGGGACCAAGTAGGACTTCCTTGAAGGCCTTGGTGTGAAATGCACGCTCGCCACTGCTGTTACCTTCCTCCACTTGGTCCCTTCCCTCATTTAGCTCGACATCAATTGGCTTGAAAAGAGAGGGTGGCGAAGGACGTGGCGAATGGGATCGGCGAATGTGCAGAACAAGAGAACATTTATTGCTCCCGCGAGAGCGCTTCCTCTGCCCTCATAATTGCGGGATTTAAAGCTCCAGAGACAGCTGGACTCACAAGAAACACTCGCAACATCCCCTTCTTGGAAAACTCTGGCCTCCAGTCCACGTCTCGGGGGCTTCATTCAAAGTCTGTTTGTTTTGATATTACACGTTTCGCAAAGCTGAAAGAAAATGGCATTCAGTACATTTTCACGGCAGTCCATGACTTAAGACGCGAGTCACAATAGCCTCAATTGTTGTTTTTCCTGAACAAAGTATTTTTTATTTCACACGCAAATTGTTGCTTTTTAATATTGGTCCAATTTAGAAGCTCACTCGTCCTCAATTGTGTCAAGATGCTCGCTGAGGTCGTCATCTCTTAAACAAATAATTGGCCCAGATTAATCATAAATCAGGTCAAACAAAAAGGAAAAGTTCAAATGTTTAAGTAAAATATTTAACAGTCACACAATAATATATTTTCAATTTTAAATTCTAATCTTCAGAATTTATCACAACCATGAACGGGCCAAGATGCAGAGAAAATGGATGGATTGGTTATAATTGGTTAATTCTAATGATTTTAAAAAAATAGGAAAAATGTAAAACTTGTATATAAGAAAATATTTAGAAAAAACTCATCTCTAATCTAATAATCTAATCTAATTTAGAATGGTATTCTTTATAATTAACTTGATTTTGATGAATTAAACTATTTGTTTAATAAATAACAGATCTTAGTAAGCAGTAATTATTGTACACATTATTTTGACAATAATTGAATAATATAATAAAAAAAAGTACAAAAATAAATTCATTAATTTGCTCCCATTTTTTGGGGGTCAGAGTGGAAAATAAATATCTTTACATACCGTTCTGGTGCAGGGAAGCAAAGAAAAAATACATCAAATATAGCTGGACTTGAAATATTTCCCAGGACTAGAACCTTCAACAGCACTTTTTGAAGGATTTCCTTGACTGGATGTCAATGTGTGCACAAACGTCGTGTCCCTCCTTTTTTTTTTGGGGGGGGGGGGAGTGACAGTGGCGCTTTAATGTTGACAACAGACGATTCAGTCGCAGGGTCTCGTCTGCCTGTCCGAAGTCGCATCAGGAGTCAGACGGACACGACCTCACTTGGCAATGGATACCATTACCTGCCGGGCCCGGAGATGCTAACGCTAACGCTAAGAGACAAAGGACGTCGAGAGCATTCACCGTCCTTCAGTCCTCCATGCCGGCGACATACAAAAGACAATTTGTTCAAACGGATCATAATCAACGCTCAGAATTGGAAACGTTGGAAATTCTTCCCTCTGGCAAATACAAATTGCAGACACAAAGGCATAAATAAGAGGTCGAGCGTGACAAGTGGAAACAGAAATATCCATTACTGCACATTAAGCAATTAGAAATTCAAATTGTCAAGTTAATTGACTCTTTCACCTAATCCATTCAAAGTTAATTGCTTGAGTCTCGAGCCAGTCGTGTGATCCCGCCATTTCTCGTAGGCTGGAGAAGGCGAGGCAACGTCCGACCGGCAGCTGCATGCCGTGCACATTCGGCCGCTCCCTGATGGTCGACGACATGCTCATTAGAAGCTCGACGGAGGAAAACTCAAGCTGCGGTTGAGCTCCAAATCCCGTTAATCTGAGCAAAACATAAAACTACAGCCGAGAGGCTTCTGTTGCATACTCTGGGAGGGCAAAGTGAGGTTGGAATCTGAACGTTGGCGCTCTGAAATACAAAAGAAGTCAAGAGACCTCCTGCCAAAGAGCTCCAACTCAGTTGGGCAAAGTCTCCCAATCGCCAAAGCCTTAAAAAGTTGAAAAAAATTGAAGTCATACCAGGGCAATTCGAATTAAACTACAAACAGCCTGTGCCACAAATGTCAGAGATGCACAAGTAATTGAGTGGACACTCTAAAAATGTTTATGATGGCCATTATTAGTTTAAAGCAGAAATATTAGTTGCTTACATGACGAGCACAGAGTCCTCCGTAACTTCCCCTGACAACCCAGGCTAAATTTAGGTCCTACCTGACAGAAAAACTTTGCAACTGTTGACATGTATGGCTAAATCTTACTTCCTTAATACCAATTCCTACTTTCCTATGAGCTAAGAATTTGGCACCAACTTGTGGCATCTTAAAGCATTCCAGAAAAAGAACATAAATGTGCTCATTTATATGCTAATAGGTCAATTTATGAATAGTGAGCAGGTGGGGTTCACTATGAATATTATTACTACCATTCTCAACGGCGTACCTTGAAACTTAATTGAAAAAGGAGGTGTCAGTTACGCAATTGAATCACTGCCTTAAATATATAAATATAAACTGCTACGTCATCTTCAATTCCCAATCAACCCAACCAGCCTTATTTGTTCTCATTATCACAACAAGTCGTTGCCAATCTCCAAACCACCACAGCGACTCCGGTGGCAGTCTGGCACGGAGGACACAAAAAAGACTTGTAGCAAAAGCAACGAGTTGCACGTGCAAGCTCGCTCGGCCATTAATCAGGACGGCGGAATCGCAGCGAGCTCGTAAGCGACGCGCCCGTGTGCTTCGGATTCATCTCTTGAAGAAATGTGCCCGTGTGTTCATGTGGGAGAGCATATGGTGTCGCTGAGGCGTCACTGAGCGACGGCAGCTGCCTCGCCTCCCTCAAGTGGACGTCATATTAGGACGTGCGCACCACCTGCGTGCGGCAAATGTCGTGCGCCAGGCTGCAAATGCCGCTGCCGGTTCGCACGGAAACCAGGACAAGTCACATACTGCAATCGTGCGCACGGGTTGGGTTCCATCGTTTTGTGCTTCGTATATGATAGGCTTCGGCTTACGATTAGATGACTGGAAAAAAAAATAAGCAGTTCAATTCCCACTTAGTCGAGATCTCATGTCAAACTTAACATAATACAAAGACAAGGACACGCGGTTTATTGAAAACAACAACAAATATTTGAACAAAAGAAGCGCGGCAACTCAAGTCGACAGGCACGATCGCAATACTCAAGCATATTATTTATTCTCGGTGAAAAAAATCTTATTGAGCATCTTGTTTGTTTGAGTCTTTATGCACCGATTTAAGCGACGAGAGAATTGCACAAACGTTTAATTTCTTGACATTTCCTTTCATTGTGTTATCACTGTGTCTTGTTTTTATAAAGGACAACATTCTTAAGTGCTATTTTTCTTGCTTCGAAATTTGTATCTTCCCCGTCAGCGTGCTTTATAGTGACAGAAATTTAGATGTTGTCTCACATCTTTCAATTGCAAAACTCACATGCTGCCATTCTCATAAGGTGGCATTCTGCATACCGGCGGGTTTGCCAGGTCGGCTTGCACTACACAACGACAACAAAAAAAGAAAATTCTCCCCAAAAATAGTCAGCACGCTAACTTGAAAATGAAGATTTTCAAACGCATACAAAAAAAACTTGTTCGAGTCTGAAAGTCAAGTAAAGTCTTTCGTTAAATTGAGCTAATCAAGTCCCAAGTCCGAAAATGTGTCATTTAAGTCTGAGACAAGTCATGTTAGCTTTTTTTTTTTTTTTTTGTGGGACAGACGCCAGGCCAGCACAGTTTGAAGACCGAGACCGGTTGGATGTTTATTTATTTCTCTGCCTCCGTGTGAGCAGATGGGGCTCACCCCGTATCCTGTCCGGCATTAATTATGCCGTGGCTGGCACCCTCATCCCTGAAGTCCATTTGTTTTTGCCCAAGGACGCCAGCTTTAGCGTTAGCAATCTGTTCCTGTTCGACCTGTTTACCTTTCCTCTTCTCCAAAAAAAAAAAAAACCCACTCGCGTGACTCCAAAATGCCGCCCACACCTACATGGCAGCCAAGGCAACGTACGGAACAGACTTTAGGGTCCAAAATGGCTTTGGGGTGGGGGGGCAACTCTGACAAATGTCTGGACAAGCGCGTCTGCGAGGCTTGGCAGTTGATTGTGTTCCATTTTTAACAAGCCCCAATTTTGAGGCGGAGGTGACAAAATAACACCAGGCCACTGAGAACAATCCCGAGCCTTCAAAAACACGTTGGCGAGGGGGAACCACTCACATCAAGCGACCTCAGCTCGGCAAATATCAAAATATCACACACGGCATCCGGGGACGGACGCGACGTACAATTCATTTTTCAAGATGACACCCAAAGATTGTTGACATGGAAGTTAGGAGAAGAGATCGGAAGTTTTGGTGATGCGTATCTCGTACCATTAAGTCCACAAGTGTGGGGAGGTCTTCTTTTTTTTTTTAGGATTTTGCACGAGGAGACAAAGTATTAAACAAAAAGGAGGTCCTAAGGGACATTTTAAGAGGTTATGAATGGCATGCAGAGGCATAAGAATATGCGTGAAGGGAATATTGTGTATTCCTGACATTTGCAGAAAAAAAAAAAAAAACACCTAAGAGGTGAGTGTTTACTTAGTCAGGTTGTTTTTTCTTCCTGTCAAGGTCATTCCAGGCAACGCCGGTGGGATGTAGCTTTGTCCAAATTGGATATTCCCAGCATGCGCGCAAAGTGGACACACGTCATGAATGTTACATTCCTTATTTTCGCTTGTTGAGAGACATGACAAGTGGCAAGGTGTCGCAAGCGTCAAGTGGCGTCGCCGGAGTAGCGAGATGTGGCAGTGCGCGTGCATGTCAATGAACAAGAAATTGGGAAGAAAAAAAAAAGAAAATGAAACTTTTTTTTTTTCAAAACACTTCTCAGCCTTACTAAGCGCTCGCTTTGTCAGGACGGCAGAGGCGGATGTTGTAAAGGAGCCGCGATTTAGTATGGACAGTTTAGCATCGATTCCAACCACTCGAAAAAGTGATTTGTGACAAATATGGCGAGCTTCCGTTTTGCTATTGGAGACTCAAACTTCCTCCACAACTGGAGATGTTCACCCTTCTTCGTTCAGACTGCAAATGAATCCCGCTTGCGGGCAGCTGCCACTGGCTAATTTAACCTAATAACCGCTCAGCAGATGCAAATACTACTGCCGTCAATGTGGTAGAATTTAGAAAATATATATAGCACACCAGTCAATAGACAAAAAAAAAAAACAACGGAAATAGGAAGAAATGAGAGTTCGTCCAGCATCTTGGAATTTTACCCGTTCCACTGTGAAGCCTTTTATTGGCCAGTGGTGATATTTTATTCCAAATGCAGTCCGGGTCCACATTGCAATAATGATGAAACATGCTAACGCTAATGCTAAAGCCCCGAGGACGCTGTTTACAATTTTCTCCAGTGAGCCGGAGCGGTATCTTGTCTTTGAAGCGCCTCCAGTAACTGCACGAGAAACATTTTGAAAGACGCTGGATGAAGAAACAAAATGCAAATCATCTCCCAAGAAGAGGTCTTTTCTCCATCCAAATCCTGAAGGACATGCTTGAAGTGTCCGTCTCAAACGCATTCGACGGACACAAGGTGGCGATAATGAGGGATGACTATATTTCGTTGCTGTGTTTAGGTTTGCCAAAGCTTTCATGCTACCAAGGGCCACTCACGGTCGACCACGCTCACGTCGTCATGCTGTACGAGAACCGAAAGGGTCCATTTATGCGTCGCCTTCAAACTGATGTAAAAACGCACCACGCACTCACCATCAAATGTATCGACCACTCCAAATAGGTTCTCGTCATGTGCTCATGATGACAAAAAAGTCACGACTGAAGAGACACATATGCTTTCTTTTGTTCTTGGCTGCCGCGGGTGACGAATTTCGCAATTTCCCACCAATGCAAACTGCTCATTTCAAGAACATTATTTTGATCTGGAATTGCTCTTGATTATCAAATCATTTTTATGACCAATTAAATTCCTTTTGAGGAACCTCATCATGCCAAAAAAAAACAAAAAACGGTGAGTAGAATGGATTTAATTTGTCAAGGAGTTGAACAAAATAAAATCCCCAGAAAGCAGATACATTTTTTAAAGCACTTTTCCCTCAATCCAAACTCTCGTGCTCATTTAGTAACTGAAGCGGGGCAGGGAAAACTTCAAGTGTATTTGATATTTGAAACAATGACTTGACTCCACTAAACTTGACTTGGCGAGACAGGCAGGAAGAAAACGGCGGTGGACACTGACAGGGATAACGCAACGACAAGAACTGGAAAGGAAAAAGGGAACTAAATCCAAACAAATTGACGAGGCAACGAGGAGCACCTGGACAAGACACAAAGACTTGGGAGGACCTGATTGGCTGACACCGAGGCTTGGCTAGACCAACACAGGTGGACACAATGAAAATGACGAGACACACCAAACACAAGGAAAAAACATGAAACTAAATACTAAAACCAAAAACCACAAATACGGATCATGACGGTCACAATTGCAAAATGACTTTTTAGTTGAGGTTTTTTTTGTTTGTTTGTTTGCTCGACGGCTTTTCATGATTACACAAAGCACTTATCGATAAATCCGGGCTATTTACAGTTCATTATCGTCGTGGGACGTTTGACGAGATGGATTTAGCCAGAAGATGAAGGTATTAGTGATGGGTAGATGAGGCATCCTGTATCGTTTCGACACAGTGACACAATGTATTGACACTGTGTTGACACTGTGTTGCTGAATACTGACACATGGTGGACTTGCAGGAAATATTTGACAGGGTCATCTGACTCTGATCTGTCAAACTAATTTTATCCAATTCCATTGATTAGCGACGTGATGTGTTTTTATATATCCTATTTCGTATTACTTTCCATCGCACTAATTATTCTCTTTTCTAATTTATATATTTAACTGAATTATTGTTGTATTGCACTGCAGAGGGGAGCTCTCTAATCTCGTTGCACACTTGAGTACAATGACAAAGGGATTTCTGATTCTGATTAGGCATTTGCTTTCACATTATTTTTACATACCCGCAATTTCATAAAACAAATCTTTGATATTCGAGACGCAGTTGATAAATTAAGAGAACATCTGTCTGAATGCCCAAGTAAAAGTGTTGTGAATGACAATGGACTCATTGTAATTAAAGATTTTTATTAAAAAGAAATGAGTTTCTCCAGCGTTTTGTTATTCAGTCTATTTCTTTTTTTGAGGCAATTTCCCCCGCCTTTGAGAAGATCCTCTCACAAGGCACTGAAGAGGCCGGTGTGCACAACGCCTGTGTGGCTAATATAAATCGGTGAGGGAACGTTGCCTCCATGGACTTCCGGGATAAGAGCGGGTCTTCCGTACGTGCAACGTGTCCTGCTGACATATAGCGCTGCACCTCTGAGTGCGCATCAAAAGTGACGTCTTCCATCTTGCGGATCTTTAACGCAAAGTAACGCGCCAATAACTCGATGCTTGTTTTGAGCGTCCATCCTGTTGACAGATGCGCTTCCTGATGAACAGAGTTTGGCGCGCGACCGCTGTGTCGACACGATTCTGGTAGTGGTCACGTGACTCAAAGCGGCACGCGCACCGACACGGGTTTTGCCCTGGAAGCTCGGCGCGCGCATCGACGCCTCGGTGTCGTTGGACCCATCACTAGAAGGTATTGTATGAGACATCACTTTGCATAATTCATGTCAGGCGGACTTCTAGAAAGAGCCGTTATTTTGCATTTTCGTAAAATAAACACAAGTGAGATTACACATGGACAATCATGTCATACTTGACGTGATCTCAGCAGTTTTCTACATGTGCTACACAAGACGAAAAACAAAACAAAACACAATTTGCATGGAAATAATATTGCCAGCGTCCCTGGTGTGATATTACATCTGCAATTTCTCAAATTGATGAATGAATTGTGGCTGATTTTACCCGAGCCGGTGACTGCATGCTTTGAAAAGAAACAAAAAAAAAATTTTTTTCATCTTGGAAATGCTCTTCAGGAGACTTGTTGTCCTGGAAGCCGTTGGCAAGCGAGTAGCCGGGGCTGAATGTTTTATGACACCTCGCGCCACACTTTTTTGGCAGCGTCCCTCATCGGAGAAATGAAAGCTCCTCCGTTTCTTTTAAACTTCTCTTCTGACAAAATGAATCTTTGACAAAGGCAGCTTGGAGAATTACTCTGGCCAGAAATCTCATTTTGTACTTGAACTATTTCACACTCGGCAGGCTGGCAAATGTTCTCAATTAAATGGGAGGCGTTTGCTTTGGACTTTTCAAGGCTACAATTAATTGCCTAATAGTTAGAAATCCCAGCGAGTTTGCAAAAGGGTGATGGGAGTCACCAAACTCAGGCTTCAAAAGTCCCTGCAAAAGTGACTTGGAAAAAAAAAAAAAGCGATGCCGAGTATGAGCTATAAAATGTAAAACGAGGAGCGGAACCATTCTGTCGGATTGTTTGCTTGATTGATTGTCAGGTCGGCCAATCGCGCTGTGCCGTCATTCGCTTAACGTTGAGTAACTTAACAAGTGTCACTTAACAAGCCGCCACGCAATCACATCATGCAGAGTGCAGAGGAAAAAGAAAAAAAAAATACTTGGATATAAATTGTTTCTGATGTTTATGACGCGTGAAAGTGTTTGTTTTGCTCTTGAAGCATGTGGGCAAATATTTCGACATAAACGTCCATCGATTGGCGTGGACATTTTTTTGTGCTTTCTGTGACAGCAAAAGTGCCACAAGATCCCGGCTAGTAGGAAAGTCGTAAGTAGATGAAGCATGAAGCCAGAAACAACTTTTGAAAAGCGTTCAACGGCCATGATGCCCAAGCATGAACGTCTTCTGATTCAGTTGACAGACAAATGAAACAGACTTAGCAAAAGCATTTAGCTCAAGATCAAAGTCAATCATATTGCGTCAGTGTAAAAAAAAAAACAATTAGCTACCAGGGGACACTTTCATGTTTTTTAAATGCCATTTCTAAAGATTTGCAATTTATGGGCAATTAAAGTTGTCATGATTAAACTATGTGACCGCTTCAAGCAACTCTCACATTTGTACGACCTCAACATTTGGCGTCCAGTCGCTGGGTCACTCTCGTTGCTATCGCGTAACCTTGGTCTTAACGTTTTAGTGGCACAAATGAAAATGATGAATAATAGTCGAGAGCTCTTAAATGTCATGTTTAAGGGTCTTGCTTGTATGGAGATGGGCTGAGAAAGTAAAGCATACGGTATATAAAATCCAACGTATCACCCGTCAAAAAGTGAGGGCAACATTAACATGAGCGGTTCTGTCAACTGCCCAAAAAAATGCAACTCGATCGACGCGGCCAAATAATTCATACCCAGACTTTTGAATAAACTATTTTAAATTATAAAATTGCTGCAACAATTGAATTTGAGACTCCTAGTTAGTCAAGAGGAGGCAGTGCTATGAGTTTTTTTTTTTTTTTTTAATAATTATTATTATTTTTTTTTTTTTTAGTTTCAAGGATCTGAGCGACGTGCTAATCAATGCAAAAACAACCCCCCAAAATAAATAAACAAAAACAAGGCGGGAGCGAGCGAATGCAATCTGTAAGTTGATTATTCGTCTGAGCACATTTCCATGTGAAAGCACACTTCTCCATTTCCCTGACAGATGTGCGAATGCAAATCAGCCGCGTAGTTTGTAGTCGCGGGGAAATGGACGGGTTTTGTTCTCGCTCTGATGATTTATTGGCGATTCCTCCCGGTGCAGAGGGAGACGCAGCGTCAAGCCGCCCGAGCACTTAAAGCCACATACAATAGCACGTATTTCCGAGACCTATCGGATATTCTTAGAATATGAATATGGAACTTTTTCATTATGTTTGCCAAAAGAAAATATCCATTTAAATAACTTAAAGGGAAAATTCATGCAAGTTTGCGCACACCAAGAGCAGTGTACTATTCGATTAAGGAGATGCCACGTGAAACATTTTTTATTTTTTTTACTATTTCCATTTTCCTGATTTTTCCGATGTGGATGAAAAAAACCAAAAACGGAGCTCAGTGGGCGTCCATCATGAATTGCCTCACCTCACGGGTGCGCCGTTGAATTTATTTATTTTTTAAGTCAGGCTTGACAGCCAGTGTTAGCAAAAGGATGGCAGGCTGGCGTGGCCAATCGAGTGCCTTGTTGTTATGGAACTGCGATGATGATAGTCACAGCAGAATTAATTTACAATTCAACAAAAAATGCACTCAAAACAAGTGGAAGGTCATGTGACTGGCAAAGTCAATCACCAGATCTTAACCTAATAGAGTATGCATTTTCATGATCATTCCAAAAGTTCTGCTCACTTGAAGAGGAGGCGGCTTCAAACAAAAGGTGCTCACTCCTCAGTTGTTGAACACATCGAGATGCAAAGACCAAATAAAAGCTGAAATTTTGAACTTCATCGTTTGTTCTGAATCCCGAATGTCTTCAGTAAACAGCAAGTGACCTCGCCATTGCAATATTTTAGGACGGGCCTGTATGCTGACAGGCAGAACAATTGAATGTTCTTGCGAGCTGGCAAAAGGAACAATTCCCCTTTCAGTATCCCCTTTTTGTGACATATTTGTTTTCTGTAAAATATGTTCCTCGGCTCAATAAAGGTTGGGAAACACTCCATTAGACCCGCGTGCTGCCCCAGTGACTCTTAATCGAACATTTATTACATTTTAGAAGGAACTTGCCAAACTCGACTAAAGCTCAGTGGATGATGTCGGCACTTTCTCTGTTTTCAGTCTCATATTGCATTGAAAGAAATCGTTTTGAAAACACGCGATAGTCTGCAGCAGTTGAAAAAAATCGTCAATGTTGTGGAGATGAAACGGGTGTCAGCGAAATTTGATCCGTGGCTGTTTACGTTTTTGGAGAAGCTGTGAAACTTCCAAGCGCAACGTATGCGCAAATTGTCAGCACAGACTCCGTAATAAGGAATTATGAGCGAGGTGAAAGGTATTATTGTAAACGTGTTTGGACAAAGCATTCGCCAAATGAAGCGATGAAAAGAAATGGCCCAAGCCTCGTTTTGAGTGAGCTCGCAAATGTGACAGTGTATTCATCTTCATGAAAGTGGCGTGTGCAAGCAAAAAAAAAAAAAAAACGTGATTGAAATAGCTCAGCTCTAATTGTAAGTCGGGTTGCGCGCCCCTTTCGATTCCACAGACATTCAGTCACAATAAGATAGGAAAAAGTGTGACTGTGCTCCGAGGCAAAGTCACAGGCGGCGGGCCGGCAGCCAGCGCGGAGCGAGAGAAAAAGTTCATTATACGGAAAATAAGGAATCATTTACAGAGCACGGTTACCGAGGTTGGGGGCAATCTGACAAACATATTGACTCTGGCACACATGAAGCTGCATACTGTAAATTTGTGCACCCGCTCCCACTTTACACTTCAGCTCTGCACATTCTTCCATAAAATAAAAAAAAAAAGTCTCTCCACTGGGTTTTATTATACAAAAGGTTACAATGCCAGAACAAGACCAAAACCTACCATTGTGTCTTAGATACAAATCATTTTTTAATTGCAATCTGCGATATACTATTTAATGTGATGGCGTTCCCCAAGGCTCACCTCCCAGCCCACAACTCTTGACGAGTTTTGCATGATTGTATTCATGATCTATACTCCTCATTCTGTTTATGGTTTGTGTGGGGCAGCTGCAGCCTATCCCACTTTGCGAGAAAAGAAGGAACTACACCCTGGATTGGTCACCAGGGAACATGTGGAGGCCGACAAACATTCACCTTCACACTGTCAGTGAGCTGCACGTTATCTTAATTTGTCACATTTAATATAATTGATTCATCTTGCATACCCGGAGAATGCACTTTTTGATGCTATTGAGTTTACATCGCAAGGTTTTATTAGTTTTATCTTCTAATTTATTGTCGCGTCGGCCTCCATGTAACTCACTAAATTGGATCGTGTTGATTTATCTCGTCATTATTGTATATTTATTGCATTGTTTATTTTATTGCAATTGGCTTTCTGCCTCTGTGCAGATGATAAACAAACTTCTAGTTTTCTCCTTACTTAATTTGTTTTTTTTTAGTTCATTGATATTCAGTGCTTTACTGCAAATGATACGGAGTGATGCAGTTGATTTATTTTGTAATGTTTGTGTTATTATTTTCATTATATTTTATTGTTCCCTACCAGATTCAGCTGACAAACATACTGTTGATATTTATGTCATTTTCTTATTTTTATTTAATTTTTCCAAGTCATTAGTGCAGATGACACAATTATTGATTGTAATATAGTACTCTTATCGGATTTTGTTTTTTGTTTCTGTTAGTCGACACGATGCAGATGCCTAAAGTGTGACTATTAATGATGCACAAGAGAAGCTACCATTTATTGAGTTATAAATAATTATTCAGGATAAAAAATAACAGAGCATTATGTAAGTTTGTTCTTTTCAAAAGGACACAACATAAACCATTTTAAAGTAATAGCTCAATACATAACAATTACCATTGCACCAATAAAAAAAGTGCCTTATATCCACATTTAGTGAAATCCGTCCTGGGTGGAGATTGGTCTAGCCCTCGGGCCCGGCCGGACGACTATTTTTGGGCCCAAATGAGGTCGAGGGCCGACAATTTTTATGAAAAAGCCCGGAGACTCGAGGCCAGAACGGTACAGAGATCGCGACCGGAGGGCAGGGGACTGACCGGCATAAAAGAGTCAAGCGCCCGAATCTGAAGACTCCTCGTAAGGTCTACTAACGACTCAGGCTAAATTGAGCTTATCCCCGACATACTGAGATCCAAGTCTCTCAGTTGAGATGTATCACTTCAACAAAACATCTTTGGCATTGATGACTATGTCGCTATTATTCAGGGCTTGGGTGTCATCTTTTGACACCTTAGGGTGTTACAGAAAGTACATAAAAATGCAACGGGGAGGAAGTTCCACAGAAAAAAAAAACTGATTTGAATTTAATATAGTCGGGACTTCATTGGAGTCCACTGCATTTATGAGTCAATGTTTTGGTATGACTGGTGTGGCAACATTAAGCTTTTCTCATACTATCGCACCGTGACTCTCACTTGCCTTCTTCAATGTGCTGTAGCTATTTTCAACTCCTGCTACATCGCTCCCTGGTGTGCTGTGTCAGTCCCTGTGAGGGCTCGTGGCGTCGACACAGCAGTCAATTAGGTCGCGTCGGTCGCATCAAGGCGGCGGCGGCGGCGGCTCTCGTGCAGCCAAAGCACACGTTGCGGCGGCGCATGGCAAATATGAGGGCAAAAGATTGGATGCGAGGCTTCATTTCCATAAACAGTCTCTCTTGCAAAAGTGAAGAAAAAGAGTGTGCAGAGCGACGAGGCAGCTGCTGCTGTGATGTGGAAACGTGAATTGCGAAAACTGCACTTCCCCCTCTATAGCTCACTGCATTATATAACCAAGCGTCTGATATCATCGCTTCTGGTGCGGAGGTGAGAGAAGAGGAGAAAAATATCACATATTGATATTTGCATGTCCTATCAGGACACAAATGATTATTTTGCAACAAGAAGGCATTGCCAGTACTGTGTCTCGTTGTTCCAAAATGTCCTTGTATACGCATTTATGTTGACGTAGCACCACACATATGCTGTATACGCATAATATTACCTCCATCGGGGAAAAATGTAAATGTTGAAATATTCCAATGCATTGTATTTGTGTGATGAATTTTGCAAGGCCAAGTTAATTACTAAAGAATTTGTGACTACAATTTGTGAACACAACTTCTTTCATGAGTGGATGAGGTTTTCGTTGTATTAAAATTTTCACAGATTTTCTCTCCATTTTGTCGCGATTTGTTGATAGTTACAGCTGGAAAATAATTAGCATTTTCCATTCAAACTATCGATTCATCTGGCTCCTTTTGTCGCCATTCAGGTTTAGAAATATCAGCAGGCAGTCACAATTGGTTGATTTCCTTTCAAGGCCTCCAAAAGCGGCTTCTTCTTCCAATTGATATCTTTTTGAAATTTATTTCATTTGTGTTTTTTTTTTTTTTTTTGCATGTTTCCAAATCCTTTTGTGCATCAAAGATTACTGTCAAACCTCAAAGAGCTCAGACCACAGTGCGGCTTTCAGAAATTTCTGACATTTTTCACACTTTAAGTGTAGTGGGAGGGTAAAGCAACAAGGTCGTTTTAGGGAGGCGGGGGGAACATTCATATACTCAGTGTGAAAATAATATATATATATATATATATATATATATATATATATATATATATATATATATATATATATATATATGTATATATATATATATATGTATATATATATATTCCTGAGTCCCAGAGGCTGCGGTTTACCACGAACGCCACTACCACGTTCTGATGTGGCCGCTCACGTTTTTCGACATCTGATAAGGCTTTCCACGGAAGAATTGTGGACACCAGGTAATAACATGGCAGAGTCAAATGAAGTTCACCTGCTAGGCTGTGCTCCCAAAAAAATGTTTGATATTAGTTTTCAGCCACCAAATAATTCAATATTATCTCTCCCTCAATCCAGTTGCTCTGTCCTCACTCGCTATGGCAACAAACGCCATATTTGGCAAAGCCTCTACAGGCGGGGAGAGCATGGCTAATTCACGACAGGACCATCGCTCAAAACAGGCGCAAGTTCAATGACGGAAATAGAATAAGGTTTTATTCAGTTGACAGACCTCTTCGACCAAAGATGGTCACTAGAAAGTAAAAAAAAATGGATGGATGCACGTTATAAAGACGCCAATCTTTCGCCAGTCTTCAAAATCACTTCATGTCTTGCCTGATTGCTGACAATTCAGAGATCGGGAGATTGACCCCAACAACTCAGACAAGAAACCCCGAACGACCGCTACTCAACAAGACTCAAATATGCCGTTTTAATCGTCCCATTTCACTTTTTTTTTTCATGTAGTGCCGGTTTAATAAAAGATCTCTGCTTCAATGGAAGACAGAATCAAAACTACTGATAAGCCAGCACAGCGAGGAGATTGACCGCGAGCAGCTGAAAATTCATCACAAAGCCGGCTATAAACAGCAGACAGGTGATTTCAAATCGTGTTTTGTTATAATTAAAAAAAAAAAAAAAGTTCAACAGACAGCGGGAAAAGATAAAAATATATCAAATCATCCCGTGGAAATGCTATTAAAGCCTCGGCGAGACACACGGGCCTTCTTTCATCCTTCCCTTTACTTTTTAGCTGACATTCTTCACGTCACAGATGCCCTTGAGTTAGTCTCTTGAAAGTTTAATTAAATTTAAGAAAAAAAATACTTGGGAAAAAAAAAAGAAAAAACGCACAACCTCCTCAAGAGGATGAAGCTGTTCCCCGTTAAAAGAGCAAAATGATAAGCCCGTCTGATAAGTTTTGTCAAACTTGTGAAAGCCAGACTATTTTTATGGCTATCGCTCGGCGCTGGGACGAAGACGAGGTATCAAGCGAAGGTGATAGTGAGGTAAATGGTCGAGGGACTTTTATCTGCTTTTCCTCTGTGGCCTCCCTTGATGGAGAGGAGGGACCTGGTTGGGGGGGAGCAAGTGATGAAGACATCCGAAAGGGGAAACGGGGGGCGGGGTGGGCGGTTGATGTGCCACGAGAAACTGAGCTCCCACTTCATAGTGCGCAGAGAACAAAAAAGGAGACATCAGGGGAGCCGTTGTGTTCCATATCAGACATCCACGTCTCAGGATGAGCGAGGGAACCATGAAAGGAATCATGAAAGACAAGACAAGGTTATTCTAAAGTGATGCGCTAAAAGACTCTGGGAACACTTTGAAGATGTATTCTTCTGTGTTTTAACGGCGCTTCTTTGTCCAAAAATGTGCTGATTTGCTCAAAGTTTTCCGAGGTTGGCCCAACAAGTTTGGACTAAAAACATCCTTGGTCATTCCGTTCGCCCACCACTTTTGTGTGAAAGGTAGCAGAACAGACGGGTATGGGGGATAAAGTCTATCCGGCGGTCGTTTCAGAGTCAGAAGAGGCAGAAATGTGCCAGAATGAAAGGGAATAGTGAAATTTAACATCTGACACCTGGCACTCAATCCTCCCACGCCGCTGCGTTAAAAGCAGTCGTCACTGTCCGACACGCTCTTTGTACATCCGACTACGGTCTGAAATGTGAAATGTTTGGAATTTTTTGGGGGGGTGTTTTGGATTCAGAAACTCAGCATGTGTAAAAGGGAAAAAAAAAAAGTCCTAACGGGTTAGGATTTTAAAATGGAGTTCATCGATTCAAAAGATTAGAGTGTCGGATCTTTTTCACTCCTCCCTCGCATCCTCAACGATCTGACCAAAAGTCACATCCCTCACAAAAGTGAGCATGCTTGAACAAACGCGCACAGTCCGCAAGTTGGCCGTTCTTACATTGCAAGCACGACCAAATTTGCGATCGTGTCATTTAGCAACACATTTAGGGCTCGATTTTCATGCCCAGCGCAAGCCAAGTGTGGTGGACTGCCGTGCGCAAAATGGCGCATTTTCCAAAAGGCAGCGAAGGGCCGTTCATGTGGCTGACATTGTGCTAAATTCCAGGTAATGCTAATATTGAATTGATGCAAGATTGCAGCATTAGCCAGGAATTGGATGAGCGACGCTATGCGTTCGAGTAATGCCGAGTGAGATGGTGAGCTGCTTGAAGATGTCGAAAGGTCTCAAAAGGAAACTGTAGAATAATTCTCGTTGAAAAGCCACCTTGCAAAAAGCAGCAACAGCTTTTGGGTGTGCAAAAAAACTCGTGTTGTTGTCACCAACATCCCCAATCCACCGTCTCTGCAAAAACGGCGGCTCTGCACTTTCGAGGCCAAGGAAAATCGCGACATGATTAACGCGTCAGACGGCCGCTGCCGTTCTGCCCTACAGGTGTTTAATAAATATCTCTCAATGTCGCAAGCAGTCGGCGCAGTTTGTCCGTTGCAACAGCTCACACTCACTCTTCCCAACTCTTTGAGATAAATACCAAGGAGGGACAGGAGCAGCAGGTCCTGGGTTCAAATGAGAGGCCGAGTGACATCGGGCCGCAAGAGTCAGGAAGACAAATCATGAGAAGTCATGTCAAGGCGGCGAAATGAGTCAGATTTGAGCGACTGATAATGGGAAGCGACTCACCTCCCATCGGACGCTTCATGCGTTAAATTCAACATAATGTGTGTGTCGTTAATATGGAACTGCTTCTTACACTTTTTTTTCTACACTCGAATGAAAGCGCAATGTGTCAAAGGTTGCTTCTAAATTCCGACCAATCAGTGTCCCGAAACCGATATTCAGAAACATAGCCTGACAGATTCCCTCCGCAATTTCCAGGTTAAACTCTCAAAACCAAGAAGCAGCAGCAGACTCTGGCCTGAAAAGGCCCACGTTGCAATTAAGAGCACTTTAGTGGAAACCTTATGCACTCAAACATGCCAAAGATTGTTAGTGATAAAGAGACAGCAGCACCTCCACCATTTCCATCACGGGTCTTTGCCTGCTAAACTCTTCATTTTATTTCTGTGCACTGCCTCTGCTACCCTTCAAAAAAGATACGACTCTATGCATGCAAATGGCGCCCCTCTTCCCCCCTCGAAGAAAAACCTGAACTCCAAAGCTGCAGAATGGGAGCTGATGAAGATGACGCAAGCATCCGCCGCTTGTTTCCTGTGTGCTATGCAGACACACTTAAAAAGAAAAAAAAAAAGGCAGCCGCCATGGCGGTGTCGCTCGTTGCCTCACGGACGGCTCCTTGCTTGCGAGGTCAATTTTGACAAAACGACACAAAGAGGTTGCGCTGATTAAGTCGTCGCTTCTTGTTTTGTTGAATAATAACCAAATAAATAAATGAAAGTGTGACAAAGTCTTGATCACAGACAACGATGCCCAGACTAGCAGTTCAGTGTCGGGTGGGAAAATCCTTCAGGAAGCTTGTGAGCTGTTTATTTTCTGCCTCGCTCATCACTCCAGGGTTTAGCTCAAAGACAAACATTTAATAATTCATTTGCTCATTCTTGCTTCCTCCCTCCACGGGGCTCTGAGCCTGCAGTTTTATTGGCACTGTCACTTTACCCCGTCATTTAAAAAGAGAGTTGTAATGAAACAGAGTGGTGTATGTTTCTTCTTTTAACGGAAAACAAAAAATAAATAAAAAAAAAAACCAAAAAAAAAACAAGGGTGGGGGTGTTGACGGTACAGACTGATTGATGCCGGAGGACAAGAGAACAATAAAATTAGGGCACATCGCTTGTAGCTGCCTCATCTTGTCGCAAACTGTCACGTTGTTGCCTTCCGCGTGAGTCATACATAGTCAACAGCGCACTTGAACGCTACCAGCGCCCTTTGAGACATTGAAAAAGGTAAGAAACAGGGGAAGTGACAAACTTATCACAAAGCCCGACTGAAAAATAAAAATCAGGCCACCGTCTGTGGGTCGATAGCGGCCGACGCGTTCTCCTCACGTTCCCGCCCCGGCAATCTATCAAAGCGCGTGCGCAGCCGCTTCTGCATACAAGCCAGCGCCGACGCCATTAATCCCGCCGATTTATAGACAAGCGGAGAAATATTCGCGGCGCTTAATTAAAGTTGGGCATCAATTATTCAAGCAAATCCCGCTTTTATGCGATGAGCAGGTAATTAGCCTCTCCGCAGCGTAGCACTCTTCTCCGTGTGCTTATAAATACCAAAGTATCCTCTTTCCTCCGTGTGGTGGAAAGAATTTCCCCAAAAGACAAAACCCCGCGGTCAGCAGACAACACGACACCTTTGGGTTCTCAAGGTCAAATCCGAGAGCGAGGAGACAAATGACCTTTTCTCGTCAGCTTGGCAATGTAGCTCAGAAATCACTTTGGCTAATCGCAAATAATGACCCAATCTCCAACACTGGCAAAAGACGTATTGATTCCTTTCAGCCACAAAGCCTGAAATTATGACCTTCGCTTCATAAAGATGGATACGTCTCTGTCCGCGCCATGAAATATCTATTTTACGTGATTGGTGATGGGTCAGAACTCTCACCCCGACGTAATTGAATCACGATATACTGAAATGCTTCATAATGTCCTTTTGAGACGCCAATCCCGCAAAAAAAATAAAAAAGCTCCACAGACAAGGGTCGCTATTGCATACATTGAGAAAGGGAAACACGAACTAGTGGAGCAACGGTCATTCATTCCTCGTTCATTTATCGTTGAGGCTCGTCAGAAATTTGAACACGATTACTTGATGTCAAAAGGTACATGAAAAGTTAGATTTTTTGATCCTTCTCAGTTTGCACACACATTTTCAGCAGTTGACTTCAAATGTGTGGAAAGTATTTGGAAAGAAATCTATGAATTTAGTTTCCAGTTACACATTACAGCCTGCATGCGTGACTTTCAGCGTACTTTGACTTGATAACACCGGACTAGTTCTTTACATTGTATTTTTATGGAGCTTTTTTTTGGGGCTGTAGACTGGAACAGATTGACGGCATTTCAATTCATTTCAACTCGCTAGGCACATGGCTCCTCTGTTGACAAATGCAGCTCATCATCTGGCTAGCAGATATTTTGGACATCAATATTCCTTAGATCAACCTCATTCGAAACAGCATAAGAAATGTGAATATCAGTCCAGCACTCTCACACTCACACACCAAAAAAAATAAATAAAATCAAACCACTTCAGATGGAGCCAAAGCCATAACAAATGCCATTGGTGTTGTAAGAGCAAAATCATTCAGACTGTTCAAACGCTTCCTGTTGCCCTTGACTGCATTTTTACATTCACAAAAATGAAGAAACTATCAATAGCATGTTCGACTCTGCAAAAAAAAGAAATGATACAAGCTTGGACCAAATCTGAAAATGATCCAATGCAGAATTTGTTGCGCATAGCACACCAGACTTTGGTTTAATCGCTTTGACTTTGCATTTTTAACACTGGACCGAAACATTGGCCAGTTGAAAGCATGGATTGGATTGGACAATATGATCAAGTGTAGATCTTTTTTTTTTTGTGGTATGGACAGACAACATTGTCAAAGGGATGCCAGTTCAACGTGACACAATCACGTCCTGTTTTTATTTTTTTTTACTTTTGTTTTTCAGTAGATCAAGTAGAATAATGCAACTTTAAACGTTTTTGTTTTGATCAGCAGCTGAGGTGACAAAGACCTTTTAAAATAAATAACCGTTTTAAAAAAAAAAGCCCAAGTACTTTCTACATTGCACTCACAGATGGAAATATATTGCAACAAGCGACTCGATTTGCATGCAAACTGAGAATCTCTCGGAACACGTGTTTGGCGCCCACCAGGGTTTGGATGTTAGCGTTGATCAAACTCTGATCAAAGGATTCAGATGAGAGGAAAAAAAAAAAAAATCAAGCTATTTGAACCCAATCAATGCTTTGAAGTGTGATTGTTTTTGGAATGAAACAAAATATGATTAAGAACGGTCGATGAACGTGCCTGCGCTTCCTCACCAGTGACTAACCGTGTGCTTGTCGCGTTCTATAAGAATGTCTACTCTTGGATCTTTCAAATAAATGCCTTGCTGTGGTTCATTTATATTCATGCTCTGCAATAGCAAGTAATAGCTGGCGGTACTTATGGGCGTACAGTGCATTGTAGAAAAATGATGTTCATAATTATGTCGCTGGAACTGTCTGGGGGTATTACTGTGCTTTAAAAAAATCCAATATAACCTTAATTACTTTACATTTTAAGGTCTATACATTATTACACTGCAGTAGTCATTGTTATTGCTTTAGGTGCAATCGTGCGCGATAGCGAGGTGACTTATTTGATTTCATTTAAAGTGAAGAAGTTGCTAATGGAGTCAACATTGGAGAAAAGAGGCAAGGAACTTTACAGGACTGCCGTGGAAGGTGGCAACGGTTAAAATGGGATGAGTGCATTTCTTGGCAGGGGGATTCATTAAAATGATCATTCTTATTTATGAAGCCCTTTAAAAAATTAAAATAGTCTCTGTGTACTGCTTGCTATTAATTCAACTTTGTTTCTTTCCCTCCCGCTCGCTCTTTCGGGTTCCTTGCTTGCCTCCGCTCTTCTACTTCCGATTGAACTTGACACACTAATAGGTTATGAATAATTCTGTTTCAGTTTAGACGGCAATTAGCCACCGTGCCAGGGGCCATTCGTCTTCGTCTCCAACAGAGAGGTAATTTAGGACCCGGCTGAGTCGGGGGGCGCTCCGGTTGTCCCGGCGACTGCATCATTCACTTCTTGCCACTTAGAACTTTGACAAGGTGCGCTTGGATCCAACCTGGGCCCGGTAAGCACAAGCTCAAGCTAGCATTAGCGTAGATAGCACAACTCTAGTCTGGGAACAAAACAATGAGCTCAGATGTAGTCCCAACATTCCAGATATACGTGAAGACGGCCAGCAGGCCTGTCTCGGCTCGTTCAAATAGTCTAGCTTTGAAATCCTGGCTGAGAAAAAGTCAGGAGAGTGACAGCCCTGGTGTCACCCATCTCGACATGACATCGCGATGCGACGCAAGGCAACACAAACTTTCACTGAGATTACCATCGTTGCCAGTTTGTCAACTAGAGAAGAAATTGGCTAAGAGGTCACAAACATTTTTGACCAATGCCATCAGAAGTCAGACGAGGGTCCGGTGGAAATCGCACCAAGTGTTTCAAAAAATATCATCTTTGGCAGAAGATGAAATCATTTTTTGTAGTCGATGGTGGCCAACTTCCACACAACAAACCATTTTCCAAAATCACAGACCAAGTAGCCAGGGCATTGGCAACATATTGTTACATAACGTGGCCAAAAATATGCAGATAAGTTGGAGAATTTCTCAGATAACTGAGTGAGCATAAATAGGTGAATTTGTATCGAGTGAACCAGAAAAAATGAGGCGTCACTGAGCAACACACAAATAGTTTCCTTTGGATAATGTCCAAGATCATGAGCATAGCGTGTTGCATTTGCTTTCAGGTTTCATGTCGGAAGGTAGTACTCACACATGACGGTGAGAAAAACATTCCCTGACGCCAGCACGACCTTCTCCCTGGTTGCCCGGTCGTAGATCCCTACGTGGCATTCGTACGGTCCGTTGTCCGAGATCCGAACTTCCGGGAGCCTGAAAAAACATAGCGAGTTCAGCCAACGTATAATCACAAAGAGTTCGATGCCATTAAAAAAATAATAAAGTTTGCCATGACGGCACCGCATGTTCCAAACATGAGTCTTTCCACATCGTCATTGCCTGACTCCATCTGTTCATTTCATTGTCTTCATTATAGTCACGAGTGATCTAAAGTCTCAGATCAGCTGACTTTGCGGTTTAAAGGCAAACAACCTTCCAAACAGCGAAAAAGGTTCTTATCTGCTGCTGGTTACGAAAACAACTCGACTCTCTTGGTTCACTTTTAAAAAGACGATGCTCAAAAAGAGTTTTGAGGGAGGCTTCTGGCGCCCAATGGACATCAAATCAAATGATCAACAAATCAAAACACGTATCGCAGATGAGCAAGTTCCCAAGAACAATAATCAATAATCTTTAAGTTATTCCAAAAAGAAACAGGACGCAGCCTCAGAGCTTCTGCACAGGACCTAAATATTTAGTATTAACGAAGGACAAGGTCATCCGAAGTGCCTCGATGTTATCTCGGCCTCGTTTCCGCTGCCGGTCCACAGCCGCTCTCAATGTTGTGGTGACTCACCGGCACTTGCTCAAGGACGGAACGACGAGCAACAACACTCGTTCCGGTTTGCCCCACCAGGTTTGTGCCGTTCCAGCTTTGTAATTTGTGTATTTACAGACCCAGTGAGCACCCTTGACGCAGTTCTTGTCACTGTTAGGATGCATTGACCGCTCTCGCAACTTGTAACCGAGGGCTACAAATGCTAATTAGGGGGCGTCAGTGTGACTGACTGAAAAAGCTGTCGCGCTGATGGAAATGGCGAGAAGACGCCGAATGAATTGCAAGCAGTTTAATTCCAAACTTGTACGGAGCGCCAGACGTCCCTTAGCAACATCTGCTGTCTGCTCTCACAATTATGACCTTCATGCCTCTACTTCTCACTCATCCGTGGACCGCAATCATCAGGAGTGAATCAATTACACTCAGTTCAATTTGAGCAAACTGTTTCCAATTGTCAGGCTGGGGTGTGCCGCGCCCCTTGTCTAAAGACAGCCGGGATTAGTAGCTTCAGTGTCGTGATAAAACTGAGCAGAATGTACGGAATTAAAAAAAAAAAAAAACGGAAGAAAAAATGGATCGTTGTGAGGGAACTCACACAATGAATTCCGTGATCGACGAGGTTGCGTTGGTCACAATTAACGGTTCGCAGTTTTCTCTATTTTATTAAAGACTTGGAAAATGTCTTTGTAACCTTTTTACGTACTGATAATAATTCACTCACTTTGTCTCTCATTTGTTCTTGCCTTTCTTTAGAATAAAGCGTGTTCCTTTTGTAGATGTGAGTGACCTGTTTCATTCCGTCAGACAGGTGCTATTGTACTTTTATACCACACACAAACGGTATATGCTGGAAGCAGAAACCCCCAAGTGTAAATGCTTTTAAATCCTGGTTCAAAAATTCCAACAAATCCATCCATTATCTGAGCCGTCTCTCCTCACGGGTCACGGGCGAGCTCGAGCCTATCCCAGCCATCTTTGGGCGGTAGGCGAGGTACACCTTGGACTGGTTGTCAGCCAATCGCAGGGAACACAAAACGAACAAACTTCCGTACTGACAATCACACCTAGGGGCACATACCATGCATGTTTTCGGAATGTGGGAGGAAACCGGAGTACCCGGAGAAATCGCACGCAGAGACGGGGAGAACATGCAACCGCCACACAGGAAGGCCGGAATCGTAATCAATGGAAGCCTAAACCTCTGTGCCGTGAGGCGGACGGGCTGGTTCAAAACTTCAAAACAAAAAGTCAAAACTGCTTTTCAATCTTTTTTTCCCCCTTCTAGTTATTTTAAAAAACTTACTCCAATTTCTCTACCTACAAATCAATGTCTCCCATTCTTCCATCGAGCCATTAAATTCCCGACCGTCTAAATTCTCCCATTAACGCTTCCTTCGATCCATGCTAAGACAGCACAAGTGAGATCATCGTCATCATAGTTGAGATAAGACTTGCTAAAAGCAAATACTTGCTGAAATGATGAACAAATGTTTGGAAAAGCAAAGCATATATAAGAAAAAGAGTGAGCACCTCGAGACATAAAGTGAGATTGTATCAACCTCTTCCTCGGGGGATAACGGTAAAATAGTCCCATTTTTTCCCCCTCTCTTGCCATCGTATAAAATGATGAGCGTAGCACAGTGAGTCTCTCCGGAGGGGAGCTAATTGGCTTTGTCTTGGCTGGCTACATCCTAGTAAACGCTGATGTAGCCCGTTGCTTTGTTTTTACACACAAAGCGCTATCTGGTAAGCACAGTCCTGCATGACTGCCGCATTCACGGATTCAAAGCGAGTTGAGAGAGAAGAGATGGACAACATCAAGGTGAGGATATGCGCCGCCTTGCCAGAAGAAGGGTGAGCAGGCTACAAAGGACTCTCCCACCACAGCGACTTCAGACACACTGACCCGTGCTCTCTATAAGTTTGTTAGAGAGATTCAGGACCACAAACACTGAAATTCATGATAACTATTGGACTATCGTTCTAATAAATTTTGAGTGTCTGATTTTTGGATGCCAGATATTGCATATTTTTGGACTGAGATTAAGATTTAAGAGGCCCAATTCCATTACTTGTCTTTAAGCCTTTATCATTGTCGTACATTGCGTACGTTTGAATGAACAAAATATTCTTCTGAGGGAACCGTGCGCAGAACACGGCAGATGGGGATCGATTGTCCCCCAGGGGTTGGATCGGAAAACTCTTTTCTTCTGAGGCCTGTCCGGATGACTCCCTCGGCCGTTTGCTAATGCAAGCATACGGGACTGACTAAATGGAGCATGAATAAAAGCCGCTCCTTCGCTCAATCCCTCCATCAAAATAACAAGCACGCCGTCAGATATTCCTTCTGGCCAAAGCTTTATGGGAGAAAAAGGTCAATGTAGCCAACGGAGGTTAGCTTAAGCACGCGAAGAGAGGTGTGTAATCACTCGCGTCTCCTGCAGGAATCCACGCGCAACAAAAACCAAGAGGATAAGGCGAGCGCTGAGGGATGTGTGATTGCTTTGACTTAGATTAGACTAAGCGCTGATGTGGTTTGCCTCTCTGTCTTCCTTCCCCACAAATCGGCGCTTCTGTTGTTTGCTAGCCTAAGCAGCACATTCACAGATTCAAATCCTGCATGAATGCAAGGGGAACGTTCTCGCCGATAAAACAGAGGCGGAATTATTGCAAGGGGGGGCATCATAATACAGACTTTCCAATGATTCCTTTGCCTTGTAAAGCCTAATTTAATCCCGCTGCTCAGATATGAGTAAACACAATAGGAAAGAATGAGGAGATTTAAAAAAAAAAATCCCAATCATGGGGTACCTCAAGGGTTGACAATTCAGCCTTTTGATTGGTCTGGATACTACAGCTGTTTCTCAATTTGCTTTCTTGTGATCTTCTGAAACGTTATCAGTCATAGCACCAAGTCAAGTTCCAATTGAAAATACGCCTGAACTAAGCAAACAAAATGGCCGGATGTTGTTCTTGCCTGCTAACTTAAACTAAGGATGCATCGGTTGGTTAGGAGACTTGTTACATTTTGTGCAGCTATCAGAATGGCTAACATGAAATTGGGGGCGGATGGGACTCACAATTGTACTTTTTTTTTGTTGGAATTACAAAGAGATACTAACATTTTAACGAAGTACTGTCTCGAGTACGTACTTGGGAAAGCGGTGTTCTTGATATTGAAAAATGGCTAATTCCTCATAGAGTGAGGAGAGGAATTTAATGAGGGGGAATTTTTCAAAGTGCTTGTGATGTTTCCTCGTTGGTAACAATTTATTGTAAGAAGAGACGGAAAGTCACAATGCAGACTTCGATATTTCCAGTGACTCGCAAATCAGAAGTTATTCCGACTGCTCAAATGGATACACAATCGCAACAAACGTGAAGAATCAATCGAGTCATCTAATGAGCACTCGGGATGGCGCGGTGCACAAGTGGTTAGCATATCTGCCTCATAGTCCTGAAATGTGGGGTTAAAATGGAGTTTGCATGTTCTCTGCCGCACTTGTGTGGGTTATTTTCTCCTCGTACTCCGGCTTGCTCTTGGTTCGAGTTTCTTTCATTACCGCACAGCGCCACCTACTGACCACCGACACACCAGGTAGTGACTTGAATATGCAGTACAGGGTTCCTAACCCTAATGAATCCTGACCCACACAGTCATTCGCTATCAAAGCAAATCAAGTTGGGGTGATGCCACATGAGTCTGATTGCTAGTTTGTCTCTATTTTGACAATCACTTCATAGTGTACCTCAAAATTAGTTAGGCTCACCTAGAAATTAGAATGAGACGTCCAGAAAATGGATGGATGACCGCAAGGTCACCTCGACTGACGTATGCACTTGATGCTATAAACAAGTAGAGTACATATCAACAAATCTCGCTTGGTGAACTCATCAGTGCAAATATTTAGCGAAGTGGACGTGAAGTTCCCTGGTTGGCTACAATTCGTTGTAATTTATCACGAGTTGTTTGTTCAAGGAGAGAGAATGGCGCACACCTGCTTTGAATGCATAAGCAAACCGCTATGAGTTGTTTTCAAATTGCCACTTCTGTGCGTCGAACGAAACACATCTCATCGCTTGAGCCACACACACTTCCTGTATAAATGGAGGTTGAGCACAACAGGTCCGCCAAACCTCGAGTGTCATCAGCTCCACGCCAGCGCTGTTATGTAAGTTCGCAAGGACTAATCTGTGCTCTGGCTCTTGAACAGAGAGAAAAAAATCCACAGCTGCTTTTCACGGCTCGGAAAGATGGTGCGTCGTGGCTGTCAACGGCGATCCCGGTCGTATGAAGTCAATGCCTGTGTCGCGTCTGAAGCCATTTCATTATTGGATCGCCGGCAAAGAGCCACAATGGCAACCATTATTCATGATTTTATGAGTCAGGAAAAAAGGTAAGAAGTCAATAGAGAGAAACTTTTTGAGATTGATTCCAATTTGCAGGCATGATAAGGACTTTATCAAAAGCAACATTTTGATGTTCATGCATTTGTGTGTCGTGAGAAAACAATTGTCCACTGGTAATTGGGGGTCAAGTCTAGAGTAGTCGAGAGAAGTAAAAAGGACCTCAGCGACGTCATTCGAATGTTTGAAATGCAAAAATAAATCGACTTAACACCAGGACTACCGGAGCAGTCTTTCTGACGGCTTTCAAACTTGAATGTGTTATTACTCTGCCAATATAAATATAAGATGCTGCTGGCCTCTTGACATTTCCTAATTATTGATATATTTCATTCCCATGGTCCAATGATACGAGATTAAACAATCTAAAAATAATTGCGAGTCATTACCACGTTAACTACGGCGTTCCAGTCAATTTCAATATTCTTACGCATGTTGTGCCGGGTTTCCATAGCAACCAGCGGCTGGATTGAAAAGTGCTGCTGGTCACCATGATCCACAAAAAAAATCTTCGAGAGTAGAGTTGGCACCGGCTCTGTGTATGAAGAACTAACTAGACTAAATTTGACAACAACAGTAAAAATGAGTCAGCATTTTAAAGTGGTCAGGAGTTAAGTTAATCATTTTCCTCAAAATCAGTCGTTTTGTACAAGATTCCACTGAAGGAGACTGTCCCGAGTTGACCACGCAAGCCAACTGCGCTGATAAAATGCAAGCAAAGGTCAGCGCGGCCCGGTTTCTGCATGTTCATTTTTAAATCCGACTTCTTCCCACTTTGTCGTTTTGGCTTGTGTGTTTGTGTGTGTTCCCGCTGTAATGATGCTACCCTCCCAAAGGGATAGTAGGCTTGTCCAGATAAATCATCCTCAGTTGGGCAGCCGCACCAAACAAGAGTCGAGGGGGGAGGGTGTACAAAGCCAGATAAACAGGAAGAACGCACAACGAGAGCGTCGGAAGCCCGAGCGATGAAACACAACGATGAGCGGTATTATCACCAAAGGTTGCCCGATTCTAAGGAAACCCCAAGTTTGACGTGTGGTGCGTGCTTCCTGAGCTTTGTTGAGACGCGAGCCCAAAAGCAGCCGGAACTCAAGATTACAAAACATTTAAGCAGATGTCAGGCATTGCAATCCTGAAAGATGCACAGAAAAATGTTTCCAAGGAGACGACTCCCACTTCGTCTTCTTCTAACTCTCACAGAAACCCGTTAATGAGGATGCAGTGCGGACCTTAACAGGGATTTAAGTACCACTAAGAGAACACCGGCGCCATATGTTTGGTAAATCCTGAAGACTGAACCGTCTATCCTTAACAGAGTCGCTAATTAGTGTTTACCCAAGTCCACTGTCCTCATTACTGATGCAATTGCAGACGCCTATCAGTCCTAGGACCTGGTCCTGATGTGCAATGCCTTTCTCGTTGGCTCATTCTCACGTTGCTATGCAAATGTATTCACTGGAGTCCAGAGTATGCACTTAGGAAACAGCGCAGCCTCCCATCAAGTAGGTTGAATGCACGTTAAGAGTCCAACTCACCTCGAGCGTCTCACTGAACCAGACTCCAAAATGCCCATTTGTGTCAGCAAATGCGCATCCCACCAAATTCGATGTTCAGGGCTTCGTTCGTCTTTACATACAGAATATGATTATCTTATATATGCGTTTAGCTCTTGTCTGAAGAGACCAGCGATAAAGAAAACAACATTGAAGCCCCAGCGCGTCGTTAGTGGAGTCATCACCGTGCACAAAGGATGTCCGTCAAACTGCCGCATGCAGTATGGCCATATTTACAGTTTGAAAAAAAAAAAACAGAAGCAAAGGCATTCTTTCTGCTGCTAGTCGAGCCAAAGTTTACTGCGGGGCTCTTCAATCCTGTTCCTGGAGGGCCGGTGTCCTGCCGGTTTTGCATCTTTCTTTGCTGCAACACACCTGATTCAAATGATCAGGATCGTTATCTAGCTTCTGCAGACCTTGCTGATTATCTGAGAGATGGAAAACCGGCAGGACACCGGCCCCCCAGGACCAGGATTGAGGACGCCAGGTTTACTGTAATTCACTTTGTCTTTTTTATGGAAAAACCAATGAAATCTGAACAAATAGAAAGTCCAGCAGCACCCCGGAACGGACCGCGATTAACTTTGGTTCATGTCAACTCGATTCCTTTAGTTTGCTTCAAGTATCATGTTACTATCCCACAAAATGAAAACCCAGCAAGGTGGGTAAGTTGGGTCGCAAACGAGGCTCACCGGACAGTTGACTGGTACACGAGGTCCTCGCGCCTGCGGTAGTCCTCCATGTGAGAGTAGTTGGTATTAAACATGGCGTCGTAGGTGAAGATTTTCTGCTTGATGGTGCCGCCGTCAGTGACCTGTGAAGGCAGAAAAAAGGAGAGAGAGGACGCTCGTGATTCATCTGCTGATGAATGGGACGAGGCCAACCTTTTTGCACCTTGCGCTCCGCCGACGCGCAACCTGTTGTCCACGGGGCCCCCGCAGTGGAGGAGATACGTGTAATTGCCTCATTGATTAATGTGCCGGAATGAGAAGCCCGTAGAGCTCGGAGCAAAACGATTGAACAGCTGCTTATTGAATCGCATCCGGGAAGTCTCTCCGGTGCGGACATGGTTAAACCTTCATGACATGCGAGGCATTGAGAGTGTTGCGTTCTGCACAAATAATGCCTTGCAGAGGAGGATATTCAAAACGCGGCTCTCGTCTTCTTTTTTTTTTTTTTCTTTCCCGGGCAGCACGATGGAAGATGGAGTAGTTCTTTCCTTCCTTTAATATCCACAGGATTGCTAAAGTCACTTAGCATGTGAATGACAGTGATTTCTTCTCTTTCCTCAAAGCCTCAAGCTGCCATAAAGGAAAAAAAGGCTGACAGGATTTTAATGGAGCCGCTAATGCCGCTTTGAAGACAGAAATTGTTTGGTGGGCTGGAAGGAAGCCCTCTTTGCCTTTTTCGAGTTGCGAGAGTATCGTTCACATCGGGCCAATCCCCTTCTCTCGGGTAAACAACGTCTTGATTAGCCGTTAGAGCGCACACACAAATATAAAATCAAATTGTATTTACAACGAGCAAACAATTGTTCCTTGTGCACTTTGGCAAATTTGTTGGAACGCTTGCCTCTGGAGAAAGCGCATCGCCTCAGGGCTCAGACGGCAACAGTGCCGCAACAAGCTCGAGTAAGAACGTGGAGGAAATTACAGAGATGCGACCGAAAAAGGCTCAAGTCTTAACCTTCAAGTATAAGCAAGTCTCAAGTTGTTTTGTCTTTGACAAATCTAGTCGAGTCCTGTGAGGGTTTGGCTGACTGTCTTCATGATCGGGACAGTTTCATACTCAACATGTTTTCCCGTTCTAGCATGAAATTCATGACTAATTTCATATTCTTTAAACTAAACACAGGAAATAACAATTACAGTCACCAAATCATCTTGACTCAAGTCAAGTCTGGCTTCTTTTACTCCCAAATCCAATTTAGGTCTCAGGTCTTGTTAAGTTTCCGTCAAGTCACAAGTCATCAAAACAGCGAGACGAGTCGACTGGAGTGCATTTTCGCAACATGGCACTTTTCTTGTATAATGCATGATACGCACTCCGTATTCCGGGAATGTATCAGTAAGATGATCACAAGGAGCAGCTGTCAGCTGCCACGATGGCCCTGAGACGTCATGAGACGTCTGTACAAGACGCTATAATGGCGACATGATCCATTTCATCGTCTCATCTTGATTTACATGTTGTTGTTTGACTTTTCAGTTCCCTTAAGTCAGAGGTCAAGTTTGGATAAAAAATACAGAAGACCTGAAAAAACGTTGGACAAGGAACCTCGTTACTTGTCTTTTTTGTCGTTGACATTTTCTGTGCCTTCTTTTTTTAGTAACGAGCCTGGCTGCTGTTGTCTCGACTGTTTGGATTGGACGTGAGCTTTGGACGGTTGAGCTGGATCCAACCCGGCAATTCTGCCCAACAAGACACTTGCATCCAAAGCAGAAATTTGCAACAGTCACAGAGATATTCTCCATCTGCACATAATCGGAAAAACAAAACAATTGTTCCTGTTCCTGATGGAACACAAATGAAAATGTAACACCAAAAACAACCGTATTAAGAGGTAAAAACCGCTGCGTATTTATTGCTTGCCATTATAAAGTGTTCTATTCACAAGAGGACAATTATCTATTTAAAACATGACTTCATTGTGTATAAAGACCTGCTAGATGGATTCATTTTCATTTATAAGCTGGGAAACATCATTAGGGTCATTTTAGATTTACAGATCTTTTTTGTGCCTTGAGTAAATAATGAACTAAAACCCTACAAAGAGGTTCACCGTGTTTGACTAGGAAGTCCTAATTATCGTGCACAAGGAAGTACAAATCCACAAAGAGCTCGGCTTTGGTCAGCGAGGTCGCGCACACACGCGGCCATTTCCAGAATCACATTTGCTTTTGTGTGTTTGGCCGTTTGAGCGAATGTGTTGAATCACTTCAATTCGACAGCCAAAGCGACCAATGGCGTTCAGCCCAGCGTCTGCCAACACTCGTTCACCTGCGCGAGCGAATGAGCTGTCAAATGGCACCGGTGCAAAATGGCACAGTGTGACATTTTGCCGGCGTCACAAGCGGGCGCTAAATGAAAGTAGCAATAACGGCGGCTGCGAGGCGGGCACAAAGTGGGTCCGCGACCAATCACACTTAATGCGTTCAGAAGCTCATATGTTAATCTAAGTAGGCCATTACCGATATCCTCGCCTGATTGCGCCACAGTTAAATCATGCAATCTTTATACATCAGCGGAATGAACGTTATAGCACGCAGACCAGAGGGAAGCTTTGTACAGAAGCCTCACGCTCACATCGAGGAGTCAGCCACCTAAAATAGTACACAGGATCTCGCATCATCCTTGAACATTAGCAAGAGCATTCGTGATGGGTAAACAAGGTCATTTTTGGACAACAAGCGTTCATTTAGGCTCAAGCAAACTGTGGCCCTCACGAAATCGCTTCTTCCTATTCTGAGACCGAATAAAGTGGTACCTTGACTTATCATTTTCACCGTCAATATTCATCACAATGCTGATTTGTCTCGTGATTAATCGATCTCATCCAATTAATGATTAGTTGCTTCCCAGCTCAATTACAAAAAAATCCAAGAATGCGAATAAAACAAAACAGAATTCATTTTCAAAGTCTAAAGTCACACACACGCAAAATGTGTTTATTGATGTGTGTCTCGAAAGGGGGTGTGGCCCAGTAAGTGATACCAGGAGCTCGGACTCTAAAAACTCAGTGCCGGTCCCCTTGTCTTTGCAACTTTTCTCCCAGTAGGCTTCGTCCAACAACTCAAAAACCAAACGGTCCTTCGGCCAACGATTAAACCAGGGTGTACCCCTCCTCTCGGCCCAATTCATCCGCAATAGGACGCAGCTCACCAATCGCTCGACAGTATACGCAACGCAAATGGATTTCAAGAAATTTGAGTTGAATAAAGAGACCTCGCTCATTCCTCCTGACTGACACGTGCCAAAGAATGTGCAAAGCATTTGCGGATGCCCTCCTGCCCCCTTCCCAATTTCTTGCAAAGAAGCTCCAGATTAGGACGTGTGGGGGGCGGGAAGAAATTTAATTGGGAGGGCGTGAGGGGATGATGAATAGCATCTGATTGTAGGAAAGTAGCATCAGTCGAGGAGCGGGAAATCTTCCCCGCGTTTGTTGAGCAGAATCTAGGCCACGCCGTGCACACAATGCGTAGCGCCTCCCCAACACACAGCAACATTAAAGAGTCGCATCACCTTCCCTCGTCAGGATGGCGGCAGATAGTCCATTCGGGGTTGAGAGGTGAGTCCACAACAGGTAGCTAACAATGGGGGAGATGCTCTGCCTGCACAAAGATCTCTCCAGACACAGCCGAGCGGCTTGTGCGTCGATGCCGCACGTACTCCATGACCGCGGGGGCTAACCCTCCCGCCGCCAGTCTGGCCACGCGCTATTTAAAGCTGCAGCATTGCGGGCAGTCGCTGGAGGAAATTCAAGCTAATTCGCCCTACCCCGGCTGTGGGAGTGTCAATCTGAATTTCTGCAACGTCACCACGGGTCAGAACACTGCAGAAAGGCCTTATATGGTTAAGTAATCATTCTACTGCATATACAGGTACCGAGCCTGGACCAGAATCATTTTATTTTCGATATCAAAAGTGATTCTGGATAGCGCGTTCGCCTCACAGTACAGAGGTGCAAGGTTCGATTCCAAGCTCTGGCCTTGCGGCGTTGAGTTTGCCTCTTATCCCCGTGCCTGTGTGCGTTTTCTCCGGGTACTCTGGTTTCCTCCCACATTCCAAAGACATGCATGGCAGGTGGATTGTACATGCTGAATTACCAAAAAGCGTGTTTGTGAGCGCAGCGTATAAGTGTGCCATGCGATTGGCTGGCAACTGGTTCAAGGTGTACCCCGCCCACTGCCTGAAGACGGCTGGGATAGGCTCCAGCATGCCCGTGACCCTCGTGAGGCGAAGCGGATCGGTTAATGAATGGATAACTGTTAGAACTGCAACGTATTTCCCAACATAGTTGAAAATGATTGCAAATCATCTTCCAAGCTTGCTTTTACAAAAACATTACAGTGGTGCCTTGAGATATGAGTTATTCATGATTCATTGAAGCCTTTTGAAGAATTGTCTAGTATCCGTCAAACGGCTTGTTGTGAAGTGATTGGAACTGAGTTCACTGGCACCGTACATCTCGTGTATTTCTAACTTTCGCTCGTGAGAAAAAGCAAAAAAACTTCACCTGAACGACGGCGCTCAAAAAACTCGTAAGTCAGATCACTCGTATGTCAAAGCACGAGAGTCGAGATGTATCACATCAACTTAGTTCCTACACACAAATATTTAGACGCTTTGAAAGCACAAATCCAAAGCGATCAAGTGACCTTTTCAACAAAAAGCTGCAGAAAGGAGAAAAAAAACACAAAAACGTACGTGAATTGGTCGAACAGCAAACTGAATATGCCGACAATTACTGACGAGGTCCGCAATTTCCAACTCTCTCGCTCTCATTAATATGTACGCGGGAATCTCATCTACAAATATGAAATTCCACATTACGTGCAAATTTCTTTGTGATCTCTGAATCTATACAAGTCTGGAATGTCAATGAAGCGGTGTCGCTCTTAAAATAATAATTATGAAACAAAAAAGGTCTTAATGAGATTTATTCCTATTGAGCACCTCATTAGCAGCTTGCGACACGCCGCAACAAAGAAGATGATCAGAGCTTTGTCATGAACCAGCTTGCTACTTTTTTTGGTGCTATCCACGCTAATTTGCTTAATGTTATTATCACATTAAGTGTCTTTTTGAAACGGACGAGGGAGGGGTAAGTGGTGGCGAGGCGCAAAGGGAGCCATTGTCTTTTTTGAAAATGGCTATAATTGCCATACGCAAGAGAAGAAAGGAAGACTCAAACGATGGAATTACTCACAAAATGTAGAGGAGGAGGAGAGATCAGGCCCGCGTTTCTCGGCGTGCAGCATTTCATCACTGTTTCGGCTGAAATAATACGAAGCCTTACGAGGCCGTTGTTTGAAGCCCGAAGTGCTCGGGAGAGTTTTGCAAAGTTCTTGAACCTCTTAACACGAAGGCCTGGGCGTTTCGCGCCGGTGGCTGTTTCAAGACCTCCACTTTTCCCAGTGAAAGGGTTCAACGGCCACACTTTTTCTGCTCTTACAGCGCAAATAATGAGCAGTAAGAGACACCATCAATACCGTACTTGTCTCACAGCAAGCTTCGCCTACGTTGAATAAATGTGTGCTGAAGACCGAGGACAAGCGCCGCAATATTCTCATGTCAAGATGTCAGAGTAAACTGTTTTGATTTATTAAGTAAGAGCTGTCCAAGCGCTTGCCAAATAATGATCCCAGTTGGAGCCGCTTGTGGGGGCCGCTGTCAAATAATGATCTGTGGCGTAAAACTGGTCGCGTGTCTCGGCTTTAATTAGTCTGTGTCCTAATCGTTGCAAATCGTACCAATGTTTGAAGTCAACATTTCGTGCTACGATACGGAGACATTTTTGGAACATTATAGGTGTTTGGCTTTAGCGATGTGTTCTTCCGTCATTTTCCAATCCAAGGTGCCGACGCGACGGTTGGCCACGACGGCCGACGTCAGATTGGAATGTTGACGCCTTTCGTCACCGGGGACATGAACACACAGATGTCAACCGTGCGATGGGGACAAAGACGCCAGCCTCTCGCCAGGATGTGATGCGGCGCTCAAGTGCTCCACGGACGGAATTTGCCTTGGGCACTTTTTTACGAGGTGCAAAAGCTGTGATATACAAGAGACGAGATGGAAAGACGGTGGAAGGCAAAGTGGTGCACCTAAAAAGGCTAATAAAGCACAGGAAATACCGGAGTATGTCAAAGGATTAACTCTGAGCGTATTTTTTATTTTTTTTTTTTTTTGGGGGGTGACTGTTCTTCCAAAAGAATGTGCAGCCTCAGCAAGGCTCATCTCTTAATCTTACTTGCGCGCAGACACTTTTTATTTTATTTCCGTGTTGCACAGTTTCTTGTTTTACTGTCCATCGACTGACATTGACAACGAGGGTTCGCTTGTCTGAACACCAAAAGTTCAATCTTGTCTCCACTGACTTACTGTTCCGGGCGACACACTTTTTAGCATCAGATGTTCCTCCTGTAGCTGTTTATTTTTTTTTCTTTTCATCTTTTCAGTTCACATTTGTGTGTATGTGATGAGGGACCCAGCCATTTGTCAAAATGCTGCTTTTGCCTTCAATCGTGTAGTCGACTCGATTCAACTAAGCGACAATATTTTCACACACCACAAAAAAATAATTAATTTTGGTGTCAAGTGACCATTTTAGGACATTTTGCTCTTTTTGACGCAAAATTGTGAAATGTGTAAATGTGTAATTTGAAAATCCAGCCTCCCAATCCAAAATCAACAATCCATGCCAGTTAAAACACAGCAATCAGCCCAAAGAACTTTTTAAAATCGAGTCTCCAAAGACATCAAATTGGCTCGGCATTTTTTTTTTTTATTATGCGCAGAACATACACACTCAAAAAGTCTGAAAAGTCACAGAAGGTATCATTGATATTGTTTGTTATTGCTACCAAATTTGAACCTCTGCTAATGTAAAAAAATAAATAATTTGAGCATCAGTAACTATTTTCATTGCATGCAGACAAAGCATGGCAGCAAATCTGGAGATCTAGAATGAATATTTTAGGTTTTGGCCATTTTAAGTCCACGCGGGCTGCAGAAGTTTTGAGCTGGTCGTTGGTGTCACATCCTCGCTCCGATTTTTGCCAACGTGATCAAAGAGCCCTGCCAGATTACATGCCCGGGTTCGGACCGGTCGGCGTTGGGAAGTGTGCCACCAAGGGGAAGAGAAAGGCCGCGTCAGGCTACGCCGCTGACGTGTCACTCAGGCATTTATCGGTTACGCAAGCGTGCTATTGAACGCCATCGGAGACATGCCGGCGCGCTTATGCTAGCCGCCATTGTGAGCGAGACGGGCTGTCAGCAGCGAAGAGGTGATGATCACAGCAAACTAGGTCGGCTGCTGTGTGTGTGCGTGCGTATTATGAAACAGGCCACAACATTAGGTACACCTGGAGATGGATTGCAAATGTTGCCTTTGCACAGAACATTCAGGGGCTGTTTTATTGGCATTTACATTTCTCGTTTTTTACCCCTTAATGACTATTCATGTACCAGGTTGGTTCGATGCCAATTGCATGACGAAAATATCAGAGAAGTATTAATTGAGCAAGATCGGAATGTCCGTGTTTATTATGCCTCTTGGGAATTTAGGAAGAAAAAACAAAAACACCCCAAATCTTTTGGCAATTTCCTGTGCTCGCTAAACTCCTATTGGACAATTTGTTTCAAGTTGTTCCCAAAGTTTCTGGTCAGAAAAAAAAATGTCAGCACGATGGGCCATTGGAGAGTCGAATATTAAAAAAGTTATTAAATGATAACGATGATCTTTACCTTTGAAAAAGCAGCGTTTGTGACTGTAGCTTTTCTATCGGATCTCATTAGGTTGTGCAGGTGTTCCTAATCTTTGGACTGCTGCAAACGTGAATCTGTTTCCACACTCGAATTCCCAGAGTCGCAACCCTGCTGAGTCACCACAAACCTCAATTAGCCAACAAGAGAAAATGGCCAAGTTGTTCCAGGCTGCTTTGTGTGTAAACGAGAAACAATTTAACAACTTCAGCTAATTAATTAGCCGCCCAACTCATTGTTGCTTGAGTATAGAATTTCTTTAAAAAGGACGCTAAATTAACATGCTTGATCCATCAAAGTTGAAACCAGAAATGAGCTTCCATTTCAGTCAATAAGTGACATATTTTGTAAACGCAATCAGGGCTGATCCGGGGAAATGAGATGCGGCGCCATCCATGCGTCCTTAATCTGTTTGATAAATCAATGACTGTTTCGTGACTGAGAATTCTATCACCTGACGAAGAATGGCAGTAAAAAAAACAAACAAAGCCATTTTCATGACTCATCATCGATCCTAGAATATTATTTCTCACTTTTGACGACCACCCCCAAAGACTCGCTTACCTCACCGCTGTGAGCAACATCATGTTGAAGACTGACAAATAAGAAAGCGACCTTTGACCCCGAGTATTTCACATGTTCCGTTGGGGATCATTAAAAACTGAGAAATGTTCTTGCTTTGACGGGGAGTTATAGGGCAGTTGGCAGCAAACTATCTGGCAGAGGACGGACAAGAACATAAATCGTCCTCGGGTATATATAGATTTTCATTATTTGACATAAAAGTGTTATTAGAGAAGCATGAAAATACCCCTTTGGGCTATTTTCTTTTGGAACAAAATAGTGTTTCTTCTTGGACACAACTAAAATTTAAGGGAAATCTGTCGAAATTGGAGGATGCGCCTCAGTCGTGTCGCCGGGCAACAGCGTTTAAAAGTAAAGTTGGCTGATTGCAAGATGAGATGAAAGAAACAGTAGTTCTAGTAAAATCGACTAGTTGACTGGTCGACTAATCCGTTCACCCCATAAGTGGTAGCTTCAAAGAAGATGAGGTGACAGATGAGAGAATAAAGATTATAGAAGATATAAAGAGAGAAAACAGAAGATAGACAATCAATGAATGAATGGAAATACAAGGTGGATGTACACGTCGGAAGAAGTTATAAGAAGAAACAAGCAAGCTAACTAGCTAGCTAACTGGCAATATGTTAGCATGGAGAAAAGCCCTTTTTGTCACACAAATCCGACATACAAAGGTTAACTTCCGTCCAATTTACAAAAGTAATTAATAAATCTGTTAAAACGTGGCAATAAACTGACTTTTAAGCTAGCATTTTATTTACTCATTCACTAAGCATTACTTATCCTTGATAGATAGATTGAGAAGTTAAAAGAACAGACGTGACAAGCACGCAGCGTGAAGTGATTGCGCTGTCATTGTAAGTCCTGAAATTGTTAGCTTTGACCCCCGAGAGTTTAATGGACCTCAAAAACTACACACGGCGTTTAAAAGCATTTATCGTACATGTTTTCCATTATTATTTTGCTGCCAATGCAGTTTTGAGAGTGTAATATTTGCAAGTTTCTCCTTGCGACAACAAATGAGCTCTAAAGAGGTCATTTTGTGTGCACCGCAGATGGTCTTAACACACACGGGGGGCCTTTGCGGGCAAGACGAGTCTGCATATGTTTTCAGTGGTCTTATTTTTCTTGCCCGCATCCCTTATCCTGCAAGCGCTGCTTGACGGATTCTCAAGGAGCGCTCTTCAAGCCATTCATCATGAAGCAGCTGGGGAGTGCGTCGCCATGCTAAAATAGACCACTTCCCCCCCAACTTTTTTAAATTTTATGAGTTAGTTTATTATGATAAAGTGTCTCTTTTGTTCGCAGCGTGGGGATATACATCACAAGGACAATTCTCAGACAAATATCATCGGAAGAAAAAAAGTTTTTTGAAGGGGAAAAAAGGTAAATGCAATCACCCACGGGGTGATATTATATAAAATATTCAAGTTTCTGCATTGTTTTAAGATGAGGTTGAAATAGACTACTTGCTGTCAAACAAACCCAATAAAATAGAGTTGAAGTCTAAATAAAAGTAAATGTCAGTGTAGATATAGCACTAGAAAACACTCACTTGTAATACAATTCCTCATATTTAAAAAATCAATACAAATGTTAGTCTACACACCAAAAACTCTGAAAAAAAGAATTAAAATAATATGTAAAACACCAACGTTAAAAGTACATTTAATGAGTGGAGTAAAAAGATTCCCTGCATTCCAGTGAAACCTTTATTTTTCCCTGTTTGGTGCATCCAAAGGGTGCTGTGATGTTTCATAATTTCCTCATGAAAATTTGATGACTTTGCATGTGTGTCACACGTGTCAAAAAGTCTCGACTGAATGACACTGATTACGCCAGCAAAAGCTGTCCTGTTTCATGTAAATACAAGCAATGCCTTTGTTTTTGTTTTTTTTAATCCTGGCATTTCTCTGTCCGTGCGACACTCGGCGTTGGGCTCATTTCATGCTTGAGTAAAATTCCCAAATCCTTAATGTGGCATGGGCCCTTCTCCATTTTTAATAAGACATGCTTGATGTAAATTGGGGAGGCCGACGCAGGCTCACATAATTAACTCCAAATAACTGTTTCAAGGGTGAGTCGGGCGCGGCGCTCTGCTGAGCTAACAAACCAACAATTTCAGATGAATTCCGCTTATTTGACTTGTTAATGTCGCACGCACAACTCATCCGTTGTTTCATCGCTTTACAATGCAGTTAATGACACACACACACAATGTAAACAAATATGAAGACATATCTCAATATATTATTTAATGACTCTTTTATTTGTCACGCACTGCAAATCTCTTGAAGTTGTGCGGTCGTTGCTTTGATGTAAAGCAGCGCTTAATGGGTAGTTTGAAGAAAAAATGGCTGAAAATTGCACCTTGCTATTATTATAACGGAGGAAAAATAAATACATTTTGCGTCGCAAGACATCTCGCCAACTCTGCTCAAGCTGATGAACAATGTCATGAGAGTGAGAGGAGCCAGGCTGAGCTCAAACGCGCCACCCAAACTTGCCATTTTAGGATCGAAGCGCCTGCTTGAGGCTGGAAATTTCATGATGAGTGGAGGAACTTAAAAAGGGAGGCAGCGTCAAGCGGGAACCAGCTGGCATGAAAACAGCGGGAAGGTCTGATAAAAAAAAAAAAAGGCTTGGCATATCGCACTCATTCTCAAGGTGTACCTCAAGGACCATTTTATGTTTCAGTTTTTTTATACATGGAAGTGTATCAACATTTAAAAGAACAACAAATATTTTTGCGATGAATTTTTTAATATGGAAAATAGAAAATATTCCGCTTTATAAAAACACAGAAGACATTATGTAAATATAATGTTTGTAAATAATTATCTGATCGCGGCTGCATGACTTGGCCATCAGCGGTCAGGATTATACAATCTCCTTTTTCCCAACTCATGTAAGCAACTCTGTAAACGGCAGTTCGAAAAGTTGTTTCTTTTTTATTTATTTTTTTTACGGGGGATTAAGAATACTTGCCTGTGAGTACCGCTATATTGTCATTCTCCGTGTGTGCCGGCACCGTTTGTGTTCATATTTTTTCCATTGCTTATTGTGTTTGTAAAACAGCGCCACATAAATGATATTCGTTAGCCTGTCTATGGCATCTCACTTTTTACGTCTTTACTTACAGATTGGTCAATAGACAAAGTCGACTTTTCTTTGTTTTATGTTTAGTTGGAGAGAAAAATAAAATAGGAGGAACAGTAAATTGCTTGAAGAAACCTTTGGGGAGATTTGTCACTATTTTTGCTCGCAAGTTAAAAAAAAAAAACAAATGTCCAAATGACGACTCATATATCAAAAAACCTCTAAGTCGAATGGCAATTATTTTTCTATATTGAAGCGCAACTTTAATATTCAAATTTTGCATAATGCCACAGTGGCTTCTAATGCTATAAAATGTTTTTTGAGGAGCACTTTGGGCCTACTATGTAAGTTTATTTTACTTTTGATCATTATGATGGTCACTAGCGACGAACGTTGTATTTTCCGAGGCTCGAGGACTTTTTGTCGTGTAGAGCATTGGAATGTTTTCAAAGCGGGAATTGGAAGCCAAGTGCCTCAGCATTGCATCATTCCTTATTTGGAGACTGCGCGGCCTTAATGAGCCGTTTGGACAGGACGGTTAACAGAACACGACTGAGGAGACGATCGGCGTTGTGGTCCTCCCGGGCACGTCGTCTTTCATTCGGACTCGTGACGCGCATCTGCAACATGACGGCTCGCTCACCTGCTCTTTGGAAGGTCGCGCCCTTCTCCTAAAGCTCAGTCTCTGCTGCCTTTTGTTCTCACGTCTGCAAGGGGATAAAGCGTCTGAAAGGAAGCGTTCGAGTGGCTTGTGGTCAAACAATGTTGCGCGGAGGGAATTGAGGGCCATGCTGAGAAGAATTAGGGATGCACTTAACGATGAGTTCGCCGCTATAAATCGGTTGGAGATTAGTTTCTTAATGTTCTCGAAAGCCTTAATAAACAACTGCACGTCGATACGCGGATAATAAAAGCTAGTTAGCTTGCCAAATAGTGAGCTTACACTCATTGTTAAAAGTGTCCATGAAGGTTTATTCATGCCTCGCCAAAGCATTTGAACTTTATCAAGTATTTTTTTTTTTAGATGCGTGCGTAGTTCTGAGTTCAGAGAACACAGGCAGAAGAAGGAGAATTTTCTATTTTTTTTTTACTTTCTTCAAACTGTCTTTTGTTCTCGAATCTTCAAAAGAATAAACCATGTGAACCAAAACATTCGACTGGGCTGCGTTTAGATGACGCGACAAGAATTAGGAGTGAACCTCACAACCTGGTTAACACTAAAAATCGGTTGTGGATTCGTTTGATGACACACTCGAAAGCCTGAATAAACACGGGGGCTTCATAAAGATTTAAAAATGCCTTACAAAAAAATGTGGAATATTAAAGGTGTAGTCAAACCCAAAAAATAATCACAGTAATATGTTCTATGTGCCTTCACTAGTCCAAACATGGCATTCCGATTAATATTGCGTTTGTGTGGAATTTGAGATCAGCAGCAAAATGTTTCAGTCATTTTTGGCATATTTTACATTCACATTCTATTTGGTTTTCGTCTCGGATCTTATTTTCTTGTCCAGGGCGGCACGGTGGCCGACTGGTTAGCACGATGGCCTCGCAGTGAGAGACAGCATCGGGCGTGGGTTCGATCCCGGCTCCGGCCATCCTGTGTGGAGTTTGCATGTTCTCACCGTGCCTGCGTGGGTTTCCTCCCACATTCCACAAACATGCATGGCAGGCCGATTGAACACTGTAAATTGCCCCTAGGTATTATGAGTGTGAGTGCGGATGTTCGTCTCTGTGTGCCCTGCGATTGGCTGGCAACCAGTTCAGGGTGTCCCCCGCCTACTGCCTAAAGCGAGCTGGGATAGGCTCCAGCACCCCCCGCGACCCTAGTGAGGAGAAGCGGTACAGATGATGGATACTTTTGTATCGACAGAAGTTTCAATATTGCGCTCGCTTCAACATGTGCAGGTGTACCTAACATTGTAAATTTGAAGGCCAACTTGCAATCATATTTTTTTTGTCTCCTCACCGAGGATGCTCGCAATCGTCCGGAGCCAGACGTCTATCGCCGCATCGTGACCGCTTTACAATTCACTTTATCAGTTTATCGCTCGCGTCTCCGCTAAACCAACTCTATTTATCCTCGGAAATTAATTTCATCTGTAAGTTTGTGCGTCTTCCCGCCTCTGATAGTGCTGAGGAAACATCTTGGCCGGGAGATACCCGCGCAGCTTTCGAAGGATGCATTGCGAAAGCCCGGCGAGAGATTTATCTGATGCCGTAAATTGCGACTGCTTTTCTGCCTAGCCGGGCCTTTTATGTGTCCATTTGAATGGCGTAATTAGACCCGTAAACAAGACACTTTAAATGCCAGCTCTGCAACTCTGCCGCATGGGCGCTGCTTGGAGCCACGGCCTTTCAACTCAACGCTTGCTTTTCGTTTGACCGCGCCGCGTACTTGAAAGAATGCGGAGGAGAACAGAAGATAGAAAAATTTAAAATCCGGCAAAATGCAGCCTGCTTTTGTGCCCAGCGCAAGTCGAGCACAAAGCGCAGTCTCTCTGTGTGAATGAGTGACGTTTTCTTTCTATTGGTATATTGACGGGCGCGGTTAGAAAACGACGTTAGCGCCGTTGTGGGAGTGAACACAGCTGACATCCAGCGAGATTCCAACATGTAGCTTTTAATTGGGGGCTTCCTTGCGAGCGCATGCTGGCACATGCTCACCTTTTTCCCACAAACCAAACATTGACTTCAGGCCGACGTACATTTCGGACTTTTGACCCTTGGTGGAATCAACCAAGATTCCCCCAACTGGACAGCAATTAAACAGCTCTAATAGCATTCAGATTTTTTTTTAGTTATTCCTACGGTGCCATGTGATGTATATGATTAATTAACATCAGATTTATTTTTTCCATCAGGATTATTTCCAGTTGTTCACCGCCCCATCTACTCGTATGCTTATGCGTGATAGAAGAACGGTGTCGATAAGTCACAGTTAAAATCCTTTAATATCCTCAAAAATCAACCGTGAGCTTTATAATCGGACGCACCTTATGTATGGATGTCGAATCCCTTAATGTGCAGTAATGCGTCTTATAAGTGTGCACTATAAGAGGATTTTGTTTTAACTTATTCATTGCTGTTGCGCCTTATAACCCGGTGTGCCTTATAGTCCAAAAATGCGGTACATGCATTTCTCTAAAACAAAGTGACAGTTTTCATGTTCAGTAGCAAGGAACAATTTAGGGTATAGCCCCCCCCCCCTCTCTTGGGGAAATCCAAGCGTCCACACTCGCCAAACGTGCTGGACTTCAGGTGTCCAAGCACGGTTTGAGTCGAGTGCTAGAAAGACAGAAGGCTTCTCAAAAGAGCATTTAAAAAAATACAACAAAGTGGAAAAAAAATCCAACCGAGAGGACGGGCCTTGTAACATTTTTCAAATCTGCTTTGGACTTGCGTACACGGTGCAGGATGGGCGGCGCTCACTCGGCTGTTACTTTGTCAACACGACTCAGCCCGTGTAAACCATTTTGGTTGCAAATTAGGGCTAATGCCGCAAATCAAAATGCAAATCTTTGAAACTTATTTGCCATCGAGTGTTTTTACGACACCTTCTGTTTCCACTCGTTAAAAAAGGGACGATTTGATTTTGCTTTTACAGCTTTTCTCTTAAGTTTTGAGGACGTGCCCTCGTATATTTGGGAGACGCGACGGCTACGCAAGTTTATGCCCGCGAGCAGGCGGTTTAGGACGGATATCCTGATCGCGTCTGCCTTAACTTTGAAAATGACCGTCTGTGAAAGTGTTGAAAATGCATATCAACGACGAACAAACAGCGGTTGCCGTCCAGACTGCGGCGTCCAGATTTAGTATCTTGCAGATTTCCGAGGACTCTGAAAAGTTCATCAACAATATGAAATACAGCGGGGCTTTTTCTTCTCCCTCTTGAAAGCAAACGCACTTGACATTTATCATGAGAACAGCAATTTATGGCTCTGTGATAAAGTCAAGGGAGCAAACACTTTCCAATACTAAGAGCGCTGCTTTGGGATTCACAATGAACCGTCGGAGCAGTAACGTGTGAAATAAAAATAGCTGCAGACACTACATCTATATTTCATATGAGTAATGCAACCCTTGTCGCTTACATCCAAAGCAGCATTTTCTCGCTGAGGACGTCGAGACACCAGAGTCAATTGTGTCGCCGCCTTTTGAAATCAAGACGCAAACAAAACGCTTTTATCTTAACTAGGACGCCTCAAAGCGGCAGTTCGTATATCAGACATCAAGCGCAACATTCAGCGACTGTATGATAGACGCTCCTTTCATTTACAGCAGTTTTGTATCAATATTTACAATTCACTGTTTCGATGTGACCTTAATGTTATTTTGCCTCCAATTGTTTGCCACTTGACAGCGGTTGCCTTTCAAGATTTTCAAAAGTACAAATAACGTGTTCTACGGTAAAACCTTTCAATCCGCTGCAGACCATGTATATATTTTCACCATTCAAACGTAGCGATGCTTGGCAAAGTGGCCTCCATTTTGCCAGGTCATCCAAGACCAGAGGTGTCGTCAATCCTGTTCGTCGAGGGCCGCTGTCCGACCCGTTTTCCATCTGTCCTTGCTGCAACACACCTGATTCAAATGATCAGATCAAGGTCTGCCGAAGCTGGATAACGGTCCTGATCGTTTGAATCAGCCGCGAGGGTTGAAAACTGGAACAGGATTGAACCCAACCGACTCGGACCGACTGGGTGGGCCTGAAATATTGACAAGAAAATGTGGCAATGACGAAAAGTCGCCTCTGGTAACCAACGGCTTGGTGGAAAAGTTGATGAAATCAATTTCTGTGATTTTTGTTTTCAAATTTTTGCTTCAAATACTTAGCTTTTCAGGAAATATAAGTTGACTTTTCTGATCTTGAGGCGTCACTGAGCTATCAAGTAACAAAGTGACACCGACTCGTGAATCACCTTATATTCAAGTGCACGTATTATTATTATTATTTTTTTTTTACATCCATCAGAGACGATGCAAACATGCTCAAGACAATTCAATACGCATCTCGATACGTGAGGTGCAACATGATTCAAGGACGGGTCATTTTATTTTTGTACGATTCATCTGAACGGGGTGTGAGCGTCGATTCGGTATGGAACGGCTCAGTTCTTCCAGTTATGATGCATTCAGACATTTCTGCACTCTGAATCAACTTGTCAGAAGTGCAAATAATTGCATTGTCTCTTCCTATGATTCAAGGACAGAGCATTTTAAAGTGGACCAATTTAATTTGATTCACTTTGATGCACTCAGATCGTTTCAATACGAACAGATTTTGCAATTTTGCGCCGTTTGCTTGTGGAAAAGGCATCACGGTGCTTTGAGATGTCTCGATATTTCGTGTTTGCTTAAAGCCAACTCGCTCATTATCCTTCAGAACAAATGCACACCGTCCTGACTCGTGCAAAAATTTAAGGAAGTATGTGACAAGCCGAGATGATTAAGAGTGAAGAGCCTTACGCGCTTCTATTGTTTAAAAAAAAAAAAAAAGAAAGTGGAGTACTGCGATGCAATCTGGATTCCTCGGAGGCGCTCGACCTTAATGACCACGAGGAGCAATTTTGTGAGGTGACTCATAGCGGTGGTGAGAATGATGTCCGGGATGAATATCCTGCACCCCCATCCCCCGCCCCCCGCTAGGGACCGCCCCTCTGATGCAGTTAAGAGTCTCAGACCTCGAGGTCAGTGTCTCATATTACGCGGACAAAAATCTATTAGAAAAGCTATCGCGCCGCACTCGCATTAAATTCGCTGGGGAGGAGAAGCTTCTCGCTAATTGTTTTTTTTCTTGGCTGCACAACTGCGCCGCTTCTTCCAGTGCCAGTGGACCTTCTCGCCATAATTAGTGTAATTAGCGAGTGGGTCGAGCATTACTCGGGATACTGTGGCAATTTTGGTCTTGTTGTGCTTTTAATGCGGAATTTATTCTCTTTCTTGATTTTTGGTGATGTTCGGTCAGCAAAGAAGGCCGACAAAGAAATTGACCGTCCACCACTGCAGTTACGGGAGGTGAACTTTCACTTTAAAACAACAGAAACAGGTCAAGTTATAGAAAAATCTATTTTTGCCAAACATCAAGTTGGAGTTTCTTTAGTACAACCACAAATGCCACGTTACAAAAAAAATTAATAAAACAACAAAAAACATTCCGACATTTGTTCATGTCTGGAGTGATCTTTTGAAGTCAATTTGATCTTGTTTGGTTAGGTGGCCCTGCAGCGTTAAATCTTTTGGCACGTTTGATTATGAGGTCACCATGTTCAGTTGAGCACTTCACGACGTGAAATATTTTTTCCATGCATGTGCTTTTTTATTATTATATTATTACGTTCTTATTATTGTGGTGTTTTCTGAAGTGTACTCAAAAGATATTGCGGAGTGCGAGACCTTTAATGGCCTCATCACTGTCGCTCTTCTTCATGGGTGCCCAAGTGCGGTCCTCGAGGGCCGGTTATCCTCCGTGTTTTAGGCGTCTCCATCTTTTGACACACCTGATTCAAACAAACTGGATGGGGGCTCTCGAGGACCGGACTTTGGCATGCGTGCCTGTTGGACTTGATTTTGTCAAGTCGTTGAGGCACATTTTAACAACACATCAACTCCCCAAAACATTCGTTGGAAATGGCCGCAAACGCTCAAGTGGCCATCACGTCCATTTCGTCTTTGATGGGAGATTGTGAGGCTTGATTGGTAAAAAGCCTTCTCCAAACACTGTCACATCTTAAAAGCATCGGACTGCGCGTGCGTGTCGCGGACTGACGAGTCGTCGCGTAAAGTGCTCCGCCTGACAAGCCGCCATTTGTGAAGCGACGAAAAACATCCATTTGGAGAAAGTTCCGCAGCGCTCGCTCTTTGTTCACCGACACCGGCGTCCGTCAACGGTGAAACGACCGCAATGCGCTCGCTTACATGATGCAACAAAAACAAGCGGGGGTCCGTCAAGAACCTCTTTGATGTCAAAATGAACGTTTAGCTCCCATTCAACCAATCACAGAACAATCAGATCTTGCAAAACACGTGCAACATTCCACGTAACACGACAGGAGGTTTGTTGCACTCCATTATTGCAAATCGATGTTTTAAAAATGCACTGTCGTGAATATCGCCATTGCAGTTGCGATTGACCGAGTGTCTGAATGTCAGTGGTGGGCGGGCAAGACCTTCAAGGCCTTCTCTGCTGGCCGTACAAAATCGAGAAATCATGATCATATTCTTCACATTGATGCCATATTATATCCTAGTGTTGAATTTTTTAGGTGAGAGTTTTTATCCAATCAGAATTCTGATAGCTCATGTTGCCAGGCACATTTCGAGGCCTTCCGATACAATCGTGCGGGCGCCTTTTCTGTATGAGTGAAAAATCAATGATGTCATCGATTTGCCAAGTCAACTTGATTATCATCACCTTAGCGTCAAGTACAAAAATATGAAGACGTTCAACCTCGACCATATCCACTGCTCAGTGAACTCTGAAAAGCAATGAAGTGTACTTTTTTTCCAAAAGAATCTTTTGTACACTCCAAAAAAAACATTGTTGTCATGTCATCAAATGACATTTTTTGCCCTTTCCACTTAAAAAGAGTCCTGCTTGCGCTGACCATGACTTTGACTTTGTCCAGCAGAAGTATGTTCCGGGGGGGGGAGATCGTGAGAAAGATACATTTCGTATTGCATTGTATCGTATTAATGGACTCCTACGGGTGCCAGAAAGCAGAGTGTCGCTACAAAGAGTGAAGAGTATGTTTTGATGCGTGAAAGAGAATCAAGCGAGTGATTTTGGAGAAGGGCAGCTTCGCCCGGAGCGGTTGCTCAATGGCATCAGAAGCTGCAACAACAACAAAGATGAAAACAAAGATGAGGGCAAAAAAAAAGGATCCCTGAGACATTTGGGAATATCGAAGGAAACGTGCTTCACAAGTAAACACGACTATTCACAAATGGTGATTTTTCAAAGACGAGCAGAAAGTCAAACAACATCAAGTTGATTCCAATATTTACAGTCTCCGTGTCTGACTAAAGATGTGGCGTACGTTCGCTAATCGATGCTTATTAGCCCCCGGTCTTTACCAGCCGCTGATAAGTGATCTGACGCCCGATAGTGAGGTCGGCCCTCCCGGCGTGTGCCAACTGATGTCCTTGAATACGCAAACATTACGATGATGGCCGATAACGTTGATCCCGTTTTCTTTTTCGTCTTATGTATTTGTGTTCGAAAAGACAAACAGTCGTTCATTTCCAGGAAACGGCAACAAACGCTTTCTGCTGCCGCACAAATGTTGCATCATGCATCATGGACTGTTAATATTTCCCTCAGATGCGATTTCGTTGCTGGATCAAGCCTGCACACAAATGTGCAATTACATCATTTTCAAAGGAGGAAGAGTTACGCCGCCGCCGCCGTGCGTAGCGCGGACGTCCTAATTCACTTCTCATGATTCAACCGTCGCTACGGGCGACGGCTCCTTCCAAATAAAAGGCGCCTTTTGATTCGTATCGGCATCATGACTTCAGAAAGCCCAATTGAAAACAACAGGGGGCCGATTTTTGGAATTTGCTCTGAAGTCGCTTAATAATCATTTACATTTTTTTTTATTTGCTTTAAATTAATCAGCGACTTATCAGCCAGACGACTGTTCCTTCCAAGATAATCCGCCGACTGTTGAGACATGCACTTAAAAGCAACTAATTACCAAACATTTCAGAGCCATTTTGGAAAGTCAGCGTTTATGAATGAACTCAGAAAGTGCATTGGCCATTATTGCGTCACGGCAACGCACGATGGAGAGAAACATGCAACCAGGTAACAAAACAGACTTCCCATTCAAGGAGATGTCAACTGAAAATCAAAATCCCTTTTTTAAAAAAGTTTGTCAAACTCTCCCCCGCAAAATAATCTTCAAATTTCAATCAGTTTAGCCTTGCCCAGCTGTTGAATTTTCTGCTTTGTGCAATTTGCCCGCTAGGAATTTATCGAAATGCAAGCCGTGGAATTGACCCAAACTGGCTGCTTGAAAGCAAACCGACCCGACATCCTGCTCAATTTCAGGCAAGAGCCCTTGAGACGTTGTCGTGCTTACTGACGGGATGGACAAATTCCGCCAATTTTGTCTCAATTAATGAAACAGGTGTTGACGAGGGGAAGGGGGGGGGGGTGTTTGTTCAAACTTTCCAAGGATGCTACTAAGTGAGTCTCTATGACAACTCGTAGAAATGTGAACATTTCAAATTGGTGAGTTTGGGTTCCTCCAGAGGCTTGCAAAAATGTGATTCATTCATCTGAGGAAAAATCATGAACACAGCAAAGGGGGTCTTTACATCGCCTGGCAATCGAATCCCCCCCCCAAAAAAAACGAACCATGGGAACGAAAAGCTCAAAAAAAAAAAAAAAGCTCATCTGGCATGGAGATGACGTCCGCATCCACTACAAATGCCACAAAGAGGGCTCTGATCCACTCCTAATCACCAAGTAATCACTTTTCTGTTTGATCCTTCTGTGATAATAAGAATGGATTTTTGAAAGCTCGGATGATTCTGGTCTGAGGATTATAAATTTGGAAGAAGACGGAGCTTAAAAAAAAAGAAAGGAAAAAAAACAAATAGTGCGGCAGAAGTGATTAATTCATGAAAATCCCCGCGATGCTCATCTGTATTCAGAAAGTGGATGTCTATACGTGGCCTTGACTGCGGAACATTCCAGTTTTCTTTGCTCTACATGGGATTCCAGGAAAAAAAGTTCCCCCCCACACGAAATACACCAAATCGACTTGGATATCGGCGGACATGTCAGAAGATGCGTGTAAAGAACTCATGCCTAAAACTGAACAGGAAATCAGCCACGTTAAATTTGAGTTTGGGTCCGCATTTTGGGATGCTTTGACCAATTCCTACACTGAATTTTTTTTTTTTTGCTGACTTTACTTCATTTATTTTGCAAGAAATCAAATCTGGATTAGGATTTTTTTTAAGTAGACTTGAAAAAAATATTTTGTGCAGCCATTTGACAAAATATAATGGAGTAAATTTGACACGTTTTTTTCAGTGCCCAAATAATTTATCCCAAATGAGCTCCAATCAAAACCAGACAGATGGGCCACGAGAAATGCTCCCGTTTATTTTGTTCGTACCGTATCTATGTGAGCAGAGCATGACGTCAAATTTTGATTTCATTTAAAGGAGTCACTGTTAAATCGTGAAAAAAATCATTTCTCAGAATATTGTGTATGAATGAATATAAAAAAACACAACCGCATAAAATACATTCTTCATTCTACATAATGGTAATATTAAAAAGCGCTACATTGTTTCTTTCACGTTTTGAATATTTGACTATTTCACCGAGTATCTAATTACGCAATGCAATGACGTGTATAATTAATATTATTTCATATTCTAATCTTGAGTAACCCGATGAAAATATGTTTGGCTCTTATGTCTGGAAGAGCAAAAGCGTCATTAGGGAAAGTCAAATGGTCTCATGGAGCTCATTAATTAGTCGGAGGGGACGTGCTTTTGTACGTGGAGATGGCGCTAACAAAGAAGTCATTATTGATGCCGAGCAGCACGGGCAAGAAAGCATCCCAATTTCATGTCGGTGACATCCATTAGCGGCCCCGCGACTGCTCTCCTTGTTGCTATTAGCATTTGCCGATGAAAAGGAGGCCTCGTCTCCTGTTTTGCTGACATCAAGTGCATAATTATCATCGATGTAAAACAGGCTGCTTATGTGCTGCTGCGAGATCCTTGCAGCAAAGGGAGGGGGGAGTTGATTGGGGTGGCGACGCCATGATCCGCATCGCTGTAGCCACCCTTTGGAGCGCCATAAGCAGCATCGAGCAGCGGACTCCTGCTGCGCTTATATCATGGAAATTTATTTGATTTCGGTATATAGAACTCGGAAAAGATGTTCATTTTGCAAGCTACTCGGAGGCTTGTGAGGAACAGCCAGGATCTCGAGTACAAGCGACGCAACTTCACTGTGTAGTCTGTCAACTGCACACTACAGATCATGTGGAAATAATCACGGCAATCGTATTTCTTAATAAAATAAGGAAAGATAGAGTTGGTGACTCAAGTCACATGATTTGAATCCAAAACTTAGCATTTGCTTGACTAAAACATTTAAGACTGCACCTGACTTGGAGTCGATGAGACCTGACTTGATTTCGACGCGAGCGACATGACGTGACAAGTCTTGCTTGTTTGCATTTGCAAATCGGCACCATCAAGAGCGTGAGAAATAAAAGTTGAGTGAGGAGGAGCAATGTCATGGATTGTATTTTGGAATGGTGAGGCAACTTCATGACAAGACAAACAACAACTACGACTTCATCGCTCGCAATAAAAACAATTGTGAGGCAATAAAAACTCGAGTCGGACTTAAGCCTTACCTATGACGTGACTTCCTTTTGCTGCTGACGGTTACCACGGCAACAATATTATACAGCATTCAATTAGGGCTTTTGTGAACAAAAAGTCTCTTTTTGTAAAGGCGGCTCTTCAACTGGGACTGATGAGATCGTGCTGGTGTTCCTAATCATGTGGCCGCTGATGGACATGGAAGCGTGGACGCTTCAAATTGACGACAAGCATTCACTCCTCAAAACTTGCGGTGAGCATTTCAGCCCACAGAGTTCTGGGTTTGAATCCATTTGTGGCATTTGTCGAAATTGACGATGGGTACGAATGTGAGTGCAAACGTTTCGTTCTCTGACCGCCTCCTTAGACGGCCGAGATGCAAAACAGATGTGAAAATATGTCTTGAAGAGTTTTGTCAAATGAATCACTTAGTGTGCAGGAGATGCTTCCTACTCAATTGTACCCGGGCACGAGGCACCGGTGCCAAGTTGGACACCCAAAGCAGCGCCACAGGAGAGAGCTGCGCCTTGCACGCGGAGCCAGCCGACTGTTGCCCGGGCAACCCTTTCTTGCAGATTTGAAACTTGGCTCCGAAGTGGGCCTACGCTTGCGTCAGTCCTCAATGTGAGAAAGCGGATTAAGAGCAAGGAAAATAAAAAAAAAACACTCTTGTACCTGAAAACACAGGAAAGATGTCGACTGCGTTGACCCAACATTTCAAATAAAATCTGCACAAGGAGAACTCAGGCGGGATTCAAACGGCATCTCTCGCTGCCTAATTCTAATGTGATGAGCTGTATTTGTGTTTATGATATATGACCACAATTATGTTGCGTTTGGATGATGGATTGAAGTTGTCTGACTCGGTTATTTTCTATTGATGAAATAATCTAATAATGATCTAATCGCTTGTGCTTTGTGTTTAACGGTTTTCAAAATGTTGACAAGCATTAACGGCAGTTCTACAGTGTTGTTGCTACTACATGAAATTAAGTACTCTGCTTGAAATCATCTTTCGCCCTCCAAATGAATGGAAATGCAATCAATCCGTCCCAGCCTCCCTAAAAACATCCAAAATGTTTGTTTTGTGTTCTTAAATAAGACAAACGGCGCTTCCGAATAGTGCATGTAATAATAGTGCTCTCTGATAGCTTTTCAGTAAGCTTAGTCGTTCTTTTCATCCAATCAGAACTCAGCTAGCTCGAGTTGCCAGGCAGATTTCGCAATACCAGTAGCATGCTCTATTTGTCTGAGGCCTTCAGACACAATGGTGCGGGCGTCTGTTCTGTGTCTAAAAGGGGCTTTTACTGTTCTAGACAGTGGCGATAGCCAATCCGATGGCGAGTTGATGACAGTGAGCCTTCTCGCAGGCCTCACGCTGAAAGTGATGAACGAGTCTTGTGATTCCATAATTACTTGTGAGAGAATCAACACACCCGAAAATCTGGCATCAGTCCGAAAATCGAAAAAAATGCATTCTTGCTTTTTTAAACCACAATGGCCGAAGAAGGGAAAGTGTGGATTTAATTGCAGATACGCTTGCGAGGCCATTTTCAAGACGGACCTTTCAAGAGAAGCTAGGTCATCCAACACTCACACGGTAGTGCGTAAGTGTCTTTCTGGATATTTGTCCACCCGTAAAAGACGGTATTATGAGGGGGATTTATTCAAGTATTTATTACGATTTATTAAGTAGGACTTCACTGAAGGCCTACGTGTGAAACGCACGGCCTGCCACTGATTTCCATTTCTGGCTCTTTGTTGTCCTCACTTTTTCTCTTTGCTGAACTGTGTGGTGCCATCCAACAAAAAAGCCCAGCGCAAACAACAACATTGCCTTCTGCAACGGATTGCCAAGTAAATCAAGGGACAGCGAGCCAGCGTGACACTGGCCTCAGGTAACACACTCCTTTGCTTCTTGGCAGACAACACATAAGTCATTTGCATGGCTGCGAGATTGAGCTCGGACCCTGTAAACATCCTTAATGGGATTTGTCCAAAATGTGGGCCAAAAGGAAATCTGAGGACCACCCCACCCCGCCGGTGAAAGCAAGCTGGAGGGCATCACAAGAAAGATGCGCGTGGGCATCAAGTGCCTCATCCCGCCGAACCTTCTGGTTTTCTTGACGTCGTCTTTGCACTTGCGGTCAGCGCGTCCAAATATAATCCTTGTTTTGTTCTCCGAGCAATTAAAGCAGCTGGCACGTGTCCAAACACAGCTGGCCGGCACGTGGCTGACATCTTACGGCGAATAAGTCAGGAGGGAAGAACGGCGACTGCGGCATTTGGAGAGCACGATGCCTACAACGCGACCAATGGATGCAATTTGGTGGAAGCCAGTCCATACAATTTGAGACGTACGACTTTGTCAGAAAAATGAATGAGCTTGCAATTACCGTATTTTCACGACTATAAGCCGCTAATTTTTTCCTTGATTTTGAACCGTGCTGCCTTTCACCGGTAGGGGGCGCTCTATAGTTCAGAAAATACTCGAATAAATCTTTATTTTTTTTCTTTTGGTTCTGTTCTGTTTTAATGAAATTACGGTGATCCAAAACAAAACTACCTGATAATAAACCATGATGCCAATGTGGAGTTGCACATTTTCTGCTTAAATGCTTGTAAATGTTCGTAGCAACTGATTTATTCTCATGCTCATATTCTTGGCATGCATCGCCGAGGCCTTCTCTAATTAGTTGCTTGGTGGATTGGAGGAGGATTTACAAAAACATTTTTGATCGAGATGGCGACTCTAAGTCGCTAATTTATGAGACCTGTAACTCCACTGGGACGCATCTACTAAAGACTGGAGACTTCTTCGTCTCTATCGGGGATCAGCTGCTCACTCTCTCGCTACCTTTGCACCGTCCAATGTTAACGACGTATAGCAGACAAATGTGACAACAACAGCACAACAATCACCAGCATGGCAATCTCGAAGCAACAGGCTGCCGTTTGTTTTCGCTTTTTGACTTTGGACTTGTGGGTCAAAGACTGAAGACTTGGAACTTAAAGGCTTGGTCTTCGGACTTGACCTTTGAGATTTGTGATTTGATCTGTGATGCTTCGTTTAGGCGGGTGTAAAATGATGCAAGTTTTCAAAAGACAGACCCGTATTTTAGCAGCACAGGAGATGATGTGCAAAGAGCACCGATTTGAATCGAGACGCACAGTCGGACTGAAATTGACAAATTTGGGCTCAGAACGGCATCACAGTTTGAGCATCAGTTTGAGGATTCACCGATTTAAAAAGAAAAAAAAAATCCATCTCCCCTTGCAGCTTTAATTACTCTCATAATTTTTTTTCTCTGACTGGTGAAGAGATTTAAAAAAGCACAGACAGTTCATTTTGTAAAATACGAATTTGTTGAAAAGGCAAGCGTCACGTCAAGTTTGAACGGCCGAACATTTCACTTTGCAGAAAAGCCATCATTCACCAGTGGGAGCAAAATGGAGAAGTATTCAATATGAAAGGGACCCAAATCCTTTCGTGTTATCGCTCTTGTTCCGCGCATAAAGTTGAAGAGCGTTTTGATTAATTGTGGCTTAAAAGGTTTCTCTAAAGCGATCAGCTTTATCTTGACGCGCACGCTCGCTTATTCCGAGTGCAGCATTGAAAATCCTCAAACGGAATATGTCAGGATGCCGACGCCGCCGGCGCTGAAATATTCCGTCTGATTGGCTGAGCTTCGATTAGATAGAAGTATTCCCCAGGTGAGTGTCAGCCCGGGTTCCACGGGAACTGGCGGTAAAACGAGAAGTCAACACTATTTAGTCAAATAAAAGGCCCAGATTAAAAGAAAGTTTGGCAGCCGAGTATGAGCCACCGATTTATAATTTATCAGCGGTTATGCTGAGTCGAGGCCACCTGAGAGACGACGGCGCCGCTCTCCGCAACAAACTCTTTACATTCCTCATGAGAAGGCAGCCTTCAAAGAAGCCGGACACAATTTTCGAGGCGTCTGATGAAATGACGTCCACGACGGCGTAAAGGACCAGTGACTTCTTTCTGACCTTGACCAGGTCGGGTTTCTCTAGAACGACCTCAGAGAGCGAACGCAGAAACTGTTTTTGCAACGTGCTTCCGTTGACTCGTTAAAAGACGGGAAGGCAACTCCGACGCAGCCGTTTTGGAAGTATTATATCAGAGGTAATTGGGCCAATTTACGACGGAGTCATAGTATGACGTCACAAAAGTGCCACAGTATTAGTACCGTAGAATCTCGTGAAGAACGTGTCCCTGTGTATAATACGACCCTCTCCCAAAAAAAATAAAAATTTTATGATCATTTTTAATCATCAGCATGCATGAATCAAGATTCAAAACATCCCAATAAAGTGTACACGCTTTTTAACGGTACTCTTTTCCCAGATAAGTGATTTCAAAGCATTTTTAAAATCCTTTTCTAAAATCTTGTTCTTGCAATGTTTGCACTGAAATCATATTCGTAAGTGTCCAATCAACCTGCCATGCATGTTTTTGGAATGTGGGAGGAAACTGGAATACCCGGAGGAATCGAACCCACGATCTCTGCACTGTGAGGCCATCGTGCCAACCCGTCGAGCACCGTGACGCCATTCTAAAAATATTTCAAATAAAATCATTTAGAAAGTAGGTTGCTTATGCAGAAATAATGTGGGCACCCCTGGCCCAATGCAAGAAAAAAATAAATAAATAACTTTCCCATTTAAGCTCGCCTGTAAAACGAGTGTCCAAATACTTGAGCATCGCCGTGACTCAGCCACGGAGTGAAACTGCGGTACGGCAAGGCACGGTGGCAGGACGCAATGTGTCAGAGTGTGAGCGAGCGCATTATGGGTGCATCATCCGTGCAATCATCGTGTTAGTGGACAACTGTGGTGTCTCACGTACTCCAAACCTGTCATGGCGTGACTGCGCCACTTTGCCGCAGGGGGAGCGCCACGTTTCATTCAAATGACATCACTTGACACTTTGCTGTCGCTTTTCCCGACAAGGCCTATCACGCGGCGGGAGGGACGTGTCGTTCGTCCGTTCGCAGCATTCGCCAACCCGTTTATTTCAAATGTCGCAAAAAGGAGACACGTGGAAATACTTTATGGATGCGTTTGCAAGGAATACGGTCAGCAGGTGAATAGTTGAGACCAACACAGGGGATGAATGGGTGGCTTACGTCTAGATGGGAGGTGGGCGGAGGTGCGGAGGGAGGTTGGTGCGTGCAGCTGTGCCCTGGTTTCCAGCCGCGAGTCCAAATTGTTTTTGTGTTTTCAGACAGACCTTCACAGCGGCTGATTGCTGTTTTCTACGAGAGCAATTGCAGGGAGACTTTTGTCCAAAACACAGATTAAGGTTGGTTCTGTTGCCTTAAAAAGTAAATGGTTACCGTAACCATGGTGATGATGATGCTCATCTAAATCTAAAGGGGATGACATGTTGGAAAAAAAAAAGAATCAAGTGTCATAAAAAAACACTCACAAGACAACACGATTTCCACTTTCTCTGAACTCTGTCAAGACGCTTCCCTTCGACATCCAGTACTTCCTTGACACCAATTCCTGTTTACACATGGCTTCGTTGCCATCTTTGTTGTATTTTAGCGTTAGTCGGACTGTAAACGTCAATTGGCAGTCCAAATAAAGTGAAGCCTCTTTTTTAAAATTTTGGTGTGAGCCACCGTACAATGGTTGTATCTCAAATGTTTACAGCCACATCATGGCAATTTTAAAAATTTGGTCGAAGAGAACGTCAATTACTCGCTATTGGTGGCAGGCCTCGTCTTTATTAACTGTTCAGGCAATATTTTAAGTGGTAATATACTTCCGACAAAATAAGTCAACCGCTGCTCCGAGTAAAAGGTAAGAACAATAAAGCAGCCAGTCTCAACTTTAATGACGAGCACATTTGTCTTATTTCCCACGAAGCGCTCACAAGCCTCATTAAGACTCCTGCTGTTTTGACAAAGATAATCCGTGTTGGTGTTATTGAGGAGTTCAAGTCATAAAGGCGAGAATGTGACGCCGCATATCAGGCGACACACGCGTATTAATTTCATGCCGCGGTTTTATGGCCCAAAATAAACTCCTACAGGCATAGGCAGTTTTTTTTTTCTTCTTTCTTCTTCTTCGTCTCCCGAACAGAAATTTAATTACTGGCAGCAGTTAGGCGGCGTAGTAAACCGCTCGGGACTCTAATAACCGTCGAATCGCCAGCTGTGAACTATTAAGCAACGGTGGCGACAGCCAGAGACGCCTCCCAAGCAGCTGGCCAAAGTTAAAGTCGGAGGTTTGACAGAGCAGAGGAACTGGCACACAGGAGACGGACTTCCCGTGTCACAATGAAATAAATCTGCTTTTTGTCACGTTTGTTAGAAGTCTCAATATGACCTGACAGTAGCAATACATGAGTAAAAAGATTTGTGAAGGAAAAAAAATCAATAAAAAAAAACACCTTCTGGCTCCATCTTGTTCCTCTAATTTGATTTGCAAGAAATCCCAACGCCCGAGGGAAAACAACCAATCAGAGCCACAAGGTGTGCAGAACAAATTGTCAAAAATGTATCGTGCACTTCAAGAGCGATGCTGAAACTACGGTGGAATATCCACGGGAAATAAAAAAAAGGCAAAAAAATAAAAGATGTGATGCAGAATTAGCAACATTTCTGCTCACCACGTTAGTGTAGCACCTTGATTGTGCACTGAAGGAAACAATAACGTCACGTTTTGTGTTCTCGTCACACTCCATTCAGAATCCAAAGTCAGTCATGCAACCAACAAAGCGTCTGTGCTAACATTGGCTTGTTTCCAGTGCTAATGCTAGCTTTGGCTTGTTAGTGCTGCAATGTTGTTAAAGAAGGAATATGCATTCTCTGTGAATTTGAGAATGGCACTCGTGCACGCTCATGAGGGGCGTGGCTTGCGACATCAAAGGGCAAAAATAGAAGCTTCGATCCAACTCCTGCGATGAATTATAAGTGGAAAAGTAAATGCACTTGTTTGCGATTGGACTAATGCGTTCCTACGTTTGATAACGGTAAAAATGAATAAATTAGGTAGTGATGTCACGATCAAATATTTTTAGAATTGATTATTTATTGATCAATACATGAATAAGCACTTTATTTTGTTTTTTTTTATTTATTGTTGTTTATTTGGTATTGTTTCGTGATAAAAGAACGAATAATTAAGCAACCTTTAATCATTGTCACACAGGAGGGATTGAAATTGTACTCATCAACCTATTTGGAAGTCAGAAAGCAGATGTTTTCAAACGTCTTGTTTTAATTAAACTCAAAACAATCAGTCAAGCGTGACAGATATTTGACAATAATTACTCTTGGGAAGCTGAAATCAGAAGATTTGGACGAGTTTTCGTTAAACAATGGCTCTAAACGATAACTCGATTATTAAAAATAGTCAATTAATTTTGACACCTCTAATATTAGTGAACGATTATTAAAAAAAATGTCTTTTGAGATTGAAGAGAATTTTAGACTGGCAGAACGACCGCCGGACTCACCCGATACCAAACGATTTCCCGCAGCCTCCCATCCGTCTTGAAGTTGCACTTGAGGGTCACCGTCTCACCCACGACCACAGGAGGCAGCGGCTCGATGGTGACAGTCAAATATCCTGCCGAGGCACACACACGCAGCAAAGACACTTTACTGAACGAAACCAGTCGTGCCGCCACAAGATGTTCAAGGATTTAAAGTGTGTAAAGCAGAAAAAGAGGCGGCTAATGACTTCAATTCCGTCCCATCTGGTAAAAGCAATTTGTGGCGCGCAAAATGGCAAGTTGGCCACCTGCGCACAAAGACGTCTCGAGTCATCCTTCATAATGGGCTAATTGTTGGAAGCGAGTGACACTATTCGTGTGCTTACCGGTGTGTCGAAAATGCGTGTGGTGTGCAAAAAACGGGCAGCTTGCCTTTTGGCGAATAAACATCTAAAGGAGGAGCAGTCGTAGTTTCACGGCTTGCGTGGCGGACTTTGGCGCAGCTGGCATCAGCTCAATTTCTATTCCACTGCGACCGGTCACCAGCCCACATAGAAAATTCGCCATTTTTTATTCCCAATAAAATAGTCACGAGATGTTTTCTTGTTTAAGGACTAAATACCGTCATGTTCTTCAGCGCACACTGGAAAGTTGTCGAAGTGATCGATCAAAAATGTGAACAGTTGCAGAAATTTAGAAAAAAAAGTCTTCTATATTGATATTTAACAGCTTGTAAATCATTCTTGATAACTGTGAAAAATCCCGAACCAGATCAGTGCCTCCACGCAGATGACTATCATTATTAAAAGATGGAAATCACCATAAATATTTCAGAGGTGTGTTTCAAAGCGGTCACCCTTTTGCATTTATCAGGAGCGCCCCCCCCCAAAAAAAAAGGCAAATGACCCCTGGCTGAATCACACCAAGAGGCCATCTTCAGTGTCCACCGATGCACGTCAACAGCAACGTTTCCGTCGGGATACGACAATAACGACCACGGGGGGTGAAGATAAAACAAAATGTTGACGTTCCAACCACGTCTCTCGCTCGCTTTCGCTATTCCAAGGAGACAGAGTGCGTTTGTGTCTTTTGTGAGGTGATTTGTGGTGATTTGTGGTCACTGAGGTGGGGACCTGCTGGCTTGCCATCTCTGTTGTCTACCATTTTTTTTTTTGTGTACTTCAGGTCGTTTAGTTCTGTCCTTAAGTAATCAGCGTTATGTTGTAAATCCTTGCAAAGCCCGAGTAGTCAGTCTTGTTTAGGATTTGCCTTGAAGCTCGAGTAGATTACATAACATGTGAGGCAAAGGTGAAAATCCGGAAGAGAGACCGCAAACGTTTTTTTTATCTGATGAAATATCCCGCCAACACGCTTTAGACACCATGAAGCTGATTAAAGACAGATTGTAAATGTGATCGTGACAGGTCAGCCGCGAATTGGCTACGATGGTGACGGGGAAATGAAGCTTCATGAAGCACATGAGATGTTTTTACTCCTCAAGATCTTGTTTTAAAGATAAAGACACATCGATAGCGGACAAGGCGAGCCAAGATTGGACGCGTCGACATTTCGCGAACCGTTTTCATGGAAACGAAAGGCACCAGTCCAACTTGACAGATCGTCTTCAACCTTATACTAATCGTACGCTCTTTGCGTTGCTTATCAGCTAACGGCGGTGCAACTGCTCGGCTTTATCTTCTTGCTAAGCTAAACGCAAATCAAGGCACGCACAGTACAGAAAGCCACGGATGAACGTACTGTAGATGAGCGGCAGCGTGTCTGTCCCATCAGCGCATCCTTAATGTGCTCATTAAAGGATGTTAATTAAATCAGCGGCGTTGAGGGCTTTTGTCTCCAGAGTCGAGTTGAATGGCTAAACCTTAGCTTATCCTCCACTTTGAGAAAATCCGCAACACTTGACACCAATCCTCAAGCGGAGCAGTTTGGACTCATCAAAATTTGTCTTGTTGCGTTGGCAGGAAATTTCCAGATGATAATAATGCTCAGTTTTGATTAACATGATCACAGAGGTTACCTTTAGTATTATTTAGGCCTGTGGCACACGTTGCCAAGGGGCAAATTTCCCTGAAACTTTCCATGGCAAATCTTTTTGAAATGTAGGAGGAAGATGGCAAAAAAAAAAAAAATCTAATCCACATGAATACACTTGGAAAATTGCAACAATTTCCCCACCAAGTTTTGTCCTGAGCCCACTCCTCGACTGTCTCCACCCACCACCGCACTCTTGGCTGACAACACCGCAGTTGTCAGACGAGGCAGCCTCCACATATGACGTATGGAAGTTGACCAGCTGGTGCTTCGAAAACACGGCGGCTCATCTCCTGGACAAACCAACATCCCCTCTGAGATCAAGAAGGGTCGGCAGCGGTGACACTTTCTTCCAGGCTTCAGGAAGCACGACCGGGACTCCAACCTGCTACTGACCTTCTACTGCTCATCCATCGAGAACCTGACGACATACCGCGTTACAGAATTGCAATTCAGCTATCCCATGGCGGACAAGAAGAGGCAACAGAGATCATCAGCTGGCTCCCGCCCCACCGCGACGACCGATCACACGTCACGCTGCCTCAGAAGAGGAAACAACATTATCAGGGGCAGCTTTCACCCTGGCAGAGCCCCGTTGCCCTCGAGGAGGTGCAACAGGCGTGTCAGAGCAAGGACAGACAGACGCAATCATTTGTTTCCCCTCCCCCCGACCCTGAAGTTCTTTTATTTGTTTTATTTTTCAAGCCTAGAATAGCATAGAATCTGTGCGCCCGAGCCTCAATCAAATCCTGTTATATCACCCGCGCCACAACTTTGACCTGCTTTTAGTGGTCTAAATTAGAGCTTCTCAAATAGTGGGGCGAGCCCCCCTGGGGGGTAGGTGTGATGTCGTTCGATGTGACCCAGGGGCACATGATTTTTTTTCCGCCGTACCACAATAAAGTGGAATTGCACATCCACTCCAGTAGGTGGCAGTGGCGCTCTCCTTGCTCATTGTGCGCAGCGAGTATTAACACGACGGGAAAAAAAAAAATATATATATATATTACAAATCTCTGTGCCTACTACTGCAAACTATATCCACAATAATAAATATTGTAAAAAAAAAAAAAAATGAATAACTTAACTTTCTCACAATGCCAGTCAAATTTTGGCAGAATTATCCTTATAACGACAGCATTTTCAATGCAGGTCATGTTTAGTAGATTGTGCTATTGTGGTGATATTGAGTGTATATTCTTGGGTCCAATATTTTAAAGGTCCAGTGGTTCACTCATGCTGTGGCAGAAAGACATTTTGGGCAATTCGGTACAACATCAGGATGGAGATGGGGAGGGGATTGTCGTTTTGCCATTGGGAGGGAAACGGTGCAGGCAAGGATGGAGAATTTTCAAAAGAGCAAATTGCACGGGTGATGCACTCGTCAGGCCGCTTCACGTCTAGAGGAGTCGCAGCGGTTGCAGGCTGCTCTGCGCCAGCTCGCCGTTCCCACGCAAGCCAATCGCGGTCACGTCATGAATTTCACGCGCTGTAACTGCGGCGTTCTTGCCAAACGAGCCGTGTCTCTCGCTAAAACGGGGCACCGCGTGCGTGCCCGCAAACTGCACCAAAGGTCATGCCTTCCCATCAGTTTTCCTCGCAATTAATTAGAGCATGAACAAGGGTGTCATTTGTCTTAAAGCAACGGCGTGTTTTGGTAAACGCACTTATCCTCTACTTCAGTCCGCGTGCAGGTGTGGAGTGGTCAACAAAGAGTGAGAGGTGTTTCATTGGCTCATATTAGTCGTTGGCAGGCCTCTGGCTTGTTTTCATGTGGAGGAACAACACCATCTAATGAGGGCTCCACATTCCTCTTTGTACCATTAATAACGGCAATTTGCCGGGACAAACAAAAGACGGCGAAATGTGTCGGTTGCTGCGGGCCGCTGTGATTAATGATGATCATTGTTGCAACGTGAAAGCAACATAAAGGCTTCGGAAGTGTCCGGCTGGCTTACATGTACGCACGCGCGCCTGCTTCCCTTTGCAACCAATATTTGTGCAGCATATAATGAGGTGGTGCTAAAGACTTGAACCGACAGTCTATTGAAGTGTGTTTCAATGAAACATGCTACTGTGAAAAAAAAACAAAAGGCAAAGCGACACACTATTGACTTCACGAAAAGTTTTGGAACAACTAAACATCATGAATAGCATTCTGAACATGTGTCCTGTGTCCCTGGAGTGGAAATGTGATACGAACCACAATTCAAAATTGCAGCTATTCATAATGAACGATTTTCTATTTATTCTATTCACCTAAAAAAGACACTTGCTGCATGTTTTTAAAAATGTTTCACTATCCATTTTTATGATATTTTGTCTTCATGAAAAGTAACTGCATTATTTAGTATTTAGCTAAGAGTAAAGGTGAAGGTGAAGTATACATGTATTCATACAGAAGTGGACTGCGTAAGGTTTTAGAGTATTAAACTTAATCAGGCAAAACAAAAAGGCAAATTTACAAGCCAATATTGAGCCAAAATGAATATTTGATGCGTCTCCAAAATTCTAATCTCTTCCTAGCCTTCAAAAAGGCTTATTTAAGTTTTAATACATTATTCATCAAGACGATCAAGGGCTAAAAATGGACTGAATGGAGTCTGGTGCTGGTCTCAAAACCTTTGAAATAAATTAGCCGGCCAGTACGAGTGGCGTGAAGTTGTGCTCAACTTAGCGGCAAGTCATGCTCACGTCTTTCACACTTTAGAGACAGGACGCAATCCTCGTCAAAGTCCGACGTAAATTGCTTCGTTGATCTGGTCTTCGAAGCGACGGCAATGTGTTGAATAACGCAAGATTTAATAAAAGCACAGTTAAACAAGCGTGCACTTTTCATCACGTCATTCACTGGACATCGGGGCTGAGGTGTGTGAGCTACGGCCCTCGAGGGATGAGGCTTCGAGACATTTGTCTGACAGCTTTTCTTTGTCGGTCGGGGTTGGAGGGGAGATTTCGGAGGGGTCGGGGGGGTGGTGTCAGTCAAATGACCAACAAAGACGTCTCAATCCTTCACTATTCACATATTCAACAATTTGTTCTTTTTTGTTACTGAAAAGATTCCCAAATTTTCACAAAAAACAAGCACAACATGCTGCAAAAGCCCCGTCCGTCTGAAAGGGAATCGGCATCAAGGAAGTATTTCTCAAGTGATCTAACATATCTCAACTGACAAACATGATTTGTATGTCAGGGAGGAGCTCACTTTAGCCTGGATTGTTAGAGGAAGTACCATAGCAGTTTTGCAGCTCTGCATGGAAGTTTGTAGAAACACACACACACACGTTGCACATATTTTTTTAAGCCCACCCTTTTATTTCTCAAGCCTTCTGTTTGTGTTTTTTCACCCGCGAAGGCAGCACTTCATCACCAAGCAGTGAAATTACACTTGTCAGTTACTGTTTGCATCGGTGTGCGTGCGTGTCCATATTCCCAAGCGCAAATACGCCCGAGTACTGAGCGACATATCGGATGTACGACCATCATCGTAAAGCTTTTACGTGAGTGCGTTACAGTGTCGCGCAATCTAGTGGTCGCGGACAACAAAAAGGAAAGCAAGTCGAGATGACGTGTTTCCCATCCCAATCAGTGTGATTTACAGCGTTTAATGACGAGCATGAGCCTACTTCAATCCGCGGCCACTGCAATCAGCGACACCTCACCCTGAAGGGCTTCAGGCGTATTGTGTCATTGATGACAAGTGCAGCACACACACGGAGATTTCCAACATGGAGCGAAAAGTCTACCGCAGGACAACCAAAGGCTTTGTATTTCTTGTTCACCCCTCTTTCACCAAACGTGAACCGTTCCTTTCACCACAAAGTCACGAGTGAGTGTTGGATGTGAAAATTCACATCCCAGTCTTGAATGTCCGCTCCTTGCAGAACAACCACTAAAAAATGAAGCTGAACCGTACATGCCAGATTTTCATCTAGTGCAAAGAAGAGTTTTATTCCTGTTCGTATTTTCCTAGAAGCGGAACTCAAATGGGCGTTTGCGCCATTGTGGGCGTGAACACGGCCTAGTAATCGAAGCAGTTCCTCTCATTCCCTTTAAATTCAGCGCACGAGAGTCACGCAACGGACTCACGGGAGTTTATTGATAAGGAACTGCAATTTTTTTTTTTTTTTTTTTGATGCCGACCGTATTTAAAAGTTGCATTGGAATTCATTTTCTGCATGCATTTTAATGCCCAAACTCAGACACAAATGAAGGCGATCCGTATGCATTTGGATCTAATCCAAATTAGAATTGATTTGATAGTCTGCCAGTTTCACACTATAAGGACCACAAGTAACGACAATCCGGAAATCCCAGATAATTATTCTGTGTAAATACAAATCCATTAATGACACCAGATGAGTCTTTGATCTCTGAAAGGGTTAAAAATAGAAAAAAAAACTTGCACACACAAACGAGGTGAAACCACAAGGCGAGGTTCACGGGAGCGGCCTCCGGAGAATCCGAGCCGTAGACATTTCACGGCCACGGTATCCGGGGGAAGATAAGACATGAATCCACGAGCTGTCCGAGATCGCCGATGTGAGGAGGATAAATGCGTCGTTAGCTCGTGTGTGTGTTTCCTCCGGAGAGTTGTAAAGACTTATATAATCAGGGCAGGGGAGGCGGCAGGCGCCAACACAAGCAATACTGTCGCGAGTAAAGCTTCCTAAGACGTCTCCTGAATTTTAAACGTGAAACTATCATGAACGGATTAACTCAAGTTTTGCATTTTTCTTTGGCGTTTTGACACTTTGTCAGGTGACACCCGTTCAAAACGATGGAGCCGCCTGGTGTAAGTGGACGCATACTTCAAAGCGCTAAGACTCCAGCATCGTTGTACCGGTCCGAACTTATTACGGTGGAATGTTTCACTTCGATGGCCTACTTCAGGTGTACATGCCTTGGCCACTTGGGGGCAGTATAATACAGACACACAGATAAACATGGAGCTTATTATTATTATTATTATTATTATTTCCAGAGCATTAAGAAAATATGCCTTTGAGAATAATTATGTCAAGAAGTTAACGGCGAGACCGCATTGGTGTTAGCATTAAGCTATCTGACTTAAAGGCAAAGTTCATGCAATGCTCTTTGTTTTATATATTTAGGCAATAAACGTTCAACTGAAAGTGGCAATAAACTCACTCGGACAAAAATTTCATTGTGTGAACAATGGCTCGTAATTTGAAGACCTTCGAGGTCGATTTATCAGAGACAGCACCTAATCATTAATTGGTATTGGTTCTGAGGAACTTGGGCAATGAACCACATGCTGCTTCACCACGATGATCCAATCACATGTAGCAGGCTGTCTCGTTTTGATTTCCATTAAGCTCGTGAATCTTTCAAAACGGATGTCTTTCATTGCCATTATTTCCACCCGCGGTTGGATTGTGTCCTACCAAAACGCTTTCATCATCATTGATTTCCGTTTCGAGGATATAAAAAGCATCATTTTGCCATATCTGGCTAAATTCTCTGGGAATCAAGCTGTAATTGCATCCCTCCTGTCAGTCATGTAGAAACAAGTCAACCATCTGGCTTCTTGGTAAACGTGTTTTCCAAAACGGCTCGTCATCATCGACTGTGGGGTGAATCAGTGATTCATAAATGTCCACGCTGCCACTCGAAGGTCGGCTGGCGAAGGTAGGAACGGATGCGGCAGGCTTTTCTCAGTCGATGTCGACAAAGAAGTCACTCACTGTTGTCAATCGGAGAAAGCTGTGGCTTCACCAGCCACGCCCACATCATCTCCACGTGACATTTAATGTCACGGTGACTCGGAAATGACGACTGACAAGCTCCTTCTAAAGCACTTCACAATGACATCAATAGACTTGTTGAAATCAGTGTATCAACAGTCAACACTCGAGGCAAAGTGTCACTTGTGAGTGAAAAAAAAAAAAAAAGCTGAATAAAAAAAGACAAAGCTTTCTTTTAACCGTACTATCATGCGGGGAGATAAATGAGAGCGTGATAGCTAAATGTTATTGCGCTTCACATTGGAACGTCCGCACAAAAGCCTGGAATACAAATGAACCGGCGGCAGAGTAGATAACGTCGAGCAAGGCGCCTAATTCGGCAAATCGGCCACAGACACAAATACAATCGGGCCGTGTCAGAACTTGTCGGTTCTGCTCGGACGCGTTATTGGTTTGCCTTGTAAAACAAAGTGGACACCTGTGCTGTGCCGATATAACGCACGCTCCCCAACAAATCCTCCTCATTTAATACCGCGCCCAAAAAAAAAAAAAGCAATCTTCCAAATAGCAGTTTATCTTGTTGTTCACCGCTCTATATTCTAATTTGCGTAAAAGCCTGCTTGCAATGCAATCATTGTTCCACATGTAAATGCCATACGGGATCAACTGGTAAATACAAGTCATGTCATTCCGGGATGTGTCCGCGTGTTCTTGTCACCTCGGCTTCCCGATTCATAAAGTGTCTGTTTGTATTTTCAAAGGAGAGATTCCATTGTGTCTTTAATAAGCAACGCCGGACTCGGGCGGCATATTAACGAAGGGTCTCAGAAGCAGCAAGTTGTCGTGGTAACGCGGCGAGGGGACGGGCGAGTAGCTCGGTCCGTTGCCGTTTGTGCATTCAGCGCGGGATGCTTGGCGCTCGCGCGGGTCACGAGCACAGGCAGAAAACGAGGCAGGGCGGCGTGGAGAAAATGGCTGCTCTGAATGTCAAAATTCAGTCAGGGTGAAGTGTGACGCCGCCGCCTGTCTCAGTGGCGCTGCGTAGTCAAAGCCTTTCAGAGTTAAAAACTGGACAGGTCGGTCTTGGCGTGATAGACGCAAATTGATATTTAAGAAGTTACACTCGTGTGGGTGTGTGTGTGTGTGTGTGTGTGTGTATGTGTGTGTTCTCTCCAGCTTGCGCATTTGGACTGGCGGCTTACTTGATACCGCAATTAACTCCTCCGGTCTTTTGTGAGCCATGTGCACACGTATCACGAGTACAGTATGTGTAAGATGTGTCTCAAGTCTTATTCAATTTCATGTCTGGGGCAATAAAATCAAGCCTTTCATGTCATGTTGAATTAAAAATCAGTCTCCTTTTGGTCTATTGTCTTCTGAATTAAACGTGTTAAACTAATTCAACGTTTGAGCAGCTATCGGTTAGCGAAACCGTGTTGTTAACCTAGCTTACATGTCCGTCTTTGTGGGTTTTACAATGATGCTGTTGTCTCTCATCTTTAAGGGGCAGGTCTCGCATGTTGCCATTTTTTTTTTTTTTGCCAATTCGATCAAAATCATAAACCTTTAATAAACAAACAATGCTTTTTCTGGGAAACTTCACAACAAAGCCTCTGCACTCTGTCATAGCAAAATTGGTGACACTCGGTGATGAAAATTCTGGTTTGTCACGTCATGCAATGAAGTTCCAGTCCAAACCAAGTCAAAGTCAAGTCCCAAATCCTAAAATTGGCGACTTAAGTCAACTCCGCTATTTAGTGCGCCTGAGTCGCAACTTAAGCACGCTCACACATTGGTCACGCAACTCACAGGGAGGGTGGCAAGGCACGTTCCAAAAAAAAAAAAAAAAGCCCAAATGAAATGAAGTGTGACGCAGAGGGCGAGAGCCCAAGGACGGGACGCACATTTTAATTGAATCTCAGCGTCATTTCATTCCACTGCATGGTGACCTCAAGAAGCTTCTTGGCCTTCTTTGACTTCCACGGCTGCCCTTGAGCAAGGCATGTCCCAATGTTCTTTCGCGTCCTTTGTTAAATCTAATTCACGCTTTCAGAGATGCTCATTCGACATCGTCTCATCTCAAGATGTTCTTTGGCGAATGATTTGGAATGGTCGTGACTGTCAAACAATACGGTCATGCGAATGGAGATCAATTAATTAGATGGATAGAAACTTGCGAGTAGAAATGAAGTCGAGAAGTTCAAAGAATCCAGCTAGTTTCAAGTAAGCCAAGCGGCTTTGCATGCTGAGCGCTGGAGCTGATGGCCCGTCGTCGCGCGTATGGCAGAGAAGGAGCTAGTTTTATTTTTGATTGGCCGGGACATCCTCTTTCTGTTTCAATGTAATTGGATCGGTTGATTGGTCAAGGCGGGTATTGATCATCATTGACCATCCGTTTGCACCGGTTGACAAGATGGAGCACGACATAAAAATCGTAGGCTGCAACAACAACAATTTGTTTCAAAGTCAATCAAAAGCATGTTCAACCAAGATTTCTTTTGGACTTTAAAACGTGTCCCTTAACAGCGGCCTGATGTGACCTCCAGGACAAGAGTTTTGAAACTTCCTGGCGACCGCCACTTCATGTTTGGCTCAAAGCTACCTGGACCTTGACACCAAGCAGGCCAACAATTCGGCCCGCAGACCGGCCCAGCACCGGGGGCCATGATCCGTGTTTGGCTATGACATCAAAAGAACCGACGCAGGATTTCCATCATCATTCAGCAGCCAAGCGCAGCGGTAAGAATGAAACTCTGGCGCTCATTTAGCAGCACTGTGGCCAGGATTAAAGTCCTGCCAACCGCCCCCCCCCCCCTCCCGCCTGCATCGCCAGCCTGCTGCCGACATGCTTTGATTCAGCTGCTTTTAGACCTCCCCGGCCTCTCAAAATGCACGCTTCAACGGAGTCGCCCGCGGTCCAGAGCCACGTTGCGGCAAAAGAGGCATCAAAGTCCTCAGCGGTGAGTCAGCTCTGTGAAAAAGCGTCGGCAACATAAGGAGTCAAGCAATGCCTTCTTTTACCTAGCACGCGACCTTTACCATCAGACAAAGTGAGGAAGAGAAGGGACACGCCCAAACCCATGCCCGAGAGGGTTTTAGTGTTCTGATTAAAATAATGAAATAAGGTCAAGATTTGTGGCAATGCCATGCTTTTGTACGACACAACAAAGGTGATGTCGTCACTTGAAACTGAGGAAGTTAAGAGTTGCGGAACAGACTTTCACCAAGTCTCCCATTTCCAACTCAGCTTGAGAGCGTGCCGATATAAACTTGATCATTTCAGATGCATGTCTGTCACGTCAACATCTCGCTTTGTATCAACATTGTTCATCAATTTCAATCCTCCTCCAAGCCTGTACTTGAACCTTTGCACAGTGATGGAACATATTTATTTAAAGCACAGAACCTTTCGCCAACCTTCAAAACCTCCCACAAGGCACTTGCGCCTCAAACACCCACACGGCAAGCCAGGAAGACTTTTGGGAGACGTCTCCCGTACAGCTCATACAGACCTGCTGCAAGTCAATTGACGTCAATTATCTTTAATGTCAAGTCTAATTGACGGAAATGTATTGTAGTTTCTCTGCTTGGTTGCACTGCGCTTATGTTACACGACGATGTCGGCGCCGTGCGCTGGCATTGCAAACATTTCTTTAATTAAATATTAGCATATTAAAGCACTAATGAGAGGTGCATGACAAGGGCCGCACTGGATTACATTTCCTTGATTGACGGTAGAGAAAATTAATGAGCATTTATGTGTTTGAACACATTATTTTTAATGGGACGGGAAATGCAATGATTAATTAACAATAAATTCCACGCAATCGAGCCAACCATCAGTCACTTAATCGAATATTATGCTTGACGCCAGAACAGTTTCCATGTGACAGCCTATACAAAACCATAGCAACACTTGAGTTCGTCATAATCACCAGAGCGGGGCACTTGACCCTTTTTTGTGAGTCAGTCCCCCGTCTTCTGGCCACGATCTCTGTACCGTTCCAGACTTATTCATAAAAATTGTCAGCCCCTGACCCCGTTGCGGCCAAATCAACCTCCGGCCTTTGTTAATTGAACCCTTTTTTAAAATTCGTCACCCCCCGCCCCAAAAATGGGCGTCCGGCCGGACCTGAGGGTCGGACCGTTCCACCCCCGGGACGGACTTCCCAGCTCTGATAATGACGTAAATTAAACGTTTCTATTTTTCGATTGAACATTATCTTTCCAATTCGTAATCATTTTCAGCAAATATCCTACCCGACTCAACAAAAACCCCCAAGTTACAGTCCATATGGAGCAAATTTATAGCAAAACTCTTGAGATTGAAGTACTCGACAAAAAAACGTGCTCCCGTGTTGCTCCATTTCGCTGCATCTTTTAACACTTACCTGGTGTGAGCGGCTTCTTTTGTTCGTATTCTGACAAAGTCAAAGCATTTGACAATTGATGCAAGATTGTGAAATGTAGCCTTCAATGGCATCTCACCGCGCGGCAGCTCAAGCGAGCTTCATAAGGCTGATGAAATGTGTTCTGATTGAACTAAAAAAGCTTTTGTATTCTGCCAATCACAGCTTTGGAGCATTAGTCACCATTGTCTCCCCCGCCCCCCGCGGATCCATTCACACCTCGCATTGATCACTCGGACACGTTCTGTGTCCTGTGGCTATTTCCTATTAGTCGGCCTGTGATGTCGCTGGAAATGAACTATCAGCGGAGCTCAGAGGTCATGAAAGAGGTGTAAGAATCTAAAGGGAATCGAAAGTGTTTTTAGTCCACAAGATGGCTAATTATTGGAAAGTCAATAGGGTGGTATTTCCAAAGGAACTTTTTTTGGACCCTAAAATCAGCCTTTTTTTTTTTTTTAAATTATAGTTTAGGATCAAACACTCTCACAGCCATTTCATTCACCCCCGACCGCTGGCATTATGCTCCTCAGTTCTTAGTCTAACTGTGCACTTTTGTGTGTCTTGCAGGGCTTTCTTTTCTTCTTTCACTTTCTTTAACCTTCAGGAGCTGATGCATTTCTAAAGTGGCTCGGGGAAGCCAACGGCAGAGAGACGCATCCTATCACTCTTTGCAGGTTGGGCTAAGGAAGCGGGAAGCATTGGTATTCACAGCTGTCCCTCCATTTTGGATGGCACTCGGAGCGAGGATGCAGCCAAGTGCAACTCTGACACATGCGCCACCCACCCAGCAAGCACCCCCCACCCTCGCCAACCTCCACTGCTAAAAGAGCTACTGTGTTAATTGGGCCAAACTGCATTAGGGACGGGAGGGGAAATTAATGTAAGCAGGCATAGATGGATCACATCTGGCAGGTTCAGGGACCAAAGACCACGTACGCTCTCCAGCATCTTCGTCTCTGGTCGCAGCAGCCAAATGAAAAATCGCCATGTTCACTCTGCACTGCACTCGTATGCTCACAGTATAGCTTGAAACGTGTCGACGAGGGATATAAGATTGGCCCATAGCGCGCAGACGGGTACTGTGCTGTTGGAGAGCTTCCAACGCTCAATTTCCAAATCCAACTTGTACATTTGGGAGAATCGCCTTCCAGATTAATAGAGGGGATTGGCAGTGAATGAAATGAGCTCAGAACAATTCGAATTACATTTGACGGACATGTCCACTTAACACAAAGGCGGTGTTGGCCACTGCAGGTTTTGCAATCAGTTGATGACCTTCTCTCTCATTTAGTTTACGTTAGGATGTGATATTGTGCCTTCCAGCAGAGGGCAGTGTGGAATATTTTGTTTGAAAGGACTGTTGGCCAAGTGAAGCAGAGGAAGAATCTCCTAAAGAAGAAAAAAAAGACTAGACGAAAGAAACGAAGAAAGAGTCGCCGTGCGGCCGCGTTGGCTGGGCAATGTGTGAATCAATTAAGTTAAGTACAATGAAAGTTTGAGCTCGTTCCACAACCTACTGTGTCCAGTTAGTGGTGCAGCACAAGCAAGACACTTTTTTTTTTTTTTTCTTTTTAAACACAGCCGCCAACATGGAACATTTACATTAAAATATGGAAAAAGAGTTAAAATACCAAAAAATAAAAAGGTATGGCAAAGAGCTAGCACTCTAAAATGCTGATGAAGTACGATAACTAAAGAACTTGTTGCAAAAAAGAGACAAAAACTGGGTCGTTAAGGGATTGACTGGTTAAAATAAAGAAGCTGTAGATTAGGTAACTAATTGTTTAAGTACAGAAGAAGCAAAGTAGCTGAAGCGCTAACTGGGTAATTACAAAATGCTGGGTAGCTAAGAAGCTAAATGGCTCAAACCAGGCAAAAGAAGCAAAGTTAAGTTACAAAAAAAAGGAGCTATCTAGCTAAAATACATGAAAAGCAGGGCAGGATGTTTGTTGCGAACCTACAAAAGGGAATATAGAGAGTTTTCTGCCTCCAATAGGGAAGGAGTGGATGTCAGCAGCTAACCGATTTGATACAAGAAACAATCAATCACAAATCCTTCCTTCGACTCCACTTTTTCATGTTACAGAGCAGATAAGTGATCCAGAAAATCCTTGGCAAACTCCTCCACAGAAGACGGATCAATAAGTCATAAAACGTTATCCAACGTTGTCTGCTAGCCAGCGGCCGCTCAACAGGCAGAAGACGTTTTGCGCAAACGGTGAGAGCGCTCGCGGCCATCACGTTGTCGCCAAACAAATTAAGCAATGTTTCTTTACATTTCATGTTGGTCTCTCTTCTTTCGGTCCGTCCTTGTGATTGTTGGATGCACACGCCAGCATCTTGTCGTCTTTCCAGAAAAGCAAAAAAAAAAAAAAAAAGGCCTGCAAAAGCAGGACCAACTCTATTTTCAATTCCTGTTGCAATATTTTCATTATCGTCCTTGCACTGAATAAATGAAAAGTTTTGCACTCGGCTTAAGATACTGAAAAGACCTGATGGCTGTGATGCTCCCGCCGATGCCATTTGGATCCAATTGTTGTGTGATGGTGTGAGAAAAATGAAAATCGCAATCTGGACCGCCGCTGACGGCAGACGTCCAATCCTTGGACGAGCAGCGACTCAATAGAAAAGCTTAAAAGTTTTTATTTACCGCGACTCGGAGAGAGACAATATTCTTTTTGACAGCTCCTTTCAAGCCTGTGAGCAGACAATAATTGTGTGCAGCCAGAGGCGCGTGGGAGCTCGGGCAACTGCCGACAGGTAACACGTGTCCCTCCGATGGGAGCTGCTAAACGCTCGGATACTTTCTCCGCTTGCTCGCCTCTTCATTTTAGTGGACTTTGTGCCAGCCATTGTTGGTGTTTTCTTTGCATGTCAAAAATAATTGAATTTGTCTGAAACGACAGGCGGCTTCTACATGCAGCACACGGCCGCCAAGAAAGAGGCAACGCAATCAAACAACGGACATAATTATGTCTGAACAACCACACGACATCGGCCATTACACACAAACTAATTGATAGAAGCGATCATCGTGGCTTGATTCCGTCATTCTGATGCCATCAGTTTCATTCACGCTTGTGCTACATCGTGGAAAAAAAAAAAAAGATGCAAATGCACGACACAGGAAATCCTGAATCAAACTACTTCTAAGTTGACAAAAACACAGATCATGACAGTCCAAACACTTTTGGAGGGGAGTGGACACAAACTAATGATAAGAAACCAATCATCATTAGGACACCTCCCAAAAAAAAAAAAATTACAATTCAGTCGCAGGTGTTCCTAATAATTTGCCAGGTGAGTGTCGGTCGTCGAGTGTGTGACGGATGGACAATTCGTGTCTTGATTGTAAATCGGAAGCTGACGGGCCTAAATGTGCCTCGTCCACGTTTTGAGCGATGACCGCGAGCAAAGACATCACGCTCAAAGATGGAGGACGTTGTCCTCAGACACTCCGCCATGACTGGCGAGGATCATCCGTCTCCACTTCCACCGTTAAGCAAAGCCATCCAAGTAAAGATGGCGAATGTCATCCTTGGCAAACGCGTGAACCTCCGCACAAGGTCGGCGAGCCGCCCGGGGACATCGGGTTATCGCCATTGGCGGGAGGAGCAATCGGGCGCGAGCGCCGCAGCTAAAGTGAGTGTCTAATTTTGGAACGGGGCAGTGAAGGACTGGAGCATTTCTAAGAATGGACTTTTGACTTTATGTGTGTGAGCAAAAGCTCATACATAATTGCAGAGCCAACATTTTAGAGCTTAAATTATTGAAGAAGTTCAATGCACGGGCAGATTTGATATCAATCAAGCCCCATCTTCATCCCGCTCGTTCCCGATGCTGAGATGCGGCACATTAGCGGGCATAACGGCTGCAATGTGTGTTTGTTTGCCCGGAGACGATGCCAAATTGTAGCGCGCTGTTAAACCAAAGTGTCTCCTAAAGATGACCGAGTGAGGCATTTGTACGGAAAGCAGGAAAGGCAAAGACCCGGCTGGAAACGGAGTCCGAGTGTTGTGATTTTGCCGCCATAACAGTGAATCACTTTTAAGTGCAAACAATTATCTGCGGCTGCCAAAAAGCCGCAGCTGTTCAAGTTGAAGCAGGTTTTCCACCACTCAAGAAAATTAACTCTCTGACCATACCTGGGAAAGACTCTTGTTTGGGAAGTCGTTGCAGAAATCTTTGAGTGAGTGATGAACAGATCAAATCCTTGAAAACGAACTTAGCGTAAATGTTCACGCTACGCTGTATGTTGGCATCGCAGCAGTTTGAATATTTTGCGCAATAATTTTCTGTCCTCGTTCACGTTGCAAAAAACAAAGCCGTCGACTGATAGCAAACACAACCTGATCAAGATTGGGAGGCAACGCTGGAGGAGTTACGCCGCAATTTGTGGGTTAAGTGAAAGATAATGTGGGATCAGTATCAAGTTTAAGTATAAATTGATACTGAATTTTAGTTTTTATTTCATAAAGAAATAAATAATAAAACAGCTTTTGCAAATGTGTGCTTTTCATTGAACAATGGCGCTACATTTGCTGGCATGAAAAGCAGGACAAGAGTGGACTCAAAACCAAACCAAGGTCGGCCCAACAGTGCAAAGTGCGTTCTTCACGATGAGCAAAAACAACCGAAAACGCGCGACCCAAGCGAGGGAGTCGTCTGCCATTATCTTGTCTTCATCGTTTGTGAAGTTTTCAAAGTCGCACCATAAAACTTCACTTGCGTTTGAAAATGACAACCCAATGATGGAGGTCATCATTCCGTCTCGCTCTCACTCTCTCTCTCTTTGACAGATGACATGTTATGTTCCAAACAACAACACCTTGGCGTTTGTACGCCGATGCGCTAAAAAAAAAATAAATAAAACTGCCGGCGACATTTAATAGCTTGTTTTGTGCGCTGTCAGTTATCTTGACGACACAATAGTGCATCGGCTCATTGACTTTTCAGCTGCAACTGCGTTGGCGGCGGACAAGGAGGGAGCGCCGCTGGCTATTCTTGGACTTGTCACGTTTGTGCTTTTGGGGCCACGGGCGGCCATGAGGAGAAAAAGTCAACTGAGATGCACACACGTGCATTGCTTAATTACAAATTTGCAGTTTGCCCTTCACAATTTCACCTCTTCACATTTTTGTCCTTGGCTTGTTAATGGAAGTTACGGTGAGTCATTGCTTGTGCATGCACTTGCGTGTTTCCAGAGCATTTTTTTCCCCCAAATCAACTCAGAAACCATTTAGAATTTTTGGGGCTCTATCCGCGGCAGGGCTAGCAGTGGTTTTGTTTCTGCTTCAGAGCTTTTAAAACGCTTGTATGGAATATGGATTTTAACAAATTTTGGGTTTTTAGCTTCACAATAGCTTGGGGGCGGCATGACTCAGGTGGTTGAATGATCTTCTCCCAACCTGATAGTTTCGGGTTCGATCCTGAGTTCTTGTGACCATGCTGAGGAGCCATCATGCAAGACAATGAATCTCCAGTTGCTTCTGATGACGTGTCGGCAGTCGGTGAAAGGAAAATTTGAGTAGCTTACGCTATGCTCGTAAAGCTCATTTACCATTTTGTTTATTTATTTATTTTTTTAATCAAGTTCTCTGTTATTCATGTTGGTTACCTCGAACGAGTATCTAAATAGTCTTCATCGACAAAAACCTCCAATCAGAAATTGAGTAATAAGCATTGATGTCGCCTGGTTTTAGTTTTGAGGCGGGGGCGATACAAAATTCGAGAAGAGTCGACGGAGGTGTACATCGGGAGAAGTCATTTGCGGAATTTACGGTGCATGGAGCGAGCATCAAAGTCGTTCAATGACGAGAAGACAGATGCAATAAATATTATCTTTGAGCGGCGCGTGATGCAGGATGATGACACGCACTCGTCCGCCGAGGCTGTCACTCCGTCAAAGATTGACTTTGCAGCCAGCCAGCCAGCTTGCTTGCGTGACCTGCCGATGAACTGTGGGGCTTTATTTATTTATTTTTTTCCCCTGCCAGGGTGAAAATGACATCAGGATCGTCAGTGCCGGAATGGGGTGAGAGGGGCGGCGGTTGGATTTTGACTTTGCCTCTCCAACATTCATAACGCTTAAAGGACACGGCGAGCATTCGGTGGTGGCCTCCTCTTCCTCTTGTCGTTTTATGATGAGCTCAAACGCTCCACAATCTGCTGGCGGCCTGGGCAAGCGTCGCTCCAGTCATTATTTCGCAGGAAGCCATTCCATTTGACCTCTGCGGTTGAGGCGCATTATTCACGATAGGAATAGCACCTCGTCTGCTACCGCGACGGGAAGACGAGGAGACAAACAAGTTCAACGGGAGGAATGGCTCAACTCTGGAGACGCAGACGGCGCGCGGAGCGAGTGCTCGCCCTCCATTAAACGCCGTGGTCACCTTCAAACAAAAATAAATTGACCGCTGAGTGTCTCCGCCCCCGTTGCCAACTCCCCGCCTGCTTCCTCATTAGAGCGTAAGTAGAGCTCTAATGAGCGGGAAAAAGCCTGTGTGCCGCGTGGAAGATGAATGGACCTGAGAGACTGCTTCACGCCCCTCCACTGGAAGCTCCAATAACATCTCCATTTCTGCTACATGGGCGGTAGGTCTTGTGGGGGGGGGTTTGGGGGTTTGCGTTCCGATGAACACTCCATGGACCAAAGAGCCCTACAAGGTCCCAATTCATTCAGCCAATTATCCTGTAAGCTGTAGTCATGACGACTGTTCTTTTTTCATGAACAAGGACGATCTAAAGAGACTGAAGGGCTTCTACTCAGAACAGAAAATCTCCAGGTCGGAACCATAATCTTGCTTTCATTCACCACATGACTCTTTTCTTTCAGTTATACAGAACAGGGAATACCGGTTGCAGGATACGCACTGCACATGTCTCGTCATGGGCAGAGCCTTTAAAAAGTCTGTCTGGCAATAAGCAGCGCTCAATCTGACAGATCTGCAAGTCCAGAACCTGATGAAACATTAAATTTGCCACCCAAAACAAACTTTGGAAATAGGAGTTAAAACCATGACGATAATCTGCTCTGAAAGGAGAAAAATCAGATTTGCTTACAAATGTAGGAAGCATGCTGCGCTGCCATTTTTGTTTTGTTCTTCTAAAGGAACTAATATATAAGAATACAATCTATTCTCATTTGGAGAGGTGAACAATTGGATGACGTGTTTGTTCAATGTCATAATTCATCCCTAATGTTTCAATGCTACTTTGGGTGTTAAACGGCACCAGGCTATCAGTGGCTTCATCTGAACAATTGACAAAAGCAGACAGCCGACGATACAGGTGTTACCTCTCATTAAGCCCGACCATCCACTCAAGCATTAGTCCGTGAAAAATTGAAATGTTCAGACATCCAATGGAGATTTTCTTGTAATTCAAATTACAACCATGTAGTTATTCAACCCTCACACCAAACATCAAACTGCTTTCTATCCATTCCTGCATCCACTCATCCATCCACTATTTAACCGTGCACCCCATTCATTTATCAGTTTGGCCCTAAATCCTCAATTCAACTCAATTCCTCCATACACTCAATCAACACAATCCAGCAATTCAATTCATGTCATGACGGCCAACAACCAATCCATATACATACCCCATCTGTCCATTGCACCTCGGCATTTATCCCCTGCTGTCAATGCATCCATCTATTACGCTTTCATCAACCTACTACTAAAGTTTCCACTCAACTTCTCCATCCATCCAACATCTACCGTCTAGCCATCGTTGATATAGCCCCCGATACCACACTTAGCCATCCATTCTGGAGAGTTGGACAGGGTAAGAATAGCGAGCGTTTCCGGGATGTGATGCTTGTGAAAAGTGAGCGCCTCGTACAAATTTGTCAAGAGGGAACCGTCCAGACATCTGCATTTTCCAGACCTATCACTTAGTGAAGCTTACTGTTAAATGCCACCAAGGGTACATGCTTTCCTCCAAAGGCTGTCGAAATATAAAAAAATAAGGTCCCAGTCGACTTGGAAATGCAACAGTTGGGGCGAGTAAGTTATGAATGTGCCTGAAAAGGAAGTGTGTACTCATCAGGATCAAGGCTATGAAAAGGAAGACGGTGAATTCCGTGACGGATTTAGCCGGCTAAGGCTGCTTGTGACACACGCGGAATGATTGCTTTTATAGCTTGAGTACGTATTGTGTACTTTGGAAAATGGAAAGTTTTTATGGAACCATCTTCAAATCCGTCTGTAAAGCACACTCAGCAAAAATAAAACGTCTGCAAAACATCATTAAGGAGGGCAGGAGAGTATAAATAAAGACTTTTTCCTAATGAGCTAATGTTTGCTTGATGAGCCCGTTAGTTGACGCAGTTGGTGGTACAAAGAGATTCGGAAATAAATATGCATATTGTCTTGTGGAATATTAATAAGAACTCAGGGTGTTGTTAGACGCCGTCAAACGATGTGGGACTTGAGCAAAAATAAATCAACATTTAAGAGGTGATTTGGCTCTTTGGAATACAGTGCCGGGTTATCACTTGAGGTACTACTGGTCCCTCGCTAAAAATAAAAAATGGTGCCATCTAAAAAGGGTCCTTTTAAAAGTTTGCCAGTTGTGCTCCTTTTTTTTTTTTTTAATGATCGAAGCGCTTCTGCCGAAAGCTGCTTCCACTCCGACAGAAGAGCACAGAGGCGTAGGATGGCATGAACGCAACTCCACAGGTTGCCATTCACATCGTCCTCGCGTCCACAGTACATTTACAAGGCACTCGGTTCTGCCCCGCCGTGCACGCGCTTTACATCTAAATGGACAAATGAATATAATGAGTGAAGAACAGATCATTGGGCTCCAGTCACTTAGAGCCGATATTCCTCGCAGAATCTGCAGAGCTGCTGTTTGCAGAGCAGTCAGCCGAAACACGGCACACTCCGAAACCAAAAGCTAATGGATTTTTCACCAAGTGTGCGCACCGTACAGGAGTGTTAGGAACAACACGAGTGGATTTCAACAAAGGATTAAAAAAAAATAAAAAATCTGCATCTTTAACAGTGTCCAACAGTCTTGGGCTTATGAAACGATTGTCGATATGAGCGCTGCCATCAATTGGCAACCAGGCGTACCGCCCACTCTCAGCCAAAATCAGCTGCGAAAGCTTACATTTGATATGATGATGAGGATAAGGACAAGCACGGAACATCTCCATCGCCTAATATTGACCTGGCCTCACCACTGATCAGAATCTGAATTAGTAATTCATGCCTTGGTTACATCTCGGCAAGATGACTTTAGTGCACTTGATTTTGGAGTCAGCCAGCCCTCCCTCGAGCGTCTCCCATTGGTGCAAAAAGCTCGGAAGAGGGAGCACATCACCCCAATCTTGACCTTCCTTCATCGGCTCCCAGTGCACTTTAGAGTTTGCTTTAAAATACTTCTGTTTGCCTTCAAATCTTGAAATGGCCTCGCCCCAGCGTACCTCTCCGAGCTCCTCCACCCCTCGGGTCTGCGGACCCGATGCTGCTTGGGGTGCCGAGGACGAAGCGGAGCCTCAGAGGGGATGGAGGCTTTTCTGTTGCCGGTCCGTCCCCCTGGATTGAGCTTCTATTTAATGTTAGGCAAGTCACGCCTCTGTCCACTTTTCAAACTCGCTTGAAGACACATTTTTATTCTTTGTCTTTCCACTCAACTTGAGACTGTTCACTGTTCTCTTGTTTCCTGGTGTCGTTATGTCCGTATCATTCTTTGTGATTGAATTTTTGCTACTTTGTGTTTTACTCAGCATCAAGCGCTTTGTTACGGCTGCGACTGTTCTGAAATGTGCTTGTATTGTATTGTATCATCATTGTTGTGCAAATATGTTGAAAAGACACAAGGAATTCTCCGGTAGTTTGAACAACTCGTGTTACACCAACGAGAATCATTAACAAAATGCCGTTTAGGACGGAACACATCAGTACAGAGAGTTATTAGCAATGAAGGATTTCTTTCGTGTGGTCGTAGCAAACAATGACTTGAATGCATTTTCTTTTAGCTTTGTTTGGAAACAAAAGGCGTTATGAGGAATGTGAAGCTTTGCTGTAAATCATTAAAGTACGACTGTATCTTTGTATAAGCACCCTTTCTGAGAACTGCTTCACCTCCTTGTAGCATTGAGTCAGCCAACTGCTGGTACCAACCCAGGACGATTAAAGGGATTTAGAGCTTTACTCACTTTTTTTTTTAAGCACACCGTTATTATTCTGAACACAACTTCAAGTCCGTAGAGGGAAGTCTGGACCGCTACAGCCGAAAGAGAGACAGACTCCCATAATTGGGATTCACGTTGTGTTTCTCGGTGTGAAAGTAAGCGTAATGACAACCAGCAGGAGGAGCTCTGATATAACAACATGTTCGAAAATACTGTCAATTAAGCAGCATGATTGATTAATTGAGTCATTTGATGTGGCTGCTCACTCGCCAAAAAAAGAGGAAAAAAAACATCTATTTTGACACGTCTCCCAGGAAATCACTCTTAACTGAAGCTAATAAGCCGGAACACGTGGGGAGCTGGCGGAATGCGAATACGTATAAATGTCCTCCGATCAATCAAAGAGCAGCCTGTCCGAGGATCGGAAGGTTAAAGCACAGCGAGTGACCGACCTCGGTGACGACGATATCGTTTGCGAGGGTCAGCACTCGCATTGACGGCGACGTCAGTGGCGCAAATTCGTACCTGCCGAGATTGCCGTGACAGCGTTCGCTCTAATGAGGCTTCTCAACACCGGTTTGTCACGCCAACGTGCCGGAACAGATGGACGTTGATGTGGCGTTTGAATCCGTTGAGCAGTCCTTCTTACCAGTTTCAACTGGCAATCAAAAACAGAAGAATGAAAACGTGACTTTTGATTCACGTTAAGGGGTTGAAATGATTTGTCAACTGCTCGACGCGTTGATTTATTCAAAGTATTCTGCAACGACGGTTGTTGCTTGAAGTCGTTTGACTTTCGCCAATCACATTTCAGCATTTTCGACCCATCGATGAAATTAACAACCGGTCGGTCGGCGCAACGAGCTAGCGGCGGTGCCGCGAGCGTGAGGAAATGTTTGACTTAAAAAGGAGATCAGGAGCACAGTCGCTTGCAAAACATGCACGTTTGTTCTCAAGTACAACAATAAAGTGAGTCCGTTGCATTAAATCCTCGGTCTTCAGCAAAAATCAACAAACGTCCTCCCCGAGCAATGAAAATAATACAATATCCTGTCGTGTCCGCTTCCATGATGTAACAAAGACAAGTAATGTTCAATCAAAAACCGCTTTCTTGTAAAAATGGACATTTAATCACACCACTAAAAATATCCAACGAGCGTGTCTTTCAACAGTCCGCCTTTGTCTTGCAGAATGGAGACACGCTCTTCCTTCCATTGCACCTGACTCACTTTTCCATCACAAATCGCAAACACTTTCGCAGTCGACGCTTGCATATTTGCTTGTTTTAAATTTTCCAACTAAAATTGAAATGGGGGGGAATAAAATAAACATTCACCTTTTCCTTTTTTCATTTTTGCTTGCAAATTGAAATTGGAAAGAACCAACGTTGTGCAGAATCTTTTTTTTTCTTTTTTCGTCTTGGTCTTGGCAAACAGGTTTGTCCGTCGATGTTTTGCAGGCAATGCGTCAGTTTTCCTTTTGCGCGCGCTTGGATAACTTTTTGTGTGCCGACATCACTTTGTCTGGGAGATTAATCACTCCGGTATTTCAAAGTTGATGCGCAGCAGTAGCCGATACCCGTTCAATATGCACATTCATCTGTCATCTGCCGCAGTTCTTTAGCTCACTCAACTGGCAGGTAAACAAGCTCTTAAGTCAAAGCACCTGTGGCTCGAGCCAAAGTGGAGGAAGATGGCAGCACTTTGACGCCAGCACTTGAGCACAATAAAATCTTTGTCCAACTTGCGTCAAAGAGGTTATTCCGTCACCAATCCAGCATTGCTCGGCAGCAACTCCGCGCACTTCTCACACACACCACAAAAAAGCTAACTAACGACACAGCTAAGGTGACCTTCCTTTAGCTAGTTGAAGATCATTTAATTGTTCTCCCAGTCATAATACTTGGCTGGCAGAGAAACGTAGATGAAAGTTCATTATTTGTTAAATGCGATTTGATCAATTCCCGCGACACATCTGATGGTCTCGTGGCACACTTAGGAAATGGAATTAGAAGAGTGCCAATTCAGTGGTTGGCAGTCTGAGATGTCTCGTTGACGGAAGCACTCATCCTGGCGAGATGGAAGGCCGATTAGTTCATTTATTTGGTCGTTTGATTACGCCGCTAATTCATCGGCGGTGGCGCCCTCCAAGGTGGAATAATGACATTGCCCGAAATGACACGCGTTTGATGGCTGGCACAAATAATGTGATCGACTGTTTGCTCTGTTTGTTTCTTATGTTCTCCTGTAAGTTCATTTCCGCCGCCGTGTGTTTTGTCATTGTTTTCACCTATGTCTCATTAGTTTAATCACGGCCTTCTCAGCCTGTCACCTTTTTATCGCCTGTTTACTTTGTGTCCCCATGTGCGCAGCACGCGCTTTAGTTCCCTCGTCGCTGATTTTAGTTTTTGATCTTTTTTTTTTTGCTTCATGACGATCCAGTCTTTTGTCCTAAAAAAAAAATAAATATTAATTCTCGCACCCGACTGCGCATTTGTTGGACTGCTGGTTCTCACTATTGACTATTTAGATCACAAAACGTTAAGCGACGGAAAGTACTAAGGCAAACGTTTCTTATATTGTTGGTTAAATATAAATAATAAAACCGCCGGAAAAAAATGTTTCGCTATTTTAAATTGAATTTGATGGAACCAAATGATAAAGATCGAGAGACGTGAATTTATTGTGAGCAGGAAGCCCCTCGCTGAGAAGACTTTGTGCCGGCTTGAGGATTAATATGACTCGACTAACTTATTATCATTGTAGCTATCATTTGTTTTTTTCTTATCATTGTTGTTAAAGTTATAGTTGTAACTTGCTGTGATATAGATTTTTTATTTTGATAATGTTAGCGTCGTTGTTATCAAATGTTCCCTGGGGTCTTTTCAAAAGGTCTCTGACTTTCTTTTTGTTATAACACACAAAGGCTAAAAAAGAAAAAAACAAAAAAAAAAAAAAAAAAAACACACATTTTGCAAAACAAAGTGGCAACAACAAATCCAGTGACTTCTTGTGCAGCTCTAAGAAACTTCTGGATCGTAGAACATTAACATCAAACTTATTAACAATTGTCACAAAAATCAAGGGTAATTTGCTTCATCTGAGATCCACGGAAGTGATTGAATTATGGCATAAAAAAATATATTTCCTGCAAGGCAACTGAGGTCACCACATTTCGTAAAGATGCAAGCGCTCAAATAAAAAAGGCAAAGTTTTGCTGCAAGTCAGGAACAGTCAGCCCTCACGGGAGTTGGCCAATCAAAAACACTCGGAAGAGCAAAATGGAATTCAATCAAAGCCATTCAAAAGGGAGCTGTTTTATAGCTTTATCAAAGGTTTCGGAGGGGAAAAAAAGCATTCCAGCCGGGATAAACATGAGACGGGCTGGATGGCCGACGCAGCAGGACAACTCGTGACTCACAAGCCTTGTGGGAGCGCTTCAGCCTTGTTATGGGACTCGTGGTTGGCACATTTTTGGAACAAAAAATATCTTTTGTCTTTGAAAAATACTGGTCACCAAGAGAACGTTCTCATGGACCACTCGGATCTTCCGAGAGAATAAAATCTCATTTGCATAAGCATTCCTGCGCCATTTAAAGTGGCATTTTCCTCCCTGTTTGGCCTGCACAATAATATTTTTTTTTTTTGCCAGGTTGTGCCTTAAATTGTCCTGGAGATTTCAATTGTAAAATAATTGATATTTTTTCAATTCCCATTTTCCCCAAAACGCAATGAAGAGAAAACACATTTTTCAAACAGCCAACAAAGTGCTAAATTACACGAGGAAAAACTACTTTGTTTGCATGACAAAAAAGTTCAATACAAAACTATAAATGAAGAGCCATCAAGGGCCACAAATGATCCCGCCAGGGCTCCTCATTTTTGCTGGATGAACCTTTTCATGGATTATACACACACGCCAACCTCAAGTGGTCTCTATTCATGATTCAGACTTTTGCAACAAACCACAAAGAAAGCACATTTCTAAGATTGGACTGCTCGTCACGTTGTATGAATATGCTCCTCTTGACGATGACGATAACGCACCTGCTGAATCGCATGCATCTGCCATCAAAGAGTTTGGACATTAAGAAGCAGTCACTATGAAAAGTGTGCTCAGCTTTGAACACAATTGGCTTGATTTAAAGTGTGTACATGCGCCCGTGATGGGATGCTTGGAGTTCAGACGACTCCCGCGTAGTTGTCATGGTGGGCCCCGTCCATATTAGTGAGCCATGCCTTTGAAAGAGTGCGTGAAAGGCAATCATGTGCGGAAACAAAGATTTGCATATGTTTTGGAATGAGGCTGCCGCACTCCTCCTCCTTCCGTTTAATCAAGCGTTTAATCAATTCTCTGCATACCGCGATGCAAAAATACAAAACAAAATCCATCACACTCAAATGATCCTCCAGCCTCTCGATTACCAACAACAAGTTTCATCGCACTCATGTTTCACTTCATGAATACACAATTTTCAGAACTGGGCAGACTATCCCGGGAGTGGATTTTTGTCGAGGCCAGATAGGTATCGAGACGAGGAGGGCGGGGGACTGACGGGGAAAAAAGGGTCAAGTGCACAGTGAATATACAAGAAATGTAATATAAGATATGAGTGATGCTAAACGAGCAACTTCAAGCAACATGGCAGACTTCCTGTCTCTTTTTGGGAAATGCTTCTTGAAACTATTTTGCAGGTCTACTTTTGATAGACACGTCAAGCAAATTTCACGCTCCTAAATGAAACTAGCTTCGGGCGCTGAATTCCGAAGACATTGCAGCAAGCCTTCGTCGGTTTAGCTATTGTCTATTTTACTCAACCGTCAGCGTGCCAGAATCCGAAAGCCAGCGACAGGATCGCTGTCCGTGACATAACAATCCAGACTGCCTGTCTTTTCTGGCATGCCTTCTTTTTTGGTGGGTTTACTCATGTTGGCACGTCAAACAGATTTTACACTCCTGAATAAAATTAGCTTTGGGGGCCGCCTTTTCTAAACATTCCTGGGCAAGCGCAACAGAGCCTTTGCATATCAGTTATGTCTTACTCATATTTTTGGCATGCCAGTCACCGAGCCGGCAACGAGAGATCTGAGGAGGAAATCGCAATGGCAGAATTCCTGTGTCATTTTTTTAGCCATGGCTTCTTCAGCCTTTTTTTTTTTTTTTGTGGGTCTCCTAATGATAGATAGTGCATCTGGATGTGGAGGCTCCATTTTCCAAACATCCGAGGGCGAGTGCTTAACTGAGTCCTCAGTTGAAGTGAAGTTAAAAAAATATATTTATATATCAGCAGCATGCTACACAAGCAGAGCGTTTGTAGTTGACCTGAAAGGTGCTCAGCAGGCAACCGTCTCGATACTCGCTCTTCTGATTCCTCGAGCGGCTAAACCCAATGGAAACGACACAAAGCCGGCAGCTGAGCCTCGTTGTTTGCACAATCGAGCGGAGGCCTCGATGTCGCAGCTGATGGCGGTGAAAAAAGTTGTGCCTGTAAATCTCTATTGATTACCTTTTGCTGACTGTTTGCAGCTGAGCATTTGGCAAGCGCTTGATTCTGTCCGAGTGCTGCCCAAAGCACAAATACATGTGATGATGGAGGAGCCTTTCAAAGGCTTGGACAAGTGGGCTGCAAACCTGTAATGGTGCTTTGCCGCAAGAGCCCAACGTCGGATGTTTTTTTGCAGAAAATGGGAGAATGTTACTTCTCTGCTTTGTGAACTTCTCAGAGTGAAAAGTGACGCTAGCCATGCAAGTTAGCTGCGACAGTCGTGAGTCGATTGTGTTCATTTCACCAAAGGTAGACAAGCTAACGCTCTTAGCTGGTTGCAAACGATTAAATAAAATTTCGCATTGCCTTGAATTGGACAAACAGTGATGAACGGCGCTCTCGTAACTGTAATATTGGAAGAAATGCGTAGTGTAGCGAGCATTGTGAGAAGCTCGTGTGTGTGCGCATGCGTGAAAAGGAGTGCAGTGGAGGAGAGGTGCGGACATGTTGGAGTGGCGGGTGAGGAAAGAGACAAGTGTAAAGGAAAAGTTGAGAGTGTCTAAAATAAATCGAGGCTACAAGGCCACCACTATCTCCCTGCTGGCGTGTTATTGATTTCAAGGGCTCCACCTTACGACGACGTGAGCCAAGGGGATCCCGGCCGGCTTGGAGACGGATCTCCCTTGCGTCCCCCGACCACGGTCAGGGGAGTCGAAGCAGGATCGGATAACAGTACTTGAGAGCAGACACTCTTCGTGAAAGCCTTTTTGCATGCTCTAATGAATATTTTGTTCAAATTGGCTCGTTCCTTGACCTCAGTGAATGACGACAATGAAAAAAAAAAAAAACGACTTAAATAAAGAGAGGTAAATTTAACCACAGTGGAGAATTTGATTGTTTGATTGATCGAGTTCTTAAGCACGACCAGGCGGGATATATTCCAAACATCGGAGGCTTCGCGTGGATCTATTTTCGCAGCACAAACATGTCGATCCACTTTTCCTGGTTGGAGTCAGAATATTTGATTGACAGTTGAGCGGGCACGCTCACAGCGTTTGAGTGCAAATTTTAAACAATTTTGAAGCCTCATTTTCTATTGCTATTGTCTTCATCGTTCAAATTTGGCATGGCTCTCATCTATGTGATGCGTTAAATGCAGAATGATTTTTAAGATTAGCTTCTTATTTATTTTTTTATTCAAGTTAACAAAAGGGCTTTTGTACAAATAGATAATATTTTACAGGAAGACTTGAATCTATTTTATTGACTTTTTTTTTAACGCAGTACTTCCATCCGAAAGGGACAACAATACCTGTCCGGAAATAAAGCCGCACAGTAAATGATACATTTCCAGGAAAGCAATTTCAATGTTTCTTTTGTGAGAACGACAGCTGCCGAACACTCCGTTTCAAAAGTGTGTTTTTCATGTTCCGCCCTCACTGACAAAGGCCAACGACGACTCACAAAGTTCCGTCCGGAGAGTCAGAATATAAAATAGCCTGCAGCCCCGTCATGTGCCGCAGAGTAGATGGTTTATTTCGAAAGGAGACGTACTATGCCATTTCTCCACCAATTAAAACAGTTCCCAGGTGTGTTATCTTGTCTGTGGTTGGATTTGTTGAGACTAAGCCGAAAATCAAGAATGACGGCACCGCACCGGTGGAAGCCGTCCGTGTTGTGACCCGCATTGTCCTCTGATTGTGGGGCTGTGCCAACACAAGTCCGACTTGGCTTTATTTTCTGACATCAAAGTCACTAAAATGTTTGGAGTTTATGCAGTTGGACAATGTTTCTTCCACACTTCAAGGCCAAAGCAGCTTGCAGGAAACTAAACAACTATCATTTAAGATGGAGTCAACTACAAACCTGACAGCAAGTAGATTAAAGTATAAAAAGTTCCGACAGTTACAAAAAAAAAGCTGACAATATGAAAACTAAAGTTTGAGTCAACAAAAACTGTGAGATAAAGAAACTCCTCTCCATTGAAACATGACTTGCTTGCAAACCACGTTTCCATGGACCTTCATTCACTTCTACGGCAGTCATGGCAGCACACCGGCAATCCTCACGGACCACTTTTAAAATTAAAGCCACACACTCCCTCATTTAACTCATTGACTACCAGCCGAGTAAAAAAAGGGACATTTGACGTCTTAAGCCGTCAATGGCAGTAAATGAGTTCACTGCAGACACTACTAGTCACAAGAATCGTGACTAACTACAAGTTCTACAATCGGCCCTGAACGCAACACCAGCCTTGCGACCACTACAACATCCATATGAGCGTCACGAACTCCAGCTATGCTACCAAAACTAAAGCCACGTGGCCAGTCCTTCAATAACCAGAGCACTTACTAAAGCCGTGAAAACACTCCGGCAACTTTAAGATCACTCGTAATCATCACAATTACAACAAGACGTGAAAATATAAGTGCCTTTTGAGCGCAGAAATTGTATGTTCTTGTATCTACCTGCTGAATGAAGGCATTGTGCGGCTTATAAGCACTGACTTGTCTGACTTTTTTTGTACGAGAGGCGAATCGTTTAGAAAGCCCGCCCGCAGCACTTTGCAATCTTTCATTCATTAAAAATGCTCAATGGCGGCGTGGTGACACTCCGTGCCATGCCGCTCTCCTTTCTAATTAAACCCACTTTAACCCCCCCACCCCAAAAAATAATGACTTAATATTGCACCTTTTTCACCACCTTCCCGTTTTGAATCCGCTGCGGGATTTAGGCGGCCTCGCTGCCTGGTGAGTGCACACTTCTTAGTCACATGTTGTAATTCTGACATCAGCCAGACATTTTTTGATGGCGTCAGAAGTGGACTGCTGAACTGCATTTCTAATGGGCTCTGCGAGACGTGCAGCGGATGTGTCAAGGCTTGGCAAAGAGCAGGCCGCTTTTGCATCGTCGTTTCCTTGCAAATTGCGGCAAATGTCTTCGCGAGCCAGTCTCGCACACCCGCAAGTGATTTTGACAAGCGCGCGTCGGCAACAGCTTTTGTCTTAAGCGAGCTGCTGTGTCTGTTAAACGGCAGACTTTGAGGAGAGCGTTGGTATGTGGCATCCCTCAAGGGCTTGCGGCCTTGCTGTTTAGACCGCGTCCTCCGTCAAAGAAAAAAGGATGCGGGTCTTTCAAACTCTTTCTTCCCCGGCTCGCTTTATTCTAATCCTCCCATCGTCTGATGTCTTTCCTCGTGAGTGTGGCTCCGTTCTGACAATGGAATTCATACAAACTCCCGTGTGGCCTCCGATGGAATGGTGAAATGGGTGGAATTATGCAGTCCTCTGTGCCGACAAGCGGGAGATTAGCATGCTGATAGCTATCGGCGGCGTCGAGCAGCCATGAACGGAGTTCCTCACTGACGGATGACAAACGTGTGCCTTGCAAAACAGCAACTGGAACCGTATTGGCGAGCAGAAGTGGATGTTTACACAAGTGGCCGACTCCAGTTAGATGACTGAACTCGAATCCGATTCAAGTTGGCCATTTTAGGACTTGGGATTTGCTCAGAATTTCTAAAAGACTCGACTTGACTTGAGCTACTCAGCGGCAGGCTGCGCATTTCACAACAAAGGTTTCAGCAAAGTCCGACTTGAATAAATCCCCCTCATGATACAATCATTTATGACACCACGGTTGGGTTAAAACAGCAAAAATATATTTTCCATTTTGTAGCAACTAACGCAAGTGGCAAACGTGGAAATATAGTTTGAGATTGAGTTTGAGCCTTGATTTTAATAGCGCTCTGGTTTCCAAAGGGCCAAGCAACACCCAATTGAATTTAAATGATGAGCTGAGCTGAGCATGTGATACTTCCACCCCACAGCTGTAGGGGGCGATATAGCCATACTCGGCCACATGTACGTGGACCTTAATGAACAGGGACCTGCAATTCACTTTTGATTCAACACAATGAAGCAAACAACGGCTTTGTGTTGATTTTGGTGATTGCCACCTCGAGGAAAGAGCATTCCGACTCGCGCACGTTTTCTCCACGTTTTCCCGTGACGTGTCGGAGGTCTCACTCTCCCGCTGAACGTCGGCATAATGCTCGCTCGGCTGTGGCGAGCTCTAATGCGGCCATTCTCTCATGCTCATCTCGCCTCAGCGGACGGCGGCCGCATGGGGGCATCCATCAAGACGAATGAAATGACACTCCAGTGTTTCAATTGAACACGGAGGTGTATTTTTTCCAAATAGATGCATCATCATCATCATCATCATCGCGGTGCAACATGGATATGGCTACACAAATGCTTTGTGATGGGAAGCCATTTTACTTCACGTGAGCACCGCATCAGAAAAAGCCAGGGAAGAGTGAAGACGCATTTGAGCTCTTGCCATTTAAGAAGGGAAAGATGTTCTACAGGTCGCTGACTTGAAGCAAAACTGTCGGCAGTAACAGAGTCAAGTTCCACACTCTGTTGCCAGTGAGCAACTGGCAAGCTTTTGCGTAAGCCAACAAGAGCACAGAAGCAGAAAAAGAACAACAACACTTCGAGCTGACATCAAGACTCTGAGTGGTCTGATGAGAAGTAGGTCTCGGTGGAAATTCAAGCATCTTGTCGTGTGTGTGCGTGCGAGGGGTCATTTGATTTTATTAAGTTGGTTGGGAAATTATAAAAAAAAAGAAGGCTGATCAAGATGGAAATATAAACAGTTTGGATGTTTTCACTTCTTTCACTGCTGTGGGAGCAAAAACTGAAATGAAGGCGACAACAAAAGTGGAAACTCATATTATTGCTTTAGTCATGCATAAATGCATGGGGGGTGAAAAACGCGCCGGTGATTTCTTCTTCAAGACATTCCAAATGGTTGTCATCATGAGTAAAAATCACAAATCGAAAAGTCAACCTCAGCATTTAGTGCCGTGCTCACATTGGGAACATGCTCCATTTTCTTCAGGAAATTTACCATTTGGAACTTTTGGCATTAATTATATTGTCACACTACAGTTAATGCAACATACATTTTGCTTTTAGTTTAACGTTTAAAAAAAAAAGAAAGCAATTTCTACTTTTTGACAGAGTTACATTCCACTCACAACTTTTGTTTTTATCGATTACTGCGCTTGTACAATCCTTCAGCTTCACAATTGCTTGTTTGTGCCCCCATAAACAGCTCCTTGCTTTAAACATAAGAAGTAGACTTGCTTTATTCAAAAAACAACCTAACTTCTGTCTTTGCTATTATTCAGCAATCAACAGTAGAAGGGTTGTTTTGTGAAAAGAAACGTCAAGCAGAGCAATGACGTATTTTTTTTTCGTTTTGCAAAAACTCAAACTAGAAAACAAAATCGACAAAACAGAGCGTTCGCTTTTGATGGTAAGATAATTATTGACAGATACACAAATATGAAACGCTGATTATCACATGGGTCAAGTTGAACATCAGTGCCCATTTGACATGGTGCCCCCGCCTAATCGCTCTTTTTATACCATACATATATGACCATACTCTAAGTTTGATTTGCCGCAGCTTGGCATTTCTCTCCCGTATAATCGACGGGATTACATTTTGATCTTCTACTTAAAAGCTGTGCTGGTGTCGAATGCAAAGCGGTGCAACGCCGCCATCTTCAGGGCTCTGTTAGTCATTGCAGCGGTTTACAAACCTGACTTTCGCAAACAAGCTGGGTTGTAAACCATACCTGCTGAATATAAAGTGATGACGCAGCAGGTTTGCCTCTGCCGTCACTGGCACGAGATCTCATTCAACAACGCCTTGCTTTAAAAATCCATCAAAGACGATTAAGTGCGAATTGCGACTTTTGTTCAAAGGCCAGTATCAACATTGTTACCCTTTGTTGTTCATCAACCGTAAAGTTGAACGGCGTCGTCTCAGTTGCTGATCATTTCGCATCTTTCCCTTGCACTTGTTTTTGTCCGCGACGCGACTTCATTGTTTCCTGTTAATCACATTCATTGCAAACGGGATTGGATCCGGGCTTCGTCAAAAGGTCGAAAATTGAACGGGATGAATGAGTTTCGGGGCCCCGACGGCACGGCCACCCCCGGATCACAATCGACACGATAGATGCAAGATTACAGGATTCGCACTTTCATCCGCAACGGGGAGACGAGATCAGATGAGACATGACTGCGGCGCCGACAACAGCAGCAGCGGCTGAAGCATCCCGCTTTTGAAACTTGCCATTTCCAAACCTAAAATTTTATTTATCATCACCGCAACGGTGGAATATGAATTTACACATTTACACAACGCATTGTAACATAAAAATGAGGTCGCCTCAAGATTGAAAGTCTGAAAATTTGTTAGATAGTAACAAGTGAAAATAGTGACACGAGACACATCTGGATAAGTCATGTTTTGTTCAAAATGGATCGCTGTCATGCTTTGGTGGAGAAAGAACCGCTCAGTCATGAAGATTTCATCTCATCGTTTTATTTATTGCATCAAAGAATGGAAGAGGATGTTCCCAGTCTCGTTTGCTTTTGTCTAGTATGAAAGAGGTTTTGTCTGGACGAGAATGTCGAACAATTGTGCTGGTGACATGTCCTACCATTTTAATCTAACATTTCCAAATGTGAAATGTGATCTGGTAGTCCGTCCTGGCCCAGCTGGGGGAGTGGAGCGGATGGGAACCGAGATAGTGGCCGCAGGGCGGGGGACTGACCAGGAAAAAAAGGGTCAAGTGCCCAAGAAATGATACGAATGAATTTCGACTTTCAATTGGTGAATGCCTTACCAATCCCAAAAATGGCGCCATAAAGCCAAAATGTCCAAAGGTCCCTGAGCTGTAAAGAGTGAGGTGCTGAACAAACGCTCGCTGCAGCGCCCCCTGAATGAATCTGTCTGGTCAAAATGTTTATTAATTGCTGAATATCAGCTCACCGTAACCATCCGCCCCTCCGTCTGCATTGAAAATACGACTCGTACTGTATTTAATATAACGGCTTCTCAAGCAGCAGTAAAATTAATTGCGAGTCATTTCAGACACGAGGGATGGCAATTTCACATCCGAGATTGTGCTCGAGGAAAGAAATAGCGACTCGCATAAAAGGGAAGAAAAACGGAGGCGACCGCTACGAGGCTCACATTAAGAGTCACGACGGAAAAAAAAAAAAAAAGCCCTTGTATGTATGCTAAGTAGTGCACTGCATGTGTGTGCGTGCCATGTTAATGTACGTTTAAAGCGATGTAATGCAGAGACCAATAATGTGAAAGCGTTCTTTGCACAGCGCTAGCGAAGCCTTTAGTGCCATAAAAGAAATCATGTTGGGTGGCTACGCTTGTCTTACTGTACATGACCCTCGCAGCACACCTACACAAAGAAGAGAAGAACACATTCATGTGGCAGTCTAACAGTACCAAGGTTAAAAAAAAAAAAAGAATTTGGTGCACATTCAGAAATGTCTTTTCAATAAGTTGGCTTCCTTTTTTTCCCGCCGTTTTGGCTAAGTCTCAGTGTGAGGAATTCATGAATCTCAATGACAACACTCGAGTAGGAAGCGGCTATTTATGAAGGTTTCGTCTTCAAATCATGCTCTGGTCGCTTCCTTCCATTCAGTTCTTGTCTGACTGGCGCCTTTGTTTCTCTAGCTTCTTCACCCTTGGCAGCTTCCACGAGCTGAGAACACGGAAACTCAAAAGCTTTGCTGAGCTGCAGTGTTGTTGAATGCAGAAATGACCATCCGAGAAGATGTTTGCTTTCTGTTCAGCTGTGTGGCCTCTGCACGCCAATGCGCCGTCGGCCGTCGCGGCCAACTGTCGTGTTGGCCTTGAAGTCGGCATGTCGGACCGGAAAATAACGGAAGCACACGACCCCCCCCCCCAGACGACCCAAAAAACGACTTTTACGACATTGTGCGCTCCACCAAACAGATTCGTGTGCTGAGGTCTTCTCACTCCGTGACAAATCCAACATGACCTTGCTTTTATGCGCCAAAATGAGCGCCAATCAGGGCCAGACTCGGGTTGGGACTCGTTTCTCCTGTGATTCATGCTCGTTAGTCATAGTGAAGCAACGTTGTAATTGCATTTGGATTAGACTTTACTCAGAAGTGATTGGCAAATATTTTGCATTAACGCAAAATCGTTGTTCGCTTGTAATCATCATAATTTGCTGATCGATCAACGACCTCATTGATCGGCGCTGCAAAATAGGACATTACAGCAAGAACAAGCTAGTTCAATTAAGGGACTTTTTATGCTGCTGGTGTGAATAATTCATGGTTCCTCCGCAAAAATGGGCAGTTTTTAAGAAAAATGAAGAAAAAATATTTTTCAATAAATTAGTTTTTTGAGGGTGTCCCATTTTTTTTCTCATCCAGTTTCCTCGTATTGATGTTTATCAGCATTTTTGGAAGACTGTTTTGGGTTTGATAGTTTTTTTTTTTTTTTCCTAATGAGATTCAATTCTACGCGGCTTTCGTCTCTTCATGTGCCGGGTGTGGTCCCAATCCGCCGCGAATAGCGTAAAGTGTACCGACTGTCCAGCAAATAAATTATTTTTAAAAAAATGATGATAGAGTGCGCCATCTTCTGATCGGATCATTATTCAATATTTTTTTTTTTCCAACTAGCTGATCAGCTCCCAAATCCTGATTGCATAATTTGGATACCTTCCCCCGCAAAATCAGCCAGCTTCACTGGACAAGGTTGCCAAGACGGCAAAATGTGCATGTCAGAGATGCATAATATGTCTCCTTTCAAACACCAAAGCAACATATTTTTGCAAGGTGATCTGTGAAAAGCTGGTGTTGGCTTTTGACCAACATCCATCAAGCCAAACGTGCAGAAAAAGTCTGCCGTGCTTCCCACCGAGTGACTGTAAACCGCTTTCAACTTGGCGGTGGCGTTTCCCGCCAGAGATTACAGCCGATCACGCCATGACCCCTCACAAGATGCGTTTATGCAACAGGCCCGTCGCCGCACGCCAGCAAGCGAGAGTGACGACGACCGGCCGACGGCGATGCACCCAGCAGGTATCCGAGGTTTACGCCGTCCTCACTTAAGCTCGGAATCAACATTGACAGTTATACTCGCCGGTAATAAATGACATCATTTTTACTTTGTGTAAGGATGTGCAGAAATAACCTGTGCGTTGCTTTAGTAGGACTGACAAGTTCAGCGCCAAGACATCAGCAGCCGGCTGCGGAATTCATGTCGGTGGAGATTAATTCTCTATTTGCATGAGGTGAATCAAAGGTTTGCTGATGAATGTTATCGCAGGAGGCAGACGTTCTGGAATGTCCTGTCATGAAGTGACGCGTCAGCAGGACCTGCTTGTGCCATGACAGATTGATGGCTTTTATTAGTCGTGGTATTTTTAATGCCGAGATGTCCCCAGGGCAACAAAAAAAAAATAAAAAAAATCTCCCCGTGGCTCAAATGGAGGAAGTCAGCAAGCATAAAGTGGGAATAATCTGCGAGAGGCATGCCGAAGCCACCCGATCGTGGCTTCCTCGCCCATCTGCACAGCTGCAGCCGATCCAGTGACGTCAAGTGCACAGATTAACAACCCTCCTCCTCCACCGCCATCACGTCCGCTCCCTCCTTTCCTGTCCCTTCCGTGTTCTGACGCCTAATCTCAAACGGCTGCCGTGCGGCCTTTACTGGCTGCTGTGAACGGACCGAAAAGAGCGAAATCAGATGAAGAACACGCAAGGGCGACGATGTATCGAAATAGAATTTTCAGCCGGATATCGATCACATTGCAAATTGTATGAAAGCAATTTTCCAGAGTGGAGAAAGAAGACATTGTGTTGTCAGATGTAATTTGTGATGCTGCTAAATTGTTTGGCACTTCAGCTCGTCTTTGTTTCGTCTTCATATTGAACACAAAATATTCCAGAAACGTTCTTATGAATAGCATGCAATACAAATATTGTCAAATTGACCCTGAAAAAGCAGCCTGGGCTCTTAATTGATGTGTTTCAGTGAATGGCTGCTTGTGTCATCCACTTAAATGGAAAAATTAAAATATTTAAAAAAAAAAAAAAAGAATTAAAACCCCCCAAAAAGTCTGTGTTGTTTCGCCTTCGGCTGCCAGGATGGCCGAGTGGTCTAAGGCGCCGCGTTCAGGACCCAGTCTCCCCAGGAGGTCTGGGTTCGAATCTCGAATTTCCCCATTGTGGGACTAATAAAGGGCAAATTATTATTATTATTATTATTATTATAATGCAAGTACAAGCTTAGAGAGACGGAACTCTTGCGCAATGGTCGGTAAAAATGAATGCCTCCACTTGAATGGACGACTTAATTGAATTCACATCAGAAAAGTCCAAGCTTGAATTAAAAAAATAAACAACGTGCTTTTCATTTCTTGCTCACTATTGCCACGCTTTCATTCAAAACCCAACAAAGTAATTTAGTCTCCGATTCAAGTATGTGTGTTTCATCAAAATGTTGTCTTTTTATACATTAACGGCTACATTACGCCGCCGACTCTGTGTGATCTATATCTTTGCTGCTGTAACGCCTCAAATTTCCCCATTGTGGGACTAACAAAGGACATCTTTATCTTTATCTTTATCTTTATATTCTTGAAATTTGAATAATGAAAATGGGGACAACGTTTTAAGATCTTTAAATCAACCAACACTTGTGTTGGAGAAAACACGTCAACCAAAATTTTACATGAGCACGAGCCGTGCAAACTTGAACGCGTGACGCGTAACCAAGACTGAAAGGACGTCGCTGGTGACGTCAGGTTCCAGCTCCACTCTCACAAATCATTTCCACAAATAAAGAACTCCTCTCAAATGGAAAACCTTGCCCTCGCTTCATCAAATCAGCACATGGAACTCTCTTCTGTGAATAAAAAGCGCCAGGCCAAATAATACGACAATGCGACTACAATTGATAGAAGGGCATTTTTTTTTTTTTTTTTTGTGAATATTGATATTTTCTGTTTGCTTTGGTTCATTTGAGGGTGTCATTGTGCTTTTTTTTTTATCCATATTTTTTCTCTTGCACAGATCCAAGCTGAGCCTCTTTTGTACCATGCGATAAATGTGATCCAAACTATAAGTTATCAAAAAGTGCAAAAATGTCACAATTTTGGACAAAACCGACAAGACGAAAAGCAATGGCAGACGAAGGGGAAGAAACCGATGAAGAAATTGGCGGACTGTTCATTTGACCAACAAAATGCCAGGATTAAGAGCGGCATGTGACATTTTTTTTTTGTGCACATGCATGTCACTTGGCGACACATTCTCTTCACATTAAACGTCCCATTTGGTTTTGTAACGTGAACGACGACGTAAAAATCCTAATTACCCGGCAGTGTGCGCGTAGCTCTAATTGAATTTTCTGTTTTGTGATAAACCTCTTCCTTCCTTCCTTGCCCGCTTGTTTTTGCAAGCAGAACAAAAAAAAAGGTGACGAATACAAGGTCATTCTTGAAAAAGGTCATTTGTTAGCAAGGCCTGCATGAAAATGACGGGCGCGTTTTTAAACAAGTCCATACCAGTTCTAAAAAGGCAGCTTCTGCACCATATGTCTGGCGGGGAGGGAAAATCGTCCAATTGTGAGACTGAAGATCACAGTCGACTTGAAGCCCGGTTTTGTGGCTGCACAGGGAATAAGAGTTGCTTCAAACCCCCACGCAAGCCAAAGTCATGAACGAGGAAGCCTCACATCTGCCAAAGAACGACTTCGGAGGGGCGGAGAAACGCCGAGAAAGTTACTTCACTGATTCACTATAACTCCCTTGCTCCAAGCCCCGAGTTGTCATCACAAGATTTCTCATTTGATCATTCTCAGGGTGCTTGGAAAATGGAAATGAAAAAAAAAAATCAGCCATTTAAGCCATTTTTTCTTGCTGCAGTGGGGGAGGAAAAATTTGTCACGATGCTTACGTATTCTGTTGCATTGTTTGCATTGAGGCACTCGTACTGGAGATCAACTCCCCCCCAGCCCCCCGCAGCCCACCCGGAGGGCAACGCATCGTCTTGAAAGCAAATGGCACGCCAGCATGGCTGAAAATATCGCCATTGTTCCCCAGCATCTCGCTGAGTGCAAACATGTCACTTTGCGTTTCGCACGTTTTGGCTGAAAGGTGGATAGGTGCTAATGCGACGTTATCTTCGTTAGCGTCGAGCATATTGCCGTCGAAGACAGGACGGGGAAGTTGCGCTGCTCTTCGTTGCCCTCCGCTTTCAAGCCATTAAATACACTCGTCGTCTTGCCTGAGTCGAGTGTTGGCTCACAGAATTCGAGCTGTCATTTGTCTGTTCTTCTGTAGCGTGGGCTTCCTTAAAATGAAATTGAATTGAAATTTGCTATTTGCATGTTTTGATCGTTTGACACACTCACACTTATATTTGGGAACTGGTGTGCCAATAAAAACTTTTAGCTTTGGGCCATTTAAAATTTGGGAAATGATTGCCGTGATCGAAATTATTAAAATATAAATTTCTCAAACAAGAGGCCTATTATTCAAGTTCTAAAGTCCACTTCTTTTCCCAAAAAAGTGTATTACATGAGAAAATCGCATGTCTCCAGACTAAAAGGCAGAATATTTTGAGAATAAATTTGTTAAACTTGCTCAGAAATTTTGACTATCCTCCCTTATTAAACTTTGACTTTTAAAAGAAAAATTTTGTCTCATGAGATTGAAACTTTTTATCCGAGAAAAATGTGTCTTCATTTTTTTTTAGGAGATTACAACGAAAAAATAATTTCAGGACCTGTGAGGACTTCCTGGTACCAGATCGTTTGAGCCTTGTAGCCATTTCTAACTGGCAATGCTCTAAAGATTTTAATTCAAATCCATAAATATATTGTAATTTCTGATATACGTACAAGCGTTTGCTTCTGGATAACCGATCATGTCGAGCTATAGAGGAGGCAAAGTGTAGCAAACATTCTCTAGCTAAACGTCCAGTACCAGATTTGAAGTTTCAGGCGGGCCCAAGTTTGCTTGGAAAAGCCTCTTCGAATCACTTTTGCTTTTTCTTTTGCTACTTTAGCGCAATCCGATAAAATCTGTCGGCTTGAAGCCAATCCCTCCCTCGCTCAGATGACGCCCACACGTTTGCTTCGGCACCGTTGAGCTTCACTTGAAGTTGTTACAGCAAAGCCTGCATTAGGAAGCGACAAATGTCCTCAAGCCGTGCGGCGCGGCTGCTTTCCGTCAGCCGCAAAGACGGGCGGACCTTTTGAGACGTTTGCGGCCTTTCCCTGGAGGTTATAACGTTGCACGCGGGCAAAAGCGCACAAAGCTGACGGCAGCCGTTCAACAAAAGCAATCCTTTCTGGGTTGCCAATCTGTATCAGGTTTTCCTTTCGTAACGTTAAGTGGAAGTTTGAGCCACAAAGATTTGGTTTGAAAAGGTGACCCTCGCCAAAAATCATCTTTTATTTGCCATGCATACATAGGAAAACGTGTTTTATTCTCGATCAAACGGTGTGCAATTTCTTTTCAGTCCATTCAGGTCAAGCATTGAGTGCGTTTCGGTTGCTGCGTGCCGACTCCTTTATCCTTTGATTAAATCACTTGACGATTACAAGGTTAAATGTTATGTATTTCTCCAAAGCACACAGCCACAGCGTTAGACTGTCGCATTAGAGCTATCAGTAGAATACATAATAGAGTGAAGGACTAATGGGCTTCACCAAGCTGTGCAGGATACTTTTTCCCAAACTGGATTGCGCAGTGTGGATCAAAAATACCCTGCAGTGGCCGTGTAATTAGTTATTGGCAAAAATGGAAGAGAAAAAAAAAAAAGTATCCCGCATAACTAGTCGCGCATTTGCATAGGATATCGGAATCATTTTAACAACTTGGACCGCCAGACAGCGTTAAAGCGGACGCTTGTGTTGTTACTGGATTACTGCTGTTAAAAAGTGAAGTTTCATTCCGAAGATGTTTAATGGCGGCTTGCGAGCATTCAGCAAGAATCCAAAAGTAGCAAGTTTGCTGTCACCAAATCTGATCACATGATGCAGTCCCTGAACTGGTGAATTTCCATTTTTATGGGAAACAAATAACACCTTTGAACAAAAACACACACTATATTTCCCAGACTATAAGGCGCACATTTATATAAGCCACAGTAACTCTTAAAAAAACAAACAAAAAAAAAAAAACGATATACAAGCCGCACCAGGCTCTAAACCGCAGTTTTCTATGTTGATAAAATGAGTTGTTTAGTGCATGTACAGAACGATGCACATAAAGGTACAAAAAGAGATTGTTAAAACAGTGCCTTTTAACACGGCAACAACTGTGCTAATCAAAACAGAACATACCCAAGAGAAAAAAAAAAGTTGAGATTTAGTGCATTTTCCAAACTATAGAGTGCGCCTACCAGTGAAAGAAAAATCCACAGAAAAAACGCACCTTTGTATTAGCCGCATAGTTGGAAATCCAGGAAAAAAGTAGCGGCTTATAGTCCGGAAAACTCCGTATCAGAACGGTTGACAGTGCAAAGTCACCGAGTGTAATGAGCCACATGCTGCTTCACCACATATGACTACAAAAAAATCATGCAGCGTTTGTTTCCGCGTCAATGTCTGATGAAAGCCCGGCCGGCTCCACTTCGCCTCAGTCTGCAATCGTTTTGGCATTTTGCAAAAGTCCGCCTCATGTTTGCGGGCGAGGCCACGACACCCCAAGCGACAGGTTGAAATGATCTGAAGAGCACCGAAGCGAAGCCTGGAGGTGCTTTGCTCGATAGTAGCATCACCAGCGCAGCCCCTTTCCGTCAGCCGCTATCTTGTCAGTGTGTCAGCAGCAGACAGTCACGCTGCGACGGGAACCATCAGAGCCCAAAGAGATCCGGCGCCTGTTAAATCCGCTGGCGTGGCTCCTCGCATTTAGCCATCTTCAAGGCAAACGCTTATGTGTGCCAGATTATTTTCTTACCGGAGATGATTTATTCATCTGGTGGACAGAAGTGGTTCGGATAAACTCTCCTAATCTCAGATCTTTCAAATGGAATGCTTTCTTTGCACTTTCCAATTAGGATTCAAATCAAATCATCATGTCACCAAAGTTTTGAAGAGGAATATACATGGTGGAACCACAATTTGGACTTTTTTTTTTTCCAATGGCAGCGACATCCTCTAATAAATGGACCATTAGCTTCAGTTGCAGGATGAGACCTTGAAGCCTTCATTTAGGAACGCAAAGTCAGCGTTCATCCGTCACAGCAACGGACCATGATGAAGAAGGGCCATCAACAAACGAGCTTCAGACTGCCCTCAACCCAAATGTTTGCGATCTATACTTGAATGTGCAGCACGGGACGTGTTTATTGGTTCAAATGCTCGCAAAGGTGGGCGTATCGAAAATGGAGGCTGCAGGGGAAGTGAAGCATGGAAGCTGGCAAAACATCTACAGATCAAGAAATAAGGGAAAATTCCAGAAGCAACTCAAGCGGAGATGGCCGACGCGCCACACGTCATTGAAGAAGCTTCAGCCGTCAAACTCGTTTTCACCGACAACTTTGGCGGGGCAACTCTGCCAGAGTTTACGTGCTCACGTGGGACGCTAAAAACCCGAAAGTCACTGCTCACGCCGCTTTGCGTTGAAATCAATTGTGTGACGTCGCCAAACATCCGAGTGTCTAAACGCGCCGAGCAGCGACGTGCTGCTGCGGCAAGATCATTCTGACGTTTCTCGTGTTCTGCCTTTCGTGCAGTCCTCAGTGGAAAGAAAGAAGCTTTAGCTACTCTCTTTCAAAAAGCTGATGGCAAATGTTTTGGTCTGGAACTTTGAAGTTTGCCTACCACTGTTTGGCAAGAGCGGAGAAATGTTTGCAGCTAAAAATGTTGAGTGTCGTTTTTGTCTCGGCGGCAAATGCGTTGATGTCCTTTTTCAGTTATTTCACTTGGAACTGATTGAGCGACTGCGATGTCAATTTACCCAAAGATTGCGCGGCTTGTTGACATCATTCAAAAACGAACGCCTCGGCCAAACGTGTCCATCTGCATTTCGTTGGTCTTGGATCTCAGCAACAAGATCATTCAGTTGATTTAAACGTCAAACTCTTGCTTGAATATGTCATGTCGGATTGGACAAGTCGCCATAACTTAAGGCTTCGTGTAAAACTGAACGGGATGTTTGGAAGTGTTTTATTCACAAATAGATTTGTGCACTGGCACTTTGAAGTTGACAAACTGATATTTTTTTTAAACAGGACTAAGTATGAGATGTTTGTCAGAACCAAACCAATCTTCAACATGAAAATCTATTTAACGCACCCGGCATTGCTTAAATGCATCATTCATGATTCTGAACATCTTTCTGACTGATGACTCGCCTGAAAACGCTTCCAGATTCAACTGGTTGCAAATCATGACAACGCAAGTCGGCCTCATCGTGCGGAGAGAAATCAATTTAACGGGGGGAATCCCGTTGGCATACAGCGGTCGTCTGGGACATTGTTTAGGAAGGGAGAGGTACCCGAGCGAGAACAACGCCCCGAGCATCACTCGGCCTACGTCAGCTCGCCTTCCCTTTGCTTCATTTTGCCGCGGCAGCTTTTCTGAGGGATCGAAGCAGACGCTTCAGCCTTTGCTCCCTCTCGAGCACCGCCGAGCCTCAGGCGGCCGTGAATCATTCGCGTCTTCACAGGTTTCCTACTGGAGAAATTGACATATTGAACACTGGGAATCCCCCGCTAAGCCATCCAGTCATGCCAATTTGACCCTCAAGAAACATAAAAAGAAAATGGAACAATAAATGGGAGTAAATGACCACATCGGAATCTCGACAACATAATAAATTTTTTCCACAGCAAGTGATAAAGGACGACACCTTTAATCAACTTTTATCTGTTCCGATAACTCAATTGAAGCCCCAAAACATTTTTTCTTAAGTTTTGAAATTTAAAGATTCTGTTCACCGTTCATTATCCCTTGCTAGAAACATATAAAAGACAAGGCCTCTGGTGATAGCCCAATGACAATGTTCAACTGTGGAAATTGCGCAACATCCCTCTGAGATGATGTGAGGGAGGTCAGAGAGACAAAATTTAAAAAAAAATAAAATAAAATCAACACAACCTACATGGTTATTGTGGCAAAATTGAAGGCACTACATGGCTGCAACCACTAGAGGTGCTGTTGAGTCACTCGACTAGACAGCGAACTAAAGAAGAAGTAAGAGCGACGTCAAAGCTCCGAGCTGAATTGTTCGGATACATTCTTCGGTGCGTCATGTTTCGGTGCGGATTGGTTCACTAAACATTTTCAACTAAATCATTAAACTTGCGTCGTAAACTTTTCAAGGATCCTTCGGGCATCTGAAGAAGTCAGAAGACATTTGAAAAAAAGTCCATCACGGCCAATTTAAATGAATCTGTCAAGCCCTTCCTGAATGGGCTCAGATTCCCCTTAATGACCTACAGCCAAAGGCTCGAGATCAATCCTCATCATAACGCCGACTTCACTCTTGCGGGAAAAGTCAATTGGCCGAAAAACAAGCTGAACACAGCTGGCGATACATCACAACAGATACACGTCTGTCCAACCAACACCAGCGAAATCCACGAAAGCAGAACCTTGCTAACTGCGGACAGCTTAGAACGGCATTGCAACAAAAGTGAGCACACCTCCAAAAGAACATGTCCAACTCGGGTCCAAAGTGTCTGTAATATGTTTCAAATTCAGTTTCAAGCAGTGGACATGGAGCTTACCAGACGTTCGCAGGTTGCCATGACAACAACTCCAAATTTGATTTAAGGATGCTCAATAGGGTTTGTTTGGAGACAGCACCTTCACTCTTTCTTCACCGGAGATGTGGTTGACGAGTGACATTATGACAAGTATAAACAATTTTTTTTCTTCTAATAATTTGGGCACAGTTTCTTACAAAACAAACGTATCATTTCCATACTAAAAGACAATATTTTGAGAATAGAGTTGTATTTTGGAAACTTACAAAAAACTTTGTCCAAAGATTTGTTTCCATGACATTGAAACTTTTTTTCTCTAAAAAAAATTACCCAAAAAACTGCAAATTGTTTTCACAGCAATTTTTTGAACATGTGCAAGTTATGCAAAATTAGCTTTACAATGAAAAAAAACAAAATCATCCCCTTAAGAGATTTTTGGACCTGAAAAGTTTGAGAATGTTTGCACCAAAGTATTTGTCCTGAGGGAAGACAATGAAAAGACTCAACACTCTCTATTGTGAACGCAGATGCATGCATAAAGCTGGTGTTAAAAACAACAACAAAAAAAAAAAAAATCACTCCTGGGGAAACATTAAAAATGCAGCCAAGCAGATCGGCGGCCTGCCAGAGGAAGAGTGACTCCTTGACATGCTTAACAGGCACACAAAAATCATGTGCAAAGTGCATGACGAGAGCTGGCCGAGGATCCGTGCGGCATGTTTAATTGACGCCGCACGGACACACACACTTGACCGCGTTTTAAGATACAACGCAAAACAGTCCAGTGGCGCGGACATTACAAGTCAACACGTGTACGAATGCGAGTGGCTGCTCGATGAAAGGCGAGAAGAAGCTGATCCGCCTTCAGTTTTTATTCCGTCTCTTGCCCCCAACTGGAGCCCGTAAAGCTGTTCTCAACCGTTTTTTAACCTTTTCTTGACTGCTGACTTCTAAAGTCTTCATGCTGCCAACGTCATCGCTTGAGTGGCGCATGACAAGCCTCGGTGACAAATCATACCAGTTGCTTTAAAGGAGTGCAATCCATTCCATGCCCCCTTGTGCCAACACCCCCCACCCCCAACACAAATGTAGCGGCCTCTATCGTCCATAAATGCCCTCTCACAAATGCTTGCTCGTGAGAGGTGACAGGAGAGAGTGAGAGAGCTGCATAGCGCCACACTGCCGTTGAGCACCAAGCAAATTCACCATTTGATTATTCCGAAACCTGCATCTTTTTTGTGCCTAAGATGATGCTGCATTCGACCCCAAAATGCACCTGCAGGAAGACTTTCGAGGGTGTCCGGAAAAGTTGACCTCCACCCCTCCCCTGAACGGGCCCCCCACCCCCTCCTTCTGCAACCCTTGCTCTAACTCATGCACAGTTAAGCTTTTGTGCAGCTTGCGCCGGCATGTTTTTTTCCATACACATGCATGTGTGTTGGATGAGAGGGTGGTCTGAGGTGTGTGTCGTGGGGGTGGGGGCGGGGGGTGTTTTGTTGCTTACCCACGGCTAAATCCAGTAGATCCGCGCACAGGAGCAAGCACAGCGAGAAGACGCTCATCGTTGCTCCTTTGTTGCATTAAATCCCAAACTCCTCTGGCGTTTACATGCTCCCCGGAATGACGCGGCCGTGCGGTGCCCACCATTCCAGAGGTATACGGCTGCAAGGTGCCCCCAAACTAGAACTAGTAGTCATGATGCAAGTCCTAGTGCAGGCGGGCAGGCGAGATGGCGCGCGCACAAGTTACGCACGGAAACGCGCATGCAAGGTGTCGCCCGTGTGCGGGGGAAAGGGGAGGGAGGGGTAAAAACGATGGAAGGGGCAGGGGGGGACAAAAAGAAAGATGCTAAGACTGATTGTGGTCCACAGTGTGGAAGAAAAGGCGGCTGAGGCGAGCGGAGCCGCGCAGCAGTGACAACACAAGGAGAGGTTTGGATGGAGGAGCCGCACACCGCTCTCGCTCTCTCTCTCTCTCTCTCTCTCTCTCACACACATCCCTTCCCTCCTCCTCTTCATCCTGCTTCTCCTCCTCCCTCCAACCCCCTTGACACAGACGCACAGTCATTTCTCTTTTATTTCACACAGTTACGTTCGTAATCTCCAGCCTGGATTGGAACCGCTCTAATTCTGTCCATTAAGACGATTTAGTGCTGCCCAAAGGGGTGAGGGGCCGAGAGGAGGTGGGGGGGGACGCCACTAACAACACAACACGATTTAAATATAGCCGACATATGCAAACGTAGCATAGTCCAGAAGCACCCGTCCAACATTCCACGTACCTGCAGACAACAGTGACGCAATAATTATGCTGAAAAATATGTTGATATTAAAGACAATATGTGACGTAGGTGGCTCATTTTTCACTTTTTGAGCCAGAAAATGAAACTAGCTTGCATCCATTTGTGATGGAGAAATCATGCACGCCGGACAGACATTTATTAAAAAATTCCCATTGGTAAATGCTCAACAATCCTCCCGCCCCCTCCCCTCCATGAAACGCTGCATAGCTCCGCTTTTCATTCGAATGTCACTCAGGCCGGCGAGTGTGTTTGCAAATGCCACCTACACTGCAATCCGAATCCCTCAGAAAAAAGATCGGACATTTGCATACGAGGCCAATTAGGCGTCCGACAGTCGCTTGTGGCTGTGAGGCTGCGGGCCGAGGACACACCCATCGGATCACAAAAAAGTGCAATGGCCTAATGAAGAAAATTAATTTGCAGCATGTCACGTTGTAAGCAGAGGTCCAACACGATTACTGATTAGTGACCTCCAATCTTTGAAGCACAATGAATAAAAATGTGGCAGGCGTGCAATTAATTCAAGCGCTGCTGCTTAAATGGGCGGCCAGAGAATTTGAATTTTGACCGAAAGCAACAAAGAAATGCGGCGATACGTGCTTTTCACGCCGACCACCACAGGAAGTTAGCGCATGACTGCACCCCCTTGAATATTGCTACCGAAGGAAAAGAACAATCAGTAATGTTATTTTTGTTCCGCTCAGCTTGCGCATTTTAATTTGAAGACGTTTTTGTGGAACCTCAGCCTCGGCTGTCTATTGACTTTTGTTGAAACGAGGCGGCCGATGTTCAAACTAAACTTAAGCTTGCTGAACCAAAGCGATATTTTTGTCTCGTGAATAGAATGTGATGAGGCTTCTTGCGGTGGCCGCATCTCGCCAATAAAATACGTGTCAATAAATTTTGAAATGAAACAATTTGATGCACTCGCAAACTTTTCAATCCGAACTTCTTTTCCGATTAAATTGGAAAATGTTAGTTCTGAACCTCAGCTGTTTTTTTTCTTTTTGTCGCATGTTCTTGCATCTAAAAGGAATCTAAAAACCGCCATTATTTCTCCATTATTTCTTTGCGGCAAAAGCAGTCTTTTGCAAAACTTGCGGCCTTCGCTGTCGGCGTTGCTGTCCGTCTATGGATGCATTCAAATGTACAAAACCTACGTCGTCATGATGATGAGGATTTTCAATGAATTTTAAAATGGTAAACATTTCAAAGCATAACATAGCAAGGTCCAGGTATTTCTCTAAAATGTCAAGGTAATGAGCTGTTGAGGTGGCCATCTGCCTGCACAAGCCAATTTTTTCAATGCGGAGAAATGAAGCCTTTGGATTTCCATTCTTAGCGAAGCTGAGTCAATATATCAAGGTAAGAAAGCTGTATTGATTGCCGCAGGAGCGACCCAAAGAGACCTTCAACTACAAGTGAACCCCCACCAAATGCTCTTTTCTGGCCAGTAATGACTGGCTGCTTTATACGCGCCGTGTTGCAAGCTTGTCAGGAAGAAGTGAATCTCACCGGAGTCAACACGACTTGAACGGCTAAATGATACACGAACCAAAACCGACTCCCGCGTGACCCGCCCTCAACCAATTGGTTGAGGTCAGTCGGTACGAACGTGCCGTCACCCATCCCTGGTGGGGAGTGTCAACAGCAATTTTCTGGGGTAACGGACCCCTACACGCCGTCGCCTCCGTGGCATAAATGGAGTCCGCGTGCGTCCTCCTCCACCGTGAGCGCAAATCAATAAACTTTAAATAGCAGCTGGCTTCTTTATTTTTGGGTCAGAGGAAATGACACGTTGCAAAACTTTGTCCTATTTTGTCATCATGTACTTGTTCCTGGACTGCTGAGGCATGCATTTATGCCTGCTCCGTGGGGGGGTTCATGTAGAATTGGGATTTTTGGAAGCATAGGAGAGAGCTTGCCAAGGACCCTCTCCTAATCATAATGCTACTTGAACATAACAACCATCCCAAAATGCCTTTGGGAATAAAACAGTTGCCCATATTGCAAGAAAAAAGAAGTCATTGTGTACATGATGATAATATCCGATTTTTTTCCAGATAAAGAAAAAAAAGAAAAAGGATGCATATGTTTCACATCAAAAGTTGTGAATTTGACTTGAAAAATCAACATGCCTTTTAATTGGACACACATGGAGTAATAATACGCACAACACTGTTGTACATCCAACCTCGACTTGTTCAACGTTCAATTGTTGATGCCCACATTTGAAATTAATAAAGCGACTTGGATGAAGCTACAAAGTCAAAAAAGTTTCAGTCATGCTGTGTTCTATCTAAGGAAGTGTGGCTAGCAAAGCACATGGCGAGAGCTCCCGTCACCAAATTTGTATTAGTTCGATTGACAAACTAACCTTTGTCACTTTTGCTTCCTCACTCGCACCCTGGTGAGATGGTTGATGTATTCTGCTCAGGAAGATGAAGTGCGACGACCTTCACGTGGCTGTCCTGTAAACAAATGCAGTGCAGCTCAGCCTCTGGCTCGTTGATGGCGATATGCTTTTGGCGCTTTGTCATATGCAATTGAAATGGCATCATGCCAACATAAATGTCACTGCATCATGACGAAAAATATCAAATAAAAAATTCAAACGCAACTTCCTTTGGCATGTAAACCTTTAAAGTCACGCACTGGAATGTTTGCTGATGGGGCCAAAGCAATAACAAATGACATTTGTCTTTTGAGAGCTTCACAATTCAGATTGGTAAGACTGTTACTCAAGCACGGACGACACATTATTCCTGTTAACGATTCCTTAAAGGGGGGGAAGTTCTTTTTTGCGTCATTGACGTTATCACTGTTGAGTTGTGCGTTTTGTTCCCTTTACTGTGTCAAATGTGAACTCAACTGCAACTTTTAAACCAAGCTGTGTACTCAGCTCTGATTTTTGGCCTGTTTTTACACACATAAAAAGCCAGAGAAAAGACAGAAAAAAATCTGGAAAAATGACTTTACAATTGCACATATTTCATTTCGTTTCTCATTTGAAGAGTGCCCCAAAAGAAAAGCTAAATTGTTCTGTATTTCATTATGATGTGTGCGTGGATTTGGGTATGAATGAGAGAGGATTTCAGGACTGTATGTGTGAGTGGAAAAAAATTTGTAGTGCCAGTATTTCACTTGTGTGTATAAGAGCCAGCACCACAAATTGGCTTATTTTGTCAAAACAACCCAGAAAGTCAAAAAAGACCAAATTGGGGGGGCCGGTGCCTTTTGGACCCAAATTGGGTCATTTGTGACCTCACAGTTTTTAGACTAATATGCAGCAGGTGATTTCAGTCTTTTGTATGAGAGCATTTCAGTAGTGTGTTTGTGTTAGTGTGTGAGAATTACTCCTGATTGCTCGGGAATGGCCGCTGACACGTCAGCGCGTATTTCTGCACGTCCCTTTTTCAATACACTCCCCACGTGGCTAAGAAGCCACGGATGGCTCTGAGTGAATTACTAGACAAATGTGCGGCATCGGAATTGGCTCTTATCAGCAGATGCGTCGCTCGGAATATCAATGTCAATGTGTCTTTTGCAGCGAATGCAAATGACCCGCCTGCCCGCCCGCCTGCCACACGAGCCCTCCCCGCAATCTGAAGGCCTTTAATTTCTCAGGTACAGTTGGAGCCCCTTCTAATTATGCTCGTTAGGCCATCTAAATGGCTTTCATTTCGCCGGCAAGGAATGTTTTAATAGGACGCCGCCAAAAAGAACATTTTACTATTGCGGCTGCGGAACGTGATGAGCATGCGTCCGTTGCCCCAATGAGGAAAACAATCGCTCTATTTTCACACGTTGAGATTCGCAATCAAGCAAAGGCGAAGTTCACCATAACAATTTGGCTCTCTCGTTATTTGTGAGTTATCTGTTCATTCTCTGGAATTCTATGCAGGAGCGGGAACGCTATTGGCTTCCCAACGGTATCTCTCCCAACACCGGCTGTACGCCGATTGACACTTTAGTAAGGTTTTAAAAAGTCCGCCATGACTGTCTGTCGCCATTAGTTTTTGTTTTTTGAGAGGACAATATAATTGGCTGCTTGCAAATTCACCGCATAATTGAAAGCTGCCTCTTTAAAGTTATTAGAGCAAGTCTTTTCCTTTTAAATTTCAGCGAACAAAGAGGGGATGGGTGAGCAGTTACACACGAAGGAGGAAGAGGAATGGGAAACGAGACGAGCGAGACACGGTAAACATAGAGAAATTTTTGCTCTGTATATTATTGGACAATGTCCTAAAAAAGAAATGTTGTCAGCGGGTACTAGTTAGCCCCAAGGACACCATGAATACCACTCAGGCCTGTTTTAAAAATAATATTTACAAAAAAAACATTTTAGAGCTGTAATTTGAATACCTTGATACGGCTCACGGCATCATACCGACACAATCAAATAGTGACGTAGCTGATCAAAGGCTAAATCACTCGCCCTCAACATGCCGATGAGAACGCTTACATTTGGCGCTCCTTTGACGTGTTCTGTAATTTCTGTTCGCCAACGTCAATCAAGAATTTGATACGATCCTGCTGGAGCTTCTTAAAGGTCAAATATTTCCTATTCCCAGTCACCTTTCTGCTGCCAGTCACAATTTCACACTGATCTGCTCTCAACCTTTGGGGATTATTTCCACCGTATCAGAGCAGGAAAAACAACAGATTTGGTCCCGGCCACTGTTCTGATGGTCTTGATTCTCTGGAAGACAATTTGGATGTCCATTCATCGTGTTGCAACTGATCATGGCCAAAATGCTCTTTTTAGGTCACAAATGTTTTCATAACTGCTTTCAAAGAAACTAAGAGTAATCTATGTAAAACCTGGATTAAAAGAATGTTTTATTTTTATTTTTTGGGGGTGAGTCATTATCTTGCTGGCTTTCCCCGGGCCCGCAGCTTTGAGGCTCTTACATGTTGCAAATGCTCATTTTCAAAGAGATTACAAGACATATCTGTCAGAAGCAGAAGTGCATGGATATTATGCATGGCAGGGCGTGTGTGTGTGCGTGTGTGTGTTGAGGTTGGTTCGGTGAGTTCAAGATCCATTGCAAGAGACTTTGCAGTGAGGCCAGGGATTGGCATCAATTTCTTTATAAAAAAAAAAAAAAACAGAACAAGAGCAGACTGTGGCAATCAATCAGGTGTAACAGCATATTGGCAAGCCTCCTCTTATTGACGCAAATCCCAAAACATGGCGTCTAATGACCCAGATGTTTGGAAACGTCTTTGCAAATGTGGGCGAATGGGCACTGTCACCAAAATATTACAGAAAAATATTTATCCCCATCCCAAAAATGAGGTCACATGTTCACTCAGCTGCCTCCGTCTGTCAGTGAGTCGACATTGCTCAAGTTAATCAGCGGATTTTGGATGAAATTTGAAGGCAGATGGCCGTAAGCCTGCAAGGTTGACTTGATCAGATTCTGGCGATGGATGGCTGCCACGACACATTTAATTACCTTTTATTTTTCTTAATTTTTTTTTTAAAAAAGCATTTGCTTTAAATTGATAACCACTTATATCTCGTCTCGATTGGAAGGTGGGAGGTTGATTGATACTCGAGATTAAATCTATTGCACTTCTTCTTACCCCATTTCAGTAGTTTGACTTTAGTATGACTCACAAATATTGCTGCAAAATATTGCATATTTATTTTATGAAGGAATCCACGACGCTTGATGTTCAAAGGTGAAGTGATTTTGAAGACGCCAGTGTATTCACGTCAGCATGATTTAAAATGTGAACGCTTTCCCGGGACGTTGAGTGGAGCAACTCAGTTGAGCTTGACAACTTTGATTTGGAACTAATCAAGAATGGTGAGGTGCCATCATTTTAGTTCACTGAACAGGCTAAATATTCTTCTTCTGCAAAACTGAAAGATTAGATTTGATATATTTGCGCGGTCCGGCGGAAACCTCATCTGGACAAATATGCTCAAATAAATGTTTTTTTGTTTCACAAATCGATGCAAATGGTCCATCCCTACTTCGTCTGTAATTATAATGATGCGATTTGAGAAGTGTTGCACAAGTGTGACTTTAGTTTTCTCATTCTTCGGAGGTTGTGTGGTGTCGTTGTCCGTATTTAATGCTTTGTTTTGTTTTTAGACAATAACGAGTGAAAATTAAGTTGGCTTGTTTTTTTCCAATCGATCCCTGTTGATGCTTCGTTGTGGACGTGTACGCAAGCTGATCTGTTGTGCCGCTGTAATGATTGACATGCCAAACTGATCAATGAGGTTGCAGTCAGACAGTCCGGGTATCCAAGAGTTGGATTGCCTGCCTAATATGTTTGGTATTGACATGTTTCCAAATGAAATTCTATTCATTAGGGCAAGTAATGGGTGTGTCATTTGTGACCTTTTATTGCTAAGCGAGTCATCTCGGGTATTTATTATTAATATCCAGCTCGTATTGATATTGCTATTAACATTCTCGTGTGCTGCCACTACCAGTGAAAGAAGTTGCTAATAATAGCTTATTGTATTCGATTCCTTTGCACCCAAGATCACACTCTGCTCATAAATGAGGAATCTCAACAAAACCTGGATCACGTCTACCTTTTTAATCCTCCCGTACAGCCAAAGTAGCTCTTAATGAAGTGGCAATTAATGAAGCCTGAAGCTGATTTTCCAATTGAAACGCAAACGCCACCGCAATCACGCTGAGGAATGAAAGTCACTCTGCAAACTCCACACGTAAGCATATTCATGTAATCATTATACTGTAATTGCTTATATAAAAAAAAGATGAACAGTATATTGACCGTCACTGCCAAGCTTTTAATTTATTATCCCAACAAAACCTGATGAAATGTTCACTGCAAGATGGAATATTCAATTTAATATGGTTTGTTGTTTTCATTTTTTTACGGAAAAACAAAAGTCATTGAAATCTGCCAACAGGGATGCACGGACCGTCGCGCCACCATTTTTTTACCTCAAAACAAACATCATCCCAAAAAAATGACATTTCAATGTCACCCATCTGTCTTCAATTCTGAAGTCTGTTTAGGCTGATTTGGTTGAATTTCTGAGAGGCCCCCCTCGAAATGCCCCCAAAATTGCGGCAGACTGCAATAATTGGTGTCACGAAGAAATGTTACTGTGCCAGAAACAACTTGATATCAGTACTTAACAACTGTAGTCCATAAATAGAAAGGAACCAATATTTCATCCCGTGACTCAAATTAACGCTGCACAATGTTGGAGATCCGCACATGCGGCAGCATAAAAACGCACACACTCCATTAAAAGCATGAGAGTGGCTAATTAAATTGGCTAATTTGATCCCAGGTGCCTCTCGTCCAGAGAGGTGAGCTCGCTCTCTACTCGGGTAATTAAGTCAAAACATTCTGTACGTAACCGAGACGCAAGTGTCGCTAAATGCGCTCCCCCCACCCCTCGACTGCTTCCTCAGAGTCTTTCGTTGGTTCGCTTGATGGGAGGTGCTTTAAGTCTTGAATTTCAGTTAGTATCCGAGGAAGTAATTCAGATTTTTGGTGTTTAATTATTTCTCCTTTTTAATTATACCATTTAGTGTTGTCATTTTTATAGTTGGAAAGCCTAATTAGTTTGTTTACAAAAATGTACTCTATGAGATGTAACAATCGTGCTTGTTTGGAATAGGCAGACCAGCTGACGGGGGAGGGTTAGCAGCAACTAGATTATTTTACAGTAATCGGCCAAAATCTGGAATAGTGAAAATCCGCAAATAATTGTTGCTTCATCTTACAACACAGTAACTTCCCCTAACAACCCAGGCTAAACTTAGCTCCTCCCCGAAACACGAAGCATGTCTCTCAGGTCCATGTATTTCCTCGGTCCAATTACTGTGCTACTTTCTTATTTCGACAGGCCTTTGGCGCCATCTGAGTCGTCACGAAAAGTGAGTTGCTGTCGTGGAGAAATAATCGACTGAAATGACTTTTTGCAAGGAATTTGCAGGTTTGTTCAGTTTGGTGAAAACGGGAACTGAGCATCTCATGCAGGAGTGGACGTATGATGATAGATGGATGAGCAGTTGCCGCTTGAGGAACTAATTATCCAGTGTTGTCCATGTTGTAAATGTCATGTCTTGGAGCGCCACCACTGGAGGGCTCAGAAACAAACACACAATTGCAAACTAATTGTCGCGCATGAAAGGAAGACTTTGGAGTCAGGGGGGGCATTTGTTCAAAGGGACCGAAAGAAAGGCAAGGCTTCATCTTGTCGAGAAAAAAACGCAAACTGATTTTGTGACATCAAGACAATTTCTGATGTTATAAGACGTGATCTTCACCCGTGGCTATCCTCACAAAGTCTGCCCAGCCGCAGAGCAGCTGTTCCAAAGCAAATTTTAAAGTGACTCCACGAGCGCTCCAAAGCCGACGCCCGGCCCGCCGCATTTGTCGCTCTGTTTCTTTTTCCAACATTGAATCTTAGCACCTTCCTGCGTGGTGATCCATGCGCCCGGAACCGACTTTGGGTCTCCGCTGCATGGCAAGGTACGCGCTTGAATGAAACTCTGCGTTCTCCGTTTTTATTTCACTCCAGTGAATGTGAAGAGCATGCTTGCCTCATTCACATCTGCATTAAAAGGCATTTTAGTGCACATTAAGATGTCAGGGCGCATAATGACCATTCGAGATTTCAACTCACAAGACAAGAGTCTGTCTGAGAAGCATCCATTTACGGCCAAAATAGAAGCCATCACTGTTGAGTACATTCTCAACGTGCAAAGTGCAGCCGGCGCTGCCCGATCACTCTTGAGGTACAGGACGAAATGCAATTTACATTTTCAACATCAAACTAAATCAAATCAATCAATCAAACGCATACTGCCTCTTCTTAATGCACTACAGTACGTTTTTTATTGTTTAATTTTCACGTGGAACGCGTTTACCAATTGGAGAGCTGAGTTTTTTGGGGGGGAAGGTGGTACATGTGCTCCACTTTCAGAGTTTTTGCCCTCAAGTGGCACATTTGGGATGTTCATCTTGGCATTTCGATGGAAATTGTGTTTCTTCCAAACGTGGGACAAAATCTGATTCCATTCACTCAACGATACACTTTGACTTTATCTAACGAAAGAAAAAAGCTGCAAATCGACAAAATAAAAACAATGGCCTGCGAACATGAAACAAATCTACAATATAAAAGTTCTCAAGTATTTCGAAGAACTCCAAGCACAGGCCGCTCATTTCTCAGAAAGACTGAATGGTTCTAGAATGGGAGAAAAGAAAGGCTTTTAAAACACCACTCCAGGTACATTACGTTTTGCTTTGACAAGTGTTTATTTCAGACAAGAAGATTGGATTGTCAATAACAAGTAATGGAGCCCCAGCAGACCTCCTGTGAGCTACAAAGCTCCAGGTCAGAGATTTTAGTGAAGCACGGGAGCGCTCATCCACCGTGCAACCGGCAACCAATTGGAGGTCCTGCATGTCATGATTGGCATGGTGAGCGTCCAATGATTGCATTAAGGCTTACATTTAAATAACAACTTTCAACCGTCGCCTTGCTGGACGAACAATCGCAGAAAAACGAGGCTTTGGTTCACGAGAATTTCCAGTCCACCTCACTTGGCATGAACAAAATATCAAGTTAAACATCCTGAGGGCTCTCCTTAGTGCATCGCTCCCAAAATAAAAAAAATTTAAAAAAAAAAAACGACACGAAAAAGTACTGCTTGCCAATAATATGACATCATCCGGGCTCGCTTCCTTCCTAAAAGGCTTTTTTTTTTGTTTTCCCCCCTGACAACGTTTGGCAGCTGTACAGAAAAACACCACACATTTGGCAAGAAGAAAAGCACATAGCCGCTAAACCGCTAAGCTAACGGCCGTGTACATTCGTTTGGTTGAACGTCAACTGGGTTGCAGTACTGCTGTTGAATTATAAAAAAATAAATAAAGAAAGAAAAATTGTTTCCTAATCAGTGAGATCAACGTGTTTACTTGATGTCATCATGTTATGGGACAAATGCGACTCATATTATCAAAATCAAAGGTGGTGACACAATTGCAACCTTCTTGTAAATAGAAACAATTTGGTAGCCAGTTCAATTCAACTTGAAAAAAATATATGCCCAAAAAATCTAATATATATAAAAAAAATATATCCTGGATGTGTTTTACGTCTGCTGCTCCACCACACGTGATTCAAATGATCACGATCGAGCTGGAGCCACGAAGGACCGGAATTGAAACGATACAGTTTGGCGATGCTAATTGGCAAAACCCAAATTCAGTTTTTGTTCAAAACTTTTTGCAGAGACCTTTCCGTTTTGTTTGTATATGTTTAGGCTTCATAGCATTTTGATAAAATTATTTTCGAGGGCGGAAATGTCATTTTGAATGTACAGTATTGTTACGTTGATGCGTCTGTGCAAAGACACGCGGGTGTGATATGGATTAGTAGAAGCAAATTGTGCTGCACACTGTGCAGCTAAACCGCACAATGGGATTAATTCAAGGTGGGCTCAAGACTCCAAAGATGCCTTTTACCTTGTTTGCGCTCAACTTTGCCGCCTCACAGAAGTGTTTCTTCACTGAGCAACGTGCACTGTGTAGTCATGCTCGCCGCCGATCTAAAATTCGACAAAGGAAATGTGTCTTTACTGACGAGCAAAGTAAGAGGCCTCCATCTCTTGCACAATGTGAGCCAATTAAGCGACTTAGCAATAGCTTTTTATGACACCTTCAAAAGAAATACACATCCACGCTTTCAAAATGACCCCTTGAGGCCATTATTTCCAATATTTATTGCCAGACAGAAGGGTTAGCTCGCTAAAGTCGGGAGAATTTTACAGCCCTACTTTGCATGAACGTACTCTTATCTCTTCTGAATGGCTCTCAATGGAAAATGAGATTCCAAAGCGCATCATCATAATACTTCAATAATATACCATTAATGCTGTTGTCGCTCGTCTTACTCTTGATTAATATTAGAGGCAACACACACTCACTTAATGTGATGTTCAATTCAATGACCGTGCATCTCATGGTAAATTTTTTAACGTCTTGTGGGATGTGCGAAGCTCATGCTTTTGCAACCACACCTCCAAATTTGACGAAATTCTGAGAGATGAAGGGAACATTTTTGGGTGGATGACCCACAATCCTGGACGTACCCAACCACCTTCACCACGTGTCATTTTCCCAGCGGTCTCCATCAGCTCTTTCTGTCACCAATCAATGTGAACGTCTGACAGACGAACACCAGGTGACCTGAACATGATGCTTGTGACCACAAAATGTGAGGCTGCAATAGGTGACAGCCATTAATAATATCTTCGGAAAGCCGCGCCTTCATCCCTTGTGATTTAGATGAAGCGACGACGCGTGCGGGGTCAAGACTCAATCTGGGCTTGAAGAAGGAAAAGAAGAGTGCCACCGGAAGGGCGCCTTGCTTAAATGTTCTCGTATGCTATGAAGAGTAATACATTTACTTGCCGGTAATCGATGGTGAATTGGAATGTTTCAACTAATCAAAAGAGTGCAGGTAACGTTGCGATAAATTCACATTTTTGTTGAAGGGGAACTAGTATCTGTTTTTTTTTTTTTTTTTTTTTTTGCAAGAATACATTACGTGTAGTCAAAATACAATATTGTGATTAATATTATGGTTGTGAGGTAAGTATCATTTGTCACTCACAAGGAGCCACCGTGTTTTGACAATGTTGTCAAAAAAAAAAAAGATTAAACCAGGAAAACCCAAAGCCAAGTATATTAGAGATAATTGTGCGGTTTTTGTACTAAAATAAAGCTGCAAACCAAAGCCAGAAATTGCACAAAAACAAACAAAAAAAAAATCCATATTCAAAAATGGTTCTGTACGCATGAAGCCAAGCACATTTGTTCATTCCAGTCAACGTAAAAATGTTGGAGTCGCAAACTCCTCCCTTTCCACTCATATAAATATGCAAATTAGTATAAACGGCGCCTGCCGGTGGGAATAATCACTCTGCATGATCAGATAATCCGATTATGAAGCCATGAGTCACAAATGAAATAAATGGAACTTCACAAAATGTCATGGGAGGTCTTGCTAAGCGAAGTGGAGGCCTGAAACACAATTTCTGTTGGCTGTTCTCTAGATTCAACAAAAAACTGCGTGCCCAAAATGTTTCAGGGGCCATAAATATATTTATAAAAACTCAATTGCGTACATGCTAATAGGGTGCGGGACATGCTAGCTAGCGGCGTGTGTTTGATCCCCGAGTTGCGAGGACGCCCGAGAATAAAAACACCCCCTGGACCACTTGATGAGGGTTTTTACGGTCCGACTGGGTACAAACAGGAATCATTTCTTACGTTAGGAATTAATGTTGAATTGGAGTGTTGGACTCACCGCAGAGGTGGATGCTGGCAGACTCTCGCATTTCGCACTTCCCACTTGCCATGTACTCGACCTTCAGGTGAAGGACGGAGCGGGTTATCTCTCAGCCCAGTGACAGGAATCAGCCGTGTGGTTGCGAGAGGATGCCGATGCGCGTCCTTCAGCCGCCTTTGCCCCGAGAGAGGACAGCCAAAATCGCCAGGCCTCGGGGGAGAAGTGTCGTTACTCGTTTGCACTGCCGACTACTAGCGAGGGATGGTGAATATCTTCAGCTCAATAGATGGCTATCGCGAATGATCGCGACGCGAGTGTGTGCGTGGGGCCTACAAGCCCCGTTTAGAAGTTCATCTCACAAAAGACAGATAGTTCCAGCAAGGACAAAGCGCCAGGTTGGGGTTAGGTATTAATCATTGCGTAAGCACAATACAGGAATTGGATGGAGCAGGCAACAGCAATTAAAAAGTGTGCGAAATGAGTGGCACTTTTCTTAATAACATTAATATGCAAAAATGATGGAAGTTGACTCGTGCAAATGTGAAGTTTTTAGACACTTTTTGAAGGCAAAAATAAAATGTTTTTCTTTGTTTTATTTATTTCGATAGTAAACTTGAACTGCGAGCACGTTGACGCTCTCTTATGAAAAATTGGATCTTCCAAATGGCTGCTTATTATGGAATGAGTATGGTTGTGTCCACCGCTGCCTCACAGTCCAATTATAGAAATTTTTATTTCATAATTCAAAGCAAAAATTTCTCAACAAAAAGCTCATATCTTGAAAACCTCCAGAACTAAGTTGAGTCCATCCCACCCCGAGGCATCACCGCATTTGTTTGATTTCATAAATGAAACCTCTGAAATGTTTAAATATGTGGACTTGGAAGGCAGTCCTCCCCGACAAGGAAGCGACGCCACGATTAGTATCGCAATTAGGACACGCCAGGTGCCAGCCAGTCCAGGCGGAAGTGGCGATGTCGTGCCAATCGGCCCTGTGGAGAATTTGAATGAAAACGAGGACGGTTGTGGAAGATGAAGTGATCACAAGGGCTCGGCCCCACATCACGTAAGTAAATCTTCAGGCAGGCAAGAGTCTGGAGACGTGCTCGTCGATGAACATCACTCATGCATGTGAGGTTACCTGAGATGTCTGGAGTTGCTGCGCATGCACGAGGCACTGCAAGTACAAATCTATGGCTGGCGGGTGAAGACCCCTCCCCTAGTTGGGGATTAATCGGGATCACTGCTCTAATCAGGAAGCACTTGTAAGGATTAGGTTGACTCCATCAAAGTTACCTCAGACAAACCATCCTTATTCCATAATAGTAAATACTAAAATACATTTCACATGTTTGTTCGAATTTTCAAAAAAGGTGAAATTATTCACCGTCAATTACTTGGATTAGAATGATTTATTTTCTCTAAAAAATGATTCGAGTGAATTTATTTATGCCAAGCATTTATATTAACGGGCATGATGTTTTTCCATTAGTTGACAGAAGGTACATAATTGACCTCCAAATTTTGTGAATGATGTTTTTTTTTCAATATGAATTATGTGCCTCATGTTATGGAACACCACTCTAAATATCATTTCAACTGAAGTTGCCATGTTATCTGAAAAAAAAAGGACATCTTTTTGTCCCATTGTTTTTGCCGCAACTTGCGTTTCTGTTGCACCACATTAAACGCTTCTTCACTATTCATCCACAAGTTTTTCTGGCATCATAAGCACTGTTAAATGCCGATAAACGCTCAGAATTCCATCTGAAAAGCCCTTTCCAAAAAATTAATGTTATTTGAACACTTAAATTCACATGCGACTGACTGAAATTCTTTCCACAAAACGTCATGTGGAGCCGGCTGCTTATTTTTTTGTCGTAGGTGGACAAGATCTGGTTGTTTACGCAGGAGGAATCTTCAAATGTGGCTGTCCTCTATCATTAGGATGATCATTTGTCACTCGCCTTTGTAGGCCCCATCACGGCGAAGGTAAATTAGCGTCGTGTGACATCACCAGAGCAGCATGGCTGCAACATGCCCAATTTTCACTCCTTTTTTTTCATGGCCAATCTTGACGCCATCTCTCACCTTCAATTCTCCCACAAAAAAAAAGAAAGGTCACAATTTCTGGTTTGTGCTCATTTTGACAAATTACTGAGTAGGAGTCCACCACCACGCCAGCCATGGTTGACTCACTTTCAAACACGGCTCCTTTAGACTTTTTTCTAAAAAAAAATTTCAAATATTCCCAGGGGCACTAACAACCTCGAAAATACAGTAATCCGCCTCTATTCATCGGAGATAGATTGGATCCAGGCTAAACATACAAAGCTTCTCCCCGAAGGTAAATATGTGGACGATTAGTGACACTTGCAGAATTTCAGCTTCTGTGAGTGCTGAAGCCCCCAAAAATTGGATTCATCTGTTGAGAAAAGAATAATAAAATCTAAGTGCCAGCTTCATGCGCACTTTTTTTTTTTTTTTTTTGCTTGCAGCTCCTCGATCAAGTGGAGAAAAATGGAGGGCAAATCAGTGCGTGTTGTAAATGTCATTTAGTGCAGTCGTATAACACAATAATGCATCGTGCATGCATGCAGCACCTGCAGGATCGGCAATCATGAAGCGGAGAGGCCTTAAAGCACAGCTCACTCCCGGCAATGAATTGATGACACGAAATCAAATGAACGACATCCTGCTAAGAAACGACCGTCGATGGATGTGCACCATTTTAGTGGCGTGCGCTCGTATGATCCGGCGGCACCAGAGGTGGCCTGTCCGAGCTTATCCTGGTGAGAGGACATCGGGAGTTCCACCCGCGTCCAAGCGTTGCCGTGTAGAACAGCAAGATAATGTCAGCGCTGTCGGGATTAATCTGCTTCAGCTCAGGGCAGAGATTAAGGCCAGCTGTGAAAGTGGGACAACGCGGCATCAGGTCTCTTTTTTTTTTTCTTTTTTTAGGCGCAAGCCGATTGCTTGAACAGCGCCACCACGTGTCTTCATCAAGACTTGCTTCATGGTTGGACGTCAAAGGCAACTTTTATTCAAGGTTTTTAATTCACCATTTTTTTCCAGTGGGACTTGATCGCCATTTCCATAAAAAATCTTTGTATTCTTTCTAAAATGCCCCGAGATGCCACCAAGCAAGTATTTTTTTTCTATATTTTTTTGCTATTGCTGCCAGGACTCCGCCCCTTTGCCCCGTAATTCGTTCATGATCTGTTTTGCTTGCTTTTGGTTTAGTATTTCGTTTCCTTTTTTCCTCGTGGTTCATTGTGTGTCTCGTTAGTTAATTGTGTCCACCTGTGCTTGTCATCAAGGTCTCTGGTGTTTGCCAATCAACTCCCTCCAACCCTTTGCGTCTTGCCCGGGTGTTCTTCGTTGTCTCGTCAATTTGTTGGTATTTAGTCCGCTGTTCCCTTTCCTTGGGCTGAGCCAAATCTGTTTTGTTTTTCTCCTCTAAGTCAAGTCCTGGTTTCCCATTGTTTGCGCTGATACTTTGATTCTTATTGTTTTGCACTTTAGTGTTTTTGATTATCCAAGAACCTTGTTTGTCTTTTTGAAATGAAACACAAATTTTGCAACATTACAACTTACTGAATTGAGTTGGATGGGAAAGGGAAAATGCAAACACTGTACGCAAATTCTAAGCGCATCCCATCGTGAAACTCAAAACGCGTCATTAGGTTATTTTGTTTTGGTTGTCATTTCCAAATTTGTCACCTAAAGCCGAGCCTATGTGGATTTGGTAACGTTGCCTTCCGCATGCAACGTGATTGTCTGCCAAGCTCCCTGCGCATATCTGTTAAATGGTTTCTCATTTTATGAGCTCTCGATTCGTTGACGACCACCTTTGTCTTCCAGAGATTCACCAGCATTGAAACGTTTTGTGAAAACCTATTACGATAAATTCAACCATGCCTCTTAAGGTCTCAACTGGCTGGAAAAAAAAAATAAAAATAAAAAAAGTCTTGTGTAATATGACTTTTGAGTTCCACTCATGTGAGGCAGGCGTCCCTTCCTGAGATCTTCAGCTCGGATTCGCTGCCCTTGCAGCTAAATGAGCCATGCGCCTTGACTGCGGCCGGTCCCTCCTGTTTTGGACGGTGGCGCTTGTGCGCTTTGTGCGTCGTGCCTCCGATCCATTTTGGCCGATGACCTCATATATTGACCATACCGCTACGCTTACCAGCCGGCGGGGATAAATGCATCCCGGGCGATTATTACATCGAGGCGACGTTCTGACTGGGCCGCTTTAAGCTCAAACGGAAAACAATGAAAAAAAAATAATAATAAAAATAAAACAAAAGTAGATTCAAGAAAAATCTAAGTGGAAAACTGCCAAAACTATCAAGGTGTCAAAAATCCCCATTATTTATGAATCAGAATTTGTTATGTTTGATAGACAATTTATCAACCAAAAGCTTTTTGCAATGGTAACCTTTTCGGGAAACGTTTTCAACACATGGAATATTTTTTTCTATGAACACTTTCTTTTATGTAATGAAATAAACGACAGCCTTTGAACAGACAATCAGTTAAAAATGGCGTCCACTGTGTTCACATAATTAGGAACCTCAAAACCTCAGGCTTCGTTTAGCTGAACTTGAATCTCGAGTCTTTCATCTGGCGACCGTTCATGTTTTTCTTGAAGTAGGCAAACCTCCTTCCTTAAGAGCAGAAATTGAATCTCATTTTCTTAAGACGTCGCTCATTTTGACGGTTAAATTGGAACGTTCTAAATAAGCGGCGTCTTGATTTCACCTCCTTGCAAGTGACAACACGAAATGAATGAAATGGCGCAAAAGCGTGACGCTGTCGACGGCTGGTGAGACGTCGCTTAATTGAAGCGTCCAGATGGTTTGCGTTGAGGCTCTGGCGCACAATCGTGACAGCGGGAAGTCGGAGTCTCCGCATTGGCGGCCGACTCGGCATGTCAACAAATATGCACAGTTGAGTGTGTTTCCATCTGTTTAGTCGCTTCTTTTCCGCGGCATGCTAACGATATGTTTGCGTTGCTTGTTCAAGGTTTTGCGATTGAGCAAATCGACTTGTTGTGCATCTTGAGAAACCAAAACGCCAACTATGGGTGATCTCTAAATTTAAACACCGCCTGAGTCATGTGGCAGGAAACAAAAGTACTCAAAATATATATATATATATATATATATATTTTATTTTTTTTTACGGAACTGTTTTGCAAATCACTGACTTCATTGAAGGAGCAACTTTTAAATTTTAAAGAGCATTTTTTTTTTTTATCTTAATCCCACAGTCCAGAAATAAGGATTTTATTTATTCATTATAAATTATAACTATATAACAAAATTTATATATGAAATCAACTGTTTTTATTTCCTATATTGACGTGTATTGCGGCAAACAGTTTTTTTCTCATGGAAAACTTTCAGCAGCGCAATTTCAAACAAACGAAAACAGTTGAAATGTTGTATTTCTGAGTAAATTGCTTGATCTTGTAGAAAATCCAAATCGATTAAAGAAAAAGATAAGAACTTAGAAAATGCCATTATGAGAACATTTATTGGGCAGATCTCATAAGTCCAAATCTAAAAATGATTGGAGTGGTTGTATTTGCCCCCCCCCCCATACTGGTAGCATGTGTGTATAACGTGAAGGAAAGTGTTCCTTCGCTTTTCCAGCCTTGCCTGATTTATATTGACAATCTATTCAAATCCTGGTTTCCAAACGCAGACGTTGCAACAGCATCAGCATAAAGCGTAATCGTCAATTCCATGCTAATGCCGCATTATCGGCGGCTGATTTGTGTCACTAATTAGATGGCAGGAGGCTGGAGATGTGAGATATGGCGCCGGCCCCGCGCTGCTTCGTCTTTCAGGTAAACTGGAAAAAAAAAAAAAGCCGTAATGGCCCCCGGATGACAAGAATAGCCGCGAGCTGGCGAGGAAGTGAGTGGCTATTACTCGTAAGAAACGGGCTAATGTTGCGAGGGAAGCATTCTTTTTTTAGTGCAAGGAATAAATGTAAGAAGTATTGATTGTCTTGCTTCAACAAAGACGAAACGCGTGTAAGAGTATACGGAATACTTGAATATTCTTCCTGAAGCCTGAGACGTCAACAAGCTTTGCTTGGATAAGCTTTCAAATAAAAAAGGCTTTGTGTGCATCCATGTTGAACAATTAAACGCAAATCGCAAGTGACAAGGTACGTGTATGGTTTCTTACAAAATAAGGTTGCAAGACAGTTTGGTTTTCAAATTAGTCTTGTGCTGGTCCTAACAAAGCCGCAAGAGTATATTTGCGATGCATTCAGTGCCCGGAGAATATTCAAAGGAGGGTTTTTTTCAAGACGGTTCAAGTTTGAAATTGGGGATTAAAGACATGAGTACTTTTGCAAAGCAGCTTTAAGGTTTCAAACGATGATGTCAGAACAGTTACCAATTGTCATTTATGGTTTCAAGCAGCATTAGTTAGCATTAGCCAAGGTTAGCATGTCAACATTGGATTTCCCACATGGTGTTCCAAGCACAGAGTTAAGTTTTCTCATTTGAACAAATTTCCAAGTCAAAATCTCATGCCAGGTTTTGAAGTTGAGTTTTAAGCAGGGCGAGGGTTTGAATTTTGGTTACAATCCAGCGTTAAGGTTTCAATTTGGGTTTCCAGACAATGTTTAAATTGAAAGCATGTCATGTGCTTCGTGTATTGACAGACTCATCTTTCATTCGCCTTCCCAAATGAGACTTGACGTGAGCGCACAAACATGTCGCGCTTCGAGCGGTCGGGTTTCAAATCCTGAAAATGTTCAAATGAGCTTTGACGCACTGCGCCGGCGACCCGGCGCTGACGACACGACGCCTCGCCGTGACGTCAACGCGCCGCGGAATCCAGAAGTTTTCAATCAAGCGTGGCGTTATTGGCAGCTGCCTGTGTCGCTAATCTTCCCACATGACGCGGCGACTAATCGAGTCTACCCTTGCGGGGCGCAAATGTGTTTAGTGAAGGGCAGATAAGACCTGTCAAATATGAAATCTATTTTTCTCGCCACCTCACCTCGCCGGTAATGTCCCGACTGATGTAATATCCCGGGCTGATGTCGAAGCGTGAATGTTGGGGGTGAGGTGCGGAGAGTTAATGGAACATTCCAATCTTATTGCTGGCCTCTCGCTGATTTTTTTTTTTTTGTGGTCTTGCAATGTTAACCTCTATCTGCATGTGGTCACACATGATTGGTCAGAATGCGTTGGACTGTATGTGAGACTGCCGCCTGTTATTTCACTTCAAAGTGATTGAAACGAAGGCCGGAAAAGCAAAAACCGAAATGGAATCGTTTTGCCAAACTTGACAAACTGAATGTGAATGACATGAATTCAATTTTTTGTTGAATCGTTGGATTGGAAAATGACGACGATATTGTCATTTCTCAAAATACAGAGTTTCAAATACGGCTTTCAGACCTGGGATAAGGTTGAAAACTTTATGTTTCAAATGAGAGTTCAATCCATGTTTAAGATTTTTAAGGGTTAAGACTTTCAATGAGAGTTCGCATTTCAATTGGAGGCTTCAGTTTGACATTTCAAATCGAGTTAGTGTTTGACAACAGGATTACGATTTCAGAAAATTGACTGTGAGTCTGCTTATTGGCGTCCACTTACTTTGCTTCGTTCCAAAATGAACGTGTCGTGTGGATCTTATTGCAGCGGCAAGTCAAAATCATCCGCAGGCGACAGTTTCATCTGTGAAAACAACAAAATGCAAACATTTGGTTCGCCCATCCAACGACGGCCCGCCTTTCAAAGCCCAATCAGGCGCACAAAGGCAATGGCGACCCCAAACAGACGGCGTCGGGCAAAAAAATCGTTTTCAGCAAAACGCGCAGCGTCCTCGTCCCGATCCAGCCGAGAAGAAGTTCTGCGGGACAGATGGCGCTTGCCTGCAAGTTTGCGTGAGCGAGAGGCGCCGTTCAAAATGGGGGGAACAGGCGCAGCGTCGACTGGGTGGCTTTGCTTTCGTTTTGTGGCGCTTTTGTTTCTTTGTTTTCTGGAGCTTCTATTGGAAAACAACTTGGTGGGAGCAAATGCGAGCATTTGCATCGTCGCTGTCAGGCGGAATCCTCCCATCTCCACAGTAGCAAATAGTCATTTACAGTATATTGCAAGTTCTTACATTTATTTATTTCAATTGATTTATTTCTATATAAATATATATATGTATATAATATTCCTCCAAAGATTGGCACTTTCCCCTGTTTGGCCGAACTGGGCACCCTTCCGCCATCGTCCCTGCGTCCGTCGTTGTCCTTTTAAAGCTCTTCCGTCCTTGCATTTCACCAGCCCGTCCCGCAAAAAAAGTGTCCGTAGATGACAAGCGGCTAACGGCACAGGTTTCATAATTTGTAAATGTTATTTAACGCTCATTAGCTGGCTAATTTCGCATCCACTTCCCATCATTTTCAGACTACAAAAGACGCATTCTTTTTACTGGGAAGCAATGACTATTTATTTATTTTTTTTGGGTCCCCACAGCATTGATCACTGCTCGCAACTTTAATTCTTTATTTCCTTTGACATTGTGTTAAATTTCATGTAAAAATGTGCTGCCTGTGTTTTTCATGCATCCTTTAATGGCACACGTTGAGTATGAGACGAGTAAGCCGGCACTAATCAACATAATCCCTGGTGAAGCGCATCATCTTAATAAATGTTTGCAACGTCTCTCCTTTTTAATTGCAGCCTCCACAATCGCCGACGCGTCGCCGCGACGGATGCGGCGACAGCTGACAGCTCATCCGTCTCCCCCTGCTGACTTGAGGGCTTTATGGAGCGGCGCTCAGCAAGCGTTTGCGATCTCCAAACGCTGGCAAGCGTGCGCTCCAATCCCAGCGTGAGCGGCGTCAACGGACGCCTTCCCCAAGATTCCGCTCGCCGTCTCACTCGTCTTGTTGTCATTCTTTCGGAGTTTTTTCGTCAGCGTGACAGCATCCTGGCAAATTCCCGCTTCCCACGCTTGATGCGGCCTGCCGGCAATGAGTTGGATAATCTCCAAACAGTTTTTGTCTGCTTCTCACAATCTATTTATCAAGCGATTTTTTTTTACATTTTTTTTTAGGACAAAAGCATCTTAAGGGAGCAAAAAAGGCTTGAGCAAAATCAAATAAATACGGCATTGTAAGTAAGCATCAAGCAGGTTGAAAATGGGGGGGGGGGCTTACTCACCATTTTAACATTATTCATTCATGTGAGGTATTTGCATTGCTGCAGAGTAATAGCCTTGCTCTCCGCTTATCTTTCAATGGGAAAACATCAGCGATGTCTGTATTTGTTTTTCCAGAGGTAAAAGGCTGTGATTTAGTTTTTCTTTTTCTTTCCCCTGAATAGAAATGAAAATTCATAAACAAAGTAGGAAGTAAGCATTTTTCACTTTTCCCCGTGTCCTCAAAAATGTCCTTTCAGAAAATGTCTCGATAATAAAAAAGAAAAAGGGAAAAAAATGACACCGGCACACCATATTTCTCCAGTCGACGCTGTGGTAAGGGGAAAGGAAAATGATCCCCCAAAAAGTCATTCAATAAACTATCTCATATTGTTTCTGTGCATTTTTCAAACCATCAGCAGTTTGCCAGAAAGCAATATGGACTCGCATTTGCTTCTTCTACTCTCAATGCAAAAAAGCTCTGCAATGATTAGCTTTTGTTTCAAGTGTCCACCCTTTAAAATCACGGCAAAGCAAGCAGAAATGTTTTTTTTTTAAGGCCATGTTTCATGTTTGAATTAAAACATTTGCTCATCCAACATTTCTTCTTATTGCGAGAAAAGGTGCCGATGTCCTGACAGACTGAGTGAGTCTCCACGTTTGGCAGTCCAGTCAGTTAGTAGCACTCATGAAATGGGGGGGAGGGAACTCAAAAAGGTGGTTCGGAATGCAAAGACAAATCTGCGAAAGACGATTAGCTTGAGTATGGTGGCCATTGAGGCTCAAAAGCTTTGACGGAAGGCTCAAAATTGGGTTTGGTCAATTTCGTAAATTCAAGATTAAAAATGTGATTGCAGGCTAAGCACCCCCAAAAAATGGAATGCTTCCTCAAATATTATTGGGCAGGCGAATATTGCATACACTGATTTTTTTTATTTTATTTAATTTTTTTGGGCCAAACTGCAGCATGTGTTTGTCCCAGTTATTGTCTGCAATCCCCAAGCGTGCCAGAGATCTGTCAATTAGCGCGTGATGATGTTAATAGACTTCCATTAAATTGTGTCGTGTTATTCCGTTTGATCGCAACAGACCTCTGGCCAAGGACGACGGCAGCGCTTTCAACGACTTGTCTGTCAAAGCGCATCTGCGTCCTTGCTGGCCAACGAAACGCGCTGGCTCCTTCTCCAAAGTGCGCCGCTCAATTATTCATCCATTTACATGTGTCGGCTGTCAAGAAGCTTATGGAAGCTGATGGCAAACATCCGCTGTCACGTCACCCGTCTGACTGATCCCGGGGATGTTTGCGCAAGCCCGCAGCACGTCAACATACGTCTCCGCGGAGGACGACTTAATGGAGTGCGTGGAGACTTTGTTCAAGGTTTCAGTCCACCGTCATCGCCCTTTGACCTTCCGCAAAGGTGCTTGACTCAAACAAAGGAATGAGCGTCTTCTATCCAAGTCATCTGCAGAGTATTCCTCCCCGGGGTCCAAAGCACAGCCACGCATCAGCCTCTGATCCCCGGCAGGAAACACCGCACAAATTTTAACCTTGACAGGATGATTCCCAGGATGCGGCTTTGAGTATCACGAGGCACCAAAAGAAGGCCAAGGCCACTCTTATTTGCTTTCCTGCTAAAAGAAATGTAAAAAGTAAAGCTGCAACCGCAAATGAGCGAACCCTGAACGAAAGACGGTGTTTCTCAACAAACGTTGATCTCGAAACATTTTTAGCACAAATTTATTGAGTGGACTGGTTTGGAGTCAGCGGTCAAGGATCTCTGCTTCGGCTTTTTGTCAAATTGAAAAAGGGAATTTCTCACAAACGGTCGCTTCAAACCAACTTATCTGACTGTGGGCCTCTCAGTGAAGCGTTTTTTTGCGTGGCAAATTTTCACCGAAATGGAGCTCGAAAATGAAGCTTCATTTCTCCTCTAGATGGTGCTCTCGTGCAATGGAAATTGATTCCATTTCTATGCATCTCCAGACTAAGAGTGGCTGACTCCAAACCAGTCCACTGAGTACATTTTAAAATAAAATATAAAATTCATTCCACTTCATTTCTTTATGACAAATTTTCACCACAAATGGAATTTTTCGGGGATTTTGAGGCCCCCAAAACAGGCTTTTCATTTGAAATCATGAAATTGATCATCAATTTGTGACCCAGTCTCGGTCCACATTCAATGCTAAAAGCCAAGCGTAACCAACGGGGTACCCGCCTTCAGTTACTACTCGCTCTGGAAATTTCCCCAAATGGAGTTTTTCACAAAAAACGTGTTATGCAATTCCTCAAAAATGGTTGCTTCAAATATATTCAATTTTATGCATGGATAAATCAAAGAGTCCCATTATGGGAAATATGTTCAAACAATTTTACGTCAACTGATAACGAGGACAATTAATTTCTAATTTACAATCATGTGTTACTGAGCAAATGACAGGGAGGTCGTGTTCAGGACACTTAAAAAATGATGAACATTTTCAACAGCGATACATGCACTGGTGCCAAAAAACTTTTTGCGCTTGTTGAGGCTCCCAAAAAGGTGATTAATTAGTTGAAAGAATAAAAAGAAACAAAGTGATTCCAAGAGGGCCTTTGCAGCGCTCGGTGCTCGCGCCTTAATTAGAGCCCAGCCAGTCTATGATATCTCCTAAGCCATAAATTATATTCCCAGGTGGGAGTGTGTGTAATTTCGCTATTTACACCCAAATTATATTGGTCTTGCAGTCAATATTTCCTCTGCAGGAAGTAAAAACATTTTCTCGCTCTAATGAGTTGGAAGACCGGACTTTCAGTCCATTTCAGAAAATGCTTGATTCAGTGAGAAGCATCAGGTGGAGACGGAGTTTACTGAAGAGTTAGGAAGAATGTTTCACAACATGACATCAAAATATGCAATATTTGTTTGCCCAACGACGCCTCCATATTGCAAACCAACAAAATGGAGCGTCTGTAAAAGCAAAAATGGGATTGATTGAGCGCCAGCAACCGTAAGAAGAAAGACGTTCGCCTAAAAAGCCTTTAATATTGCAAGGCATAAAATTTACGGATAAAAGTACATGATTGTTGACTTCTTTTTAGTTGTAGTTTTGGAACACAAATCAGAAGTTTAAACATCGTTTTTTATTTTACTGGTTTTCCAAAATGTGTCGCCGGTTCACTCGTGCTTTTAGGTTTGCTGGGGTGAGGCATCTTATCCAAACTCGTCTGTCATGCTTTTTTTTTTTTTACTGGTTTTTGCACTTGTCAAAGTTGGCAACATCCCACTTGGAGCTGTAAATAAATTCTAACAAAATACGCAAAGTGTTCCAGAAGTCACGATACACGTACTTTTTTGGGCCGATTGACATTGAAGCAACGTTGCAAACTTTCCACCCGCAAAAGGTTTTTTTTCCCCCTCCTGCGACCGCATTTCAACACCCAAAATGTATGGCTGTCGAAGCGCTCCAATGCGTTGTACATTGTACGCTATCTGTGGCGATTTGCTCTTGACAAACGTGGCAACAAAAAGTCCTGCGACCACCACCGCTGATGATGAGGTTGAGCTCGTGGAGCTGGCGTTCGCACAAAGCCACAAAGATTTGCCCGAACTGACTTCAAGTTGTGCTCATTCAATCGATAACTAAACATTTTTTCCTCGACACACCCCCCTTGAAACATGAGCTACTTTTCCTAAATGTTAAGGAACCCCAAACCACAATTCGTTTGTTTGCTCTGTAGTAACAAACAGTGATCCCCAAAAACATTTGGACAAGGAAAGGACTTTCCTGGTTCAATTAGTCCTTCGTGATGCGATCGAGCCACGTGGCTGTGACCATTGTGAAGCCAACACGGCGATAAAAGCGTCAAGACCGCCGGGACACGGTCGGGTCAATTCCTTCGACCGCGACCTGATGGCGGCGGCGTGATGAACACTTAGCGAAGGCCCTCGTTCGAGAGTCCGTAAATATTTACAGATCGTACTTCCTTCGCGCAGGGGAGCGATTGTTGGCTTTGGGTCCGTCACGGAAAATGAAAAATGAAGAGATCCAGCGACAAGTTAGCCGCAGCCGCAATTGGAGCTCGGCAGTTCCGTACGTACGTGGTGCCCCCCCCGTTGCATTTCCATCGAGTGCAGCCCATGCATTTAAATGGGATGTTTAACCGAGCTGCGGCGGCCCCTCGGCGCCCATGTTGGTCACTTGCACTTGGGCGGGAAGTGGACTTCACATTCTTTTAGCGCCCTGTTTTCAATTATTTGTAAAGTGCCCCAAACATGATATGGCAAACTCAAATGTAATTGTGGCAATATTGCAAATAAAATGTTGGCACAAAATGCCAATTTTTCCCTACAAAATACTCCATTTTAGCTGCGGTGGACTCATTTGTGCCGATTAAAAAAAAAAAAAAAAAATCACTCTTGTATGCCTTTGATTGACTTTTCAAGGCATACAACTGGAATAAATCTCATTTCCATTTTGTTTTGCATTTAAGAATATTGTCCATTTTCTAAAGAATAAACATGATTGGGTTTTTTTGCAGAAAGAAAAAGACAAATGATTGTAAATATGTTTTTTTTAATTAACATGTTAAAAAACAGCTTACTTTCCTTGTTAAACTTTGACTTTAAGGTCAGACTTTAAATATAACTGCTTTGGTATGAATTTTTCATCTTGACAAAAATCTTCTTTGCAGTTGTAAATGTGACATTTTTTCCCCTTGGAAAAATTACAACTTTATTCTCATAACATTACAATTAAATTTTTTAAATCTGATTCCGTAACTTTTTTTTTTTTTTTTTCAAAAATAGGCGAGCCTTTCATTCCTATTGCATTCATGGAACTACACATGGCGCTACGTTTAATTTGTGTTGAGATTATGAACCGGTCCCAATCTCTGCCTATATTTGTCTCGTGTTTATTTTTGCATTATTTAAAAGTCTCTCAGTAAGAATAATTTCTTACAATGTCAAACTCATTGGAATGTCTTTGTAGCTTCTCCCCCAACGTAAAACAAAATGTAATCATCCCATCCCAATCCAACGATTAGCGCCATCTCTGGCCTCTACCTTTTGTCTTTTGTCGACCAGGCGCTCCTCCAATTTGTATTTTGTGTGCGCTGGATGTCATGTATGTGGCTGGCTTCATTTGTCCATCTCTTGCCACTGCACCCGCTACCTTCTTTTTCATCAGTATTGTGGCCACGTGAGCACTGCTCCCCATTTGCATAAAACCAGCAGCAACGAAGGCAGATAAGAGGCTCCATTATGACAAGAGACAAAGAAGGACACATTTGCAGCCGTGTGGCATGAACCAACCTGGTGCTTTTCATTTGTCGACCCCAAAAAAAATAAAAAATAAAATGCTTGGAAGACGGCAAAGGGGGACGGACTGCAGTTCACACCTCACTGGCACAGTGAAGCCATGACTGAGCAGCAAAATTACTTTTTAGGAACACCCAACATTGACGGCGGATTTGCCACACACGTGGGAAATTTATATTTTTTTATTCATTTATTTATTTATTACATGAAAATCAGAACATGTGGATTTAACAGTCCCGTAAATTACAATCTAATTTATTATGCTTTCATTTGGTAAAATATTGAAATTAATTTATTATTATATTGTTGCACCCAATGAACATGGTTGTTGTTAAAAATTAATCAAATAATGTACACTGATCAGCAAATGTGTTGGGCAATGTTTAAATTTATGCGACAGCTCAATGAAACAGAATCGCAATGACAAAAATCACGTTTCCATGTTTTCTGCGGCGGTTAAGACGAAAGAATGCAGCAGCACTTTGTCAGAAATTTTGAATGATTATATTATTGTCCATAAATGTCCACATGTGCTGTTTCACTGAAATAAACCCTGAAAAAAGAAAATAAAAGAAATTTGGTCATGATAAAACAACAGCTCACTGAAATGGAGCGAGTCCGCTTGAAAGTAAAATGCTGTCTGGTCTCATTTTCAACGGCACGTTATGCATTGATGAGCCTTCGCCGGTCCAAGCACATCTCCTGTCTTGTGCCACGTGGTTTCAAATTTCAAAATAATCCAGGTTGCGCCCATCTTGTTCTCAAAGGCCTCCAACTCGCATGTTGGCAGAGAGCGTGAAGGCAAACCAGATGACCGAAGAGTCCTTGTGTCGTTTTTTTTTTCTTTTGTCTGTTTTTTTGCGCGTGAAGACAATTACGGGAGGCTCCTCTTAATTACCACGCATCCACTTCAAGTCTACTTCTCCTTGGCAGAAGGCGCACTCACTCACGGCTCAGCGAGTGCTGCGGGGCTTTTTTATGCTTTCATTTATCAGCGGGCATTCCTTTACGGTTGCGTTCCGGCTCTTTTCCGGCGCACTCATTTAATTACGGCCGTGTTGCTGAAAGCTATCCGGCTCACCTGGCTTCCCTAATCTGATGGCAACTAAGGGCCACATCCATCTCCGTGTGTCAGCCGCTGTAATGGCCACACTTCCTCTTGTCTCTGGGGGTCCGCCATGACGCAGGGGCGGCCACTCGGCCTCCTTTCATCCCTCTCTTACTCTTGTCGTCCATCACGGCATACCCGGGCGGATGAGCGAGCGTAATCGTGGGCGTACGATTGTGGAGCTGCATCATGTCCTTTGGTTAAAGAGACCCGCTGATTTGGAGACAGCTGCATTTTCCCAGCGGAATTTGTCACGGCCGGTAGACGTTTTAATTGGACCATTAACTTTTCGAAAGACTCTTCGGGATATCTTGATGAGCTTTCCCCCCTTGGTACAAAGCACAAAGTCAGTTTTTGTAAGACTTGTATAAAGTCCCTGCGGATCAATAAATGTGATGGGCAAAGGTCAATGGAGAGGACTGTTAAAATTGGTCGGTATTAAGGGAGTGCTCAACCTGAAGTGCTTCAGTGTTCTGTCCAACGGCCATGTTGCCTGCGCTGCATTTTGGATTTGCATCCACATTTCAAAAGTACAAGTCAAGTGAGGTTCAAATTTTCTGGACTTTAGATCAGGCAGGGACAACTCGGGTCCTCGAGGGCTGCTATCCTGCATGTTTTGGATGTGTCCCCCCCCCCAACATGCCTGATTGAAATGATCAGCTCATCAGCAAGCACTGCAGAATAACGACCTGATAACGACCCTGATCATTTGAATCAGGTGTGTTGGAGGAGGGAAACATCTAAAACATGCAGGATTGTGGCCCAGAGCTGTGTGTCTCTGTATGTCGCTTTAGAGTTAAGCTAGGATTAGCGATATTGCATCAAACACGGAAGCTAACGCTAGCTCACAAGTGAAGTTGGGAAATATTCGATTTCATTTGGAGTTTGACTTTTTAGGGTGAGGTTTACTTCACCGAATGTAGTTGCAAATTGTCTTTGATCTGTCGATCTCGTTAGGGTAAGTTTTATTGAGCCGCGGAAGCTAATGCTAGCTTGCGAGTGAGCGTGTAAAATTGTCACGTTGGCAGTTATCTTTTCATCGATCAATTCATCCATTAGCTTTAACGAGATAGAAAATGATGGCATATGACTTTTTTGTGGTGCTTTGGCCAAACATGCTGAAGTGCTTTCATTTTTCATTCCCGCAAACTAATCCACATGTAATCCCTCCTTTTTTCAGTCTGGAGCTCCTTTGGAAGCAGCGCTGATTTTTGAACGAGTAATATCACCTTAAAGGAGTCGATGCCTTTTCCCTTTAACTCTTCATAATGAGAGGCACAATGAGGTGTCCAGACGCGCGCTGGAAAAACAGGTGCAAAAACATACAACAGGCGCCCTCCCGAAGGGATAAAAACAGTGCGGCGCTGCGGGCGATGAAGATAAAGAAGGGCAGCGGCGGTGGAGAGTGGCAATTCTGGCAACCTTATTGCGAATAACTAGGCAGATGGATGAGGGGAGAATGGAAATAGAAACACACCATTGAGGGAAGAAGACATATATCTATTTTTTTTGAGGGGGGGGCGCTTCCGTTATCCTCCAAGTGCGGAGTAATCAGCGAGGCAGACGGCAGAGTGTCATCTCGCACCGGCTTCGACAACTGGGCCCAACCCAAGATTACATTATCTCGCCCCAAATTGCAAAGGAAGCCTCTCAATCCAACAGCCAATGAATCAAGATTGCCGTGTGAGTGTCGAGTGTGTGTGGGTGAAACACAGTGCGGCTGGGAAAATGTCAGCAGTAAATTATTCACAGCGTTCAACGGACGATTTTCTTGTAACAAATGTGAGCTCCTATCCATACTCTTCACTGTGTTCAGGTGGAAAAAAAATACCACTCCCGCTTAACAACTGAATGAAGAGCAACATTTGCCAACCTTTATTGAGCCATTGGAAAGATTTCAAGGTACACAACCAAACGAAAATGTCACCAAAAGTTAATACGCGGGAATCGTTACGATTTGGGCCCGATTTATTTATTCGGGAAAAAAATTCTTGTCATTTTTGTTCAATGTAAAGCTTTCTTTCTGTTGTAGGAATGGTAGCAGGTTAATAAAAAGGTTGAACAGGGATACATTAATTGGAGTAAAGAATGCAAATGTCATTTGAACATGTACCCAAAAGTAAATCAATAAATTAATTAATCAATAAATAAATAAACAAATAAAGCACTAAATAAAGCAATCAACCAATAAATAAAGCAATAAATAAATAAATAAATTAAGCAATAAATCAATAAATAAAGTGTCTGCATGGCAGCACTTCATGACACGAGATGGTCCCCTTGTATTTTACAGCACATTTTAACAAACGTCGTACTTTCCGTTTAAAATGTAAATTCCCAGCTGGGTGAGCGAGTAAATCAGACTTTCCTGGACTTGTCAACAGACGAGAAAACAAATTGCTGTTAATGACCTTGAAATTGGTGTCCGGCATTAAGTCGATGGTGTGAAAGGTTGGCGTTGACCCTGTCCTAATGTGCAGCCGACCACCCGTAAGTCACCTTGATTGCATTTTAATGCGCCGTGCGGAAAAACAAGAGCTAATGGCCTGCCGTTGGCCGTTGGCCGTCGGCCGTTGGCCGGGCTGGCTGACAAAGACGTATGGCTCCCACTTTGGAGACGAGTCAATCAACGCCACGTCGGCGTGTCGGCGTGGTCGCGGCCTTCCGCTAATTCACCGCGAAAGACGCTCTGCTCTGCCCGGGCCTCAAAGGAAGGTAATTACGCCGCTGATATTCAAAGCCAAGATTACAACCGCGTGATATGATCTCTGCTTCCCTGATGCGCAAAATGAGCATAATGGATCTTGGGGGACCTATAGCGTTGTTGATCAATACCAATGACTCACTTATTACGCTGGCAGTTGCTCGGGCTGCCGCCTTTCAAACTTAATTTTCCAGCTCATTTTCTTTAATGAAGAAAAATCTACCTTTCAACATTTCGTCTCACGTAAGTCAGACGAATCATGTTGCTGATATATACCGGTTCCACCGACAGCTGAAATAAAGTCGCTCTTTAGGTGGGACTCACAAAATGAGTGTTTTGTTACCATATCATGTTTGTCACCCGGCGTGAAAAACAAAACAAAACACAAAACAAGAAAGAATAAAAAATGATCATGATGATATTTAAAGTCATCATTACAAGTTTACAGTCAGACGTATTTTGGGATGATCGTAATTGTTTTATTCCATCTAATTTAGATTCCGAAACGATATCAGTATGTTGTTGTGCAAAATGGACACTGGGTGGCAGCACTGACCTGCAGCGTCACAGGGACGTCGCGATGTGCAGCGGAAGTGAGGCTCACAATCCCAGTTGATGGAGAAATCGTAACAGGCGTTGCTTATCGCTGATTTCTTTGCATTCTGTCTCATTTTCAGGTCAATTAATTTTTTTGGGCCGACTACAAATGTTTCTAAGCACATATGGGGGCGGAACGGAGTTGGGGGACGACAATTTTTATGAATAGTCCAAAAAGCAACACTCTCATCATGACAAGACACACTTTTTTGTAAACATTTATTTGACTATATAAACAACTGCGTCGACTTTGACATCAAATGAATATAAAAAAAAAAAAAAACATGACAAGCTTTTTGCAAAAACAGAACCATCTGGATTGCATGAGACACAAGCAGACTTTTACAAAATTCTTGTGGAACACGTTGTCACTTCAAATAGAACAAAAGGGACAAGGACAGGTGGCAGACTAACAGTACTCAGAAAAACATTTCTTTATATTACAAGACATTATTCAGAGACATTAATTTTATCGTGAAATAACTGCTCTGTATTGAATATAAAACGAGTATTCATTATTATTTATTTTTTTTATTTTTACACTAAAGCGCTTTCTCCCTTTTGCTAATTTGTTGCAATTTGTAAATGGTTGCTTAGCGACCTCCCAGGAAGTAGCCTGGAGGTTTTTTTTTTTTTGACGACCGTATGTCATTTCTTTTGGAATTGCACTCAAATGTTTTGTTGTTGCGCACTGAAATTGAAAGCACCTCCAGAATTGATCATTTTTCAATCGGAGGCAACAAGCATCCACCTCGACGCAACGCGGTGTTTCATCGCGGTCTAACTACTAAGTGGTGTATAAAAAAGGCGCCTTAACTCAACACAAAAATAACTTGTTGCTAGGCTGCATGACATTGCAGAAAAAACAAACAAATCAAGTCGATAATAGCCGCAGTAAACATACAGTAGCGCCGATGCAATTAAGCCTTTTTGTAGCACTTCCTTTTCACCTGTGAAGTTTTTTTTTCTTTTTGCGTTTGAGTGCAGCGTTTCTCATTTTTCTCGCTTTTTCTTCAACGCACGCTCGAGGGTCACAGAAAGGAAGCAGTTGAGTGCACCGCCAGACGAGTCCAGTTCAGCAGGCGTGCACGTCAGCCCGATTGAGAACTGACTGATGGCTTCATGCGGCAAAGCTCCAGCGCCGAGGCCGACCATCACACGTCGATTAACATCAGTCAGAGCTAGCGGGCGTGGCTTCCCAGCGAGCGCGCCGCACTGGCAGCGGCGCATCGATTTCTCAAAGGCGGCGACTTTGCAGTGCAATTTTGGAAGCGGACACAAAATGATGTTTATAGGGGCTGCTCTGGTCAGTAATAAAGAGGGCGTCCCTCCTCTCGGTAATTTTGACAATGGTCAATAACTGTCAATAGTTGGTCTGGAATTGTGCTGACGGCAAATGTCAACGCTCGGAAAGTGCAAGTGATTTCCTGCACGGGAGTCGTTAGGCGCGCTGAAATTGAAAGGAATGTCTTGAAGTTGCGGCTCCTGCTTCTCCACATGTCAAACGGCCCATTTTCAATTTCAATTATTTTCGGTGATCATCCTCGTCATTTTAGTTACATGCGTCTGAAATGTATTGAAATAAAATGAAAAATTCCAGCCCTTCAAAATACAAGAAAAAAAATATATTACTGAACACAGACTGGCCACATGGTCGCCCTTCAACGTTTACATTTGCTGACCCGCTCGCTTTGTCAATGTTCACGGTACGTGCACAGGCCGAAGCCATGTTTAATGTAAAAATATTGCTTTGGCGCCCTCTTGTGGTATTTGGGCCAAGCAGCTATTAAATTGAGAGGAGCCGCTTTATTTCATCAGGCCAAGACTTTGTTTTATGGAAAAGCATGCGCTGTGGCATTTATAAGGAGTTACAACTCTTTTTACAAACCGCCCCAAAAATAGCGTGCGTTCACTATAAAGTGTTGTATCAAAACAACCAAAAAGCAAAAGAGAACGTAAAGCAATAAAATGGTTTGAGAAAGTGTCATGACATTTCTACTGTAGCATTCATGTCCTGGTTGCGTGTCTTTAAGAGGTGTGGCCTTGAGGATTCGGTCACAATCGAAACAGAACTGCTTGGGACAGCCGCAATGATTTCATTGTTGTTTCTTCTTCTAATCTTGAAACGCCGAGGATGTCGTGGCATATCTTTTGGCAACTTTTACAAACGGCATGTCCGCTTGAATGTCCTTCCTTCCGTTCCATGGGTGTGTTATGCGCTAATGCAATCTCCTATTCTCGCCATTCACTTTTCAGGAAAAGCTCGAGTGCCCGATCGGCAGCCCGCCTAATATCCACGCGGCGGTAATCCCCTTACAGTAATGGTGCGCTGTCTGCATTCCAGGTGCGTCATTAGCTATCAGATAACGCTTTGAGAGAAGCATTGTCAAGGTTTTATGCACTCGCTCTTCTCACTATTGAATGACTTGTGCTGGGCCGTCTTTTTGCACTGCACCTCCCCGTGGCAAATACACACCACATCGAAATCGTTTTCACGTTCTCATAAAAGCCTTAAAGTTAGCTGTTGTTTTGGGCTAATTAGACAACACACACGCACAAAATAGACATTCCCATTCAAAGGTTTAGGATCGTAACAGTTTGGACATGAACACAGTACTTGAAAAACATAAAAGTGTTCGTACGTCAAAATGATCTCGACCGAATATGCTTGACCCTTGACCTAGTTCGACGTATGACTGTACATTTAGCAATGTGGATCAAACTTGACAATTGAGATCCTGAAAGCCTTCAAGAGGAACCTGATCGGCGTCGAAATATTCCAATGCCATTCTAAACGGGTGACACATAACGTTTCCGTTTGAGAAAAGGTTATTCTTCCCTTGCGGCGGGTTTTTAAGTACTTGCTGGAATGGCAGCAGCGGAGCGGGAGCGCTGTGTATTCACACATAAACTATGCAGTGACCTCTGTCAAGTGAAAGAAAGAAAGAAGGTCACGATCCCTCACGCGCTTTAACTGCAGAAGGCGGCGTGTCGGATGCTATCGGCAAAATCCCGCCAGCAATTTTCACCCTTTTAAAACCAGCTGTCCGTCTTGTCCCACTTAACTCGGATTCTTCACAGCTAATCTGCTTTGCAATTAAAGAAAAACACCAAAAGACACAAAGGTTCAGAAAGTTTCGAGGAATGACGGTTTTTTGTTTTGGGGACGGCGGTGTGATGACAGTGTTGTTATCCAGCACGCGTCCTCTCAGTTTTTTTGGGACGTAATCTGTCTTTAGCAGCGGCCATGTTGCTTCTCCATTCAACTGTCAGTCACCTTCAATGCGTCGGCCGCACTGTTGTCATCAAATTGCCTCAAAAGTTTGAAATGACCAATTACACAGTCGGATGGCCATTATGACCACATAAGCCGCCGCCCCCCCTCGCTGAGTCCTTTTTAAATGAGTTTTCCTCACGCAAAATCATCTTAAAGGTCCTAAGCGTATTATGCAAATGAGGGTAAATATCAGGGGGACAAAGTTGGTGGAAATGGCGCCAATGAGGTGTTAAGAGCAGAATAGATTAACGTAACAATAAAAGAGAGCTTGTCATTCTCGGACTCACTTGATCCTGTCACGATATCCGCGCGTTGTTAAAGCTTACCGTTGTGAAATGCGCCATATAAATAACGTTTTATTCTATTTGTGTCTTTGACTGTCATGCTCGTTGTGTGAATGCTGACACATTGCAACTGCTTGAAGAAATAAAATTGAATCAATTGCACAAAGCATTTTTTTTTCTTTGTGTGTGGATCCATCGGATATCGCTGGTGTCAGGCCAAAATCGTCACTTTCCAGAAGATGAGAGCACTTTCGATTGATCGGTATGTCACGATCGGTTTTGCTGATTTTGGTTTATGACTTTAGTTTCATGTTTTGCTTTGCGTTAAAGCGTCTTCTGTCTCGTCATGTTCATTGTGTCCACCTGTGCTTGTCACCCCGGTCCCTTGTGTTCACCAATCAGCTCTCTCCAACCCTTTGCCTCTTGTCCAGGTGTTCCTCGTTGTCTCGTTAATTTGTTGGGATTTAGTTCCCTGTTTGCTCTCACTTCTTGTCGGATCATCGTCCATGTCAGTTGTTCGTCATCCGTGTCTCCGGTCAAGTGTCTGACATGATCGGCTCCTAGAATGTATTTTTTTTTTTTGTACTTTGATGTTTTAGTTTTCCTGAGTTGCTTATTTGCTTTTATTTTTCTTCAATTAAAGGCCCTTTAATTCCTCCATGTCTGGCTTCCCTGCATTTGAGTCCTCCAACCTCAACCACCATGCCCAGGCCTGAAACGATAAAAAAAAAAAAAAAAATCACACCCACTCGTGTGCCCTGAACAATAGTTTCGAGTGATAGAAGAAATTCAACCAGGCAGCTTTCATTACACGTTGCATTGACGTGACGTCGTCGTTAGAAGACGCATCCATCCAAGGAGGACATTGGGGAGTGTTGCCTCATTTCCCCAAAATATTTCCGCCTCGTCCCACTTTGCTACTCCGGTGATTCCGAGATAATAAAACGGGCCGGTCCCAATGGCTTTTCATTTACTTGTTAAATAAATGTTTGTTTGTTTGTTTTTTTTTTTGCTTTCAGAATCAGTTCTTGGCCATTCACATCAAGAAATTTTTTTTTTTTTTTTATATATATCCACATCCAGTTACAAGTTCATTCAACATGCGTGCGTGATGGACACACGCATCTTCGTGCAGCCTCGGTGCGAAGCAACCCAAACTGATCTGAGCGTGCTCGGTGACGAATCGCCTCCCATTTGCGACCCGCTATTTGTTTGGCACACGCCTGTGAGCCCGTATCGTATCGGGTGCCGTCGCCATAGAAACCAAGTTATGAAGAACAGCCTTTTATGCACTCAAACAATGTTCATGCTGAGTTTGGTCTTCCTCTGCCCATGTCAATTTGCATCAAGTAGAGAAGGTGAGTTCAAGTTGAAGACTCCACATTTACCGAAATGGAATCACTCTCTGCTGTGCCAACGCAGTCGGACTTCTTGCGCCATAATTCACAGGAGATCACATTTGTCTTTCCCGCCGTGACTTTATTGCCTGGATACGAACAGCTCCTCGCACTTTCTGTTGAAAATAATAAAAAAAGGATCAGGTGTTGGATCATTGAAAGCCGAAAAACGGCTTCTCTGCAAGCCACGAATTCTGCGGCTAGAAAATTCAGCGATGTTGGCGCTTTGTTAACGATTAATTCGTGGACACGTTGAATGCGTGAATGGAAAGAGCAATGTTTACGTTGGCTGGGCGTGACTAAATCGGGCTTTATTTTTCATCGACGACGCATGCGGAGATGATTTTTGTGCAGTCCGTTTGGCAAACCAATCCGGGCGTTTCCGGCATTGCGAGGGTGTGCACACTTGTGCAACTACATTTTTTTCCAGTTTATTCTGACATCCCTTCTCCTTTTTTTTATTGTGTTGTACAGGTCGTAGTTGTATGTTTATTTCCCCCCCAAAAAAGACTTTTGCACAAGGGGTGTGTGGACTTTTTATTAAATCCACTGCGGTTGGCCAGATAATGTATTTAAATAAGGTGTAATTCCGCACATTTTGCCTTACTTGGAAGCGTATGTGGATGAGCTTTCCGGTGCAAAGAAGGAATGGAGCTCCCCCCCCACGCGCCGCTGGTCGTCTCGATACGAGCTTCTTGACCACGTCACCAGGCGCATCTTTAAAAATTGGTCACGCTCGCTGAGGGACAAGACGACTGAGCAAATTAGAAGTCCTCCTCATTTGTATGTGATTTCCATTTTTTTTCCCTGAGCCAGAGTTGGACTCAATAAGAAGATTAAAAGCAAATAGTGTATATATTTGTCAAATCCCGCGTTTGGGTGAGACTGTCACGTCAGTTTTAAGTCGTCAAGCCGGCTTGCGACTGTGGTTTACTGGACGAATTAAGTGTCCTTTTGTTGCAGGATCTCTGAGCAAGCCCCCGCTCTGCCGTTTTCAAATTAAAGAGGGAAGTTCTTTTTTTTTTTTTTTTTCTTGGATGAAGCAAAGTATGATTGCATGTAAGTTCTCTTCAGGGAAGATGAGATCACGGTGGCGGCATTCATGCCACATAACGTCGGCGTAATCCCCACTTCATTCAGACACGAAAAGATTTGTTCTACTATTGCAAGTGCACTTTGCAACCATTAAGGACGCAAACCAAAATATTGGGAGATGCAACAAGTGGACATTTTTGTCCTTTTGAAAGGATGACGCCAGAATGTTAGTTTAGTCTAAATGACTTTGGCGATCCGAAGTCAGATTCAGTGCCGATATGAGACGGTTGCTTCCGAATCGGCTTGCTTGTACATCGTTACAGAATGTGAGTGCAACGTGGATGTTCTCTCCCAGGCTCACAGTTCCCATGTCAGTCACAAGCCGAATTCCAAGAAGCCATTTGCAATAAAAAGTGGACTGCAGACAAGTGGCGTCTGTGGTGCGTCTGCTCTTTACGTCTGCTTGAACCGCCAACTGCAAAAAGACAGTCTCTTGTCATGAGATTTATTTTATTTTTTGGAATAATTGTGGGCCGCAAGGTGGACGACTTGTTGGCATGTCCGTCCCACACTTCAGAGGTGCAGCGTTCGAATCCGGCCGAAGGCCTTCCCCTATGGAGTTTGTATGTTCTCCCCGTGCCGGTGTGGGTTTTCTCCGGGTACTCCGCTTTCCTCCCGCATTCTAAAAACATGCATGCCAGGTTGATTGGATGCTCTAAATTGTCGCTTGGTGTCATTTTGAGCTCCAGTGGTCGTTCGTCTTAGTGTGCCCTGCGATTGGCTGGCGACCCGTCCAGGGTGTGCCCCGCCTCCTGCCCGAAGACGGCTGTGAAATTCTCCAGCATACCCGGAACCCTCATGAGGAGAAGCGGCTCAAATAATGTCTGGAATCGCTTAAAAAAAGCGAAAATATGATCACGTTACGACTTTACTGGCCAGACTTGCGGCGAGGGTGAGGACAGCGATTCCGCAAGCCAAAGTTGCCGAGGAAGATTGTAAGCCGTGTGCTGGCACCACAGCAGATTGGCTGCTTAAAAAGTTTGGAATAAAAGTGCTTGTCAGCTTTTTAGCACGTCACATGTAAGCTGTGACCGGGGCGCACGCTAACGACGACGACGGCCACAGGGATTTCATTAAACGCCTTTTCTCCCCGTCCAATGTTTGACTTCCTGTATTTCAAACACTTCCAACTCAATTTCTCCCGCAGAGTTTGATTTGAATAATTCCTTGCTTAAAGCCGCTTTTCAATTAATTAAGATGCCTGTTTGTACTCGGAGACCAACCGCTGCCCCCGTGTTGGTTTAGCATGAAACAACATCAGCCGGCTTTAATTGAACAGTTCACCTGCGTTGCGTTGTGTGAGCGCATTAAGATTCGTTAATCTGCGGCGTTGCATTATTTTTCAGATAGTTTGCGTAGCCCCGGACAAAAAGACTTGAGTGTACGGGTAAGTATAAGGAGCTGTCATGTGGTGTTTTTGTTTTTAGTTGGTTTTGTTTTAGAATTGGCTTTGTCATGCTGGCCTTTTGTGTCCACCTTAGCTTGCCATCGCAGGCCGTCGTGTCAGCCAATCGGCTTCCTCAGCCACTAGCGTCTCAATGCAAGCGTTCGGCACTTTCCAACGCCGTGCGCCGCTTTCTTTCCGTCTTTGTCTGTTCCTTGTCTTCTGTCCTTCGTCTGAGTCGCATCTTCTTCTTGCTTTTGTTCATCTGCAGTCATTGTCAAGTCTTTTGTTTTCTTTAAATTCAATGCTTCCACTCCGCACTCCTGCTTCTTTTCATTCGGGTCTCTGGACCCGACGGTTCAGCATCACAAAAGTCATAAGAAATCAAATTGAGGATTGAGGACTGAAAATCGGTGGCAGTATTTGGCAAAAAAAAAAAAAAACGTGACCGCCATTATGAGATCTTTTGAAAACATTTTAGGAAACTATTCAATGAAAAATTTGAGTCTAACAGATGTTGCTGACACTGGGAACTGAATGAAAAAAAAAGAAGTCGAACTAAAATGAAAAACAGAAAACAAGATCATATTTGGCAAAACTGAAAAGTCATTCCAAAAACATGCTGAAGGACAATTTAACATTTGGAGGTTGTATTATCGGAAAATCTTGCTGTCAATATTTTCCCTTTTACTGAAAATGAGTATCGGCTCCACACGTTTCGGTTGTCCACCTACTCGACGGTATCGGCCCCTAAATAAACAAAAATTTGCAGCAAAAACTGCGCCTCGGATGTTAAACGCGTTTGTTTTGTCGTGAAATCTCATTTTTTTTGTTTTGCTTCCATCTACAGCGTTGTGATGTCCTTCATCTTTTGTTTCCAATTTTGGATCGCAGCAAAACTAGTCGGCAAAAGTCAGCCACTCCTGAAAACCAGTTGTAAGACTCTGCGGCAGTACAATCACCTTTAGTAGCATTGCTCGTTGTTCATCATCACATTTAAAGGCTCTCCATATTAGCCAGTTTGGGGGGTTTGGGAGGGGGGTGTGGGGGTGGGGGGTGATTCCCCAGAATGTTCCGTTGATGTGTTAAAAAACAAAGCGACGCACGGCTTATGGCGTGTCACATTGTGCAAAATGCGAAAACACGAAAGCGGATAGAGGATGTTGTCAATTTGATCCTGCTTCAAATCCTCCTGTCGGAATGAAAGCACTCCTCCGGAGCACCCCCGCTCCCCCTCCCCCCTCCCTGGCCCCCAGAGGCCTGTTAGTCCTCGCTTGATAGGCATTCTCGTTACCTCCGTGACAAAGCCGTGAACCAAACAAACAACAGAGCAGAACAAAGCTGCCCCTGCACTCAGCAGCCCTCATGCTTGCCTCTGTGCTCATCAGCCCGATAAACAGCAATAATCACAGTAATGATGTGTATCCGAGAGCGTTTTGGGAGGGGGGGGGCTGCAGGCGGGATGCTAATCTGGGAGGCTTGTGCCGACTTCCAGGGGAGAGCAGGAGTGCTGCGCCCGCTTAGATAAGGGCGCCGGGCGCCGCGTCCCCAACAAGAGAGGCCTCCATTGGTGGGCCGGGAGCTTGTGTGAGTGCGATAAGATGCTCCCGAGCTTTGGCCCGTAGCTCAGGTATTAGCCTCCGTCCGCACAAAGGAACGCCGATGAATCGCATGTGGAGGACGAACCTAGACGGGAGCCAGACACTCTGGGTGAGAAGATAAGTGCTGGTGCTCGGACAACGAGCTCTGCCAGCGATGCACCCCCAAACACCCCCCCCCGCGCTCCTTCGGCCCCCTGCTGGGTCAGATGAAGGCGAGCTCCCCATGACATCCCATCATGCACTGCCCGCAGCTTTCCGCTCTTGTGTTTCTCTGCAAGGCGGTCAAGAGCTCTATGACGTATTCTCAGAATGATTGCTCGGTTATGATTTGTTCCCGTCCACTTTTATTTGCATCAAGTGTTTCCGTAAATGACTTATTATCTGTCATGCCCCCCCCTACCAAGCCGAAAACAATTTGCACCCCAAAATAAGGTTTCAAGTCAGGTTCGGCTTTCAAATCAGGACTTGGCGACAAGCGCATTTTGGTGATCATTTTGATGAGAAAATGTCAGCAAGAGGTATTAGGATGTTTTTCGTCCTCACGTGGCTTTGCAACGGGCCAAGGAAGAAGCCATTATATTCTGGTAAAGATCCAAAGCAAGTTGCACATTTTTGTCTCCTCGAGGACCTCCGACACAAGAAAAACAAGCAAGTAGCAATTCCACAACAAAGAAATTCATTTCATTCTTCATTACCCATCCCAAGTCTCATCCGATGGAGTCGTAATAACGGAACACGGCGTTCAAAGTTTGGGAGAATTCTTGTTCACATTTATGAGTCATATTCACTCCCTTAATTTGTAAAACTCCAGGTTGAGTTCTTTACAAATCAGTATTCCACGAAACGTTAAGCCGCCACTCTGAATTTGTGCGCCACCGGCATAGTGAAGGAAGCAAACAGATGTCCAAACATCCACTCTGCAGTCAGCGCAGGCACACTTTAATTACAATCCTTCCCTGATTGAAGTCAACAGCGCATGCTTGTCAGTGCATTACCGTTTCCCAAGAACTTACTCTGGTTTTAATCAAGCAGTCTGCTTTTGGGTGTTTGCGTCACCCAAGAGCGAGCGCATGGAAAGAGCGTCTGTGGAGATGGGGTGAGGTGGGGCGTATCATGAGATCCCTCCAGCAGAGGGCAGGCTTTGCAAGCAATCAGTGTGCCACCACATCTCATCTGCAGGTGCGCCATAATAGTGAAAGCGAGAGTTGATTGATTCGTGGGATCGTGAGTGTGCAAATGTGAGTCGGTGTCCTTTGTTCCAGTGACGCACCAACACATCCGTGGTCATTGATCGAGAACGTGCAATATGCAAATGATGTCATGAAATCATTGTCGTTCACATACCGGATAGCAATGTAATGTAAAAAAAGATATCTGTGCAAATCTTGCATATTTATCCCGCTTTGACAAAATAAACGCTTTGTGTTTCAAGAAGACCCTAATCCAGTTTCAAGTACGACCCTAGCTTCAAACGCACTCTCGTCGTGTGGGATCCCCCTTTTGGCTTTGATCACCAAAACCAACCTTTTCTGATGCTGTGCTGGCACACACCAAATTGGGACGAACCCTGAAAGCTTGAGAAGAAACGTGGACATGGCTGACTTGAAAGTAAAAGTCAACAAAAGAAATCAGGCATTAAGAGCCGCAGTGTAAACTCCGCCTCCGATAAAAGATAAGTCAACCCTGGCGCGTTCTGCCTCGGCTGCACTTTGTGCTGGTGACTTTGTGGTTGTGCAATTTGCTGTCAGGCCTCCGCCGGTAGCCGCGTAAATGATCTCCACGAGAGGGAGGGGGCCTGTCACCGCAACGCCATACTTCAACACAAGCGAGCCAATTCTGATCAGCACCTAATGCCGAGGTGTAGATCACGCCGGGCGCACGCCGAGCGCGCGGATTGTGTTGTGTTGTTACGAGTAATGGCTGGGATGTGTCGCTTGGGTACGGAGGAAATCATGTCACATCGCGGGAGGTTGAGAGCTTTACTCGGCTTCTGTGCAACACGGACATCAAGAAAAATCCATAAATACTGAGTACAGAACGATATCGTTTATTATAGAGAATTTATTTTGTGTGCATGCCGTGTACTGGAAGCAACCCGGCAATTTTGAACGGCGACCATTCTCCGTGGATCTTTGTTGTGAGCCATTAGCATTAGCATGGTCTCGCTCAATGGCGATCCAGATGAGGCCCACGGACCATTTAGCAGGACCTCCCGCGGGGCTAATGGGCTCATGTCTCATAATTTACCCACATGGCTCATCACACGCGGCACCTTGCTACCATATTTAATATTCATGGGATATTTAAGTTGATGAATTTGGAGATCCGTTAACATCTCGGAGAGGTGAGAGCCGTTGAACTAATGTGTGAACGCTCTTTTATCGGAGCCCGCCGCGGAGATAATTGATGTCATTTATGTAAGATCAATGATATGATAATAAATGATTACCCCGGACGCGCAATCAGATAGCGGGCAACGGGTGAACCATGGGTGACTTTTCCATGTTCGGCTATTGTATTTCGAGTCATCGTTTCGTCGTCATGAGCCATCCTGTCGTCTAGCCGTTATCAATCTGGCCTTCATCCCTTTTTTGTCTAATGCACGTTTCAAACTCGTCAACTGTCCGTTGGACTCATTTGTAATCCCTCCGGTCCGTCCGTCCGTCGTCAATCAATCAAATGATCTCATTAAAAGTCATCAACGTGCACGCTTTGAATCAGCTGGTTGATCCTTTGGCACGGTTGCCTCGGTGACGTCGTCTCCAGGCCGACTTCCCCACGGGTGTCGTCTTCATCCTCCCCAATTAGCCGTCGTCCCGTTTTTCCCCTTCTGCGCTCCTCCCGGTGTAACGAATCCTTTTAGGCCTCCAAATGTCATGCGCGCAGCACCTCAGGCTGCCCGTCTGCCGGTGGAGCTCACACTCGTCACTGACAATTTGATTGCATTCATTCCTTGGAATTCACTCCTGGGAAGCGTGTTCTTCTCTCCAAGCCATTTGTTCCGTAATGGGCCAACTTCCTCCTCCTCTCAGCGATCCGGGCCACTTATCTCCATTTTCGAAGGCACTTCCCTCGTCAGAACTCACGGTGCCCTCTTGAATCGTGTTAACTGTTTCCATATTTCCTTTGAATCGTTGGCCTCCAAACTCCAACGTTGTGCTTTCTATCCTGAGGCCAAAGTGTCCTTGAGCAAGCCACCGTACTCCCAACACCCGATGTTGCGTCATCACTTGGCGAATATGGCCTTATCCATAGCCAACAGTGTCGAACGTGCGTCTTAAACTGGACGCTGATTTTCAATTGGACCGGCAAATCGGTGCCGTCGTTCAACCCGATTTAACAGTTATTCGTGCCATCGTCACATCTCGGCTGGATTACTTTTTTTTTTTTCCTTACTGGAATGCACTTCACTTTGGAGTCAGCCGATCCTCCATCGAGCGTCTCCAGTGGGTCCAAAATGGCGGCGTCCGCCTCTTGACTGATTCTCGTAAGAGGGATCTCGTAACTCCTTCTCTGGCGTCCCGTCACTGGCTGCTTGTACATTTTACAATTCTTCGATTGTTTGTTTTCAAATGTTGAACTGATTTCGCCCCACCTTAGCTCTTTTGAGCTCCTTCACCCTTACGCACCTGCCCGTTGCCTCAGGTCTGCCGACCAGACGCTATTCGAAGTACGGAAGAGTAAGCAGGCTCGGTGAGGATCCCTCCTTTCCTGTTGTAGGTCCTTCTCTTTGGAATGACGTCCTTTTTTTCCCTCACAATTGTTTTACATTCTGACTTGCTCCATGTACAGCACTTTGCATACGGCGGCGGTAGTCTTAAAGTGCTTAATATGTAAATACACTTGAGTTGAGTGTGGGAGTTGCGAATATGTATGATGAGATTCATTTTAGGATTGAAGGACCGAAATGAATGAAGTTTTCCACCAGTTATATTTTTTAAGCAATCTGATCCGTCTCCCTCATAATTGCTTCAGCGTCATTTGCACATTCAGCGCAATTCCACTGAATGAAAGCAACTATACGCCGGCCTGTCACAGCTCGGCTTGTATGTGAGAGACACTCACTCACACACGCTTTGTAATGGGCTGCCTCTGTCAAAAGACGATGTACCTATCAAATTGCTGAAATGACTACACGCCGGCGTCGAGATGAGAATGCTGGCATCTGCAACATCTGTGATGATCTCCCGAATGAATCCACGCCTCGCTGCATTTTGGTGTCTTTGCGAAATGGAATTATGCTCCGAGAACGTTCAGTGAGCTCAAGTAGAGCTCGGCTGACACGCCGAGTCCCGAGCAGCACACAATGCCTGTCGTTGACACTTGGAATAGGCCGCTAACTTTCTGTACAATATTCTCGGTGTTAAACTGTCCTACACACACACACACACACACACATATATAAAAATATATATATTGAGCTTTGAGGTCCATGTCATGGTTTTAAGTTCGGATGTCGTTTTAAAGTAGATTTCTGGGCTGGGTTAGGGTTTAATAAAAGGATATGATGGAGGAAGTTATTTTTTTGAATCCTGGTTTTGGGCCTTAAACGGAGGTAAGGTTTCAAGTCAGAGTTGTCTTTGTCAGAGTAGTCTTGACTCGTGAGCAGCTCCAGTCACCTGTTGTAGTTTTATTTCCTCCCATCAACATTCGCTTTCACTGTCATCACATTTTGACATATTTGTCAAAAGTTGACATATTAATATCCACGTGTGAGACAAGTTTGGCGTGGAGTTGAATGATCATACTGCTGGAAACTTCTTGACACAATGGCTATATATTGCAGAGTGTTATTATCTTGTATTTTGATGTATACGGTGAACATCTCGCCCCGCCACGCTTGTGCTGGTTAATGGGCTCTCGCAGCCTCTTGACTGTTCATAAATCAGACGTTCAGCTTTGGCACTATAACAAATTGAGTCATCTAGCAAAATGCGCGTATCCATGAATCTTGACTAGGAATGTACACGCAACGAGAGCAGACAGACTACCAAAAGCCGAGCCTGCCGTATTTTGCATGTCAGCTACTCGGCCTGACTGAGTGGCTTTCGACTCCGCAAGTGCGGGAACTTTTCCAAGAGGATTATGATTATTGTTCTGAAAGGTTTGGCTTTCTTTCTGCGATATTTTGCAGCCGCAAAGTGAGCAGGACGCTCAGTCTGTCAATCTAAAAATGTTACACTTTATCTTGTGAACGGCAGAGGTGGGCATTCCATCAGAATCAGAATCAGAATCAGAAATCCCTTTGGGCTGTCACTGATTATTGACGATCGATGGGAAACTTGAAAAAAAAGAATATATATTTTTTTGTCCGTCGATGTAATCATCATTAACCGAGTCAAATCCCGACAAACATCGCGGACGAGTGGCAAAAACACGCCCCGTTCATCTGGCGTGTGTTTGTTCTTCGTGTGAGAGTGAGTGCTCTGTTTGCAATCAAATCTCTGCGGGGACTGTGATTGGTGGAATCAGACGACAACACGTCACTTCGCTGTGACAACACAAAAGTCCAACGTGTGTTTGCGTCGAATAGTTGTCTATTTATTTTTTCATCTAAGGTGAGGTTTTAAAACAAGGGGTAGGGTTTTAAATTCAGAATGACACGTCACACTCAAACGTAGAATGATTTGATGATAGCTAAACAAATTTTGGTTTTTTTTTAGGGGGGGAGGATATATGAACTTTTTGTGTATAAATATGAGAATCATGATTTCTAAGGGTTAAGACTCGATACGTTTTTCAACATGTTGCATGAAACCGTTTTTTGTGCAAATATTTGACATTTAAACCCAAGCTTGAAAGGCTGACTTAAAGTCCGGTAACGTTTCAAGCCAGCGTTTTACACGTTGTGCTTTCGTGCCAGTCTGTTGCTTTGGCCAAAACAGAACAAAAGCCATTGCCACATATTGATTGTCGCGTACAAGGAAGCCTCGGGAATGATTTGGACGAGAACAACATCGGCTCTTCATCGTGCTTGTTGGGGGAAACGATGAGCAGTGGCGCAAAAGCAGACGGCGAAATGCGATTGATTTTCACTCCATCTTTAGAGTGTTCAATTGAGCCTCGCTCGCTCCTCCCTCGAGGTCAGCGTTGCTGCTGATTCCCGCGTAGTCTGCCATTAAACGTTACAATCTGGACTGAGAAGGTTGTAGTAGAAGTTGATCGAATCAAAGTCACCACGCGTTGGCCAAATTTTGCAATGAACGGCTTCATTTGAGGAGCAAATTTTTGCTGGTTAATCGCAAGAGTCTCTAGCGGGAGTTTTGTCAACCAATAAAAATCTGATGATATAAAGAATGAATAATTGGTTTATGCTTTTAAATAGCATAAACTCTTTTTATTTCTTAAGTCAACATTGCGTATCGCAGCAAACTGTATTTTCTTGTCGGGAAACATTTTCAGTGAGAACTCGCAAATTGCTAATTGTGACTCGCAAACTTATTTTAAGCCTCGTTTGAGCTTTCTAATGAATTTATTGTGACTGGTGTTGTTGCTGTGCCAGACATGGCCACCCGGAGGCAGCATAATCAAGTCATGAAGACACGAACGAAGCAGACTTCCACCACTACAGTGACTCGGTAAACTGGAGTGTTTCACAACGCCGATAAAGAATATATTGTCCGTCTACATTGTGTTGCTGCACCAAATATCCTCATTGATTCGAATAAAAATCTTAGCGCACTCAACTGCAGCGGGTACGACACTTCCCACTTGCTCCTCTTCACTCTGGATTATCTTCTCTGCTTCCGCATTCCCAAATGAGGTGGTCCTGCAGCACCATCAAAATGTCCGCTCGGCCTGTCGGCTGCATGTCACATACTTGAGCCCGAACACACGCACGCCCACGCACACGCACAAAAGTGTCGTCTCCACGCGGCGGCTGAAAGGAACAAGCTGCTCCTTGTCTCGACTTGGGACAACAAAGTCTGGAAGTTGTTTGGAGGGGAAAAGATGTCAACTTGTCATTTTTATTCCAGATGATGGACGCCAAATGATTCTCACTTGTCATGTCACACAAAGTCCCATTTCAAAGGCAGAAAAAAGCGCGGACTCTTTTTCAGGCCAAGGGCAAGGTTTCGAGTGAGCGTTTCAAGACTGCAGAAGACTTTCGAGCAAGTTGAAGGATGGAAAATCTGTTTTTTAGTGAATTGCATCAATGTGAAGAGCGGGCAACCCTAAATGATTGTTTTGTGTTAATTATCCATTCTATTTGTAAATCTTTATAAATGAGTGGCAACAGTGGCTTCCTCGGTTCTCCCTTTTTTTTTTCTGCCATTGAGAAAAGGTTAGTGTGTCATGCATTGCGGGACAGCCGCCTGTGGATTCATGTATCGCGCTTACAAGGGCGGCCAATTATATTTGAACAAGAACGCTCCGGACAGCAGGTAGCCTACGACACTTGACTCACGCAAGGTTTGGAAACGCTAACGAGGACCGAACTTACTCGAGCCGAATGAGATTGGTCGCCGTTGACGTAGCTGCCCATGGTGGGTTTTTTTGTTTTTGGTGACAACGTTGCGTGGTTGTTTAAAATAGGCCACATTTCTTTCTTTTATGTTTTGCACTGGCTAACATCCAGGCAGTATAATTCAGACGTACAGAAAAAAAAATGAATGCTCGACAATCTCAGTAAGCCGCAGTAATATGAGTTGTTTTTCGCAAAGGATAAAGAATATACGCCTGTGAGTATTGTTATCATATCATCTTAGATGTGTTGTTCAAGCTTTTGTGTTCAAAAATCTGGTGCTTAAAATGTCGCACCACGCACAGACGCTATTCGTTAGCTTCATTTATGTGTCAGCGTTAAGCTAGCAGACGTTAATGCAACGTTCAGATGTTTGATTTATTTCTATATTTTCAGTTTTCACATCAACATTCCAGATACAACCGCGGATGCGTCGGTATGATGCAGTTTGACTTTTGTCAACGGCGACCAATCTCATTCGGCTCGAGTAAGTTCGGTCCTCGTTAGCGTTTCCAAACCTTGCGTGAGTCAAGTGTCGTAGGCTACCTGCTGTCCGGAGCGTTCTTGTTCAAATATAATTGGCCGCCCTTGTAAGCGCGATACATGAATCCACAGGCGGCTGTCCCGCCGTTTATTATGCAAGGTGGCCGCACTCGTGATTACGTGGCGCCACACATCGAGGTTGTGTTGCCATAATCCTGAGCTTCCAATAAAAGAAGCGAGCGATTCGACTGAACTCAATGTGAGCTGCAGCCTCGAAATCCGGGATTAACCGCGAGCTTCCTCACGCTTGCGAATGCTCGATGGCGTCCGCAAATTCAAATGGTGTGCATTCTTTTTCCACAAATATTAATATTTGGATTTAATCATGTCATTTTCATGAAAATCTCACGTATCATTGACCTTTGCAATTCTAAATGAAATTGTTCTAAATATTTCGATTTTATGTTATAAAATGGCATTTTTTTATGGTTATATGATTGAAATACATGAGAAGATGCAGATGAAAACATGTGTGCTTACATGCGTGTTGGTTTTATTTCATTCTTATGACTTAAACAACACAACGGCCCGGTCGTGTGAATTTGTGAATGGCGGTCGCCTTTTGGAGGCATCTGTCCGATCGACAAACGGCGGCAGCGATGACAGACTCCACTCTGGACGATCTACAAGGCAGAACACGTCCAGCGTGCAGATGAAGTCAACCGTCGAGGGAAACTCAAATCAAATCAAGTTCCAGACAGTCGCACCTCGGCTAAACTGTGACACCGCCCAAGAGGTGCCAGCTCCAATATTTCTCTTGCCCACATTTGGACAAAGCTTTGGCTGCGCTTCAAACGCAACACAAACAAGCAACAGACACTCGTGTCATTCTTCAGCCCCAACCAACCAACTCCACTTTATTTAGAGAGCATTTCCAAAACAACCGCAGCGGCGTACAAAGTGCAGTCAACGACGACAAGAAAAAAACAAAGACAGTTAACACAATAAATGGAGAACAAAAAAACAACCAACTTAAATAAAAATGACTTTTAAAAACGGAGGCTTAAGAGGCTTGCCTAACGTTTAACGGGTGGTCAGTCAAAAGCGAGGGACCGGCAAAAAGCAAAGCCAACTTACTAACTTGTCACAGCTGATAACTCAAGAAAGGCAGAAGGATTATGTCCAAAAAAAACAAAACACTAAGTTGCTCACTAGTCCCGTCGGTGGCAGTCAATTTTTGGATGTGGCCCCAATGCAAGCAGACTGTAACAGCAAAAACGGACAAGGTTCAATATAAATTCCTCCATCTCAAATTGAAGCCATTTATCCTTGCCGCAAACTAACTGACGGACAAACGAGGTAAGAAAGTCCAGTGAATAGGTAGCACGCCGTCAAAGAACGTCGGTGACGTCATCATCATCAACCCGCGTAACGGCGACTGGTGATCCTCCTCCCGGCGGCAGCGATACGACGCCGTGTTGTTTCACACTTCTTGTTCACGCTTCTTTTATTCGTTCCATTCATCCTTTTTGATTTCACGATCCCATTTGCCTTGGAATTCCCACGCGTGCGGACGCATCAAATCAAATGTTCCGCTGGAAAATTGATCTGGTCTTCATTGGCCCCTGGATTGTTTTTCTGATGATGCCACTTGATTGTAAATCTGTTCTCATTGATCGTGAGTGACGACGATGTTGCAATTTAAGGCTTTACAAGCGCGGCTGCGAACGCAACACCGCTCAAGCTGCACAGTCATGCCAGTTGATTACGTCTCAGGAAGGCGAAAACTGACAACGTAAACAAAAAGTGATTCGCAATTCATCTCTTTTTTTTTTGGTTTTGTTTTTACACAAATACTCACAGAAGCTCTTCGCATATCATTGTCATGATTATTAGCAAAATATAGGAACTCAGTAAGTCCAAAGTGGTCACCAAAAACAAGAGAGAGGTTTTATTACTGAAAAGTATTCATATTTCTTTATTTGTTTATTCATAATTATGAATCTAGTTTAATATTAGTGTGAAGACACTGTAACATTGTGCAAACATTTACACTTAGCTAAAGGAAAAGAAAAGTGTTCTTCAATAATGAGGCAACTCAAATGTATTGAACATGAACATTCAATAAGAATTAGAGCCAATGAAAGAAATAAAATAATTGAAGACAAACAGCTTGTAAATGTGAAACACAAATAGATTCAACAAAACAACTTATTATTTGGAGGGGATTCCAAATCTAAATACATTCCTGCAGAACGGTTGAAATTGTTGAAGCACAATGAATTGCAAAAGCAAAAATTGGAGTTCAAGAACATTTACAAGAATTAAAGGTCTCAAAAACACAGAATAATAAGGAAAGAAAACTAAAATCAGTTTGATAGTTCAAGGCTAAAAATACAGTAATGGCATTGAAACATTTTTACATTTATTATTATTTTCTAAAACAAAGCAAAATAAATAAAAATAGTACGTTGACTGAAAAATTTGCAGATTGTGTATTTTCAAGGTGCTGAGATGGAGTTCTGATGAATTCTGGGAGCGTTCCTTTTTCCGGTCCATGTCCTTCTTCTGGCAGTCGGGATGGATCAGAACCACGTTGATAATATTTACGACCTTAAATCATTCCAAAAGTATCGTGACAATTGAACTGCATTGTTACCTTTGCCCGACGCATCCCATAATTCTTCAGGCTCAGCTTCAGCATCCCAAAATTCTTCGCCTGAGTTTAATCACAAGTCGGCCGCTGCGAGTGCGTTTTTGAATCAAAATCACGGCACGCATCGATTCCCAATCGCTTTTGAACAACCTCGGCTCTTAAATGCTCCCCGGCCGGCGTGTGCATTTATTTTGATGAAGTGGACAAATCGATGTTAATGAGCCCGCGCGAGTGGCGTTGTTTTGGTCTGAATGCAACGAAAACAACGTTGGAGACTTGGTGAAAGGTTTTCAAAGGGCCGTCCGACAAGTGCACATCCAGTTTTAGGGGAGCAACACCCAGACAAGAAAATGTTGACCTCTAGATGTGAATTCTATTCATTATTCTGGAACTCTCCTCTCTCTTTTTGATGCCCGAACAAAGAACACAAATAAAAACCAAACCAGTTCCAAACCCTAACCCTAGTTTGAAACCTTAACTATAGTTCCAAACCCTAACCCACCCCCAAAAAACCCTCCCTCTACCCTAATCCCTATTTTGACTCCACCTTTCTTAATTTTAATCCCAACACGTTTTCCCTAACGCCCCCCTTCCCTACCCCAAACCCCTAACCCTATCCCCTAACCCCTACCCCTACCCATAACCCTAACCCTAACCCTAACCCTAACCCTAACCCTAACCCTAACCCTAACCCTAACCCTAACCCTAACCCTACCCATAACCCTACCCATAACCCTACCCCTAACCCTAACCCTACCCATAACCCTAACCCTAACCCTAACCCTACCCAAAACCCTAACCCTAACCCAAACCCTAACCCTAACCCTAACCCTAACCTAACCCTACCCAAAACCCTAACCCTAACCCTAGCCCTAGCCCTAGCCCTAGCCCTAGCCCTAGCCCTAGCCCTAACCCTAACCCTACCCAAAACCCTAACCCTAACCCTACCCAAAACCCTAACCCTAACCCCAACCGTAACCCTAACCCTAACCCTAACCCCTAACCTTAACCCTAACCCTAACCTGACCCCTAACCCTAACCTGACCCCTAACCCTAACCTTAACCCTAACCCTAACCCTAACCTAACCCTATCCCCTAACCCCTACCCCTACCCATAACCCTAACCCTACCCATAACCCTAACCCTAACCCTAACCCTAACCCTACCCAAAACCCTAACCCTAACCCTACCCAAAACCCTAACCCTAACCCTAACCCTAACCCCAACCGTAACCCTAACCCTAACCCTAACCCCTAACCTTAACCCTAACCCTAACCTTAACCCTAACCCTAACTTGACCCCTAACCCTAACCTTAACCCTAACCCTAACCCTAACCTAACCCTATCCCCTAACCCCTACCCCTACCCATAACCCTAACCCTACCCAAAACCCTAACCTTAACCCTAACCCTAACCCTAACCTAACCCTATCCCCTAACCCCTACCCCTACCCATAACCCTAACCCTACCCATAACCCTAACCCTAACCCTAACCCTAACCCTAACCCTAACCCTACCCAAAACCCTAACCCTACCCAAAACCCTAACCCTAACCCTAACCCTAGCCCTAACCCTAACCCTAACCCTAACCCTAACCCTAACCCTACCCATAACCCTAACCCCTAACCCTAACCCTAACCCTACCCATAACCCTAACCCCTAACCCTACCCATAACCCATAACCCAAACCCTAACCCCTAACCCTAACCCTAACCCTACCCATAACCCTAAGCCCTAACCCTAACCCTAACCCTACCCATAACCCAAACCCTAACCCTAACCCTAACCCTAGCCCTAGCCCTAGCCCTCACCCCCCTTCCCAATCTCAAAAACCTAACCCTAACCCTACCCTATGACTATTTTTTTAGGTAATTTTTTTAATAACATTTTTAGGGGGGATATTTTTTTTTAAAACCTTTCTTTTTTACTTTTTTAAAAACATTATTTGACAGCTTTTTTGTTTTGTTTTTTAACTATTTTTTGCAGCTTCTTTTTTTTAATTGACAATTTAACCCTAACCCCTAATTCTAACCCTAACTTTTTTTGGCAGAGATTTTTTTTTTAAACTTTTTTTTTTTGGACAATTCACCCTAACCCTATCCTAACCCAAAACTAGCCCTAACCCCCAACCCTTAACCCTAACTGTAACCCTGACCTAAATCTAACCCTGACTTCTCACCCTAATCCATACTAACGCTAACACTAACCCTACACAAACCCTACCCTAAACCTAACATTAACCCTAACCCTATCTTTAACCTAACCCTAACCAGCTTACATTCCTACAAGCTGTGCTGTGAGTTTATTTTTTTGTTGTTGCCAATTTATATCGCATTCATTCAACATGCATTTGCTTTGTGTATGCCAACCTGTGTTCAGTTTAACCGATAAGAAAAAGCCAATTATGCGTCTTCTTTAAACATCACTTTTATTCTTGCAACACATAAAATGCACTAAAATAAAGTGTGTTCCGATTGCTGCGATCTTCTGAACCTTTGCCGTCATTAAAAAGTCTTACCAACATGCGGGATAAAAACGCACATCATGTTAACAAGCCACGGTAATTGCTCCTAAAACAAAAAAGTTCATTCTGGCGGCCGTAAAGGTTGAGGATTTTTTTGTCGTTCTTTTTTTCAAACTCGAGGCAATCATTGCTAAAATTGCAACAATAAATCCACTTTGCAGTAAAAGCGCAACTTGCAAAATACTTTTCATACCAAAGAAAACAAAACAGTCTGAAAACACTTTTGCAGTCAACAACTTTGCTTTAATGACACAAGTGCAAGTTCGGAAGTTGCCGTCGTCGTCGTCTTTTTTGCCGTGGGAAGGAAGGAGCTCTTGAAATGACACACTTTCATTTTGTCATTGTCTTTTTCTTCGGCCAAAGCTCACAGTCTGACTCCAAAATACATTTTGCAGCAGTCTTCATCAAAGTTGGCTCAGTCGCGCTCCGAAATTCAAATTTTACAGACCCACCAAACATCGCAACAAGAAGCCATGCCCGAAAAGACGCAAGGAGTCCACCCATTTTGGTGTGAAGCGGACATTTTTGGGCCAGCTTGACAATTTCCAGTGGTTTTTCGACGTACGTCTTGGCCATTCTCTCTTTTTTTTTTTTTAATCCAGTCCATTAAGAGTTTCATGCTTCAATTTCAAATTTGGTTTGCATGTCCATCATGGGTAGACCTGCAAAAAAAGTCTCAAAAAGCCATGCCTAAAAAGTCTTCCAAGTTCTTTTATAAAACAAATGAGTCCAATTTCAATGCGATAGTTTCAATTATCAACAAGATATTTTGTAGAAATGTCTACCATGAGAAGATCTCAAGAAGTCATGCGTGAAAAGACACATTTTGTTTTGACTGGTTCAGGCTTGCTCCGATCATTCCCTCCAGTATTTGTCTGATTGCGTCGAAATTTTGAACCACATCATCGCTGGCGTCGGGCAGAATCCGCGTACCTCCAAAATGGCCACTTTTCAGGAGACCCCCCCAAAACGCCGCGTCAGCAACACTGCATCATCAAAGAGCGAGAAGTCATTTTCAACACTTCAGATGGGTCAATTATTTTTCCAAACGCGTGTGGACTGGCCAAATTTTTGAATACACTCTCAGAAATGGGGAGTGCTATTTACTTGACAAAAAATCGAGTCTATTTTTTTTCACTGAGATATTCCAAGCAAATTTTACAAGAAGAGATTTTGAGTAAATTTCACTAGTTTATTGAATTTAAAGAAAGAAAACCAAGCAAAGTTTCTCGATGTGATTGAGGATCGAACCGACAACCTCCGAATTCGGGGACGGCTGCACTACACTTGAGCTGCAGCTCTGTGACTTTGGGGGAGTATTTTGCTGGAATCTCCAAAAGGAAGCCAAAAACCGCTTTGGGGAGATTCTGAGGTTTGCACCTGACACAAATAATATACTAAAGTACCGTCGCAGTGGCGGAGCTCAGGCGTAACGCGGCCGTCTCCCAACGCGGAGGTCAAGGGTTCGACCATCTGCCGCGTTACGCTTTGGTGTGTGTCAATTGTGTGTCCAAAAACGTAAAGGGGTTTCAACCTTTTTTTAAAAATTAATTAGCGTGTAAAATGTACTGAAAATCTCTGAGTGAAAAAACTTTACTAGGATTTTTCAAGTAAATGTCACATCATTTTTTTTTTTAAAGTGTAGCAAATTGTGTTAAGAGAGATGACGGACCGATGTCAGCGATCTTCCGGCCAGATGGGCAACTCGAAATTGAATTTAAATGAATTTTCATCTTTGCTTGTGGGCAGAACAAGACGACAAAGTTGGGACATGAGACAAAAAACCAAAAAGGAAACAATTCAGCTCCATGGCTAATTATTATTTGTACGCACAGTAGACATGAGGGGTTAGCAAATAACACAGAGGTCCAAGTACTTACAAGGCAAACACGACTTGTTGATGAATACGATAAAGGCAAGGTTCTTTTGTGACGGAATCAGGCATCATCAGCAGCAGTAAAACACACCCCAAAAAGCCGAAACCCGTCGACGCTGACCACGAGGGTGTCGTGGCACACAAATGTGCGTAGACGCGCATTTACATTTAGATGACAGCCGGCGAGGCGGCTTTGCGTCGCCTTCTCGTCGCAGATAGATAGATGATGGAAGGATAAGGCGGCAAGCCTCGCACGCCACCAAGGTTAAGTCAAGACTTGAGGCGTAGACGGAGAGCGGCGTAACTTTCGCTGTTAGTCGCCTCGCAGCAAAGCCCGGATTTGGCTTCCCGTGGAAAGACGGACGGCCGCCGTGACGACGGAAAAATTTCCGTTTCTTGATGAAATGAAGATGAAATGCTTACATTGGAACGAGAAAAAGAAAAAACTAAACGCCGGGGGATGGACTGCAGCTGGGCAAGTCAAGTAAAACATCGACATTTGAATCCCGTTCCATATGGAGAAAAATATAAGCCTGTTGTTACGACAAAGGTCACATTTTTAGAGAACAGAATTATCTTTTTCAGAAGCATCACATTGATACAAGTCAGTGTTTTGGAGGGAGACATTTATGGAGAGGAGAAAAAATATATTTTTGAGAGGAGCCACAATTTCTGGGGGAGGGAGAATGAACATTCTTTTTCAAGAGTAACATTTTTGGGGGAAAAGTAAATAATTTGAAAAATTCTTTTAAGAATAAAAAAAAATACTGCTGACATTTTGGTGAAAATTTTAATTTACTGCCATTGACGGCTAAAGACGTTAAAGATCCATTTTTTTTTACTTGGCTGGTAGTGAATGAGTTTAACAAGTCAGAAAATTAAGTCAACATTTTTTGGGGAATAAAAGGTAACATTTATGGCGAGAGTTATTTTTGGGAGATTAAAAAATGTGACTCCGGGTAACAATTTTCAAGAAGATTTTGGAGAAGTAAAATTTGGTAAAATTATAATGATGTCATGTCATCTTCTGCTAATAAAGTCATAATATTCAGAGAAAAAAATCAAAAGTTGTGATTTTTAAGAGTGCATGTGAGAATTCCCATGCCCCGAAACACAACAGTCTGACAAGCGCTTATAAATTCAGATTTCCCCCCAAAACTTGTTTTCTGGTAAAACATGACCATCATCCGAAGGTAGTTTCTATTTCTTTTTTCCGAAAACACATCTTATCTTATTTCTTGACTGTGTACTCCCCCTCCCAAGGTTGTAAACACACATCATTAAAAATGCTCATGCAGCCTTCAGCTTGAGATGCATTGATTAGTGCAAAGAGGCCCAGAAAAAAAACAAAAACATTTCCCACATGAAAACTCGACGCAAGGCAAAACTGGATTTTCATTCATGTACCTTTTTTAGGTGTCCTATTAGTGAAGCTGAGTCACACAATCGAAAAGGAAAGTTGGAGCATACGGGGAACGACCAATCACAGCAGAGCTGATTGCGCTTTTGAGGAGGCAGAACAACATTGAACATGGAATTTTAGGATCATTTCACCAGAAAAGATTGTTGATTGTGGGGGGGAAGTTGCATTCATGTAAAAAATCAGAACAGTCAAGACAAAAAAACTAAATCAACAAAAATTGGAGAGCATTTCTGAATTAAAAAAAAATATATTTAAAAAATCCAAAACAAAACTTTCCTCAGATTATTATTTTTTTTAATTGTAACCCCAAGTCCTCAAATATCTCACCGGGCGGCAGTGGCTCGCAAATGTTGAACATTTTGAAAATATTCAAAATCTCCTCACGACAAGTACATCGGTTTGCGACTGTTGGCGCACGTCCGGCGAACGTCTTCGTGATCGTTTGCGACCTTGAATGAACCCTGATGAAAATTCAACATTCGGGC